>NC_143261.1:59082740-59707740 GCF_984573655.1 Nuphar pumila | reverse complement strand
AGTAATGACTGTGTTGGGGAAGACTGAATGGGGTTGGGTACATACTCCCGTAGTGCTGAAAGCACGGGCTGCCTAAATGGCATGCAGATTCTGTCCAAGTAATTGTAAGACTGGCAGACCCCTTCAGGAATTATGCTCACTGTGGAATGGCAGTGATGGTACAGCCTTGAGTGACACGTATTTTACTTTGGACCTGATAGAGTCCACGATGGCCTCAGTCACTCATGGGTTTTGGGGTCGTGGTTATCCTTAAGATCTAAGGATTGAACCCAACTACTGCAAGTAGAGGATGCATACGAATATGGGCCTAGTAGGGACCTCCCAGTTGAAACACACTGCCCTACTATGGATAGGGTCAACAGGCCTCTGGGGTATCTGAAATACATGGAATAATCAACCCCCAGAACGTCGCGTTGATGCCCGGACAATAGCTCTACCTGCGTACCAAAGGCGGGAGCGGTTAATTATCGAAACAATGCATTAGCTTAGGTTCAGCGATGCTTTGAATGTATGAGTGGATGACGTGTTGAGTCAGTCCTGCATAACCTTTGTGAAGGTGTCATGTTCGGTATACTACTGGACCGACTGGGCAAAGACCCGTGTCGTATCCGCACGACTAAGCGAAGCTCGAGGAGTTGTCCTTAGATGCGTGGGATACGGATGTGCCAAGTATGAAGACTTGAGCTAAACATCACTTTGAGACCCGGAAGAGGTCATGGCTAAGTCATGGAGACTTAAGCGGCTATTCGAATCACAGCCCTGAAAAGGCTTGCTCTAAGTCATGAGGACTCGAGCGGATGTTCAACTCATAGCCCTGAGGAGGCTCTTGCGATATACGCTAAGTCTTGGAGGCTTCAGCGTCGTTATTGCGTATTGCGACCCTGAGTGGTCATTATCGTACTTGAGTTGAATGGATGTATGACTGCATGCTTACCAGACCATCAGTGGTTCTGACCCCGTTTTATGGGGATTTCAGGTGTTGGACCTGCGTGGCAATATGCGGAGCAAGGCGGCATCGAGTTCCAGGGTTTCTCTAGACAGAGTTGTACTGCTTCCTTTTTATAGAACCTATACTGCTTTCCAAGCAGTGATGTTGTAATAAACATGTGGTTTTCGATAAAATGGAACACTTCGGTGGTCAATGAGTTGCTTGGCCACATACCTGCAACGTGCTCGGAGTCTTCTAAAACCGACGACTCATTATCGTCTGATTCCGCTGCTAAAAGCTTTTGTAAGTTCCGCTACAAAGAAAAAAAAAAGAAATTCATGAAAATTTTAACTTAGCTTTGTTTTGGAAATCCGGGGCGTTACAAAGGTGAACCAAATGAGAGCAGCAGCAACAAAACCGGGGAAAATTCAAGTTTATGTGAACATAAAATCCTCACAAGTTTCTCCATTGATTCATGGTGCCAACAGATCATGAATCAACAAAACATCTCTGTGCTTCCTAATCTGTTAAATGGATTCTGGGTTGCATGCCATTATGGAAGTGATAACTCTGATGCTCTATTATACAAGATTCAGACAAGAGCAGCTTTCTGCAAGGTTTTGTTAATTGTGCTTCATGAAGCAGACAGTATATTTCGAAGATTATTGGGAATGTCAAGCTCTGGTTGCAAGGACACTGTACTGAGCTTGCAAAATACTTCAAAATGGGCCTCAGTGAAACCACTGGTTAAGTCTTACATCAAAAGTACACTGTATCTTCTGACTCAGGCTACAGATACACAGATAATTGTCTTCGTCCTTTCTCGGCTCAGAGATTCAGTTATATTTTTAGTTGCATTTCCGGTTTTGCTACAAAGGCTTAGCAAGGTAACTGTTGTTGAACAAGCTAGAATCTATTGAGAAGCAAAAGATATGCATATGTATGCGTAAACATGCACGGATGTGCCCCATGCTATCCATGTGCAAGCTTGTATTTGTGTGCTGACGTTGTCATGTCTGTGTTTTTCCAAAAAACATGTTTGTTTTTTAGTTTTATGCTTTGTTCATTACATTAAGCCATTTCTACGGCAAAATCGTGAGACTTCTTTTAAATGCAATGAAGTTTCCAGGATCTATATTGCATGATCCTGCTGGTACAACAGAAAGGATATATTTGGTATTTCTTTGGGAGAAAAGTTTTCTTTATGAGGAAAGACGTAGGGAACAAGGGGTTTCGGTGCTAAATTTTTTAATGAGCAAATGTGGTTATTTCACAAAATTCATTTATTGCAGATGGAAAACCCTTTTTAGGTGTTTGCATCTATTATTTCATAATAATTCATATTTTGAGAAAGGTTTTTTCCTTGTTTGTCTCAAAGTGCTTGTCCATCACATGGGAAGAGGTGTACTTAATCTGCCCGGAGGTCACATAGATTGGAACCCCTATAGTTAACTTATTATCATTATACATGAGATTGATTTGAACCGTTGATGTAACACTCGGCTATTGCAAGGGCATTCTTGTGATGAATGTCTAATAACTTATCACTTAATGGATTTTTATTATCTCATATGTGAGGTGATTGCAGATTGCCATCCACCTATGGGCAACTGGAGGAGGGAGAGTCTCTTTGGCAGCATTCTTACTCATCCAAAGCATGGTTCTGCAGTTAAATTCATATTGCTATGATTCCTTCCTAACGAACATGTACAAAACATTTTTGGCACACTCCAAATTTGTTGAACCGTAAAACATAAAACATATCCAGTTTCTTGCTGATTCTGTTGTGGAGTTGTACTCACTAGATATTGCTAAGTCTTACCAGAAGGCATCCATCCTTATACAGCACCTTTCCAAGGTTTTGCAGCATGCCCTCAAAACCAAGATGGAGGTCAGTTTTTCAGCTCATGCATATCACAATTTTAAAAGCCAAATTAGTTTGCTAGTTATCGTGTCTAATTGTTTCTGCTTGTCCATCTATGCATAATGTAGAATATTACAGTTATTGAATATATTAAAAAGTCTAAGATTTTAGGTTATTGAATATTGTAATATTATGCATTATTGGATGTTTTGGTACCCTTTTTGGTTATAGTATATCAAAAAGCTTAGCCTTTCAAGAGGAAATATTTATGTAGAACCTATATATATGAAATATGATGTTACAATATAAAAAAAATTCCTCAGATCTAGTAAACCATCTACCCCCACTCCTTCACTTTCTCTCTCTGTGAAACTTGCTAGGCCCTTGTTTGGTGCCTTTTTTGATAATGGGAAACTCCTAATAATACTTAATATCCAAAAAAAGAAAAAAAAAATTCTGAAAGAACAAAAGCACAATTTATAATACTTGTACAGTGTAGTCGATTGAACCTCAACCTTGCGAAATTATGAACATTATGTATGTAACAAACAAACCTTCTCATTTCCTTAAGAGTCATTGACACTTCCAATTCTGTAGATTGGACTGCAGAATTTGCAATTTGATCAAGCCACATGATCAAGATATAGCTGGATAGATGTCAGACACATCTAGGGATGTAACTGGGTTGGATGTGGTTTCAATGTAGGCATAATTGGATATAACTGATGTCACATGGACTCGGTTAGGAGGTCGATGCACCCATGTCGACACGCCCCGACACAGGTGCGGCTTCAGACACGGGGCAGACTCGGTCAACAAGTGTTGGACTCGGTCAATGCATCAGGGCCGAGTCCATCCACTTTATAGACTTGGTCAACTTTGACTGAGCCTATTGTTGTCCATATTTAAAATTTATTTTGGACTCGGGTCGGGTCCGATCCGGACCCGATCCGGATCCAAAATGTTTATCGGGGTCGGGGTCGAACCCTAAAGAGGCTACGCAAGGGGAGGGGCTTACGACAGACCCCTCCCCGCTGATCTTTCCCTCTCCCCCAGCCGTCCCTCGCTCTTCGTCCCCTTCAGTCTCGCCGGCGACCCAGACCCCGACGATCGTAGCCGCAGCCACCGGTCCTCTCAGGTATGCACTCCTCCCTCTTCCGTTCTTCTTCCCCTTCGTCCGGTAGGGGGCGGATCCCCCTGCCTCGTTCGTGTTTTCCGGCAGGGGATGGAGGCCCCTGCTTGAGTTTATTTTTCAGCAGGGGGCTCCCGTGCCTCAGATTTGTTTTTCGAAAGGGGGCTGCCCCCTGCGTCAGATCTGTTTTCCGGTAGGGGGCTCCGCCCCCTGCCTCAGATCTATTTTCGGGCAGGGGGCTGCTCCCTGAGTCGGATCTGTTTTCCGTTAGGGGACTTCGCCCCCTGCCTCAGTTTATTTTTTGGCAGGGGGAGGAGCCCCGTACCTCGTTCGTGTTTTCCAACAGGGGGTGGAGGCCCCTGTCTCAGTTTATTTTCCGGCAGGGGGCTCCCCTGCCTCAAATCTGTTTTCCGGCAGGGGGCTGCCCTCTGCCTCATATTTGTTTTCCGGTAGGGGGCTCCACCCCCTACCTCAGTCGCAGGTTTTCGGCAGGGGGCGGAGCCCGCCTCAGATCTGTTTTCTGATAGGGGGCTCTCCCCCTGCCTCAACCCCTGCCTTTGTTATTTTCTATCAGGCACACAGTTAGAGGGGTGGAGCTCTTGTTACTATTTTTTTGAAGTGTTTATTAACTTTATTTACATATTTTCTATTCACTTTTCACTTTTCAGATACAATGGCGAGTTCTAGTGGTGTCAATAGAGTTGGTTCAAGTTTAACTCTGAATTAGAAGTTTCTCAACCACTTTGGAGGCTTGTGACAAAAGGGATAAAAAGCTAGTGGTGTAAGATTCACAAAAAATATTAAAAATTTGACCAAATAAAAAAACAAAATAAAGCATCATTTATGTACTATTAATATATAATTAGATATTAAGTGGACAATCTAAACTAAATTATAAAACTAATTCAAAGAAATGACTACAATGCAATAATTTAACTGATCCAACAAAGAAGATGTGATTATTTAACCAAGGAACAAGACCAAAAATCACAATAACTAGCAAGAACCACTCTACATATTTGTATAAAGGACAACATAATGCTATACACCACACATAGTTATACTTAGCAAACACAATTATATAATACAAATAGCATGCAGCTAATAAAAAAACAACAAATCAATGAATTACTAAATCAATATATAATTAATTAACAAGAACAAAGTAATTTTCTGATTAACAGGCCCGATTGTTCAAGAAGAACAGAGGAAGGGAAGAAGAAAAATGAGGAGGAAAGAAGGGGGAGAAGAAGAAAAGGAAGTAGGAGGGAAGAAGAAAAAGAATATCAGAAGAACAATAAGAAGGGGAAGAAAAACAAAAGAAGAAGAAGTTGGGCAGAGGAAGAAGGAGAAGAACGGAAGAAGAAAAGAGAGAGACCTAAGCAATCGGGCCTCCCTTGTTTTTTTAACCTGAGGAGAAGAATATCTGCAGAAGGAAGGAGAAGAAGATCAGCATAGGAAGAATAAGAAGGAGGAGGAGAAGAAGAAGAAGAAGAAGAAGAAGAGATGAAGGAGAGAGAGGGGTGCGTACCGAATGGACCCTCCTTCCTCCTCCTTCCTTTCGGCAGAGAGAGAGAGAGAGGGCCTTCTTCCTCTTCTTCTTGAAAGAACACGAGAGGGTTCTTCTTCTTCCTTTCGGCAGAGGCGAGAGAGCCCTAAACAATCGGGCCTCTCTCTTCTTTCAAAAATCGAGAGCCTATTGCCTCACAGGCACTTGCGCTTCATTAACGCGCCTCAAGGCAAAAGCGCACCTTTTACGCTATCCATCAAAAACTTCAAATTAGTCTACCTGAAAGCTGAACACGTTCCATTCGACTAGTGATCCTAAAACAATGACTAAGAGAATAAGCACTCTCCCAAATAACCATACCAACAATGATTCAGACATCGAACACTATATAAGATGATCACAACAAAATTACTTTTCCCACAGAATAACCATATAAACATCGATCAATTGACACCATCTTCACTGAAACAATGATGTAAACCATGTTGTGAAAAGCGATGGGGCGTAGAGAAGGGTTCCACTAAAATATGAAGAGAGGAGTAAAGCACAAGCCTTAAAAACACATTTTTAAAAACTTAAAAAAAAAAATATCTAAAAACACAAATAAATAAAAGAAATAACAATGAGAAATAAAAAAACTCAAATAAATACTGAAAGATATGAGAATAATATGTAAAAACAACATTAATGTAGCACCTTGATCTTTGTAAGTATCTAACAAATAAACTATCTATTTAAGGTTATGTCCACGAACGTGGATACAATATGGGCATGAGGCATGCATACATGGTTTTTATGAAAATTAGGACAAGACGTCTTCTCTTGAAAGCTTAATTTATAAAAACACAATACGCAACAAATTTTTATACATAAACATAATTACTACGAGATTCGATTAATCAAGGAATATACAACTAAAGTTTAAAACCAAATAATTAAGTAAAACTCATAGAAGAAGAGGAAGGAGAAGAAGAAGAACGAAGAGAAGAAGAAGATGGAGAACGGAAGAAGAAGAAGAGACAAAGAAGAGAGAGAGTACCTGGGTGGGGGGATAGCCTCCTCTTCCTTCTTCTTTCGGCAGAAAGACAGAGAGAGAGAAAGAGATTTTGGTGGGGATTCGTAGGGAAACGCGATGCTGGGGTTTAGGGTTCTTTTTATCACAGTTCACAGATCGTTGTTCATAGGGTGCGAACCAGTGTTGTTAAAATCGGTTTCTCAAGAAAAAAACTCTTAATGAAATCGAATCGGATTGAATCCGTACTTTTCACCACTAGATGACACATGTTATTAAAATATTTAAAATGTTAAAAATCTATTAAGAATACTAAAACAGAGTTTGAAATGATAGGTAAATCGGCCTCTTTGAATTGAATTGACTGAGAACGGATTCCATATGAATCAGGCCGAATCTGACATTGGTGCAAACGGGTAGAACTGGGCTTAGATCTTTTAGGATCCGAATCTGAATCCAAATTTAAACAGTAGATTCAAATTCAAATTCAAATTCAGATACGATGAGGTAAAGTTGAATCCAAATCCAAAATACATGTGGTGATACTAGATCCCGAAACATAGAACAAAAAGAAGTTATTTATATGCAAGACATAATCTGGTCAGATTTTGCATTGGATCAATTTGAGATCCGAATGCAAAAGTAAACTGATTGAAAATATCAGAATCCCATTATGAATGTACATTTGAATCTTACTTAAAGGATCCATATATGGAGAAAACATGTCTGACTCATATCGTATATTTGACCCTATCCGATCTTCAACCCTAAATTATTCTGATCTTTATTCAAACATACACCACTGAGATCTGATGTTATAGTGGAGATCTGATTCATGTCTATACTTAGGTAAGAACTACAACTGGTTTGCATCCATAGACATGGCCAAACCCATCATGTTGGATCCTGGTTTTGGATCAAGTGTTGCTATAGGGTCTTATTATAAAACATGATTATATAGCTTTATGAGTTTCATGTAACCAAAAATTGGTTATGTAGGGGGGATTACTAGAATTTATGGGGGCACTATCTCTAATTAGTGGTGAATTAAATTTAATCTTATGGAACACCTATAAATGAAGATCATGGTTATGGCAGCTCATATGATAGAGCATTTTGTGCTCAGTAAGAGGATTGTGGAGAGCCCCACGGTTAGAGATTGACTTAAATAGCTCAATTGAGAGAACATGTGTCACTACAAGAAAAGAGGTTATTAGCGACGGAAATTAGCGACAGAATTATTTCGTCGCTAGTTAGCGACGGTTTACCGAGCGAAACACATCCGTTGCTATAATCGCTGAAATTTACGAAAATAGTGATGAACTATATCCCGTCGCAAAATCCGTCGCTAATTAGCGGTGGATTTTGCGACGGAATATTTGGTCGTAACGGACGCAGCGTTTGGCGACGGTGTTTGCGACAGACAATTTACCGTCGCGACGTAGCGACAGACTTGGCGACGGAATATATTCCGTCGCCATTTACTTGTTTTTGATTTACGGCGGCTTAGCGACGGAATTACTCCGTCGCTAAGTGTCGCATAACCCTATCCCAGCCCTCTTTTCCTTTTCTTCTTTTGCTGCTGTCGCTCCCGCCAGTAGTTCGTCGTTCCTGGTTCGCCGTCCCCCGCCAGACGTCGTTTGCCGATCGTCGTTTGTCGATCACCGCCGCCCGAAGACAGGTTCGTCAGCCGTCCCCGCCGTTCGTCGTTTCTGGCAGGGGGTTTAACCCCCTGCCTTTCCGGCAGGGGGTCAACCCCTGCTTCCGTTCGGGGTGCTGCAATCGCTAGATCAAGCAGGAAAAGCATAAGTGTGTGTTGTGGCTTGTAAGACAAGTGAAACGATATACACTATGCACTCGAAGCTGCACTCAGAGAGTGCAGGCTAACAAGGGAAAAACCCATGCAGATGCTAATGCAAAGGCAAATCGAGGGGCAAGGTGGTGAACAGGTTGTGCTTTTCCTGCTTGATCTAGCGATTATCTTGCTTATTGTAGCTTTTGTTCTTTCTTGTCCCTTGCACCCCTATTAGTCTGTTATGAGACTGACCCATTTTCTGGGCAGGTGGTGAACAGGTTGATACAGCTTGCGATGGCACGATGACACGATGCATTTAAGGCAATGCCATTTCCTGACGTTGCGCTCTTGGGGACTCTTTTGATAGCTGTGGTATAAGGTTTCTTTGAAAGCATCTCTTTTTATTAGAACTCTGGATTTCTAAAACTGTATTACCAAAAATGTGGTTCTTCTTTTCATTTCAATAAAATATATATTTGAATTGCAAATCGGTTTGTAAGGGGAAATCTGCTTTTGGTTGTAATGCGCCCAAGGTCTAGGGACTTGTTTTTTGAACCTGATCTTCCGCTGAACTTCTGTTTTAAACTCTGATAAATGATTGATTTCAAAGTTTTCAACCTTTTTCATAAAAGGTTTCAAGTCCACGATTTTGGGGCGTTACACCCCATGCCGGAAACGCAGGGGTTTAACCCCTGCCTTTCCGGCATGGGGAGTCGACCCCCTACCAGAAACGCAAGGGGTTAACCCCCTGCCTGTTCCAGCATGGGGTTAACCCCCTGCCGGGGTCGACCTGTCGGAAAGGCAGGGGGGGTCGACCCCCTGCCGGAAACGCAAGGGGTTAACCCTCTGCCTGTTCCGGCATGGGGTTAACCCCTTGCCGGAAAGGCAGGGGGTTAAACCCCTGCGTTTCCGGCACGACACGGGGTTAAACCCCCTGCCTTTTCGGCTGGGGGTCGACCCCCCCTGCCGAAAAGGCAGGGGGTTAAACCCACTGTCGGAAACGACGAACGGCGGGGACGGCTGGCGAACCTGTCTTCGGGTGGCAGCGATCGACAAACGACGATCGACAAACGACGTCTGGCGGGGGACGGCGAACCAGGAACGACGAACGGCTGGCAGGAGCGACAGCAGCAAAAGAAGAAAAGGAAAAGATGGCTGGGATAGGGTTATGCGACACTTAGCGACGGATTAGCGACGGAGAAATTCCGTCGCTAAGCCGCCGTAAATCAAAAACAAGTAAATGGCGACGGAATATATTCCGTCGCCAAGTCCGTCGCTACGTCGCGACGGTAAATTGTCTGTCGCAAACACCGTCGCCAAACGCTGCGTCCGTTACGACCAAGTATTCTGTCGCAAAATCCACCGCTAATTAGCGACGGATTTTGCGACGGGATATAGTTCATCACTATTTTCGTAAATTTCAGCGATTATAGCGACGAATGTGTTTCGCTCGGTAAACTGTCGCTAACTAGCGATGAAATAATTCCGTCGCTAATAACATATTTTCTTGTAGTGACACATGTTCTCTCAATTGAGCTATTTAAGTCAATCTCTAACCGTGGGGCTCTCCACAATCCTCTTACTGAGCACAAAATGCTCTATCATATGAGCTGCCATAACCATGGTCTTCATTTATAGGTGTTCCATAAGATTAAATTTAATTCACCACTAATTAGAGATAGTGCCCCCATAAATTCCAGTAATCCCCCCTACATAACCAATTTTTGGTTAAATGAAACTCATAAAGCTATATAATCATGTTTTATAATAAGACCATTGTGAACACCCCAAATTTTCAAAAAATCCAAAAATTCCTTCTTTGCCCCTCGGTCCATCTATTAAATAATCAGGTCAAATTTTTTATAAAATTTCCATTCATTTCTTAGATTTGTTGGAAACCAGACCCAATCTTTCATTTCTAACCCATTTTCTGAAGAATTTTCAAAAGAACAACGTTAAAATTCTCAGAAAACCCCTCTTTTGTAAATATTTAAAAAAAAAAATCCAAAAATAGTCTTTAATCTCTCATTTTCCCTAGTTTTAAAGTCTTTTTGTCAAAAATACAAAAATCAGAAAAACACAAAGAAAATACAAAAAATATATATATATATAATAAGCTTTTAGAACCACCTTTTGAAATACATCTTTTATTTAAGTCTATCTTTTTTTTTGAAAAAAATCTTATAAAAAGAACCTCGTTTTGGAAATTTTATAAAGTAGAAAGACATGCTTGAAAATAAAAACCCTAATTCGGTTTTTTTCTTTTGATAGGGTCGCTCTCTCTCAGCCTTCACAAAACCTCTCTAGAAAAACCCTCTTCCAAACCCTTTTCTTTCTCTTTTCCCCTCTCGGCTTCCCTTCACGAGCCATCCACTGAAACCCTCTTCCCCATCGCACCCCTCCGAACCACCCATCGCGGAACCACCCGCCTTCTCCTACCTCTCCTATCGATCTCTAACCGACCACCCTCTCGAATCTTCCCCTTTTCCCCTTTAAAAAAGATCACGCGGGTCTCTCCTCAACCCATCTGCGCTTCACCCCTCCATGTTAAATCCTCGACGCTTCTCCCTTGAAGTTTTCCCCGCTCCTTTCCTTCCTCCTCTTTCCCCTGTTTCCTCTTTTTCCCTGTGTTTTTCCCTTTGATCGACTGAAAATCCATCGTCTAGCAAGCATTGATCAAAAGACATCACCTCCTCTTCTTCGATTACCTGATTTTTGTGAAACGACGGCTAAAAAACAATCGTTCAATCTCATAACCCATTACAGGTAAGTAACCATTTTTCTCTCTTTTCCTCCTTTTTTTTTAAAAAACATCGTTTCCCTTTTATTTTCAGTGTTCCTTCGTCTTGATTTCCGTTGTTCTTCTTCATTTCTTTTTTTCCATTTTCTTATAAGAGCACTAATGACAGGATCGTCCTGCATACAGCAGGGTCGAATCCTCCATTTGCTACAATCAATGGAATGTTTATTCCAATAAATTCTTTCTGTGTTTATCAAGTTTCCTCAGTTTTTCGATGAAATATCTGTTCCAAACTTGATTTTCCTGCTTTATTCTCATGACTTTCTGTTTGCATTTTCTGTTCTTTTTTTTTTTCTCTTTCTTTTCTGTTTTTCTCATTTTATTGCTTCCTTTTTTTTATTATTCCCCTCTTTAATTTCTGTAACATGGCGTGGGTGTATGGGTTCGTTGTGATCACTTCCATTCATGGTTGCATTTTTTTTTTTTAGCTGAGTAGTTTAGCCGATGTCTTCATTATGGGTGTATTTGGCATCCTGTCCATTCTTTCTTTTTAAACATCATTAGTTCACCTTTTTTTTTTGCTAGATTTCCCTTTCGTTTGGATATCTTTGGACACATCGTGTATATATATCGGATACATCTGATCATCATAAGTTACGTTATAGGCATCTTTGTTGATATCCGATCATCATAAGTTTTTGTTTGGATAGCATTCATTGTTCCCCTGCATCTCTTCTTTAGGTGGTCTGTTTTATTTCTTTTTTGTTATCTCTTGTTGCTATTCGTTTGTTCCAATATTAATTCAAAGTTAAGATGTTGTTACTGCTTGGAAAGAAACGAAGAGAAGAATATGGTGATGATAATAATGATCCTGCTAGTTAACAGTTATGATATTAGTAACTCACCAAGAATCCTATACTAAAATCCATTGATCCACTGCTATCAAGGCCAGTCAGTTGTCATTAGGGAAGGCACTTTGCAGAAGGTATCGTGCGTAGCTGATGAGCTTCCAACTTCCTCTGCCTACCAGCTCGCCACATGTTTGGGAATAGGTAATTAACTTGCAATGTCACATACAACATATTTTCAGCATAATCTACTACTTCTTAAGAGACTGAGTGATACCTATGATCTCTTCTGGTTCCTTTCTAAGCTTGGTTTGTGATCTGGGGCTTACATTTTCTGTTGATGGCTTGAATATTTTACATTATTTTATAATAGATGGTTCGCAAAATGGGTTTCTGAGAAAACCAAGATTAATGAAGGCATTGTTTTAGGAAGTGATATTCTTCTGTCTATTGAGTGCTCTGCTTTTCACTTGTCGATTGATATTCATGGTTTGGTTGTGCTGGATGAATGTCTAAACTATGGCTGCTGGGTGATCCGTGCTTGAAGCTGTTGAAGTTACTCTCTACCTAAGTGTCGGTATATCAATTTGAGATGGACTCAAAGTTGGTTCAGCATTGGTTAATAAATATGGATGGAGATTTAGAACGGATCATCTAAACCATCAGATGTGGGCAAGATATCTGAATTTTTCAAACTACTGGGTTTGGTCACTATGAGTTCGTTCTCTTGAATAAGAGTGATCCCAAAATGTACAGCGTCAGTATGGAGCATATTCAATTTCGACCTTGAGAATTGGATTCCTGCATTCTCGCGAGTATTTTTCATCTCAAGCAAACATTGGCCATCTGCTCTTCTGTAACAGTGTCCTAGTTTCGTTCCTTTAAACTCAAAAAATGTCTTATTTATTTCTTTTATGAACTACAAAAAGTTGATATATACTTTATCAATAATCATCCTCCTGTCATTTAGCCCACATCATGTATTTGATTGTTAGAATACTTTCCTGCAATTTATACTGTTCATCATCTGTACATAAGCACACCCACGTTGCATCTGTATCCATTCACTTGCCCAACATTTGATGCTTTTCATGAATTGTATGTATCAGGATTTGTGAATTTGATTACCGTGCCCATCACATATCATACTGTCAACGGCTCGCTGCCTATGCATAAACACCACCTTCCCTCCCTTCACACCGCAGTGAAGCAGAACTTGGACATAATTCAGATGGTCGAGCCCAGCAAGCTTCATCATTGACCAGAACAAAGCCCACTTGATTCATAGCAAGTGGCTCCAGCACTGCTTGCATCTGAAAGTTTAGTTGATTTCACAACCCCTGCAACCAGTCATTTGAGATTAAGCAGGGACCAGCTCGTCAAGTAGGTTCTTTAGCTGTTGTTGAGCATCGCTGACTAAGTTTCATTAACTAGGCTTGTTGTTATTTCTGAGTTTAACAGGATTTTCTTTTTACTGATTATTAAACTGATTTGCATTATGATTTCTATTGAGTTTCAATGTAACTTTTACTGATTAGTTAATTAGATATTGTTAGTTGTTAATTAAGTAAATTGTTAACCATTAATTAAGTTGTTAGCTAGATAGTTAAGTAATTAGCTGGTTGTTAGCTATTTCGTAGTTGAAGTACTTAATTATTTCATAATGAAATTTAATTAGTTCTTTTGTTATCAGTTGATCCCATTGTTTAGATGATAAATTTACTTAGTAATTAGAGTACTCGGTGGACTTACAATGATTAAACCATCTATGTGATGCCCCCAAGGCATATTGGTCCCTGTACATATTTCATTACAGTTTCTGCTGCAAATACACATTTTAACCAACACTAGTCATTCCCATTTCTGCTAGTTCGGTACAACATTACGTTATCATCCTCTGCCATTAACTTCCCTATCATCCCCTGCTGTAGCCACCTATCCCCCATCACCACTGCATACATACTAGTCGCTTCACAACCAGTTATCATTGGACATGGTTACATATGAGTTCTATCATGTCATCTCCAAGCCTGGAGGTGGAATTTGGTTACTATAGAAGAACATCAAGTGGGTTAGCATTGGTTATCAAATGCTAGTGCAGAATATGACAATCAGTATATAGTTAGTAAGTGTTAGCATTAATGAAGTTGTTCCAGCAGGATGTGTTAGCGTCGTGTGAGGTAGTCGACTTGTGTAAAATACTTATATATCGATGGTATGGTGTGACAGTTCTTTTTTTTGTAAATACGAGTAGCAATCAAATTGTATCTTCAGTATGAATAGGATGTAATGTATCCAGTGTATTTGAAAGCTGGACATTAAACATTGTCGAATAGGTATATTGGCAGTGTGTTAGATTATGGGTATGTATTATAATGTAGGTGTTAGCCTTTGTCAGTGTATCTTGTGTTAACACAGAATGCTGGTTTTGGTAGTATCAAGGCAACATGGCATGATGTCTGCAGCAGTGGGTTAGGGTTAAGGCAATCGATGAAAGTTACGATTAGCAACAAATATACACTAGCAGTCAGTATATATCAATATATCATTAACAAAGTTAGGGCATGATTAGCAATGGCGGTGTTAGGTAGGGTGTCATAATTATTGTTTTACAATTAATTGTTTCTTACATTTGAATTTTTTACCATGTCTTTGTTTATTATGAAGTAGTGATTCTAAAATGCCTCTAGCTCTCATTAATCGCTGCCCTTCACGGTGATTGTTTTCTGTTTTTTAAACGCTTTCTTAATTTCTTTTTCATCAAGTACATAATAGCAGTTTCAACATTTTTGTTCTAGCGTATGTTCTATTTATCAAATATGCTCCAGCACAGCCACCTGCCACTGTATTGAATTTTTAAATCTCCAGCAACACCTTGGTATCCCGTTGCATATTCATCATGAACCTTGCCTAAGTGTTTCCACTGTGGCACACCTGCTGTGATGCCTACTTCAACTACCACACCCATCATTTCTGTGAGCTATCACAGTCTCTACAGCAAATGATGCATCCCCTATACTACACCTTCATCATCTCACTGTACATATACACTCAGCCCCATTCAAATCCCCATGGTGATTCCCTTTATCATATTGGCACCTCACAACATGTAGGGCCTCCACAGCAGTTTGCAGAATTTTCTACAAAAGGCACTATGCAGTTCCAATCCTGCCACCAGCCATGCATTGTTCCCCTTTCCACTTCGTCCTTCCCTCCATACCACCTGCCATGGGTGTCTCGACTACACCCTGATGTTACTACCAACAACCCATATTTCATTGCATATATAGTTGTTGATCCCATCCTCAATTTACAACAGTGATTCACATTTCTTTTCAACTTCTGTCTTCATTTCATTGCATATATATTTTCTTTGATTCATCCCATCTCATCTTGCTGTATTTGTGCAATCCAACCCCTTTTGTTACCTACATATTGTCAATCAGTTGGCAGTTTCTATGTGATTTCACTGTATTTACTACAACACTAACAATGTCCCTCTGTATGAATGTCTCTAAGTTAGTGATCATTGTAAACCTATAAAGGCGGTAATTTCCAGCAGGTTGCTATGAATAGTTTTAGCAGTTTGTTACATTTTTTTTCTTTCTCTTTTCTTAGGGTATTGCATGTATATTTCAAATCTCTTTATTAGCCTAGAACCCCATATATATGCATTTTTCTTATCAAATATGATCTTCATTAGTACATAATATATGTAAAAGCCTCATATCAGTATGATACTTGGTGAACTTCCTTCTAGTTACATCTCTTATCCTGTGCTAACCTGACTCTTGCAGGAGATATGTAAAATTTGTTGAAATCACTCTTTAAATTAAGATTTCATTATCCCAATTTTAAAGTTGTGATAGCTAGATGCTGATGAGAAACATTTACATTTCTTGTTTTAGATAGAATGAATGAACATTATAAATATCATGAATTATTTGTTCTTCATGCATTTTTCCTTTATTTCTCAAAATCTCACAATGGCACGTGCACCATTTCGTAAGAGGTAAATTAATCCTAAGTTGATGATCCATATCAATGGCCATAGTCAGGGTGTGGACAAAATTTAGTATTTTTATCTTTTACGAAATAACACTGGATCCACATTGGATCCGTTTTCAAAATTCATCATATTTACTCAAATATTTTCTTCTTTTATCAGAATTTAACTTAAAATTAATTCAAAATATATACCAATGGCCATAGTCAGGGTATATTGAGAATTAATTTCATTTTAAATTCTATAAAAGCACCAAATGTGTTTTATTCTTCACCTGAATTTAAATACAGATTATTATATAATACATTCAATGACCATAGTCAAGAATGTATTATATCTTCAATCTTGTTTTAATTCATTTAAAGAATGGAATAGCTTTTCAAAATCCAATTTCAAAAATTTAAATTCATTCATCATTTAGGATAGAATTGCATCATATTTTCAAAATTCTTTTTTTCCAAAAACTCCAAGTGATGTAAATACCTTCCTCAATCTATCTTCAATTCTTATTATTTTTAAAATTCAATTTCATTTTTCAAATCTCAAAGTTCAATTTAACTTTGAGATTTCAAATTCATTTTATATTCAAATTAAAATCAGATTTCGAAGTTCAATTTGACTTTGAAATTCCAAATTCATTTATATTCAAATACTCCAATCAAAATCAAAGTTCAATTTAACTTTGAGATTCTTGATTCATCTTCTGAATTTAAACTCCAAATCCATCTTAGGATCCAGAATCCAATTCCACCTTGGATCTCAGACTTCAGATCCAATTCCTCCGTAGGATCCAGAATCCAATTCCTCCTTAGGATCTCAGACTTCAGATCCAATTCCTCCTTAGGATCCAGAATCCAATTTCACCTTGGATATCAGACTTCAGATCCAAAATCCATCTTAGGGTCCAGAGTCTAATTCTACTTTTGGATCTCAGACTTCCGATCCAAATTCCATCTTAGGGTCAAGAGTCCGATTCAACATTGGATCTCAGACTTCAAGATCTGAATCCATTCCAAGATTCAAAATCCAATTTTCATTCCCAAGTCCAACTTCTTTTCAGATCCAATTCATCTCCAGATTTCAAATCCAAATCCATCTACAGATCATTCCTTAAATTCATCTCTATTTTTAATATCATCTGGATCCCTCAGATCTATTCTAAATTTCAAACTTCAAAATCTAAATTCAAATCCATCTCAAGTATTCATTTCCTTTCCTAAATTCAAGTTCAAATTCAAAATCCATTTTCCGACTTTGAAACTTCATTTTCAAAGCTTCAAATCATTCTTTCTCAAAATTAAAGATTTATTCTTCCAAACTCTAATTTACTTCGAAAACTTGGAACTTCTCTGATCTATCTCAAGTTCTAAAGTTAGATTCAAACATTTCTTCACTCCCTTATCAAGTTCATCTCATAAACTTGGGAAATTTTCAAAACATCTTTCAAAATGAGCATACATTCTTGCATTGCACAAGCATGATTCTTTGTGCATTTAGAGTTAGAATAAATTCTTAGATTATATTTAGGCAAAGCAAAAGGCATAGATTCGATCCTTGGTTCGATTACCCCTGGTAAAGGCGCCAGGAACGGTCGAACCTCGTACCGACGAGCGAATCCCGTCTCTCCATTTTCCCGCACATTTTCAAAAACGGAGGCGAGTAATCTTTTAAAATCTTTTTCAAAAATTAAGGTCAAGTGAGACCGCGCAAAATAGTTCTTCTCACTTATTTCTTTTTCTTTTCTCTCTTCTTTTCTCTCTTTTATTTTTCTCCCTTCAAAAAGGAGGAAAATAGAGGTTAGAAAGGAAAAGAGAAGGGAGAGAGAGAATATTACGAGAGGAAAAATTTTGCGATGATCACAGTTTTGGCGACTGTGATGGGAACCATCTTCGTCCGGTCGAATTTAATGCATTTTCTTTTGCTTTGACATTATCTAAGTCTTTATTCTATATATGTCAGCTATATTTCCATGCAAACCTTTGGAGCCTAGATTTTATCCTAAGCTGACATCATTGCATATAGGATTTAGGTATGGTTTGGTAGGACTATATTGTGGAGATTATTTCATGCTCACATTAGACTTAGGTCTTAAATACAACTCTCCTCGATTTTAAGGATTGAATGCAAAAACAATGTATGCAAGTGTATGCTTCTTTTCATTTTAATCTATCTCTTTAGGACTTGCATTAGAGCCATCTGATTTCTTGCATGTTGAACATATTTTGAAAACCTCCTTACCTATATTGTCCCGGTCTTCACGTTGCTGGGCTGTCTCACTGAACCATAGTTCGGGAGAGAGCCTCACAATTGGACCACTTATTTGGGTTCGCGCCCCCCTACCACGTACCTAAGGGCCATAGTCCGAGGTATATCGGTAGGTGCTCAAGGATGTTGGGAAGCCATTACCTTAGAACCGGAGAAATAATTCTTATGCCACGTGATTTGAGCTTCGACTTGGGTATATCGGCGTATCTTGATTGTAATCAGATGATCTAAATCCTTAGAGTTAGGATTAAGGTCCTACGAGCCTTTTTCAAAATTTGCATTTAGAGTCAGCTTCTAGGGAGTGCTATTCTGTGCATCATTGCTTGTATAAATTGATTCTTTTGTAGATATTATCTTGAAAATTCTTATTTTTCAAAACCCTGGATATTTATTTCATAAAAATTCTTTTATTTTCTCAAAATCCAGGATGGTATATTTCTTATTTCTTTATTCTCTCATAAATTTCTTAAACCCTGGACATTCTTTTAAATTATTTCCCCTATCTTTCAAAAGTCCAGGCGTATTATTCTTCTTCTGATTTATTTAAATTCTTTTGATCCTGCCTGCAATTTTTAAAAAATATTTCAAGGTCTTGTCATCTTCAAAAATACTCTTCCTCGTATATTCCATCTTCTCCATATAAAATCCTTTTTATCGAGAGATCTCTTTAAAAATTCTCTTTCATTATCTCTTTTCCTTTCAAAATTTCTTTGATCTGAAACCTTCATTTATTCTCCAGAGAAAATACCAACATTCCAATCATGGTTCAAACGAGAGCAAGGAGAAGGGCAGCTCAGCAGCACGATAACAGCGAAGTGGAAGAGATGAACTCTCCCAGGTTGTCCCGAAAACATGATTCAGATGAGGATGATGTCGACCCAGCAATGTATAAAATCTTTCAAAAGATGATGGCAAAAATGATGTCCGAGCAAGCTGGGGCAAATTCAAAGAAAACATCCTCTAAAACCAAGGTCAAAAGGAAGCCAGTGAAGAAGCATGTCAGGATCAGCAAGAAGAAGGTTCAACAAGACACCACCTCTGAAGGTACGGAGTCAGGAGAGGAGGATTCCGAGGAAGAACAGTTTGTATTTGTTCCAAAACACCTGCGACAAGTCAAGAAGGTGGCAGAGGAACCTGAATCAATCAACAAGCCTAAAGATGGAGTCACAGCGGAAGACTCAGTTCAAATATTGACAAAGATGGTCAAAGACCTACAGATCCGAGATAAGGGAAAGAGGGTATATACCAGACAGGACTTCTACCTTGGTTTAGATGGGGACAGCAGCTTGGAAGATCTCCCCCAAAAATTTATTAAGTTTGATGAGTCCGGCAATCCAAAAGCCCATCTCGCGATGTTCTTCGCCGAATGTGCCAGATTCAGTGAAGACAATCAAGCCCTCTTCTTGTGCTTTCCTCGCAGCTTAGAAGGCATAGCCGCGAAATGGTATGCGGAGCACATCAACCCCGTCGAGCTGCAAAATTTTGACAAAGTTGTTAATCTGTTCGTGGAAAGATTCATGTTCAACACTGAGGCACTTCCGACCCTCAATCACCTGTATAACCTGAAACAAGGAGATAAGGAAAAAGTTGTAGACTTCATTCGGAGGTGGAGAGATACCTGCAACAAGATGAGAACCCCCATTTCAAAGGAGCACGTACTTCAAGTTATCCTGAACAATTTTTCTCAGCCTCTTAGAAGCCTCATTTCCACTTACCCCTCTAAATCATTCATAGAGCTTATCGAACGAGCTGAGTGGCTCGAGATGGGGATGGACAATGGGAATTATGAGGGCATCACTCTCGTCAAGGGCGGCCAAGACCTTAAAAAGAAGGTGAATTATACATTTTCAGCTAACTCTGGGGGCAGTGGCGGCAAAGATAACAAGACCAAGCAGATGGGTCAGCAAAAGGAACCCTTCAAGCAGAATGACAAGCCAGTTCCAGCCAAGCAGAAGGAAAAGATAAAACGTGAAGGTTGGGGTTATGACCGCCAATTCACTGCTCTGGAACAGTCCCTCGAACAAGTTTTGGAGTATATGCTGAGCAAAGATATGATTAAACTCTCGAGAGTTGTTGATCCTCTGGTCTCCCTGGGAAAATGGAAGGACAAGTTCTGCAAGTTCCACCGGGCAGTGGGGCACGACACCGAGCACTGCTTCGTCCTAAAGAACATCATCCAGGATTGCATTGATAAAAATCTTCTGATAGAGGACGAAGAAGAAGAGTAGCCCGCCGTCCTAACAAAGCCTTTCCCAGATCACTCAAAGAACTGATGATATCAAAACTTTTCTTGCTTTTTTCCTTTTGCTTTTTCCCGTCGTCTTGTAGGGGCAAGTAAGCCCTAGTCTTTTGCGATCTTTTTGGTCACATGCTTGTAAATAGTCAAGTTCTTGTTTTCAGTAGTTACTTATAAATAAAATGTCAATTTCCTTCATACCTTTGTCATATTGGGGCATCTTTTGTTAAAAATTACATTTACACTTCAAAATATTCTCTTGTCATTAAATTCATGTTCTTTTTTATAATGCGGGGCAAAATCCTGACATCATTCATGAGAGAAATGATATTACCTATGAGGGTTTTTTTTCCAAAAATCATGAAATTTTGAAAGTCTTCATTATGATGACCAAAGAGTTCAAATACTCTTTGGTCCAACCTTTGTCAAAATCAACCCTCGTGTTGATCATATTAACAAAAATAGGTTTTCGAACCGTTGTATTGAAAAATCAACCCTCGTGTTGATCATATTAACAAAAATAGGTTTTCGAACCGTTGCATTGAAAAATCAACCCTCGAGTTGATCGTGTTTTCAAAAAAATAAGTTTTCGAACCATCGCATTAAAATGTCAACCCTTGTGTTGGTTTTATCTCCCAAGATTAATTTCGAAACATTTATATCCAAAGATCAACCCTTGTGTTGGTCTTATCTTCCAAAATAGGTTTCAAATCATTCAAAGGTCAACCCTTGTGTTGGTTTTATCTTCAAAGATTGGTTCGAAACATTGCATTTAGAGATCAACCCTCGTGTTGATCATATTTTCTAAAAATTGGTTTCGAATCATTACATTCAAAGATCAACCCTCACGTTGGTCATATTTTCTAAAAATTGATTTTCAAATCATTGCTTCAAAAAAATTAAACCCTCATGATGATCTCTCATGAACGATCCCCTTTCAAAGATTAGCTCTCGCAGTTAATCATCTTTTCAAAGATGATTTCCTCGTATTCTTCTCCTACTTCTTAAAAGATCCCACATGCAGGCAGGATCAAACAAAATTCTTTTTTTCTCAATCAACTCTTTCTTTTTATTATTTGTTTGGCGATTTTATCAGTCTTATCAATTTTTTATTAATTTTGTCAATTTTATTGATCCTTCATTGATTTTGTTAAAATTTTCTCGTCAAATTCTTATTTTCAAAAATTACCCTTTCAGGTTAAGGGATAAACCTGATGCCTCTTTCCCATGAGGTATTCCTTTTTTTTTCCTTCTTTTCCCATTCAGGATAAGGGATAATCCTGAGACCCCTCATAGGAGCACCAATGCTACCTGTGAGAATTCTTGTTCAAAATAAATTCCTTTAAATTCTTCCCCATTTTTATAAATTTTATTCAATTTCCCGCTCAGGTTAAGGGGTAAACCTGAACCTCGTCCCGCGAGGTCCTTCTTCCTTCAGGATCAGGGATAATCCTGAAGTCCTTCATCTTCTTCCAAGTATCTTTAATTTTTCTATCAAGCTTCACCATTCTTTTAGATCTTTGTCAATCTTTGTCTTTATTTCTGATTCTTTACCAATTTTATTGATTCTTTTTCATTTGTTATCAATTCTTTTAATTCTTTATCAACTTTTATCAAATTTTGTTGAATTTGTGAATTTTATTCCTTATTTGCCTTTCAGGTTAAGGGATAAACCTGAATCATCTTTTAATTTTCTTTTTATCTTTTCGGGTTCTGACTCGAGTCTTCCTTTTATCTTTTCATTTGAAGTTTCGAGTTCCGACTCGGGCTTCCCTTTGGTTCTGATTGAACCAATTGTTTTCTTTTATCTTTTATCTTTTCCTTTTAAAGATTCGAGTTTCGACTCAGGTCTTCTTTTATTCTTTCGTTCAAAGTTCTGAGTTCCGACTCGGGCTTCCTTTTCAATCCAATCCTCGCATTGGAAAATCAATCATTTCTTTAGAAAACCGAGTTTCAACTCGGGTTTTTCTTCTATTATTTTTCGTTTGAAGTTCCGAGTTCCGACTCGGGCTTCCTTTTGAATCCAATCATCGCATTGGAAAATCAATCATTTCTTTAGAAAACCGAGTTTCAACTCGGGTTTTTCTTCTATTATTTTTCGTTCGAAGTTCCGAGTTCCTACTCGGGCTTCCTTTTGAATCCAATCCTCGCATTGGAAAATCAATCATTTCTTTAGAAAACCGAGTTTCAACTGGGGTTTTTTTTCTATTATTTTTCGTCCGAAGTTTCGAGTTCTGACTCGGACTTCCTTTTGAATCCAATCCTCGCATTGGAAAATCAATCATTTCTTTAAAAAACCGAGTTTCAACTCGGGTTTTTCTTCTATTATTTTTTGTCCGAAGTTTCAAGTTCCGACTCGGACTTCCTTTTGAATCCAATCCTCCCATTGAAAATCAATCATTTCTTTAGAAAACCGAGTTCCAGCTCGGGTTTTTCGTCTATTAATTTTGTTTGAAGTTCTGAGTTCCGACTTCGACTTCCTTTTGAATCCAATCCTCGCATTGAAAAACAATTGGTTCTTTAGAAATTTAAGTTTTCAAAACTCAATTTTCTCTTTTATCTTTTACCTTGAAAATCTAGGTTCCGGCTCGGGTCCTCCCTTTTTATATATTCCATCTTCTTGAATATCCAAAATTGAGTTTTATTCTCTTTAAAATCCCTTCATTCCCATTCAGGATAAGGGATAATCCTGAAACCATTCATAGAAGCAGCACAACCTTCTATAATGGTCCTTCCCAATCCAGTCTAAGCACTGGTCCTTCATTACAAAATCCTTCGTAAAACCCAATTCTCACATTAGTCCTTCCAATTCCAGTCTAGCACTGGTCCTTCATAAAAAATCCTTCCAAATTCCAATTTCATAAATTGGTCCTTCAAGATCCCAGTTTTTACTGGTCCTTCAAAATTCCAATGTTTACATTGGTCCTTCCAAAATTCCAATTTTCACAAATTGGTCCTTCCAAAATTTCAGTTTTACGCCGGTCCTTCAAATTCCAATTGGTCCTTCATCAAATACCAATGTTTACATTGGTCCTTCCAAATTCCAATTCTATGAATTGGTCCTTCAAATTCCAATTGGTCCTTCATCAAATACCAATGTTTACATTGGTCCTTCCAAATTCCAATTCTATGAATTGGTCCTTCAAATTCCAATTAGTCCTTCATCGAATTCCAATGTTTTTCATTGGTCCTTCCAAATTCCAATTCTACGAATTGGTCCTTCAAAATCCCAAATTGGTCCTTCAAATTTCCAATGTTTACATTGGTCCTTCCAAAATACCAATTTTCACAAATTGGTCCTTCAAAATTCCAGTTTCACGCTGGTCCTTCGAATTCCAATTGGTCCTTCATCAAATTCCAATGTTTTCATCGGTCCTTCCAAATTCCAATTCCATGAATCGGTCCTTCAAAATCTCATTTGGTCCTTCATCAAATTCCAATGTTTACATTGGTCCTTTCAAATTCCAGTTCCACGAATTGGTCCTTCAAAATTCCAAATTGGTCCTTCATTAAATTCCAATGTTTTTCATTGGTCCTTCCAAATCCCAATTCTATGAATTGGTCCTTCAAAATCCCAATTGGTCCTTCAAAATCCCAATGTTTACATTGGTCCTTCCGAAATTCCAATTTTCACAAATTGGTCCTCCCAAAATTCCAATGTTTACATTGGTCCTTCAAAATTCCAATTTTCATAAATTGGTCCTTCAAAATCTCAACCAGTCCTTCAAAAATTCCAATGTGTATATTGGTCCTTCAAAATTCCAGTTTAGCACTGGTCCTTTACCAAAGTCTTTTATCAAAATCCTTTACCAAAGTCTTTTACCAAAATCTTCCCTTATCAAAATCCTTCTCAAATTCCAGTTTAACACTGGTCCTTTACCAAAGTCCTTTTACCAAAAATTCCTTTACCAAGTTCTTTTACAAGATTCTTTACTTAAACCTCATTCTTTAAGATTGGTCTCGTAAAACCCAGTTTTACTGATCAAGATTGCCAAAATGAAAGATGTTCAGCCCGAGGTCCTATCAAAATCTATATTGAGTGATTATTTTACAAAGATTCTCGAAAACTTTGCCAATCTGCTAAAATATGTCTTGATTCCATTATTTTACTGCACAAAAAGAATCACCTCAGATTACCTCTAGTATTCTTTTTCAAAAGGGTGAAGTTTTTTGCGAAAAGGAGTGAAAATTCAAATCTTCTCTCTGTTGCTCAACCAAGAGGATGCAAGAAAGATCCTTGGTATGATTATCAAAAGAAATATTCAATGATGTTGAAAAGCTAGAAACAAATCGATATTGATCATAGCTATGACGCATGTTTTAAGTCGACTTTCTGGCAATCAGGCAGTGGAAATATCCTGAGCGTTAAAAAGAACCCACTCAATCCATATCTCCTCATTTCATTCATTCAAAGCTTCAATCAAATATCCACAAAAGGGATCTCTCAATTGTCGTCAAGATGAAGGTGAATTAAGCGAGTAGATCCCCGGGGCCAAAGAAGATTGGAAACATCTCCAAGATGACGGAGTTTGTGACGGATCCTTCCAGAAAAAGTTCAGATCACCGTCAAGATGAAGGCGAGTGTGATGAACCTCCCGACAAACCCTAAAAGATATTTGATTGCTGCTGTCATTTTTAACCAATGACCCAGTATAATTCCCGAGAAAAAGAAGGATCGAAGCATCTCCAAGATGACGGAGTTTGTGACGTACCCTTCCCCGAAGAAAAAAAGAAAAGTCAGGAAACATCCAAATGAAGGATGATGTAGAAACCCAAGAAAGCTCAATGTCCCAAAAAAAGTGCCAAAAGATCATTATGGGAAAAGCCTCAGGATATCAAACTGCCAAAATTGCCAGGAATCATCTTTTCTTATGCGAAATCCTTTCATCAATGTCTTTTCACTGCTGGCCTTTATGAAGTTAAGAGTATTTCTTCTCTATTCATGTCAAGGAAATGGATAACTTCCTTGAAGAAACTCAACAACTTTAAAATTTGAATCTAAACTCTAGAATCCAAGGAGTTAACCTCATTTTGGAGGGAATACTCTAGGTAAAAGAGGGAATATCTTTCGCACATACGTGCATACTTTCAAGCATTTTTGAATCAATTGCAATTTCATCTTGTTGGCAAAATTTTCTGGTTATCAAAAAAAATGAAATAAATGCTCAATATCTATTTTGATACAACCCAGCATTCTTTATATTTTTCAAAGAGAGTTGTCTCATTCTAAGTGAGGTATTTCTCCCAGTCCCATCATGGTTTTCCCCATCAAGGAATCCATACTTTGTATATCCATTCAAATAAAGAATTATACTTGAACCTCGTCCCACGAGGTTAGTTTTCAAAAATGTCCCATCCAAGTTAAGGGCTAAGCCTGTGTTCTTTTCAAAAATCCTTATCTTCGTCTCAACCTTGAGACTTCTTCAAAATTTCTCCTTTTATCATTTTAGGATATTCATCCCAAGAATCCCATCACGATTTCTTCATTTTCTTCTATCCAGATTATTTTCATTCTCGAGGATTTCGTTCTCTTCCCAAAAACCCTTTCAGAGTAAGATACAAAACCTGAAAAATAAATCTTTTAAAAAACCGATTCTTTCACACCCAGTTCAGACCTTTTGACTGGGGCATTTTTTTATTTTTTTTAAGAAAATTTGGCGTGTCTTCTTTGCCGCTAAGCTCGGCTCGCAACCAACTTAGCAGCAAAGAGGGGCATCTGTGAACACCCCAAATTTTCCAAAAATCCAAAAATTCCTTCTTTGCCCCTGGGTCCATCTTTTAAATAATCAGGTCAAATTTTTGATAAAATTTCCATTCATTTCTCAGATTTGTTGGAAACCAGACCCAATCTTTCATTTCTAACCCATTTTCTGAAGGATTTTCAAAAGAACAACTTTAAAATTCTCAGAAAACCCCTCTTTTGTAAATATTTAAAAAAAAAAATCCAAAAATAGTCTTTAATCTCTCATTTTCCCTAGTTTTAAAGTCTTTTTGTCAAAAATACAAAAATCAGAAAAACACAAAGAAAATACAAAAAAAAATATATATAATAATAAGCTTTTAGAACCACCTTTTGAAAATCATCTTTTATTTAAGTCTATCTTTTTTTTTGAAAAAAATCTTATAAAAAGAACCTCGTTTTGGAAATTTTATAAAGTAGAAAGACATGCTTGAAAATAAAAACCCTAATTCGGTTTTTTTCTTTTGATAGGGTCGCTCTCTCTCTCAGCCTTCACAAAACCTCTCTGGAAAACCCTCTTCCAAACCCTTTTCTTTCTCTTTTCCCCTCTCGGCTTCCCTTCACGAGCCATCCACTGAAACCCTCTTCCCCATCGCACCCCTCCGAACCACCCATCGCGGAACCACCCGCCTTCTCCTACCTCTCCCGTCGATCTCTAACCGACCACCCTCTCGAATCTTCCCCTTTAAAAAAGATCACGCGGGTCTCTCCTCAACCCATCCGCGCTTCACCCCTCCATGTTAAATCCTCGACGCTTCTCCCTTGAAGTTTTCCCCGCTCCTTTCCTTCCTCCTCTTTCCCCTGTTTCCTCTTTATCCCTGTGTTTTTCCCTTTGATCGACTGAAAATCCATCGTCTAGCAAGCATTGATCAAAAGACATCACCTCCTCTTCTTCGATTACCTGATTTCTGTGAAACGACGGCTAAAAAACAATCGTTCAATCTCATAACCCATTACAGGTAAGTAACCATTTTTCTCTCTTTTCCACCTTTTTTTTTTTAAAAAACATAGTTTCCCCTTTATTTTCAGTGTTCCTTCGTCTTGATTTCCGTTGTTCTTCTTCATTTCTTTTTTTCCATTTTCTTATAAGAGCACTAATGACAGGATCGTCCTGCATACAGCAGGGTCGAATCCTCCATTTGCTACAATAAATGGAATGTTTATTCCAATAAATTCTTTCAGTGTTTATCAAGTTTCCTCAGTTTTTCGATGAAATATCTGTTCCAAACTTGATTTTCCTGCTTTATTCTCACGACTTTCTGTTTGCATTTTCTGTTCTTTTTTTTTTTCTCTTTCTTTTCTGTTTTTCTCATTTTATTGCTTCCTTTTTTTTTATTATTCCCCTCTTTAATTTCTGTAACATGGCGTGGGTGTATGGGTTCGTTGTGATCACTTCCATTCATGGTTGCATTTTTTTTTTTAATATTTTTTTTTATTTTACCTGAGTAGTTTAGCCGATGTCTTCATTATGGGTGTATTTGGCATCCTGTCCATTCTTTCTTTTTAAACATCACTAGTTCACCTTTTTTTTTTTACCTCTTCTGTGCTTATTATGTAGTTCAATATAGCATGATATCGTTTTTGCTAGATTTCCCTTTCGTTTGGATATCTTTGGACACATCGTGTATATATATCGGATACATCCGATCATCATAAGTTACGTTATAGGCATCTTTGTTGATATCCGATCATCATAAGTTTTCGTTTGGATAGCATTCATTGTTCCCCTGCATCTCTTCTTTAGGTGGTCTGTTTTATTTCTTTTTTGTTATCTCCTGTTGCTATTCGTTTGTTCCAATATTAATTCAAAGTCAAGATGCTGTTACTGCTTGGAAAGAAACGAAGAGAAGAATATGGTGATGATAATAATGATCCTGCTAGTTGACAGTTATGATATTAGTAACTCACCAAGAATCCTATACTAAAATCCATTGATCCACTGCTATCAAGGCCAGTCAGTTGTCATTAGGGAAGGCACTTTGCAGAAGGTATCGTGCGTAGCTGATGAGCTTCCAACTTCCTCTGCCTACCAGCTCGCCACATGTTTGGGAATAGGTAATTAACTTGCAATGTCACATACAACATATTTTCAGCATAATCTACTACTTCTTAAGAGACTGAGCGATACCTATGATCTCTTCTGGTTCCTTTCTAAGCTTGGTTTGTAATCTGGGGCTTACATTTTCTGTTGATGGCTTGAATATTTTACATTATTTTATAAAAGATGGTTCGCAAAATGGGTTTCTGAGAAAACCAAGATTGATGAAGGCATTGTTTTAGGAAGTGATATTCTTCTGTCTATTGAGTGCTCTGCTTTTCACTTGTCGATTGATATTCATGGTTTGGTTGTGCTGGATGAATGTCTAAACTATGGCTGCTGGGTGATCCGTGCTTGAAGCTGTTGAAGTTACTCTCTACCTAAGTGTCGGTATATCAATTTGAGATGGACTCAAAGTTGGTTCAGCATTCGTTAATAACTATGGATGGAGATTTAGAACGGATCATCTAAACCATCAGATGTGGGCAAGATATCTGAATTTTTCAAACTACTGGGTTTGGTCACTATGAGTTCGTTCTCTTGAATAAGAGTGATCCCAAAATGTACAGCGTCAGTCTGGAGCATATTCAATTTCGACCTTGAGAATTGGATTCCTGCATTCTCGCAAGTATTTTCCATCTCAAGCAAACATTGGCCATCTGCTCTTCTGTAACAGTGTCCTGGTTTCATTCCTTTAAACTCAGAAAATGTCTTATTTATTTCTTTTATGAACTGCAAAAAGTTGATATATACTTTATCAATAATCATCCTCCTGTCATTTAGCCCACATCATGTATTTGATTGTTAGAATACTTT
Source organism: Nuphar pumila (assembly GCF_984573655.1). NCBI lineage: Eukaryota > Viridiplantae > Streptophyta > Magnoliopsida > Nymphaeales > Nymphaeaceae > Nuphar > Nuphar pumila. The sequence goes on along the minus strand of NC_143261.1, from coordinate 59,678,810 downwards.
CCTGCAATTTATATTGTTCATCATCTGTACATAAGCACACCCACGTTACATCTGTATCCATTCACTTGCCCAACATTTGATGCTTTTCATGAATTGTATGTATCAGGATTTGTGAATTTGATTACCACGCCCATCATATATCATACTGTCAACGGCTCGCTGCCTATGCATAAACACCACCTTCCCTCCCTTCACACCGCAGTGAAGCAGAGCTTGGACATAATTCAGATGGTCGAGCCCAGCAAGCTTCATCATTGACCAGAACAAAGCCCACTTGATTCATAGCAAGTGGCTCCAGCACTGCTTGCATCTGAAAGTTTAGTTGATTTCACAACCCCTGCAACCAGTCATTTGAGATTAAGCAGGGACCAGCTCGTCAGGTAGGTTCTTTAGCTGTTGTTGAGCATCGCTGACTAAGTTTCATTAACTAGGCTTGTTGTTATTTCTGAGTTTAACAGGATTTTCTTTTTACTAATTATTAAACTGATTTCCATTATGATTTCTATTGAGTTTCAATGTAACTTTTACTGATTAGTTAATTAGATATTGTTAGCTGTTAATTAAGTAAACTGTTAACCATTAATTAAGTAAGTTGTTAGCTAGATAGTTAAGTAATTAGCTGGTTGTTAGCTATTTCGTAGTTGAAGTACTTAGTTATTTCATAATGAAATTTAATTAGTTCTTTTGTTATTAGTTGATCCCATTGTTTAGATGATAAATTTACTTAGTAATTAGAGTACTCGGTGGACTTACAATGATTAAACCATCTATGTGATGCCCCCAAGGCATATTGGTCCCTGTACATATTTCATTACAGTTTCTGCTGCAAATACACATTTTAACCAACACTAGTCATTCCCATTTCTGCTAGTTCGGTACAACATTACGTTATCATCCTCTGCCATTAACTTCCCTATCATCCCCTGCTGTAGCCACCTATCCCCCATCACCACTGCATACATACTAGTCGCTTCACAACCAGTTATCATTGGACATGGTTACATATGAGTTCTATCATGTCATCTCCAAGCCTGGAGGTGGAATTTGGTTACTATAGAAGAACATCAAGTGGGTGTGAACACCCCAAAATTTTCAAAGTCTTGTAAAAATGACCCTTTTGCCCCTAACCCCGTTTTCTGAGAAAATCAAGTTATTTCTTCAGATTTCTGGATTAGATTCCACATTGACATATTCAAATTCAACTCCGGGTCTGAACTCAATACTTTAAATCCAAATATGAGCCCCGTTGTCCGATTTCCAAAAATAAAAGCACAAAAATACCAAAAAAATTGACTTTGAAAGGCTCGGGCGGCTCATCCGGCACTCTGTTGGATCCTCGACCCTATATTTCTCAATTCGAGGTTGCAAACCTCGAATATTTCTCAAAAATTTGGACATAAACCCATTTCTGAAGAAATTTTCTCAAAATAGTTTCTAAAATTCTCAGAAAAACTCCTATTGTAAATATTTTACAAAAACATCAAAAAAATTAGTTTCAATCTTTGATTTCTTGTAAAGCTTTAGGATTTTATTCTAAAAATACAAAAAAATAGAAAAATAACATGAAAAACCAAAAAAATTGGGAAAAGTTACAAGAAAAACAAAGGATTTCAAACCTTGTAAAACAATCTTGCTAAAAGCCTCATTTCCTCAACCATTTTTTTTACAAAAATTTCTTAAAAGGAGTCCTCTTATTGGAAAATGAGAAAATCTACAACGGAATCCTCCCGCGCATTTTCCCCTTCTCTTTCTACCCTCCATCTCCAAACCGCATGCTTTCTTCTCCACCATAAATCCTTAACGGATTTCCTCTTCTCGAATTCTCCATTTCCCCTTTAAGAAGAGGCGAGCCCCTGTCTTCAAGAGGCATTACTTTTTTTTTCTCTAGAGATCGATCTTTCTGCAAGAGCACCTCCTCTTTACCCATTATCGATCGAGTTTTCTCTACAAGAGTCCATTATAATCCATCTTCATCCAGTTCTCGGCTAACCCATCTTCTACGCTCAACCCCACTCTCAGGCGTCACTATCCATCATCCATTTTCCTTCAAGCATCTTTCAGATTCCTTGACTTGCATTTCCCCCATCCAGCTCACGACGCAAGGATCTCTACAAGTAAAACCTCTCTTCATTATCAGAGGATTTCCGCTAAGAAAAGAAAGATTTAATTCATCAAAATCTTTACAGCACTTCAGTAAGTATTTCTTCCATCTCTCGAAAGTCTGATATTGTTTTTTTCTTTTTTTTTTAGCCTCATTAACACACTTGTGGAGAAATCAGACTGCTGTTTAGCATTATCCATTCCCCCAATTGTGCAATATGAAATGGAACCTTTCGATTCCAATATTTCTTTAACATCGTTACCTTTTTTTTTCTGGATTATGTTTTGCTCTGATTCATATCATAAGACTCAATGTTTCTCTTGGGTTTTATCTGAATCTATTTTCTATGAAATCTTCTGGTCTGTAGTGGACATCCAGGTAAGGCATAACTAGATGTTGAACATCTGTTCACTGGTAAGCCATGTAATGTCTAAATGATAATCCAGAGAAAATGACAGGCTCTTTTGGGATCTCTATTCTATCCTCTTAGGAAGGCAGGAATCGGTGCATTTTTTTTTAGTCCATCGAATTCTGATCCTCTATTGCATCAATCCTCGTGTCAAACACGCATCTACGCAATCTGCATTTTTTGAGGATACAGCAATATGGATTTCTCCTGTTTATAGCATATTTTCGTAAACTGTCGTGTGTTATTTCAGTCATTAAGATTTCTTATCTACAATTGTATTTCCATTATTTCATTAGTCAATACCTTTCATTAGCTTTGTTTATCATTATTTTTTTTTTCTTCTTTTACTTGACTACAGTTACTTCCAGTTTGCCCAGATCGTTCATGTTTCAGGTGTGCTAATCATGTCTCACATGTATTACTCTAGCCCCCATTAGCGTCTGTCCTTGTAATGTCCTGTCACTGAGGTATAAATTTGAGTCTCAAGTCCAAAAACTCAATCTCATCTCACGATCAGTCATATTTCTTACCTTATATGCATTAGGAAAAATCTTGTAAAGATAGAGACATCATCGTTTCTGGAATTTAGTTGAGCTCCAGCACCTTCAGTATAGTTGTTGTATTCCCTGTACATAGAGAAATCTGGAAAATATACCTCCCATATGGGACCATGGAACCTTTGTGCCCAATGGCGGGTCTTCATGGTGAAAATGCTAATAGTGGTGCCTGGCAAACCAAGAATATGCTGAGAGTTAAAACACTGTTGTTAATCATATTATCATTCAAATCAAAGGTAAATGTGTAGTTAGGTATGAAATAGTTTCCTGTGGATCACTTGATTGGGTGCTACTTGGTAATCATCAGTGATGTAATGATAATCGTCAAATACTTCCAGTGAATGGTTATTAGGATCTTTGCTGGTGGGAGGCCAATTGCGAAAAAGTCTTGAGAATAAGGAGGTGTCATGACCTTCCATTAAGTGCATTCTCTGTTTATTACTCAGGAGCACAAAATTTGAGTTGCAGGAATTGAAAATTTAATAACTGTATCTTGGTCTAAATAATGCGACAGTCCATCATCTCGCTGAAAGGACAACTGGTTTGAAGGTAATGGTATGGGCAGACTTCATCTTTTCCATTATGAAAAATTGTGTTTAAGATTCTTGCTAAAAAAAAAAGAGAAAATCCTCATTTGGCTCAGTTTAGGAATAGATCTTTGGCTTGTATTTTTCTAAAATCCTACATGTGGCACGGATGGAATTTTTTCTGCAGGGTTGCATAAGTATGTTGCTTTCTGGAATTTTCGGACATAAATGCAATAGCTAGATGTTGGGGAGTATCATGATTCCTTTGGGTTTGGTTATACTGTTTCATTATAGACTACTGGTTCTTTGGGTAAGTTTCCTCTTTGCATAACATACATCTACTCCAGTTTTACACAGCAGCACCACCTGCATATGCTGCAAACACCTGCCTTCACAAGCCTGCAACCCAATCATTTGTGCACAGCCTTGTCACTGCCTCATTAGCTACTTCCACCCTCATTTATCACAGTACCTCACACTCATAGCTGTTACTGTGATTTTCCAACTCCTACTATAACGTACAACCCTCTTCCAGCGATATTCACTTACTCCATTTCTGCTCACTCTTCATATCCAACAATAGCTACAGCCCACCTCTACAACACTCTTTTTATTATACCACGTTTGTTCACGGCACATCTCCATACATTCCATTATATTCCATATTTGCATTTCTGGCATCTTCATATCTACTTCAACAATTAGCATTACATCTTATCTTCACCATGTATCATGTCATCACTGTCACTTATCTCTATGACGCTACAGTGTCATTTGCAGGAGATCTGAACATATGGTGGTATGCTTCCCTGTTCCCAATGTCCAGCTCCCTGTCTTTGCTAGTATTGGTTATACAGCATGTCATTCATAGTCAATATACGACATATCATTCATATGTTTTCTTAGTGCACTTCCACAGTAGCTTCATTTTCAGCATATATTTTGGCATCGTGTCTTGATAATATATCTATGTACATCTTCCTGCCCATATTTCACCACTGTTTTCACCTACACATCACCAGAAATAATCAGGTCTGTTCCACCATTTTTTTTTCATGCTGATAATACCCATTACTTATAGTATTTCATCTCTGCACTTAGGCATCATTTTTCGGTTCACAATGCAACACACTTTTTCATTCAATACTGTGCTTGTGCCCTTCTCCATCTACACAATATCTGTTGCACATACATTACTTTTAATATATTTGCATCTCATTAGCACTCATATAAGTCTGTTGCAAAAGCAACCATCTCCCACACCATTTTCTGCATATTTTAAACAGTAAAATAGATCGTTGAGTTTGCTTTATCTGGCGCATGCAAAGGTCCTGGCCAATGACTGCCAATCCACTGAGTCCCATTACAATGGCCACTGGTGGGAAAGGGGGTGATAGGAATTCGGCCTCTCAACAACAGCTTTTACCCTGCTGTGTTCTTTTTTTCAAAATGCATGTAAAATGACACTGCAATATACCAATAGCACTTCTCTCTAGTCTATAGATGCCAGCATCATTCTCATCTGACTACATTACATATGTGTCATCGGTGATACATATATACATATATATATATATATATATATATACATACAGGTATGTGCGTATACATATATATATACATATGCATACATACATATATCATTTTTTTCATTCCTTTTGTCATATACATCTTAGGTATATAAACCTCTTTTCACTATTTGATTTCCACATGATATATGTGATTTTTCTTCTCTTTCCATTACTAACCCGATTGTTTTGCAGAAAATATGTGGACAAAGTTGTCGTTTGAAGTTGTACATTTTATTTTATCCATTGTAATAGTTAGATTGGAATAAGAATTTACCTTCCCTGCTTTAGGTAGAATGGGTGAGCATTGTAAATATCATTAAATTACTTGTTCATGCATTTCTTCCTTTATTTCTCAAATTCTCACAATGGTAAAACACGAATGGCACGTGCACCATTTCGTAAGAGGTAATCGATACTAAGTTGATGATCCACATCAATGGCCATAGTCAGGGTGTGGACAAAACTTAGCATTTTTATCTCTTACAAAATAACACTGGATCCACACTGGATCCATTTTCAAAATTCATCATATTTTCTTTCTTTTATCAGAATTTAACTTAGGATTAACTCAAAATATATACCAATGGCCATAGTCAGGGTATACTGAGGGTTAATTTCATTTTAAATTCTATAAAAGCACTAAAAATGTATTTTATTCTTCTTTTGAATTTTAATATAGATTATCATATAATACATTCAATGACCATAGTCAAGGATGTATTATATTTTCAATCTTATTTTAAATTCATTTAAAGAATGAAATAGCTTTTCAAATTCCAAATTTCAAACTTATTCAAATTCATTCATCATATAGGATAGAATTGCATCATATTTTCAAAAACTTCTTTTTCAAAATCCCAAGTGTTTCTTTTTCTTTATCAGATCTTATTCAAATCCAATTCTATCTCATTTTAAGATTCAAAATTTCAACTTCAAAGTCCAATTTAACTTTGAAACTCCAAAATCACTTTATATTCAAAACCCAAATTCGAAATTCAATTTCAAAGTTCAAATTAACTTTGAAGCTTCTGATTCATCTTCTGGTACAAAATCAAGTTTTTCTTCAAGTTTTAAATCAAAGTTGAGATTGACTCTGAATCTCAAAATCCAAACCTTCCTAAGTTAAATTTGGGTTTTCAAAACCCAGACCCATCTTTAAAAGTCCTATTTGGACTTCTCAAAACCCAAATCCAAAGTCAAATCCTAGTCTCAACTTGGATCCAGATTTCCAAGTATAAACTCCATTCCGCTTTGGATCTCCAATCATAGATCCAAATTCCATTTAGGATTCAGATCCTTATTCCGCTTCGGATCTCCAATTACAGATCCAAATTCCATTTAGGATCCAGATCCTTATTCCACTTTTGGATCTCCAATTACAGACCCAAATTCCATTTAAGATCTAGATCCTCATTCTACTTTGGATCTCAGATTCAGATCCAAACTCCAACTCTTAGGATCCAGAATCCAATTCTACTTTGGATCTCAGACTTCAGATCCAACTCCATCTTCCAACCCTATCTTGGATCTCAGATTTTAGATCTAAATACCTTATTGGATTCCAAATCTTGAATCCAATTCCATTCAAAAATTCCAAATCCAAATTCCATTTTAGTTCCAATTCTTAAAACCAATTCCATGTCATTTCAGATTTCAAGTCAAGTTCCCATTTCATATCCTAAACTCAAAATTCGACTTTGAACTCTATTCAGAATTTAGATCTTGGATTCGAATTTCATCTTGAAATTCCAACTTTTGCAAATCCCATTTCTCAATTCCTTTAGATTTCCCACATTTCTTCCTAAATTCAGAACTTCAAAATTGGAATTCAATTCCATTCCAAATATTCATCCAAGTTCAAACTTCTAAATTCAAAGTCCATTTATGACTTTGAAAATTTTCTTCATTCTCTTTTTATCTCAAAACTTCAAAATCAAATTCCAAATTCCAGATTTATTTTCCCAAGCTCTTGATTATTCTAAAAACTTAGAACTTTAATCTTAAGTTCTAAGTTAGGAATCATTTCTTCACTTTATCAAGATTCACTTGGAAATTCTTCAAAATATTTTCAAAAAGAGCATACATCTTCGCATTTGCACAAGCATGATTCTTTGTGCATTAGACTTAGGATAAATTCTTAGATAATTTCTTAGCAAAGCAAAAGGCATTAATTCGACCCTTGGTTCGATTACCCCTGGTAAAGGCGCCAGGAACTGTCGAACCTCGTACCGACGAGCGGATCCCGTCTCCCAGTTTTCCCGCAAATATTTCAAAAACGGAGGTGAGTTATTTCAAAAATTTTCAAAATTAAGGTCAAGTGAGACCCGCAAAAGAATTCCTCTCTTCCTTTTTCTCTTCTTTTCTCTTCTCTCTTTCTTTCTGTCTTTTATCTTCCTCCCTTCAAAAAGGAGGAAAATAAGAGGTTAGAAAGGAAAAGAGAAGGAAGAGAGAGAAATCGTACAAGAGGAAAATTTTTGCGATGATCACAGTGGGTTAGCATTGGTTATCAAATGCTAGTGCAGAATATGACAATCAGTATATAGTTAGTAAGTGTTAGCATTAATGAAGTTGTTCCAGCAGAATGTGTTAGCGTCGTGTGAGGTAGTCGGCTTGTGTAAAATACTTATATATCGATGGTATGGTGTGACAGTTCTTTTTTTTGTAAATACGAGTAGCAATCAAATTGTATCTTCAGTATGAATAGGATGTAATGTATCCAGTGTATTTGAAAGCTGGATATTAAACATTGTCGAATAGGTATATTGGCAGTGTGTTAGATTATGGGTATGTATTATAATGTAGGTGTTAGCCTTTGTCAGTGTATCTTGTGTTAACACAGAATGCTGGTTTTGGTAGTATCAAGGCAACATGGCATGATGTCTGCAGCAGTGGGTTAGGGTTAAGGCAATCGATGAAAGTTACGATTAGCGGCAAATATACACTAGCAGTCAATATATATCAGTATATCATTAACAAAGTTAGGGCATGATTAGCAATGGCGGTGTTAGGTAGGGTGTCATAATTATTGTTTTACAATTAATTGTTTCTTACATTTGAATTTTTTACCATGTCTTTGTTTATTATGAAGTAGTGATTCTAAAATGCCTCTTGCTCTCATTAATCGCTACCCTTCACGGTGATTGTTTTCTGTTTTTTAAACGCTTTCTTAATTTCTTTTTCATCAAGTACATAATAGCAGTTTCAACATTTTTGTTCTAGCGTATGTTCTATTTATCAAATATGCTCCAGCACAGCCACCTGCCACTGTATTGAATTTTTAAATCTCTAGCAACACCTTGGTATCCCGTTGCATATTCATCATGAACCTTGCATAAGTGTTTCCACTGTGGCACACCTACTGTGATGCCTACTTCAACTACCACACCCATCATTTCTGTGAGCTATCACAGTCTCTACAGCAAATAATGCATCCCCTATACTACACCTTCATCATCTCACTGTACATATACACTCAGCCCCATTCAAATCCCCATGGTGATTCCCTTTATCATATTGGTACCTCACAACATGTAGGGCCTCCACAGCAGTTTGCAGAATTTTCTGCAAAAGGCACTATGCAGTTCCAATCCTGCCACCAGCCATGCATTGTTCCCCTTTCCACTTCGTCCTTCCCTCCATACCACCTGCCATGGGTGTCTCGACTACACCCTGATGTTACTACCAACAACCCATATTTCATTGCATATATGGTTGTTGATCCCATCCTCAATTTACAACAGTGATTCACATTTCTTTTCAACTTCTGTCTTCATTTCATTGCATATATATTTTCTTTGATTCATCCCATCTCATCTTGCTGTAGTTGTGCAATCCAACCCCTTTTGTTACCTACATATTGTCAATCGGTTGGCAGTTTCTATGTGATTTCACAGTATTTAGTACAACACTAACAATGTCCCTCTGTATGAATGTCTCTAAGTTAGTGATCATTGTAAACCTGTAAAGGCGGTAATTTCCAGCAGGTTGCTATGAATAGTTTTAGCAGTTTGTTACATTTTTTTTCTTTCTCTTTTCTTAGGGTATTGCATGTATATTTCAAATCTCTTTATTAGCCTAGAACCCTATATATATGCATTTTTCTTATCAAATATGATCTTCATTAGTACATAATATATGTAAAAGCCTCATATCAGTATGATACTTGGTGAACTTCCTTCTAGTTACATCTCTTATCCTGTGCTAACCTGACCCTTGCAGGAGATATGTAAAATCTGTTGAAATCCTTCTTTAAATTAAGATTTCATTATCCCAATTTTAAAGTTGTGATAGCTAGATGCTGATGAGAAACATTTACTTTTCTTGTTTTAGATAGAATGAATGAACATTGTAAACATCATGAATTATTTGTTCTTTATGCATTTTTCCTTTATTTCTCAAAATCTCACAATGGCACGTGCACCATTTCGTAAGAGGTAAATTAATCCTAAGTTGATGATCCATATCAATGGCCATAGTCAGGGTGTGGACAAAATTTAGTATTTTTATCTTTTATGAAATAACACTGGATCCACATTGGATCCGTTTTCAAAATTCATCATATTTACTCAAATATTTTCTTCTTTTATCAGAATTTAACTTAAAATTAATTCAAAATATATACCAATGGCCATAGTCAGGGTATATTGAGAATTAATTTCATTTTAAATTCTATAAAAGCACCAAATGTGTTTTTTTCTTCACCTGAATTTAAATACAGATTATTATATAATACATTCAATAACCATAGTCAAGAATGTATTATATCTTCAATCTTGTTTTAATTCATTTAAAGAATGGAATAGCTTTTCAAAATCCAATTTCAAAAATTTAAATTCATTCATCATTTAGGATAGAATTGCATCATATTTTCAAAATTCTTTTTTTTCAAAAACTCCAAGTGATGTAAATACCTTCCTCAATCTATCTTCAATTCTTATCATTTTTAAAATTCAATTTTATTTTTCAAATCTCAAAGTTCAATTTAACTTTGAGATTTCAAATTCATTTTATATTCAAATTAAAATCAGATTTCGAAGTTCAATTTGACTTTGAAATTCCAAATTCATTTATATTCAAATACTCCGATCAAAATCAAAGTTCAATTTAACTTTGAGATTCTTGATTCATCTTCTGAATTTAAACTCCAAATCCATCTTAGGATCCAGAATCCAATTCCACCTTGGATCTCAGACTTCAGATCCAATTCCTCCGTAGGATCCAGAATCCAATTTCTCCTTAGGATCTCAGACTTTAGATCCAATTCCTCCTTAGGATCCAGAATCCAATTTCACCTTGGATATCAGACTTCAGATCCAAAATCCATCTTAGGGTCCAGAGTCCAATTCTACTTTTGGATCTCAGATCCAATTCCACTTTTTGGATCTCAGACTTCCGATCCAAATTCCATCTTAGGGTCCAGAGTCCGATTCTACATTGGATCTCAGACTTCAAGATCTGAATCCATTCCAAGATCCAAAATCCAATTTTCATTCCCAAGTCCAACTTCTTTTCAAATCCAATTCATCTCCAGATTTCAAATCCAAATCCATCTACAGATCATTCCTTAAATTCATCTGGATCCCTCAGATCTATTCTAAATTTCAAACTTCAAAATCTAAATTCAAATCCATCTCAAGTATTCATTTCCTTTCCTAAATTCAAGTTCAAATTCAAAATCCATTTTCCGACTTTGAAACTTCATTTTCAAAGCTTCAAATCATTCTTTCTCAAAATTAAAGATTTATTCTTCCAAACTCTGATTTACTTCGAAAACTTGGAACTTTTCTGATCTATCTCAAGTTCTAAAGTTAGATTCAAACATTTCTTCACTCCGTTATCAAGTTCATCTCATAAACTTGGGAAATTTTTAAAACATCTTTCAAAAGGAGCATACATTCTTGCATTGCACAAGCATGATTCTTTGTGCATTTAGAGTTAGAATAAATTCTTAGATTATATTTAGGCAAAGCAAAAGGCATAGATTCAATCCTTGGTTCGATTACCCCTGGTAAAGGCGCCAGGAACGGTCGAACCTCGTACCGACGAGCGAATCCCGTCTATCCATTTTGCCGCACATTTTCAAAAACGGAGGCGAGTAATCTTTTAAAATCTTTTTCAAAAATCAAGGTCAAGTGAGACCGCGCAAAATAGTTCCTCTTCTCACTTCTTTCTTTTTCTCTTCTCTCTTCTTTTCTCTCTTTTATTTTTCTCCCTTCAAAAAGGAGGAAAATAGAGGTTAGAAAGGAAAAGAGAAGGGAGAGAGAGAATATTACGAGAGAAAATTTTTTGCGATGATCACAACCCTATAGCAACACTTGATCCAAAACCAGGATCCAACATGATGGGTTTGGCCATGTCTATGGATGCAAACCAGTTGTAGTTCTTACCTAAGTATAGACATGAATCATATCTCCACCATAACATCAGATCTTAGTGGTGTATGTTTGAATAAAGATTAGAATAATTTAGGGTTGAAGATCGGATAGGGTTAAATATACGATATGAGTCAGACATGTTTTCTCCATATATGGATCCTTTAAGTAAGATTCAAATGTACATTCATAATGGGATTCTGATATTTTCAATCAGTTTACTTTTGCATTCGGATCTCAAATTGATCCAATGCAAAATCTGACCAGATTATGTCTTGCATATAAATAACTTCTTTTTGTTCTATGTTTCGGGATCTAGTATCACCACATGTATTTTGGATTTGGATTCAACTTTACCTCATCGTATTTGAATTTGAATTTGAATTTGAATCTACTGTTTAAATTTGGATTCAGATTCGGATCCTAAAAGATCTAAGCCCAGTTCTACCTGTTTGCACCAATGTCAGATTCGGCCTGATTCATATGGAATCCGTTCTCAGTCAATTCAATTCAAAGAGGCCGATTTACCTATCATTTCAAACTCTGTTTTAGTATTCTTAATAGATTTTTAACATTTTAAATATTTTAATAACACGTGTCATCCAGTGGTGAAAAGTACGGATTCAATCCGATTCGATTTCATTAAGAGTTTTTTTCTTGAGAAACCGATTTTAACAACACTGGTTCGCACCCTATGAACTACGCTCTGTGAACTGTGATAAAAAGAACCCTAAACCCTAGCATCGCGTTTCCCTACGAATCCCCGCCAAAATCTCTTTCTCTCTCTGTCTTTCTGCTGAAAGAAGAAGGAAGAGGAGGCTGTCCCTCCACCCAGGTACTCTCTCTCTTCTTTGTCTCTTCTTCTTCTTCTGTTCTCCATCTTCTTCTTCTTCTTCTCTTCGTTCTTCTTCTTCTCCTTCCTCTTCTTCTTTGAGTTTTACTTAATTATTTGGTTTTAAACTTTAGTTCTATATTGCTTGATTAATCGAATCTCGTAGTAATTATGTTTATGTATAAAAATTTGTTACGTATTGTGTTTTTATAAATTAAGCTTTCAAGAGAAGACGTCCTGTCCTAATTTTCATAAAAACCATGTATGCATGCCTCATGCCCATATTGTATCCACGTTCGTGGACATAACCTTAAATAGATAGTTTATTTGTTAGATACTTACAAAGATCAAGGTGCTGCATTAATGTTGTTTTTACATATTATTCTCATATCTTTCGGTATTTATTTGAGTTTTTTTATTTCTCATTGTTATTTCTTTTATTTATTTGTGTTTTTAGATATATATATTTTTTTTAAGTTTTTAAAAATGTGTTTTTAAGGCTTGTGCTTTACTCCTCTCTTCATATTTTAGTGGAACCCTTCTCTACGCCCCATCGCTTTTCACAACATGGTTTACATCATTGTTTCGGTGAAGATGGTGTCAATTGATCGATGTTTATATGGTTATTCTGTGGGAAAAGTAATTTTGTTGTGATCATCTTATATAGTGATTCTATGTCTGAATCATTGTTGGTATGGTTATTTGGGAGAGTGCTTATTCTCTTAGTCATTGTTTTAGGATCACTAGTCGAATGGAACATGTTCAGCCTAGAACTACACTAATTTGAAGTTTTTGATGGATAGCGTAAAAGGTGCGCTTTTGCCTTGAAGCGCGTTAATGAAGCGCAAGTGCCTGTGAGGCAATAGGCTCTCGATTTTTGAAAGAAGAGAGAGGCCCGATTGTTTAGGGATCTCTCACCTCTGCCGAAAGGAAGAAGAAGAACCCTCTCGTGTTCTTTCAAGAAGAAGAGGAAGAAGGCCCTCTCTCTCTCTCTCTGCCGAAAGGAAGGAGGAGGAAGCCGGAGGTCTCTCTCGCCTCTGTCGAAAGGAAGAAGAAGAAGGAGGGTCCATTCGGTACGTACCCCTCTCTCTCCTTCGTCTCTTCTTCTTCTTCTTCTTCTTCTTTTCTTCTCCTCCTCCTCCTTCTTATTCTTCCTATGTTGATCTTCTTCTCCTTCCTTCTGTAGATCTTCTTCTCCTCAGGTTAAAAAAACAAGGGAGGCCCGATTGTTTAGGTCTCTCTCTTTTCTTCTTCCGTTCTTCTCCTTCGTCCTCTGCCCAACTTCTTCTTCTTTTGTTTTTTTCCCCTTCTTATTGTTCTTCTGATATTCTTTTTCTTATTCTCCCCCTTCTTTCCTCCTCGTTTTTCTTCTTCCCTTCCTCTGTTCTTCTTGAACAATCGGGCCTGTTAATCAGAAAATTACTTTGTTCTTGTTAATTAATTAATTAATTATATATTGATTTAGTAATTCATTGATTTGTTGCTTATTTATTAGCTGCATGCTATTTGTATTATATAATTGTGTTTGCTAAGTATAACTATGTGTGGTGTATAGCATTATGTTGTCCTTTATACAAATATGTAGAGTGGTTCTTGCTAGTTATTGTGATTTTTGGTCTTGTTCCTTGGTTAAATAATCACATCTTCTTTGTTGGATCGGTTAAATTATTGCATTGTAGTCATTTCTTTGAATTAGTTTTATAATTTAGTTTAGATTGTCCACTTAATATCTAATTATATATTAATAGTACATAAATGATGCTTTATTTTGTTTTTTTATTTGGTCAAATTTTTAATATTTTTTGTGAATCTTACGCCTCGCTTCATGAGTGGGTCTTACACCTCAACACTATTCACAACATTGATAAAATCATAAGGCTGAAGGTAAATTTGGACTCTTGATTATGCATTAAGATTCGAAATCAGTCAGATTTAATAAATGGGACAACCTAACTGTGAAAAATTTAAAATCTATGATATATATATATATATATATATATATAGAGAGAGAGAGAGAGAGATGGGAACCTACTAAATGGACACAGTGCTAAATGAAACATGCTCTTAGATTTTTGGTGCTTTTCAAAATTTTGACTGTACAGATGTGATTTATATGCTTGTTTTTATAGGAATCACTTCTTAGAGCATTTGACTCCGATGCATGAATAGGTTTTTATAAGGTTTCAAAAATCAATAGCCTACAATTTTTCATAATTTTTCGAGCCTCCAAATACCATTTTTTTCCATCCAAAATGCTTGATCCAAATTAGGATTTCTAGTAAATCAATCATGTTGAACACATCTATGGGGTTGGAATTTTGAAAAAAAACAATGGAAATCCAATTGCATGTTTCATTTAGCAATGTTTCATTTAGCATTGTGCCCATTTAGCATGTTCCCATCTCTCTCTCTCTCTCTCTCTCTCTATATATATATATATATATATATATATATATATATATATGAAATGCATCCAAACACTATTTTTCCAGAATATTTAAAAAATTGAAAAGCAGAAAATCCAGAAAAGTGAATTTATGAATTTTGCATCCAAACATGCCCTTAAGGTCACCAGTTTGTTTGTGCAATTGAAAGCAAAATAGATCCAATTGGAACTTTTTTTTGAATTCATTGTAGGGATGTATGCAAAAAAAGAGAATAGTGCTGCTCTTAAATAATGCCTAAGAATGTTTGCACCTTATATTTTGTAGATTATGTGTTCCATTTATAATGAAAATTTTGCCTGAAAATTTCTTGATTCCTTGGAATTAGCTTTCAATTCCACATGTCGAACACTGATAGAGTAGTTATGGGAAGGTTGTTTCTTATGTAGGTAAAGTTGCAACCAAGAAAAAATGAAAAAGAATATCTTATCTGGTTGTGAATTCAAGGAGATAGATCTTGTCTTTTATTGAATGAATCTTCATTTTCTTTATGCATTACAAGCGTTTTGTCATGGAATCTCAAGCATTTCGTGTTTGAGTTCTCAGGTGCACTAGGGACCCTTTGCAGTTTTGACCTGTATGCTTTGTTTCTTGCTTCACTTGTTAAATATATTACATCATTTTTTCTGAAAGTTAATATTTGTTTCTTGCTATTCACTCAATAAAAATATTGCATCAGTAGTTTTTCTAAGAATCAATAGTTGCTTCAGTTTTTTTTTCTTTTTTAATTTGTTCATTTCTGTAAGTGCATGGATGTGTTATTACAATGCATTAGATTTGGTTCTTCATTTGATTTAGCTCTGGTTTTGAGTCTTCTTGACGTTATGATGTATTGTTCTCATTTGTTTTGCCAGGAAATGGGTAAACTTGGGAAGAAAGCACGGAAATTTGCTCGTAAGAATCTTCAATCTGTGCTCAAGAAAAAGCGGAAACAGAATGTTTTCAGGAATTCTTTCAGGACAAGAAGGGCTTTTAGTAAGGCTCATAAATCCAAAATCCCCCCTTCATGTCTTCTTTAAGCTATTCAAGGTTGAATGAATTTGCTCTTTTGGTTTTTATTCAGGATACTTTCTCTCATCTCTCATCATGGATGTTAAAACTACTGATATACAAGATAACCATGACTAGCTTTGGTGAATCACACACTCAATTTAATTTTGCCTTCCAAATAAGAGAACTAAGTCACCCATTTGATTATTCAATATCTAGTACTTTTCTCACTGCATGTATTCCATGATCAACCGGAGAAATCTTATGAGGTTTTTGAATCAGTAAATACCTTTTCTAATGAAAGAAAATTTGATTAGGATCTTTAATATGGTTGAATAGGTTTAACACAAGAAATTTTCTATTGCAAAGCTCTGAGCTAGTTGGGATATGGTGGGTCAAGCTGCTTACAAGTAGCTCAGGTCTGGCAGTTAAAAGCTTCATTAAATTTTGGACGGCAAACTGAAAGTAACAAATGTTACCAGTTTGAATATTTGCCAACAATTTCAGATAAAATAGTGGAACATTTCCCTCTTCCATCTTGGAGCAAAGAAACTTCAGATCCTTGAGCTTTGCTGGGAGCGTGTAAAAACATAGGTGTTTGTCCTTGGACCAATAGGATAAAGCCTATTTCACAGGGATTCGGCTAGCAGGGTGCCGCACTCGCGTCGACGCGACTCGACGCGGGTGCGGCACCGGGTGCGTTCAACCCGACCCTGGGTGTGTTGACCGCACCCAGGGTCACTTGTGTCCAAATTTTTTATTAAATAAAAAAATGTGTCCAATTTTTTTATTAAAAAAAAATTGGCCGGGGGGAGCCCCCGCCCCCCCTTTCTGCAAGGGCAAAAACTCTGAATCAAGCTCCACAACTCATCCGCTCGACCCCTCCCCTGCACAAAGAGGGCGTAGGGAGGGGGCTCGACTCCTTCCCTGCACAAATTATATATATATATATATATATATATATATATATATTTTGCCGCACCCCCGCACCCAAGTTTTTTGAAAGTGCCGCACCCGCACCCGCACCCATGTGACATAGGATAAAGCCAACATAAAAAAACTTGGTACCAGGAAACTCTTGGTGAGGAAAAATGTCATGATAAATTAAATTTTTTATGTTTTGGAAAAACTCTAGGAAATATTAGCATGTGTAAAAAGTTAGAAATATGGGCAATATATATAAAAAGATTAAAAATGATTTATTATGTTGATATCATGATAAGACCATTATTGGAAATATTGTGACTTTTTATAGTATAGCAGATTTTGTAAACGCTGCCATGTTTACAAAATATTGCCAATATTTGTAACTATGATAAAAGTTAAAACCAATTAAGACTATAAAAATATATAAAAACATAAAGAAAGACATAAATTTTTTAAAAAATGCCTTTATTGGATTAATTGATTTTTTTGTGGACCAAGCCCTATGGATATGATCCATATGGTTTGTTCAGTCAAAAGCAAGTTTTAGATCGTCCGATCAATTATATAGGTAGATCTTTTAAGGGTTTCAAATTTTATGGTTCACAATGTATTGAAATTTCAAAATTGAAAAATTCATGCTTGTATGTCCAAACCAGAGTTATCAGAAGTGCCATAGAGCATGGGGAAGCATGTTTTGTAAGCGTGAAACATGGCGCTTCTGAAACGTGCTGGGAAGTGCCAAAAAATTTTAGGGAGTGGGAAGCGCGCTTCCCAATTTAGGGGAAGCTCGTTTTCCCTTATTTTTTCATTTTTTGTGTTTTTATTTTTCTTTTTTTTTGCTTCCCCCTCACTTCCTAGGTCGCTTTCGGTTTGCTTCCTAGTTTTCTTCCAAGACGATTCCTGATTCGCTTCTAAGTCGTCCTGCTTTTCCCGCTTCCTAAAATTTTGAAAATGCCTCGCTTCTCGCTTTTGCTTCTCGAATCGCTTCCTCGACTAGCAACTCTGGTCCAAACCGCTCATGATCTTTTCAAAATATTGCTGATATTTGTTACTATGCATAAAACCAGTGTTTAATTTTGCATTGTAAATTTGAATGCTTTGAAGTTTGTGATTTTCAAGTGGGAGCAATCTAAAGGCCGTTTGGATATTAAACCATCTAAAGAATGGTTAAGTTTTTTGGCCGATTGATCAATGCGGGCAATGATAACAGTGTATGACATGAACAAGTATAGTCTGCCTCAAAGTGACTCCATTGTCTCTGCTCTTTAGGTATTCTGGACAAAATCCCTTTCTGGATGATATCACACCTCATTGATATCCTTTTAGCCCACGGGTTATGGTTGCTTGAAGTTGAAGATTAGCAGCAACTTGATTAAGGTTTATGTGTCTTTTTCATGCCCCCCCTGATGTAATCTTTCTACCTCCTTTTCAGTCTTCATGACTGGCTCAGGCCCTCAATGGGAAGCCAAGCAAAGAGTGCCTTGAGGATTGATACCATACATTGAATGAGCTTACATATAACGTCTTTAGTAGTTCATTAGATGTTTAAACATTTATATTATTATTTTAGTAGCTACAAATATTTTTTTCAGAAAATAAATGATAATTCCGCAAGTGTCATGTTGCATGAGGCCAACAATATTTTTGCTAATCTAACTGCCTGCGCTATTGCCTTCTTTTTGTAGTGTTCATAGGCAGTTGCTTCATAAGACATCGTTTATTAGGAACTTATCTCTACATCTAAGTTGCCCTGCTTGGTTTGTGTTTGCGCTTCTGTTCACTGAGTGGATTGTGTAACAAAATGTTTCCAAGTTTGTATAGTTTTTAACTAGACTTTTTGTTTATTTGCAAGCATTGATTAGGCCACCACATTTAAGCTCTATGGTTGGTTCTGTTATTGCAGGAGATAAAGGTGTTGTATATGTGAACCATCCAATCTCCTCAGATGCACAACCTGTAGAAGAGTAAGAAAATGCCACTATTTATTTTCTTTGCTATCACTTGCTTTAGATTATTTTTTTGACATCAACTTGCTTTAAATTGTTAGACATGCCAATATTGAATGTTAATTCCCATCAAAATTTACATCCCTTGTAAGATTGTTTTTCTGTGTTTTTCTTGTTTGGTTCCGCCTTTGCAGTTACTTTTCTTTATATTAGGATAAAACTGTACACTTCTACTGCTTAATACATGATGTAAGATTGAAGTTTGCCAAGAATCAAAGTGGCACCTGTGCAATTTGCCTTTTCTTGTGCAGCCGATAGTTGACAAACTCGTGACTTGGATCCGGATTGCCTGACCCTTGACTTGTGAGTCAGCAGGTTGACTCGATAATTTGGACGAGTTAGGACATGATTTTTTTAGTGTTAAGATATGGAAAAAATCAAACTCCAAACTGTATAATCACTAAATTTATTACATGACATCAATGACTAAGCTATATAAGTATTCAACTATACAAAATTGTTGATATTATGATTTAAAAATAGATGATTCTTTGTAAAAATTATCCTTTTATAAGCATTATGCACTAAAACCATGAAATGCATGACAAAAGACACATAAGTGGCATGCGGATAGGTGGTCCTGAATCGGTGACCCAGTTGGGTTCCGATCCGGGTTGACTTGGGCGATTCTCGAGTCAGCTCTCTGGGTTTGCCAACTATGGTGCAGCCACTGCATTTTATATGTAATATATCTGTCTATTTATGATGGATTCTAGTTGGCTGCTTTTTTTGTTTGTTGTCAATAGCATCCAATTAGCCTCATTTTATGTACATTTGAAAACTGTCTTAAGCTCCTCTTTGAAAGGAGACAAACTAAAACTTTTATATCATTTATTCTTTTGCTTTTGTTGTCTGTGGCTTCTTGTTCATTTTTGTCATGTAGCGGTTGAATTCTTGTGTTTTCTCTGTGCTATTGTGTAACTTGGGTATATTAATTTATTACCTTCTGTTTATATTTTCGAAATAAAATCTGCCATTAAATGGTAAATGGCATATATTGATAATTTGTGTTCTCCCACACTTTTATTGAAAAAATCTTGGCAAAATGAATAATTTTTTAAAAATTTATAAACTGAAGTTAAAAATATGTAAAAAAATTACTCAAATGCCAAAAACAATAAATATGTCTCATCCATTGTTTTAAAAATGAAAAAGAAATGAAAGATGGGAGAGTCCAGAGGCCGAAATAAATACTTTCTTGCTTAGGATTAAGTTACATTCAGTATTTATTGCCATTAATTAGTTAGGAGAAAAAGATTGAGAGAGATGTGAATGATAAAATAGGATTATCAGCCAAAGTTTTTTAAAATCATTTATGAAAAACAGTTGCATTACTTGAGTTTTATCCTTACATACTTGTAATCACCATTGATAGCTGCTAACTTTTGTTTAGTTGCAAACTATGTTGTCAAAAGTGATACGTGGTTACCTAGTCAACTGGTACTGCCTACCCTACTTGTGTTCGCCTAATCCTCCCAGAGTCAATCCCTAGTTAGACAACACAGAGTAGGATGACATTGTTTTTTATTTTTGAGGTCTTAAATTAATCCTATGCACTTAATTCCTATATGTTGTTTTTTGTGCTTATTTTCTTTATTACTTGAGAAAAATGATTGCTTGGGCCTTGTTAGGGACTGTTGCAATCGGATTGATGTCAACATATATTCATGTTAAAACCCACACACATACATGTGCACACATGCATACACAAAAATTTGCGAGTCTCTATTACAGCTCAATGTTTCCAGAAGAGATGTTCTTGTAAGAGTAAATATTTAGTGCTATGCTGCTATTATGCATTTTAGAGCATACTAGGATCAGCATCTAGTACAAGACTAATGTGTGTTGCCAATTTGTTCTTATCTTCCCTTTTTAAAAATTTTCACAAGGTCTATTATGTTCAATGATAAAATGATTCTGGGGGTGCGCTTCTTAGGAGCCTTAGGAGGTCATTGTTAACATAATTCCTGCTTGCATGAGTAATTCAAACCATTTTCTTCTTCCTAGGTGTTGATTAAATGACATAATCGATGCCGATATTCTTTTTAGAATAATTTGTAGTGTATCAATTGAAATTTTGTGTTGATTCTAGTGGAGTGGGTATTATTCTTGATCGTAAAGATACCGATGCTCGACTTTGGAGAGCATCACACAATGTCACTTTCGCCCACTGATTAATTGTCAAGCATTTCACAATTTACTAAGTTCTTTCCTCATTCATGTATGTTATTCAGGAGCTTCATTGTTTCCATTGGTTAATTGTTAAATGCAATTGAGTTTTCCAAATAGTCTGAGTCATATATTGCAAGTTTATATGACATGATTATTCAGGAGGTAGTGATGCTTTTTCAGTTTCCAGAAAGTAGAGAAATTTTTTACTGAGATTCTAGCTAGATTATGGGCGTAATATCTTTCAATGTATTATGGAATTATCTGTGCGCATACATTTGTTCCATTTTGTATAGTTGTCTTAAGGTGAGGCAATTAATTAACGATTTAACTTGAAATGCAAGTGTTTATGTTCATATATAGTTATGCTCATCATTGTTGTCAGATATCCTGAAGATATTGTAAATCAGGCGCTCGACGACATTTTTGCAGATACTTTTGGTAATGATGTTGACAATGATTCAGTTATAGATTCAGATTCGGAAAGTGATGGTCTTCTTTCTGAGGTAATGTCATGCTCTTCTAAAAATCCGGCCTCATCTTTTTCTAATTCCTTATTTATTTATGAAAGAGTTCTGAATTCTGATATTGGTTTCGGGATTTGAATGGTTCTTATCTTGTTAAAGATGGAAGTGATGATAATTCAGGTTGGAACATAATTACAACAGTGAAATTTGGTGTTTGAAATATCCTAAATTTTTGTTTTAGTAAAATCGCAAGAGGATATTTTTCAATATAATTGCTGTTGCTGTAGATGAAAGCTACCATACTGCTCTATCTGAGCAGAACAAGACAATTCAGGTGGAACTCGTGAAGCAGAAAAGTAAGTTAGATCGGCTAAAGAAAAAGGTAAGAACGACCTTGTACTTAATTAAGACCTTGAAATGACCATAGATATTAAGCTCAACATGATGGTATGTCTAACTAATATAAACATGTAGGGTTTGTTTTAAAAAAATTCTCTCCTATTTTGAAGATGATCAAGCATAATATTTGCATTTTATTAATCATTATTTATGCATGATCCATGTTAAAAATCGCTCTAAAAACCCATTTTTATTGTTAGTTCTGAGAAATCGCATTGAATCAAATTTTATCAGAAAATCGAGTTTTCAACGCTTTCTCTACGGTTTTAGTATTTTTATTAGATTTAGATTTTATTAATGGTAGTTTAGTTAGCTTAGGTTTGTATTAGCTAATTTGTAATTTTTAATTAGTTTAGGAAGTTTTCTTTTTAGTCAATAAAATATGTTTTGCTAAAAGTGAGTCTTTTGAAAACTATTGAAAAGCGTGGGACTGGTTTTGAAAAAATTTGCTTTACACTAATTTAATATTATAAGTAGTCTTCTACAGCTGAAAAAAGGAGGGCTCTCCCACTTTTTGAAGCTCACGTCTCTCTCTTTCTCTCTCTCTCCTTTTCTCTCCTATTTTTTTCCCTTTCTTCTTGCCGGCGGTTCCGTCTTCCTTCATCAAAGGGTGCAGCATGATGGGCACAAATCGTGGAGAGGCCACTCTTTTCGCAACCAGTCCAGCCGAATAT
Source organism: Nuphar pumila (assembly GCF_984573655.1). Taxonomy (NCBI): domain Eukaryota; kingdom Viridiplantae; phylum Streptophyta; class Magnoliopsida; order Nymphaeales; family Nymphaeaceae; genus Nuphar; species Nuphar pumila. The sequence goes on along the minus strand of NC_143261.1, from coordinate 59,656,366 downwards.
TCGGTAATGTTTTCTCCGTCTTCTCCCCTTTTCTGTAGTATGTGCATCCAGCATATCATGGTCGTCGTGCATTTATAGTTTAGCCGCATAATCTGTAGCATTTTCTTGTCTATGCGTGTGTGCATTGTGCAATTAGATTTAAGTGTTACAGAACTTCTTTGTTTTGATCTGTCTTAAATAAAAAAAAAAACAAAGAGATATTTTGCTTTAGGAGTGCTCGATTTCTTCTTCGTGTTGCATTGAATTAGTATAGCATATTAGTAATTATCTTAATATCGTTATTTTAATTAGGCTTGTCGAGTTCTGAATTTTATCCGTTCTTGCATAAATAGATTAAGTGCAGATAGTGTACCAGGGTTAGATTTATGTTTAATATAGTGGCTAGTTCTTTACCCTTGTTGTTTTTTTTTTAGTTGCATTTAGTAATCTCAGCGTAACGATTCCTCATCTGGGCCATCACCGTGTCACTCTGATCCAATCTGCAACATGAGATTGAATTGATAGGTTTATGTTCAAACTATTGACTTTGCTGGATTGTTAATTTGTGTGAACCAGAGTAAACAGCTGATCACACGGACTTTGTTTTACATATTAAATCTTGGAATCTGCTTGTGGTATCACGTCCATTGTGATCGTCAGATCACGATCTTGAAGTGTTCTGATCAGCCAGCATAGCATGAGATCAACGTCATTCACACAAACTCTATTCAGGCGTGAGGGATGCTGGGCATTATACAGAGTATCATCACTCGATTAGTACATGCGTCATTGAGTCAAGGCATTAGCACTATTGCTTTTGCTTGTTTCATCAGTCTTAGATATTTTTCTTTGAGTCATAATTAATTAGTTACATTCCAGCATATGTCTCCCTTTAATAGTTGGTTCATATAGTAATCTTGCATTAGTTATTGGTTCATCTTAGTCTTACTTAGAGTAGTACTTCTTGCTTAGCAGTGAGTGAACGTGCCTTTAATCTTTAAGTAGAATGAGTTCAGTTTGAATTGCATCTAGTTAGATTTAATTTGTTAGTGTGTTAGTTTGATAGAATGCTTTCTTTTCTTAAATTATAAGTAATCAGTTGTTTCAAGTTCATTATTAGTTACTTAGAATATTAGTTTGGTGGTTAGTTTGTTAGACTAGTTTTGGTTTCACTTGAAATATTATATTTTGTTATTGGTGTTTTCGTGGTTCTGCTCGTTTTGGTTGTTTTCTGCAGGAAACCATTCAGACATACGGTGAGCCCTCAGAGAGCTCTCTGGAATAAGGATCAATAAAGGAGAAGTATAAAGATTATCATCATTCATAGAGAAAGAAAAAGAGAGAAGCAAATCAATTCAAAGGGGCAGGAGGGCTACAACGAGGCTTCAACATTGAAGATTTTTTTTTCTTTTTAGATTAGGCTATTATTTTATTCAATTCATTGGATTGTAATAAGTTCGTTTTGTTCTTTTATTCATTTAAGCCCTCTGTGTAGGGCAACACTCTTTAGTTATTCATTTATTTAATTAAATTTTTTTTTTTGGCAATAAAGAGTAGCATAGTTGTGTGTGTTGAATACAAGTATCTTCCGTTCCCTGAGATCGACCCAGACTCCACTACTTGTGCGAGCCCGTTTTTTTTATTTTTGGTGTCTGGCTTTCACATTGTTTTTATAATAAAATATCATTTTCAAAACCGTTTTTCAAAACTCACACCAAATTTTGGCGCCGTTGCCGGGGAACGACGAAATACTAGTATTCACTTTATTGCCTTGTGTTTGTTCTCGTATTTATAGGTTGTTAGTTTAATTCAGTTCTTTAATTAGGATTGTTTAGTTTGCTTTTCGCATTTAGGCTTAGAACCACGTGTGTGCATACCGTAGAGACGAGCTTACTTTTCTGCACAACCCACCCATTAGGATCCCCTTAGAAGTGACTGTGTACGATTGGTACCGTGCACATAGATTTCATTTTTGTAAATTCTCTACTGAGTGCAACTGCGTGGTGCTTGTTTATTTCTTGTTTTCAGTAATTGTTTTTGTTACTCGCTTTGTGGTTTGGTGGTTTGGCCGCTAGCGCGTTAGTTAGGTAGAAAAACCCAATTTAGGACGGTTGCTGCACCGGTCTACCCTTTGGTGCATGCACGGGCGACGTTCGCTTGAACCTGAGCTTGCCGAATTTGTTGAGGATCCCGAATCTTTCTTTAGGAGAGCCCATCAATCCAGCCCCATGGCTGAAGATCAGTAGTTGATCCGTCCTCTTAGGGAGTACTTCATGCCCAACACATACACTCCTGCCTCCTGCATCACAAGACCTGATGTGGGAGCGAACCATTTTGAAATCAAGGCCAGTGTCATCCAGATGTTACCCTCCTTTTATGGCCTTAGCAACGAAGACCCATACTGTCATCTTGATGAATTTCTCGAGATCTGCTCTACGGTGTGGATCAACAATTTTGGAGATGACGCGTTAAGGTTGACGTTATTCCCCTTCTCCCTTAAGGATAAAGCCAAGCATTGGCTGAAGGCCCTCGATACAGTTCAAATTACCACTTGGGAACATATGCAAAGGGAGTTTTTAAAGAAATACTTCCCAATTGGTAAGACGAACAAGTATCGAAAAGCCATCACCAGCTTTTCACAGATCGAGGGAGAAATGTTTCATTAAACGTGGGAGAGGATGAAAGATCTTCTCCGCAAGTGTCCCCATCACCAGGTGCCCTGCTGGCAACTGGTGCAATATTTTTATGATGGTCTCACTGAAAAGAACCGCCAAATGGTTGACGCTGCCTGTGGGGGCACTTTTATGCTCAAAAGTGAAGATGAAGCATGGGCCCTTTTTGAGACCTTGAGCGAGAACTCCATGCACCATGCTTCTGCTTCACGATCTGAAAGGGCCACACCTGTGCAAGATGGCGCGAAGAAGGCTGGTATATTCGAGATAGGGATGCACCTTGAGTTGCAAAACAAGGTCGACCAACTGTCCCAGAAATTGGATCAGCTGTTGTCGGGTTCCTCTCCAGTCCTACAGGTGTGTGCGTTGTGTGCTAGCCCTGCACACCATGTTGCTGATTGCCCCGTTGCGCCACAATACCCTGAGTTTGTCCAGGAGCAAGCTCAGATGGCGCAGAGTTTTGCTAGGCCCGCACCCAATCCATATTCTAGTACATATAACCCGGGCTGGCGGAACCATCCCAACTTTTCATGGAGAAATCCACAAGCCCAACCTCCCAACCCTTCCCAGAGTCAACCCAGACAAGGCGGTTATGCGCCTGGATTTCAGAGAACCAGCTACCCTTCAGCTCAGCCTACTTATAGTCAGCCCCAGTCCCAGGAGCCCTCATCTAGCCAGTCCTTTGAGGACAAGATGCTGCAAGCCTTCTCGAATATCATGGCAAATCTGAGCTCCCATACACATTCTATTGCAAAGCTTGAGACGCAAATGGGACAACTCGCCGAGGCGCTTAGCAGGAGGAGTGAGGGGGCTTTACCTAGCCAACCGGTGGTGAACCCTAGGGGTAAGGAGCTGATGCATGGCCTGCATATGACAGATGCCCATCAAGAGCAGGCTCAAGCGGTAATCACCCTTAGGAATGGGAAGCAATACCAAGCGAGGGAGGCTGCAGAAGAAAGAGAGAGAACGAGTGAGAAGCAGCCTGTCCCTACAGTCCCACCTCAGGAAAGCGAGAGGGCTCTACCAACTGAGCCTGCAAAGTCCTACACTCCCAAAGCCCCCTTTCCTGAGGCACTAGAGAGACCGAAGTCATTAGGCAAGCATGGAGTGAACATGCAGGAGATGCTTGAGATATTCAAGCACGTTCAGATAAACCTCCCCTTGCTTGATGCCATTCAGCAAGTCCCTGCATATGCAAAGTTCCTAAAGGAGCTTTGTACGCAGAAAAGAAAGTTGAAGTCACAAGTGCCGAAGAAGATATACTTGACTGAGCAGGTGAGTGCGGTGTTGCAGCACCAAACCCCACCAAAGCTTAAGGACCCAGGGACTCCAATTATTTCGTGTGTCATAGGAGACATCACTGTCGAGCGTGTGCCGGATTTCTTTTATGACAAATTTGGATTAAAGGAGATGAAGCCAACACCTATGACCCTGCAGCTTGCAGATAGATCAATCAAGGTCCCGCGAGGGATTCTGGAAGATGTTCTAGTCAAGGTAGAGGACTTCTACTTCCCTGTCGACTTCATCATTTTAGATATGGAGGGAGTTAATGATATGCGACAGACCCCCATCATTCTTGGACGCCCCTTTCTGGCCACTGCCAATGCGTGCATTAATTGTCGCACAGGTGCGATGGATGTTTCATTTGGCAACAGGAAGATGAGGCTGAACATTTTTCATGCGGCGATGGGACCTGCCGGCGATGAGGCTTCTTTCGAGGTTGACTTCATTCAGGACCTGGTAGAAGCAGAGCATACCTGGTTATTGAGTGATCCACCTCAGGAGAAGGTTGATGAATCACTCGAAGAAGATTGTCATGGGTCGATAGAGAGTCAGACAGGTGATTTGAGTTAGACCTGGCACTTCGAGCCGCTTCCTGAATTGGCAGAAAAGCCAGCCCGACCATCCATAGAGAGTCTGCCTGAGCTTGAGTTGAAGCCCTTACCGGCCTCACTCAAGTATGCCTTCCTAGGCAAGGATCAGACTCTCCCCGTCATTATTTCCGCAGACCTGATGGACACACAGGAGTGTCAGCTTTTACAGGTCTTGCACGAGCATAAAGAGGCGATTGGATGGTCGGTGGCAGATTTGAAGGGGATATATCCCTCCTTTTGCATGCATCAGATTATCATGGATGAGGGGGCTAAACCCTCAAGAGAGGCGCAAAGGAGACTAAATCCCCATATGAAGGAGGTGGTAAAGAAGGAGGTAGTCAAATGGTTGGATGCAGGGATCATTTATCCCATCTCCGACAGTCAGTGGGTGAGCCCTACCCAGGTTGTTCCTAAGAAGTCTGGGCTCACTGTAGAGACGAATGAAAAAGGAGAAAGTGTCCCCATGAGGACTACCACGGGATGGCGAGTATGCATAGATTATAGAAAGTTGAACAGTGCAACTAGGAAGGATCACTTCCCTCTGCCGTTCATCGACCAGATCTTGGAGAAACTCGCGGGCCAGCAGTATTTTTGTTTTCTGGATGGTTATTCAGGATACAACCAGGTGGCCGTTCATCCCGAGGACCAGGAGAAAACGACGTTCACCTGTCCATATGGCACTTTTGCTTATAGGAGAATGCCGTTTGGGCTCTGCAATGCCCCGGCAACATTTCAGCGGTGCATGATGGCGATCTTCTCACATATGATGGATGAGGTCCTTGAGATCTTCATGGATGATTTCTCGGTCTATGGCTCTTCATTTGACGATTATCTCCAAAAGTTATCTCGTGTGCTTCAGCGTTGTAGGGAGACAAATCTGGTTCTTAGTTGGGAAAAGAGTCATTTCATGGTGAGACAAGGGATTGTTCTTGGACATATTTTGTCTGAGAAAGGGATCGAGGTTGATAAGGCCAAAGTGGAGACCATTGCTAGATTAGCTCCACCAACCTCTGTGCGGCAGGTGCGATCATTTCTAGGGCACGCAGATTTTTATAGAAGGTTCATTAAGGACTTTAGCCAGAATTCTCGACCGTTGTGCAACCTGCTAACGAAAGATCAGTCGTTTGTGTTTGATGATGCCTGTCTGAAGGCATTCTTGGCCCTGAAGGAAGCTCTGACTACTGCTCCTATTCTTCGATCTCCTGAGTGGTCAGTGCCATTTGAGATTATGTGTGACGCGTCAGATTACGCGGTTGGAGCGATTCTCGGTCAGAAGATTGAGCGACGATCTCATGTGATTTATTATGCTAGTAGGACCCTTTCTGATGCGCAAATGCATTATACCACTACAGAGAAGGAATTACTAGCCGTGGTTTTTGCTCTTGAGAAGTTTCGATCATATTTGTTAGGCTCCAAGGTCATCATTTACTCAGATCATGCAGCATTATGATATTTGATGAGTAAAAAGGATGCCAAACCGCGTCTCATTCGATGGATCCTTCTGTTACAAGAATTTGATCTCGAGATTCAAGATAAGAGTGGATGTGAGAATCTTGTAGCAGATCATTTATCCAGACTGATAGTGGAGACATCCACTGATCAGGGGCAGACTGATGATTCATTTCCGGATGAGCAGCTCTTTCATGTCAAGCATTTGCCTTGATTCGCGCATATCATCAACTTTTTGGTGACTGGAGAGTACCCTTCGCACTGGAACCGCAATGAGAGAGATCGATTTTTCTCGCAGGTAAAGCACTATTTTTGGGAGGAACCAGAGTTGTTTCGATTATGCCCAGATCAGATGATTCGGAGGTGCGTTCCTGAGGAGGAGTATGACTCCATTCTATCATTTTGTCATTCCTTGGCTTGTGGAGGCCATTTTTCTAGTCGAAAGACCGCCGCGAAGGTCCTCCAGTCAGGATTTTGGTGGCCGACATTGCATAGAGATGCTCATGATTTTTATAGGAGGTGCTTGCGCTGTCAGCAGACGGGACGCATCGCCAAGCGTGATATGATGCCCCTCCTTCCTATTTTGATTGTTGAGATTTTTGATGTGTGGGGCATTGATTTTATGGGTCCTTTCCCACCTTCGTTCGGATTTATTTATATTCTAGTGGCGGTTGATTATGTCTCCAAATGGGTCGAGGCCGTGGCCACTCGAACCAATGATCATAAGGAGGTGCTCCGATTTATCAAGCACAACATTTTTAGTCGGTTTGGAGTCCCTAGAGCGATCATTAGTGATGGTGGTACGCACTTTCGTAATGTACAAGTAGCTTCCTTACTTAGGAAATACTCGGTACATCATCGGATTGCCACACCGTACCACCCACAGACTAGTGGCCAAGTCGAGGTCTCCAATAGGGAGATCAAGCGAATTCTTGAAAAAACAGTCCGGCCAGACCGCAAGGATTGGTCTCAGCGCCTTGAGGATGCTCTTTGGGCTTATAGGACTGCTTTCAAGACTCCGATTGGCATGTCCCCATACCGATTGGTTTTTGGGAAACCATGCCACCTTCCTGTAGAATTGGAGCATAGGGCATATTGGGCTATCAAGAAGTTCAATTTTGATATGGCCCAAGCTGGCGCTGAGAGGAAGGTGCAGTTGAGTGAGCTTGAGGAGTTGCGCAATGAAGCCTACGAGAGTGCCAAAATATACAAGGCTCGAACAAAGCATTTTCATGATCAACATATTGTGAGGAAGCAGTTCGAGCCTGGTCAAAAGGTGTGGCTTTATCATTCACGTCTCCATCTTTTTCCAGGGAAGCTGAAGTCCAGATGGGATGGACCATTCATAGTCCATAGAGTTTTTCCACATGGAGCGGTAGATCTTTTGGACCCTCGAACGGGTAGCATTTTCAAAGTTAATGGGCAGCGACTGAAGCCCTACATTTCTGATATGGTAATGCAGCAAGACATTGAGGCTATTAACCTCGTGGATGCATGAGGGGGAGCACAGGTTTGTATGTTATATTTTTAGTAGGATCTAGTAAATATCATAGATGGTTTTTCGTTATTTTGCTTTGCTTTCTTGTATCTCATGAGTGTTTTGTTAGAGCAGGTATGCACTCTTGTGTAATCGTAGGACATGCATTCATATGTCATCTCAGGTGACTTCTGCTCTTTTCCCAATTATTTTGTTCTCAAGTGCAGCCTCTTAGTTTCATACAAGCATGGGGGAGTGCCACTGAGGACAGTGTCATTCAAGCATGGGGGAGGGTGTAGTTTGCACACCTAAACTTTTCATGTCTTTATACTTACAATTTTTTATGTCAACTCATTAAAATTAGGCTTTTAGGGAATGAGTTTGAACTTATATGACTGCTTTGCAACATCTAACGTTTTTAGAGAATTTTTAAGCCCCACGAAAAACTTTTTCTAACACGAATCTAGAAAATTGTGGTTGTTTATGTGGATTTCAAAGAAATGATTATAGATGCATGTTAGAGTTTATTTTGAAACACAAGTATGGATATGCACATTTTTATTTTTTTTGAAAAACTAAGCAAATGAACAATATTGCATTTATGAGCTCAAAAAAGTGAAACGAGCATACGTTTAGTTGTTTGATATCTTTGTACTCCCTAGTAGCTGAGCTTTGACACAAGTTGAAGTGTTTGAGTCCATGTTGAAAAGGATAACGAAGGAAGTCAATTCTTTGTCTACGTTGATATCTGTGGCCTATTTTGTTCGAGCAAATAGAGCCTGAGGGGTGTTTACACCTGGTGCCCTAAAGCCAGCTGGTTTCGGAGTCATCGGCCCGAAAGCTCGTTACATGGACTTTATAGAGAGCCTAATAGATATTGACATTGCACATGACAGAGAAGTAGACTATACGTAAACTATAGAAAATTGAAGGTCTAGTGACTCGAGCAATTAAGTCTGAGGGATACTTTGTATCTGGTGCCCTAAGGTCGTCTGGCCTGGGAGTCACTGACCCAAAGCTCGCTACACGGGTCACAAAAACTGGAAATTGGGTATAGTGCTCAGAAAAAAAAAAAAAAGTTGATTGAAAAATGTGGAAACTTGAAAATCAAGAAAGAGAAAAGAGCGTAAAAGAGAAAAGTTCATTGCTTAAAAGCAAATATTGAGAAAACCTGTGCAGAACACATATGAGTGAGGATAAGTAAATAATGATATGTATGTATTTGAATTTCTAAGGATGAAACATAAATGATTATGCTATTTAGAAAAGTGAAAGAAAATATTTTATTCTGTGGTGGCAAGTAGAAGACTCTAATCCTGTTTTGATGATGTAATGGCATGAAATATTTGTGGAAACGAACTCCTTAACTGCCTAAGGCTTTGGGTTTTAAAATGCTTATGCATACTTGACACAGATGTTTGTGGGTAGCATCACTGCAAACCCTCACGAGACCTTACTCATCCACTGGGGTAACTCAGGGGTTGAAAGGGCTTGTTGCATATGCTAAATGCAACAGTGATTCCTACGAAAGTGAGTTAGGTTTTTATTGTGTCTAGTTTAGTATTTTTGCTTTTGCTTCAGTTTGCTTGAGGACTAGCAAACAATAAGCATGGGGGTATTTGATCATGCATAATATTTGCATTTTATTAATCATTATTTATGCATGATCCATGTTAAAAATCGCTCTAAAAACCCATTTTTATTGTTAGTTCTGAGAAATCGCATTGAATCAAATTTTATCAGAAAATCGAGTTTTCAACGCTTTCTCTACGGTTTTAGTATTTTTATTAGATTTAGATTTTATTAATGGTAGTTTAGTTAGCTTAGGTTTGTATTAGCTAATTTGTAATTTTTAATTAGTTTAGGAAGTTTTCTTTTTAGTCAATAAAATATGTTTTGCTAAAAGTGAGTCTTTTGAAAACTATTGAAAAGTGTGGGACTGGTTTTGAAAAAAATTGCTTTACCCTAATTTAATATTATAAGTAGTCTTCTACAGCTGAAAAAAGGAGGGCTCTCCCACTTTTTGAAGCTCACGTCTCTCTCTCTCTCTCTCTCCTTTTCTCTCCTATTTTTTTCCCTTTCTTCTTGCCGGCGGTTCCGTCTTCCTTCATCAAAGGGTGCAGCATGATGGGCACAAATCATGGAGAGGCCACTCTTTTCGCAACCAGTCCAGCCGAATATTCGGTAATGTTTTCTCCGTCTTCTCCCCTTTTCTGTAGTATGTGCATCCAGCATATCATGGTCGTCGTGCATTTATAGTTTAGCCGCATAATCTGTAGCATTTTCTTGTCTATGCGTGTGTGCATTGTGCAATTAGATTTAAGTGTTACAGAACTTCTTTGTTTTGATCTGTCTTAAATAAAAAAAAAAACAAAGAGATATTTTGCTTTAGGAGTGCTCGATTTTTTATTCGTGTTGCATTGAATTAGTATAGCATATTAGTAATTATCTTAATATCGTTATTTTAATTAGGCTTGTCGAGTTCTGAATTTTATCCGTTCTTGCATAAATAGATTAAGTGCAGATAGTGTACCAGGGTTAGATTTATGTTTAATATAGTGGCTAGTTCTTTACCCTTGTTGTTTTTTTTTTAGTTGCATTTAGTAATCTCAGCGTAACGATTCCTCATCTGGGCCATCACCGTGTCACTCTGATCCAATCTGCAACATGAGATTGAATTGATAGGTTTACGTTCAAACTATTGACTTTGCTGGATTGTTAATTTGTGTGAACCAGAGTAAACAACTGATCACACGGACTTTGTTTTACATATTAAATCTTGGAATCTGCTTATGGTATCACGTCCATTGTGATCGTCAGATCACGATCTTGAAGTGTTCTGATCAGCCAGCATACCATGAGATCAACGTCATTCACACAAACTCTATTCAGGCGTGAGGGATGCTGGGCATTATACAGAGTATCATCACTCGATTAGTACATGCGTCATTGAGTCAAGGCATTAGCACTATTGCTTTTGCTTGTTTCATCAGTCTTAGATATTTTTCTTTGAGTCATAATTAATTAGTTACATTCCAGCATATGTCTCCCTTTAATAGTTGGTTCATATAGTAATCTTGCATTAGTTATTGGTTCATCTTAGTCTTACTTAGAGTAGTACTTCTTGCTTAGCAGTGAGTGAACGTGCCTTTAATCTTTAAGTAGAATGAGTTCAGTTTGAATTGCATCTAGTTAGATTTAATTTGTTAGTGTGTTAGTTTGATAGAATGCTTTCTTTTCTTAAATTATAAGTAATCAGTTGTTTCAAGTTCATTATTAGTTACTTAGAATATTAGTTTGGTGGTTAGTTTGTTAGACTAGTTTTGGTTTCACTTGAAATATTATATTTTGTTATTGGTGTTTTCGTGGTTCTGCTCGTTTTGGTTGTTTTCTGCAGGAAACCATTCAGACATACGGTGAGCCCTCAGAGAGCTCTCTGGAATAAGGATCAATAAAGGAGAAGTATAAAGATTATCATCATTCATAGAGAAAGAAAAAGAGAGAAGCAAATCAATTCAAAGGGGCAGGAGGGCTACAACGAGGCTTCAACATTGAAGATTTTTTTTTCTTTTTAGATTAGGCTATTATTTTATTCAATTCATTGGATTGTAATAAGTTCGTTTTGTTCTTTTATTCATTTAAGCCCTCTGTGTAGGGCAACACTCTTTAGTTATTCATTTATTTAATTAATTTTTTTTTTTTGGCAATAAAGAGTAGCATAGTTGTGTGTGTTGAATACAAGTATCTTCCGTTCCCTGAGATCAACCCGGACTCCACTACTTGTGCGAGCCCGTTTTTTTTATTTTTGGTGTCTGGCTTTCACATTGTTTTTATAATAAAATATCATTTTCAAAACCGTTTTTCAAAACTCACACCAGAAGACAAAAAAATTGATGGCTCACATTCATCATTGTAATGCACTTAGTTTTACCCAAAATGAACTAATGCTAGGGATGTCAATCGATCACGTTTGAGTCAGGTATCTGAAAAGTACAAATCTGATTAGTTGAATCGGTATAGCAAATGAATCTGATTAATAATCAGATTCGGATGCAGTTTTCAGATTTTCATTTGAATCTGGATCCAAGGGTAATCCAACCCAATTCCTTATAAAATATATCTGATTAGCTAACCGAGTACAGGTTCAATATTGCCTTTTCCATCCAACTCTAAATTTGATTAAGCTAGATCCGGATAGGTCAGATTCACTAAGACCTAGATCTCAACTGAATATTTCCAGTTTACTGCCCTGGCTAATGCTCAGAAAGATTTTCATGTTATGACCCTTGAAATGTTGTATTCTTAAGTATGAAGAGCATATTTAAAGCAATAGAAGTGCTTTTTGTTTTTTATTTTTGCTTTTGTGTTTGCTCATAAAAAGAAAACAAGTGCATCTTTTGTGATATAGACAACTCTTCATACTTCTTTCAGTACGACATTATTTCTGGATGCTTGAAATATTAATAAGGTTATGTTTTCTTCATTGTTTCACCAGGACCCAAATTTTGGTGAGTTTCTGGAAAAGCATAGTTTGGAGCTTCAAGCTGCAAGCAATGAAGAAAAAGTAAGACGTCCATCACTTTCCAGTTTCCACATGGCCATCATTGTACTGGCTTTCGACATTCTATTATCATTTTATCATTGGTAGGACTCCTATTGATATTAAAAAATTCTGATGCCATAAATGGTTGTCTTCTTAGGTTGTATGTCATGTCGGTAGTCATGTTATCAAGCCTACTCTTCTCTGTTCTTTTTTCCTTCACCCTTTTTCTTTTGTTTTTTTTCTGGTGTGTGTCTATTCCAGATTGGTGTGCTCAAATCAGGCCAGATTGGGTCCAACTAACCAATCCTGATTGATTCCATAGATTATCCATACCAGTGGGAATCAATTTTAGAGTCAAGTTGAGTCATATTAGTATAAAGTGGCAAGTGTCTGGTTGGACCAATCCATTGATTAGATCACCCAATTTTAACGTTCTTCTCATCATTTTTTGATAACTTTGCAGTGAATTTAGGTGGTTTTGTTCTTAGTTGTCATAGGCGCTAGGCGGAGCCTAGGCGGTGAGCCCCTAAAAAGCCTAGGCAGTCTAGGCAGTACCCCAAATAAAAAAACAAAAAAAATATATACAAATATGTAAACAAACTACTCAAATTAATAACAAATATGTATACAACATAAAATCAATCAACAATAAGCAATAGACAAAACAAAATATGTCGTCAAACACTATAAGATAATTATATTAAATAACCTGCTCAATACATTGTCCAACACAAAACATTTAACAACACAATACATTTAACTAAACATAGAATTCTGAAACATATGTCTATATATAAAAGTCATCTTCATTCTTCAGTATCAAACTTCATTTCAACGATTTCCTTCATTTATTGCATCTTTTAGTGGCTTGAGATGATGATGGCAGATCATCTTCATACAATTTCTGTCCCACAAATGTTGCAGGTACTTGTGCCTTTCTCTCATCATCTTTTTTAAGACTAGTAAGAAGCTCAACACAAATATCAGAAGGAATGCTATGTTTACATAATTTCACAGTGGAGTTAATATGTCCCACAACATGATATTTAAATCTATACAATCCTTCATGCATTATAAAATCACAAAAATTACACTTCACTATTTCTTTGGCATCTCTAAGTCAATAGTGTACAATATTTCAATGCAGGTTTCTTTAAGAGGCATCCTCCAAGACCTCTACCTTCCATCGACTTACTAGAACACGAATTAATAAATCTAATCACTACAAAAATGTAAAATAATGTAACTGATAACCATGTTAAAAAATGAAACAAAGAACAATGGAATAAATAAACCATGCAACTGATAACCAATGCAAAAAATTAAAACATAACCAATTAATCACCAAATAAAAATATAAGCATACATACATTTAACAAATCTACAAACATAACATAATTAACTTTAACTGTATTTAAGTATAAAATAGTAAAAAAAACCCAATAAGTTTATAATAACAACTTAAATTTAATCCTTAGATGAACTTGAAAGTCTATCATCATCTTCATTGATATATTGCTCTTCTTCTTCAGTTTTATTTGCAGAGTTAGCTTATTCCTCTTCTTCTTCCACCCTCACCACCTTCTTTCCTTTGTCAAACATTTTCTTTCTTAGGACATTAGTTACACGTATTTTTACCCCCACCCTATGCCTTAACGCTCTGGATGCCTTATCAACAAGATCTCATGTAAGTGATGTGTCATTTTCAAAGATTATCATTGACTTCTCTTAAGACAATGGGGTCGAGATCTCCTTTTTTTCATTCTCTCCTCATACCTTCGTTTCAATTTATGATTATATTGCACAAAAAACAAACCATTCAATTTTTTGTGCAAAAGTCAGTTTCTTTTCTTTGTATGAATCTATAAAAATATATATAAAGTTAAAATATATACAAACTAACAAATATTATTTAGTAATTAGTAGTAAATAATATTTTACTGCTTCAAGTACTTCAATCACGTTCACAACTGAATGTAATGCATGCGAGACCTAAGACTTGAACAACAAAGGTCTGGAGCTGGAGACAACCAATGGCAAAAGAAATCCACCAATCTACTATAAAAAAATCAAATTACATATAATTAAAGTATATGTTGAAACTTGGTTTGAGAAAAGATAGAAAAGTACCTTCACGATTAGCCCTAATCACCCTTAAGTAGTGATTAGGGTCAATAAAGAAAATTACACTAGAGACCATTGAAAGTTAAAATATAAACAAGACCACCCAATAAACCCCTCACAATAATAACTCTCAACACTCCCCCTCAAGCTGAAGCATAGATATCAATCATGCTCAGCTTGTTACAACACTTTGAGAATTCTGTGATAGGAAGGGGTTTGGTAAAAACATCTGCTACTTGATCTTCTGAAGAAACATGAAAAGTTGATATATTTCCCACTTGAACCATATCCCGAATATAATGACAATCTATCTCAATATGCTTAGTCCTCTCATGAAACACATCATCTTAATAGGCAGAGAAACCTTTATGCTCAATCCGGTAAGCATAGATTTTATCCAAATCATTTCAGCAGCAGTTTGTGCCATGACCCTATATTCTGACTCAACACTTGATCTTGCTACTACAGCTTGTTTCTTGCTTCTCCATGAAACTAAGTTGCCACCAACAAAAACACAGAACCGTGTAGTAGACTTCCTATCATCAACCGACCCTGCATAATCAGCATTAGTATACGCAACCACATCAAGATTTGCCTCTTTTGTAAACAATAGACCTTTTCCTGGAGATGTCTTCAGGTATTTAAGAACCATCATAGCTGCCTCCCAATGAACTTTTCTTGGTTTATCCATGAATTGACTCAATTTGCCAACAACAAATGATATGTCAGGCCTAGTTACAGTAACATAGAGAAGTTTACCAATGAGAGTCCTATAGGACTGACTATCAACTGCCTCAGATTGCTCGTCATACAAGAACAGTTTAGGATTCATGGGAATAGTGGCTGGTTTTGCACCAAGCATCCTTGTCTCCTGTAAAAGATCAAGCACATATTTACTCTGAGAAAGAACCATACCTTCTCTATTTCTTGCTACTTCGATTCCCAACAAGTACTTGAGAGGACCCAGATCCTTTGTAATAAAGTATTTCTGCAGATATGCCTTGGTGCTTGAAATCTCCTGCTCATCATCTCCAGTTAAAATTATATCAACATAAACAACCATAGTCACAAAACCCTTAGAGCTATTCTTTATGAACAAAGAATGATTTGATGGTGACCTCTGAAAACCAAATTTAGACATCACCTCAAACAAATTGTGAAACCATGCACGCGGGCTTTGCTTTAGGCCATATATTGCCTTTTTTAGTTTGCACACTTTGCCACACTCTCCCTGTCGTTCGAAGCCAGGCGGTTGTTGCATGTAGACCGTCTCAGATAGATCCCCATACAGAAAAGCATTCTTCATATCAAGCCGAGTCATACTCCACCCATGATGAACAACCACAGAAGTAACTAAGCGTATAGTGCCCATTCTGGCTACGGGAGAGAAAGTCTCAAAGAAGTCCACCCCATATGTTTGGGTGTAGCCTTTGGCGACTAGACGAGCTTTGTGTCTCTCCAGAGTGCCATCAAAATGATATTTAATAGTGTACACCCACTTACAACCAACAATGTCTGCATCAGAAGGAAGATCGTCAAGCTCCCAAGTCCCTTGAGAAATCAAGGCGTCCATTTTTTCTTGCATTGCTTGTTTCCATTGAGGATCTAATAAAGCCTGTTGATGATTGATAGGACTGGAGATGGCAGATAAAGCAGATAGAAAGTTTTGCATGCTCTTTCTAATCTTGTTTGTGGGCACAAACTTTGAAATTGGGTGCAGAGTACACTGACGCATGCCTTTCTTCAGGGCTATGGGCAAATCATTTTTAATTTCAGGATCTGCTCTACGATCATTAGGATAAGCAATAGAATCATCAACATAATCAGGATCACTGACTGCAGGAGAAGAAGACGATGAAGGGCCACGAGAGGAGGCTTGACGACGAGTATACACCAGTGGAGGATCATGGAACCGAGTTGAAGAGGGATCAGAACATAATGAAGGCAATAAAGGAACTGACTCCAAAGGAATGGGAGGAATGGGTAAGGGAAATGATGTGGACATATCAGGATTCACACGAGACGCGCACGGCGAGAAGTAAGGAATGGTCTCAAAGAATGTGACATCCGCACTGATATACTCTTTACGAGCAATGGGGTCAAGACATTTGTACCCTTTTTGGTTTTTTGGATACCCAAGGAAGACACACTTAGTTGCCTGTGCAGCTAGTTTGTTCCTAGTAGGTCCAAGTTTTTGCACAAAACAAACACAACTAAATACCTTAGGAGAAACTTTGAACAAAGAACAATCAGGATAAAGTTGTCTGATAGGAATTTGGTCATTAAGAGCAGTAGAAGGCATTCTGTTAATAAGGTAACAAGAAGTAAGAAGGGCATCTCCCCAAAAAGAAGCTGGCATGTTTGTTTGAATCATAAGGGTTCGAGTTACTTTCAAAAGGTGTCGGTGTTTTCTTTCAGCTACCCCATTTTGCTAGGACGTATGGGCACATGAAAATTGAGGGCAAATCCCATTATCCCGATAAAATTGTAATAGTTTGCTAGATTTGAATTCAAGAGCATTATCAATGCGAACAATTTTAACAATGGAACCAAATTGAGTATTTATTTCAAGAATAAAAGATTGGAGAATACACAAGACTTCAGATCTCTCCTTTATTAAAAAGACCCAAGACACTCTAGAGTAGTCATCAACAATGACAAGGTAATACTTGGACTGAAACCTATTAGGAACCTGACTAGGCTCCCAAACATCAACATGAATTAGATCAAAAGGACTTTGACTAGTATAACTCTGACTTAAAGAAAAAGAACTACGATGATGCTTGCCCAACTGACATGCTTCACACTGAAAGGACGCTGTAGGAGACACCTGTGGAATGACTCTTTGAAGCTTGGAAAGAGAAGGATGACCCAATCTGAGATGCCATTGGTAGGAATTAGAACTCGATTCCACACACGAAGTTGCTACTCCAACAGGTTGTGTAAGATATAAACACCTCCCTCCTCATGGCCTCCACCAATCTTTTTCCCAGGCAGCAAATCCTGAAATACACAAGAACCCGGGTCAAATATAACTCGACAATTTAGTTCTTTTGTAAGCTGGCTTATGGATAATAAATTCTTAGGAAACTGTGGAGCATGGAGAACATATTGAATTCGTAATGTAGGGGTAAAATGCACATCTCCTTGCCCCACCATTGGGGATAATCTACCATCTGCTAATTTAACATGACGAGGGAAAGATGTATGAACCAGTGTAGAGAAACTATGTGAATCTCCACAAAAGTGTTGAGAGGCGCCAGAATCAATAATCCATATCTTACCTCCATCATCCAACTGAGTACCCGCAGAGCATGCCACATCAGTCACTACAATAGAGGCAGACACAAATGCAGAACTCTGAGAAAGAAGCTGATCATATTCTGCACGACTGAGAGTAATCGTATTGGTTGAAGAAGTAGGCACAGGTTCAGTGATGGAAGAGACAACCAGAGTTGTTGCTTTGGGGAACGATAATGAGCTCTGAGGGCGACTTCTAGGGTTCTTATCCCAACAACGATCCTCAAGGTGCCCTTGCTTGCCACAATATGTACGCTGAAGCCTGCTACGACCTCCACTGCCTCTTCCACGATCTCTGCCTCTGGAAGAACTAGGTAAACCATGCCCTCCTCCACCAGTGACAACAAGAGCTGAAGTCTAAGAGTCTCCATGAGGCGGAGGAAAGGTAACAACAAGACGATTTAACCGGTTGTAGGCATCAGCTAGAGTAGGGATCTCTGAGCTAGTAAGCATTTGCACCTTGGCTACTGAGTAATCTGGAGATAATCCTGATAGAAAATGAGCCACCATAGTCTACTCCTGATGGGTTTTATGATTAGTGCAGCAGGGAGGACGAACAGAGTTGAGCCTTTTATAGGCTGATTTAACTGATGCATAATATTGGGAAAGATTCTGATCACCCTGCTGCAACTGAAATATCTCTTGCTCAACTTACAAAATTCTACTGACATTTTTGTCTTGAGAGTACATGTCACGTAATGAATCCCACATCTCCTTTGCAGTAGAATAGTAAATTAAGCCGTCTGCAATATGTGGCTGAACACTGTTCATAATCCAAGACATAACAATGTCATTATCTTCCTACCATGTGGCATATTTCCCAGTTTTCTCTGTTGGTTCCTTTTTTAACAAAATATGTTTTCGACGATGTCCTGACACAGACATCATAAAAGTCCTCGACCACCTTTTATAATTATTGTCGTCCAGCTTTACGGACGACCCATAAGAGAAGGGATTAGCAAAAGCTTTGTACTCTGCAGACACTTCAAACCTTTGTTCACCATCACTGGACTTTATTTCAGCCATGGTATTTCACTGCTGACAGTAGCTAGCTAATGAGCCAGATAATAATAATAACCAGAAAGTAATCACGAGCAAACTGATAGTAAAGAAATAGATTCCAGCTGAAATAAAATCATTGTCTTGCAATATATATATATATATATATATATATATATATATATATATATATATATATATATATATATATATATATATATATATATATCACAGACGCCACCAACAAGATAATAAATCTGATCACCACTATAAAAATTAATTTTAGATGACAAAAATTGATTTCACATCTGAACTTCAACAAAAATTAATCAGATCTGATTAAATCTGATTTCAACAACAGCAAGCACTACAGATTTAATGCCTACCACATCAACACGACTCTGATACGAGCAAATCTGATTCCAACGACAACAAGCACTACAGATTTAACACCTACCACATCAACACGACTCTGATACGAGCAACAGTCAGTCAGCCACACCATTCAGATCTGATCCAACATCAACGCTCCACGCTACACGATCATGATGTCAGATCTGCTCCACGCAATCTCCACATGATGGTAGATCTGATACCCCACGATCCATCAATATTACTGAGGCGTCATCAACAAGGAGCAAAAGAGGAACACACGATCTAGGGTGTCTAATCAGATCTGCATATTGTGTAGAACTAGTCAGATCTCAGGTCGTGAGACTGAGGAAAGAACCTAGGGTTCGTTCAGAAGGAAGATCGAACAAACTAGATATAGGCTAGGAGGAGAGAAGAAGAAAGAAAAAAACTATGATAAAGAGGGCAGAAAGAAATTCAACCTAGGCGTTAGATTCTCCCAAGAACGAGAGGCTTTGATACCATGTTGAAACTTGGTTTGAGAAAAGATAGAAAAGTACATTCACGATTAGCCCTAATCACCCTTAAGTAGTGATTAGGGTCAATAAAGAAAATTACAAAAGAGACCATTAAAAGTTAAAATATAAACAAGACCAACTGATAACTTTTCTGATTTCCAATAAACCCCTCACGATAATAACTCTCAACTGTATATAAGTTATAAAAATAATGCAAAAGGGGTTATATGAAATTTAATCATCTTACCTAGGGTTTACACCAGAGTTACCAGTCAAGGAAGCGGGAGCGGGAAACGATACGAGAAGCGGGAGCGGGAAGCGAGACACTTTCAAAAATTTAGGAAGCGGGGAAGCGTGGGACCACTAAGAAGAAAATTATGAACCATCTTGGAAGCGACCAAGGAAGCGACCTAGGAAGCGAACCGGAAGCGAGGGGGAAGCAAAAAAAATGAAAAAATGGGGAAGCGTGGGGGAAGCACGCTTCCCAAAAAAGGGGGATGCTTCCCCACACATTTCAGAAGTGCGACGTTTCGTGCTTCCGAAGCGCGCTTCCCCTTTTACCTAGGCGCTTTCGATAACTCTGGTTTACACTTTCTTCTTCCTCTTTGCTAACTCCATTCCAAAAGGCCCAATAGCAGTTCTATATCTTATGAGTTGGTCTAGTAGTGTGTCTCGATCCTCTTCGCTTTGAACAAGACGATTGGCACAATCATATAAGTCATTCTTTATCTCCTCATTGGACTCGATATTTTTATACTTATAATATATGGCTGGATTCAAATATAGGTTTGTTGCATGCAAAGGTTTGTGCAATTGATTGCTCCACCTTTTATCGATTATCTCCCAAACCCAGCCGTATATTTGTTTATCATCACACACATTTACCTACTAAGTAAAAGAATTGAAAGTAACCATTATAGAAGCTAAAATAAAATGTAATTTACAATTAGTAGAATACAAAAAAATTAATTTATAATTATACTTTTATTTTTTCCTTTCCACGATCCATTTTCTTGTAGATGTAACTCACAGCAGGCTTTTCATCGCTATCAACCAATCGAAGCATGTCAAACAAGGGGGCGATTGTTTTCAGAGCACAACTCACTCTCTTCTAAAATTTTGAACTCAAAATCATGCTTTCACATCTTTTACCAACTGACGTTTTTGAAAAACTATTTTTTTCCCAATCATCTCTAAGAAATATGAACTTTAGGCATTTTTTCCAATTATATATGCTTTCTAGAGTAAAAAAATGGCAAATTTTGTCACTGCAGGCCTATGTAAGTCCTTTTGTGTGTGTGCTCTCATCATACTCAACACTTGAGAATGTTTGTAATGAATACCACCAATTGCCATGCTTTTCCGGAAATGTTCTTCAACTCTTTCAATTATGCTATATATTCCAACATCATATCTATACAATGTGCAGCACAAAGAGTCCAAACTAAATGCTTTCTCTTATCCATAAATAATTTACCTGCTTTCACATAGTTTGAGGTATTATCAATAACAACTTGAACCATATTCTCCTCCCAAACTTCAACAATATCATTCAACAATGCAAAAAGCAAATTTGCATCTTTTACTTCATTTGATGCATCAACTGATTTCAAAAACATTGTTCCCAAAACGCAATTAACAAAAAAATTAATGAGTGTACACCCTTTTGTATCCATGTTTGGACCAATGCACTTTGTATTGGTCCAAGAACTCCTTCATTTTCTTAATTTATTTATTCAAAAGTAGTTCTCGCAACTCGTGATATGATGGAGGCTTCATCCCTGGTTCAAATTGGCCTATAGCTTCAATCATACTGTAAAATGAAGGCAACTTCGCTGTATTAAAAGGTATTCCACCGTCATAAAATCGCCTATTAATGTACTCGTACACTGTTTCTCTTTTTTCCTTTTTGAAGCAATTTTCAAACATAGTTTGTTGGTTTGCTTGCCTTCCTTTCTCTGTTGAATCACTTTGAAAGTATAGATCCATAGCCCTTTTGGTCTAAAGCCGAATGTACTACTCCCCTCCATCTATGAAACTGCATTCACGTCCTTCGCCATAATCGGAAGCTGAGAATAAACTTTCATTTCTTTCGTATATATTAACCGTCTCTCTCTTATTTTTTTCATCTCTATTCTTCTTTGATTCCTCCATGTACTTAGAAAGTACTTGCTTGATTTCTGCAATTGTTTTATCATAAGCCTTCACTTTTCTTCCAATCCCAAGTAGATGTCGTTTTATTTTATATATACATCCTTTATAAGTTCAACATTTAAGGTATGTCACAGAATTCAGATCTTGTTTATCCTTAATATAGGCCCACTCCCATGCTGGATCACCTGATTTTCTCTTAAAGTTCTGAATATGTTCCAAATTTGAAAATGTGGACCCACTAGCACTTGCAGATGAAGCCCCCTTCCATTGTTCTAAAAAATGATAAGAATCTAAAAAAAGGCAACATCTAAATTTGCTAAATAAAAAGGAGTAAGCAACAAATAACATATCAGCAAAATATGAATTCATAATAAAAAAACCCTTAAGTTTTTTTTTGTAATTGCAGCACACATTTAATGACAACTTTAACAGGAGCAAACCCTAGGTTTTTTATTAACTATAAAAAAGTTTAGGTGTGTTTTTAACAATATTGAAAACTTAGATGTGTTTTTTATAATCAACCAAAATTTAGGTGTTTTTTTTAAAATGTCCCCCAAAAAACATAGTTAAACCTAATTTGAGTTGGGTTCTGGTCATTATTTTATGCCTATCCTGATGTTTGGGTTTGGGCTCAGTCAGATACCAGACATGGATCTGGCCCATTGACTGCCCAAGATGAGATCTGTGAACTTATACCCAAACAAATGTTTATCTGTGCACTTATACCCTAACAAATGTATATCTGTGCCCACACATGCAACATTAGAAATAGCCAGTAACAAAAATTGGAGTGTGGCTAAGATTTGTTCGGATCACAGTAAATCTTTTTAGAAGAATTTCTAACTTGTCCGCACGGGAATTTGTAGGGGATTTTCAAAAAATGATTGGTTTTCTTTCATAGAATCAGTAATTTAGAGAAAAATTCAAAAGGAAATTTACAAAAGCCAACAAGCGAAAATGTTTGGTTTATAAGAGGAAAAAAAGAGAAAAACATAACTGCCACAACATAGATGAAAATATTATTCATGGCAGCATTGATCCCAATTTCATGGAGATACTCTTTACACTGGTGTATAAAGCAGAGCTACCGGAAGCTTCTTAGATAGGTGGGAAGCTCGCTTCCTGGAAACTCGCTTCAGAAGCGTGATACTCCTCGCTTCCGAAACTTGATGAGAACCTCGATTCCCCCATGCTTCTCCTATGCTTTCCACACGCCTCATCTATTCTTCTTATATGTTCTCTTACTCAACTTTTCTTGTTTTTTATGTGTTTTCTCTCACTTTTCTCACTCACTTCCATGTGCTTTCTCTAAATTGGTAGTCATCATTTTTAGATTTTGTTATACATTTAATTCTTACACTAAAAAAACATGAAATTTAATATTCGTCACTTTTATTTTAGTTTTTATTTGTGTTTCATTTTGATTTTCATTCAATTCATATATTTCTTTTATTTATTCTTCGCTTCCCGCTTCCTATATATTTTAAAATTCATTGTTTCTCGCTTCCGCTTTCTGTATCGTTTCCCGCTTCCGTTTCCTAGTCTGGCAACCTTGGTATAAAGTGATCCTAATAAACTGATAATGTCTATTTAGTACAAATATGACACCCAACAGTTTGCTTCATCACTCTTTTTTTTTATAGGCAAGTCATCACTCAGCATTTGATCTTTCTAGATTTATATTCTGATCAAATATATCACACTCACATCATTGGAATCACACCACGGAGCCAGCTCAAACTGTGAAGTGTGAACTCAAAAGGACAGTTTAAAAATGTTAAAAAAAATGTGAAATGTTAAACAAAATGCTACCAAATAATGTCCCAAAATATGATGAAGAAAACCGTGGCACCAACAGCTTGAAACACTGAACACATTATTAGAATACTTTAATTCTTTTTCTTCACTTACCTTTGTTTAAAAGGTTCATATGGAGAGTACAACTTTTAAGAGAGAGAGAGAGAGAGAGAGAGAGGTAGCGGTACCTGTAGAGGGAGGAGAAGGTTGACCTTCTTCGGCTCTGCCCTAGCGAGAGAAAGGAGAGAGAACGGAGCGAGAGAGAGTGGAGCGAAAAAAGGGGAAAAATGACCCTTTTCCCCCTTTTATACATGTTGATAACAGTCAACAGAAAAAAAATACCGACCTAGGCTTATGCCTAGGCACCACCTTTGACAACTAAGCTTACCACTAACTAATGCTAAAATCCATAAGTACCCCTGAAAAAATGAAATGTACACATAAATACAAAGAGGGAGTACCACACTAAATGTAATACACATATGATACATAAGTCTCATATGTGATTTAACATAAGAAGCGAGAATATAGCTGTAAATTCATAAAACGATATTAAAGGCAAAATATCACAATATTTTAAAAATATCATAAATTTATATATGTCATGATATTATCGTGATAATATCATGATATTATAAGTTGCCTTTTACTTTTTATTATATCTTAACTATGTTTTTCTTCTTTCTTTTGTTTTTTTACTTATTTTTTGTATTATGTGTTGCTTTTCTCACTTATTGCTACTGTTTTTAAAAATTTTTTAAGCACCAAGTTTATATTTATCAACCAAACCTAGAGAAATTGCCTTGCTAAGATATGTCCGAGACTGATATTTGTGACTATGATAATATATATATTTTTATATTTATATAATGCATGTCTACCTATTTTATTGCTTGTTGATCATTGATTTATATTTTATACTACTGTGATATAAAAATTTCTAAAATATTGTTTATTCTGTTTGATGCCATTATTTGGGCTATTTCTTGATTCTTTCTTTCTTGTGTTCACTTATTCTCAACTTTTATGTGTTGCTTACTTTGTTAGCCTTCACATGACAGCTTTCAGATGATGAAGGTGAACCAAATGAGAGCAGCAGCAACAAAACCGGGGAAAATTCAAGTTTATGTGAACATAAAATCCTCACAAGTTTCTCCATTGATTCATGGTGCCAACAGATCATGAATCAACAAAACATCTCTGTGCTTCCTATCCTGTTAAATGGATTCTGGGTTGCATGCCATTATAGAAGTGATAACTCGGATGCTCTATTATACAAGATTCAGACAAGAGCAACTTTCTGCAAGGTTTTGTTAATTGTGCTTCATGAAGCAGACAGTATATTCCGAAGATTATTGGGAATGTCAAGCTCTGGTTGCAAGGACACTGTACTGAGCTTGCAAAATACTTCAAAATGGGCCTCAGTGAAACCACTGGTTAAGTCTTACATCAAAAGTACATTGTATCTTCTGACTCAGGCTACAGATACACAGATAATTGTCTTCGTCCTTTCTCAGCTCAGAGATTCAGTTATATTTTTAGTTGCATTTCCGGTTTTGCTACAAAGGCTTAGCAAGGTAACTGTTGTTGAACAAGCTAGAATCTATTGAGAAGCAAAAGATATGCATATGTATGCGTAAACATGCACGGATGTGCCCCATGCTATCCATGTGCATGCTTGTATTTGTGTGCTGACGTTGTCATGTCTGTGTTTTTCCAAAAAACATGTTTGTTTTTTAGTTTTATGCTTTGTTCATTACATTAGGCCATTTCTACGGCAAAATCGTGAGACTTCTTTTAAATGCAATGAAGTTTCCAGGATCTATATTGCATGATCCTGCTGGTACAACAGAAAGGATATATTTGGTATTTCTTTGGGAGAAAAGTTTTCTTTATGAGGAAAGACGTAGGGAACAAGGGGTTTCAGTGCTAAATTTTTTAATGAGCAAATGTGGTTATTTCACAAAATTCATTTATTGCAGATGGAAAACCCTTTTTAGGTGTTTGCATCTATTATTTCATAATAATTCATATTTTGAGAAAGGTTTTTTCCTTGTTTGTCTCAAAGTGCTTGTCCATCACATGGGAAGAGGTGTACTTAATCTGCCCGGAGGTCACATAGATTGGAACCCCTACAGTTAACTTATTATCATTATACATGAGATTGATTTGAACCGTTGCTGTTACACTCGGCTATTGCAAGGGCATTCTTGTGATGAATGTCTAATAACTTATCACTTAATGGATTTTTATTATCTCATATGTGAGGTGATTGCAGATTGCCATCCACCTATGGGCAACTGGAGGAGGGAGAGTCTCTTTGGAAGCATTCTTACTCATCCGAAGCATGGTTCTGCAGTTAAATTCAGATTGCTATGATTCCTTCCTAACGAACATGTACAGAACATTTTTGGCACACTCCAAATTTGTTGAACCGGAAAACATAAAACATATCCAGTTTCTTGCTGATTCTGTTGTGGAGTTGTACTCACTAGATATTGCTAAGTCTTACCAGAAGGCATCCATCCTTATACAGCACCTTTCCAAGGTTTTGCAGCATGCCCTCAAAAACAAGACGGAGGTCAGTTTTTCAGCTCATGCATATCACAATTTTAAAAGCCAAATTAGTTTGCTAGTTATCGTGTCTAATTGTTCCTGCTTGTCCATCTATGCATAATGTAGAATATTGCAGTTATTGAATATATTAAAAAGTCTAAGATTTTAGGTTATTGAATATTGTAATATTATGCATTATTGGATGTTTTGGTACCCTTTTTGGTTATAGTATATCAAAAAGCTTAGCCTTTCAAGAGGAAATATTTATGTAGAACCTATATATATGAAATATGATGTTATAATATAAAGAAAATTCCTCAGATCTAGTAAACCATCTCCCTCCACTCCTTCACTTTCTCTCTCTGTGAAACTTGCTAGGCCCTTGTTTGGTGCCTTCTTTGATAATGGGAAACTCCTAATAATACTTAATATCCAAAAAAAGAAAAAAAAAATTTGAAAGAACAAAAGCACAATTTATAATACTTGTACAGTGTAGTCGATTGAACCTCAACCTTGCGAAATTATGAACATTATGTATGTAACAAACAAACCTTCTCATTTCCTTAAGAGTCATTGACACTTCCAATTCTGTAGATTGGACTGCAGAATTTGCAATTTGATAAAGCCACATGATCAAGATATAGCTGGATAGATGTCAGACACATCTAGGGATGTAACTGGGTTGGATGTGGTTTCAATGTAGGCATAATTGGATATAACTGATGTCACATGGACTCGGTTAGGAGGTCGATGCACCCATGTCGACACGCCCCGACACGGGTGCGGCTTCAGACACGGGGCAGACTCGGTCAACAAGTGTTGGACTCGGTCAATGCATCGGGGCCGAGTCCGTCCACTTTATAGACTCGGTCAACTTTGACCGAGCCTATTGTTGTCCATATTTAAAATTTATTTTGGACTCGGGTCGGGTCCGATCCGGACCCGATCCGGATCCAAAATGTTTATCGGGGTCGGGGCCGAACCCTAAAGAGGCTACGCAAGGGGAGGGGCTTACGACAGACCCCTCCCCGCTGATCTTTCCCTCTCCCCCAGTCGTCCCTCGCTCTTCGTCCCCTTCAGTCTCGCCGGTGACCCAGACCCTGACGATCGTAGCCGCAGCCAGCCATCGGCGACCCCAGCCACCGGTCCTCTTAGGTATGCACTCCTCCCTCTTCCGTTCTTCTTCCCCTTCGTCCGGTAGGGGGCGGATCCCCCTGCCTCGTTCGTGTTTTCCGGCAGGGGATGGAGGCCCCTGCTTGAGTTTATTTTTCAGTAGGGGGCTCCCGTGCCTCAGATTTGTTTTTCGACAGGGGGCTGCCCCCTGCGTCAGATCTGTTTTCCGGTAGGCGGCTCCGCCCCCTGCCTCAGATCTATTTTTCGGCAGGGGGCTGCCCCCTGCGTCGGATCTGTTTTCCGTTAGGGGACTTCGCCCCCTGCCTCAGTTTATTTTTTGGCAGGGGGCGGAGCCCCCTACCTCGTTCGTGTTTTCCAACAGTTGGTGGAGGCCCCTGTCTCAGTTTATTTTCCGGCAGGGGGCTCCCCTGCCTCAAATCTGTTTTTCGGCAGGGGGCTGCCCCCTGCCTCAGATCTGTTTTCCCGCAGGGGTCTCCACCCCCTACCTCAGTCATAGGTTTTCGGCAAGGGGCGGAGCCCGCCTCAGATCTGTTTTCTGATAGGGGGCTCTCCCCCTGCCTCAACCCCTGCCTTTGTTATTTTCTATCAGGCACACAATTAGAGGGGTGGAGCTCTTGTTACTATTTTTTTGAAGTGTTTATTAACTTTATTTACATATTTTCTATTCACTTTTCACTTTTCACTTTTCAGATATAATGGCGAGTTCTAGTGGTGTCAATAGAGTTGGTTCAAGTTTAACTCTGAATTAGAAGTTTCTTAACCACTTTGGAGGCTTGTGACAAAAGGGATAAAAAGCTAGTGGTGGTAGTGGTGGGAATGTGCAGTTTCATTGTAATTTATGTACGATTGTTTTCACGGGTTCTTATACGCGTGTGAAAGCACATCTTTTGCATATTCGTGGTCAAGGAATTAGGCAATGTTCTGGGGTTGATAAAGACTTGTTAAAGCAATTAAAGAAAGAACAAGAGGAAGCTGAAAAGAAGAAAATTGCAGAGATGAGAAGCGATTCGAGTTTTTGAAGAAAAGAAAGATGGAAGGCAATAAAACAATATAAGGATCATTCAAAAACATGGCAAGAGAAGAAATTGATAAAAAGATTGGTCGATTCTTTTACTCAAGATCAATTCTTTTTAATGTAGCTAGAAGTCCATACTGGAAAAATATGATTACATCTTTGACTAATTGTAATTTGAGTGGTTATATGCCTCCTAGTTCAGAAAAACTAAGAACAGTTTTTCTTGCAGAGGAAAAAAATAGAATTGAAGACTTGTTAGAGACCAAAAAATTTGCATGAAAACGTCATGGAGTGTCTATTGTTTCTGATGGGTGGACTGATATACAAAGGCATCCACTGATAAACTTCAATGCTTACTCACTTAATGAGCCAATCTTTTTGAAGACTCTTGATGCATCTGGGGAGTATAAAGATGCTGAATATTTAAAGAGATTATTTATTGAAGTGATAAAAGAAGTGGGTGAAGAAAGTGTGGTGCAAATCATTACTGACAATGCTTCAGTTTGCAATCGTGCATGAATGAATTTGGCAAGTGAAGATACGTATTCACATATTTTTTGGACTCCTTGTGCAGCACACAGTTTAAATTTGGCACTTAAGAGTATATACAATCCATCAAAAGATAATGCACATGCACATGAAATGTGTTTATAGATTGACAAAATAGAGCATGATCGAAATATTAGAAATTTTGTTATAAACCATCATCATGCCCTTTCTATATTTAATCGGCATTCTGATATCAAGTTACTGAAAGTTGCTGAAACTCGTTTTGCTTCTCATTGTTATGATGCAAAGAATTGAGCAACTCAAGAATGCATTGATGATGATGGTGGCTGATAAAGATTGAGATTTTTATCGCACTGAAGATGATGTTAAGTCTCAAGCTATCAAAAAATGCATCTGTGATGATTTTTGGTGGGATAAAATTACACATTTTGTTGAATTTACAGAGCCTATTTGAGAAATGTTGAGAGAAGTTGACAGAGATATACCCATGCTTCATAGAATTTATGAAACGTGGGACAATAAGATTGAAAAAGTTCAAAGTATCATTTTTAAACATGAGAAGAAAGATGTTGTACTTGATGATTCAGAATTTTACAATTATGTACATTCAGTTTTAGTGAGAAGATGAGATAAAAGCAATACACTTTTGCATTGCATGGCACACTCTCTCAATCCAAAATATTATGCAAAAAAATGGTTGACAACAGGTGTTTGTCGTGTTTTTCCAAATGAAGATCCTGAGATATCAACGAACAAAATGATATATTTGGGAAGACTTTTTAATGATCCTCACATGTTTAAGGTTGTAAATAGTGAGTTTGAAAAGTTCTTTACTGGAAGATTTGATTCTTTAGCAACACTCATAGCAAGGGACGGAGAAGATCCCCTTAATTGGTGGGCAACATATGGATCAGATACACCAAATCTGCAACGTCTTGTAATGAAGTTGTTATCCCAACTTGCTACATCATCGTGTTGTGAAAGAAATTGGACTCACATATGTTCAAATTCACAACATTAAAAGAAACAAACTCATTAGTAAAAGAGCAGAGGATTTGGTTTATGTTCACTCTAATCTATGATTAATTTCTCGTCACACCAAAGATGAGTATATGTACTTTTTTTTCTTTTGTATTCAAAGTTCGTATTTAAATATTTATATTCAAAGTTTGAAGTTAGATACTAAGTTAGTCATATTTTGATGTAGTTGTGAACCATCTAAGTATTGAGATGTAAATCCAAAAGATTTTGACTTGGAGGGAGAACATGATTTGCATACTCTCAACATGGACTACCTCGATCTTGTTCTTCCCTCTAATTCAGACGATGAGGCAGATTTATGATAAGTTTTGTTGTTATCACACTCACAAGCTTCTTTATGTGTTATATTTTGGTAAGTTTGTGTTGTTACTTCAATAGAATTACTTTTTTATTTTTGCTGTAAAATTTACAATCTTATTATTAATTTATTGTTATATATATGATTATATGTATATTTTTAAAATATATATAGCCGAGTCCCCGTCTTCAAAATTTTTGAAATTGTGCCGCACCCATACCTGCACCTGTACCCATACCCATACCCGTACCCGCACCTGCACCCATGTGACATAGGATGTAACCTAATCAGACTTGGAGTTGGATGAAGAGATGGGTGAGAAAAGCCTTTAGCAAGCCAGATCCTATCAGCGTAATTTGTGTGTGTTGGTTCTGAACCATGATGCCATATGGTGATGTGCACTATTGTTTGCATGAATATAACCAGCAAATGTTAGATGTACCCCCCACAGACATGTTCAACATAGTTTATTTACTTTATTATGAGGTTTTATCATGTCTAATATACCATAATCATAGTCACAGTTATATATATATATATCGTGTGATAATATCAGGTGCAGAAAAGGAAGAAGAAAGGAAGGAAAAAAAGGAGGGAAGAAGGAAAGAAAACTGTTTTTCTTAGTTTTTTTTTTATTTTTTGCATTTTATTTTTAAGTTCATAGATTTTCCTGGGATTGATTGAAAAATATATAATATCCTGATATTTTGCCTTAGCCGAGATATAGCCAAGACCGATATTTGTGACTATGATTATAATACAGTTTCAAAGATGGTGAAAAAACGAAGGCTCACAATTCATAAGGATAAAAAATGGTCTAAAATATCCTATTAAAATAAACTTTAATGCATAAAAAGGAAAATAGAACATCATAAACATGATCCAAAGGTTAGTTTTTGCTTTTAGAGGTTAGATCTGTGTAAAACAAGTGTGTACCACCATAAGTTATGGTGGTTCAGTACCACCATAGAAACACCATATCCATATACATATGTACACACGTGTACATGCATATATATATACACACCATTGTCACCGATATCGCTGATATTTTGAATATATCGTGATATTATCGGCAATTTCAAGCTTGCCGATAATATTGGGAATATATCGTGATATTTTCAAAATATCAGCAAATAAAAAATATCACGATATTTTTGAGTTTTTTTTTAAATTAAATTTGCATTTCCTATTTTTTTGTTTCTTTTATATTTTAAAACCTTTAAAACATGTTTCTTTATATTTTTGAAAGAAAAATAATACAAAACTTATTATTTTCTTAGGTTTTCTTGTTGTTATTTATATTTTTTTCAATTTTTTAAACTCCCATGATTTTCCCAAGATATTCCCAAGATTTATCAACTTTTGAAAATCTCTCCGAGAAATACCCTCGCTGAGCAATTACCTTTAACGATACAGGTGACTATGATACACACACATTTTAAGCCAGATATTATGTTGGATTTGGATTAGGATATAAAAAACTGAAAGATAGTTTGTTCTGATTAGCTAATTTGATATTGAAATTTATACTGAATCCCTCTAAATGGATTTAAGCCAGT
This sequence comes from Nuphar pumila, assembly GCF_984573655.1. Lineage (NCBI taxonomy): Eukaryota > Viridiplantae > Streptophyta > Magnoliopsida > Nymphaeales > Nymphaeaceae > Nuphar > Nuphar pumila. The sequence goes on along the minus strand of NC_143261.1, from coordinate 59,625,013 downwards.
TGAATATCCAACCCTCACATCCTTAAGCGACATCTGCATAAGACCTATTTAAATCTTTAGCCCTGTTTCTTCCAAAACCATCCTAGTGCCATGCTTATTTTGGCCAGGCTACACTTCACCCCATGGCAAAGGCTTGGCCTGATTGCCTAGGCATGGGCCCATCAGTTTCAGGCCCAAGCTAAGTCTGTCCTGCACCATGTACCTAGCTCAATACCCACCCCTTCTGGAAGAAAGAGACTGAGGTTGGGTTAGATGATGCACTTTGGTTTGACCCAACACCATTAGAGATTGAAAATCTTTAGAAACATGTTTCTATTCTACTTGACCAGCACAATGAAATTTCTCTTGTATCTATGTCCTTCAAAGCAATCAGAGAGTTGATGAAATGGCGAACTTGGATTTTATGGTGACATATTTATTATAAATCCCCATTGATTTCATACAATTTATTTTTCATATATTTTTTTCCTGAAGGTGGTAGTATTATAACTTTATCTACTTGTATAGCTGAGGTGTATTATAGTTGTCTTAGAACATAGGAATATAATTTTAACTTTATAACCCTAACCTTGTTTCCTTATTCTATAATTGTAGTAATATTTTATTTCCAGTTCCTATGATCTAGCATATATCTCATAAACTCCAAACAAAGGGTTTATATGATTGACAATAGAAACTTTAGAAAGTCCTTCAATTGTTTAGGAGTTGCTTCTCGCTAATAAAGCCAGATGATGCGGATAGATGGATATGTGTTTTGACTTTTAAGCTTCTCTTGATTCCTTGGGTTCTGGAACAATTTAAAAAAACGTGGCATGTTTAAGTCATTTTTAGTTTGAACGATCATCCCTGCTTAATTAGTGTCTTTGAGCTTTGTGACCCATGACTTGCAATTAGCAAATTCAGTGACTGTGGGATCAACTTTGCAAACATCTTCAAAAACTACTTCAAATAACCAGGATTAACTCATTTTTTTCCAATGTGAAGTTTGAACGCTTTTTTTAGCCATCTACTTTCTTTGATGATGATGCCATCTTATCATTTTAAGAAAAAGTGAAATTTGGATATCAAAACTAACTTAAATGTCTTATAGTCAAAGAACTAGGCAGTGCACACGTGCTAGCTTGCTGTGTGGCTCAGAAACACACAAAATAAATTTTCAAAATGAAAAGATTGATAAAAGGCTTTCAAGATCTAGAAATTTTCTGAAATTATATGTTTTAACATTGTATGCAAAAAATAGTTATAGTATAATATGAAATTCATGGTGGCTGTAATGTTAAGATTAACATCTTACACCATTACAAGATGTACGCTAATATTAGTAAAAATTGTGCACCTACTTGAGCACAAGATGGCACTGTGACATGCACCCAGGAAAGCAAACCGGCATATTTAACATAATATGAAAATCCATGACTCTGTAAATACATTTGTATGTGATGTTGATTGTTGAACAGAACCCAGGAATTCAAATAAAAAAAAGAAAGAAAAAGTTTCAATCACAAACATAACTTGCTATTCTCTGTCTTTATAGACTTTTTTTTATTAAGATCAAGCATACTTAGAAGCACCTAAGTGATGTTTACATGAGGTTTCCTGAGCATGACTTTTATCGCCTAGTACTAGCACGTAGGTAGCCTTCCCAGTCAGTAAGCTAGCCTCACAATATGGGTATAGGCAGGGACCCATGTGAAATATAGATATTGTATTGATCTCATTTCTAAATCTTTGTCATTTTATTTCAGCACCATGAAATGTTCATGATCCAAAGTTATATTTTTTTACCAATTTGTCTCCTTTCACTTTATTCAACTAGAAACAGTTCTTTTACTTGTTTCCTGAAGTTACTCTGTGCTCTATTAGTTCAGAGCCTCGAGTGCAACAAAACTAAATCCCTTAGGTTCTTTCACTAAAAGGTAAAGGAAAAAGTCCCTTTAGATAGAGACTCTTCAGAAAAATGATCACCACCTCTATGGGTGTGCAAAGGCTAGTTCCTTTGTTCTTGTGCTGTTGTGCATGGCCAATGGATAATGTTGCATAGATTGGACGATCAATTACTTTCTTGTGCCACTGAGAAGACATTGGTGTAGATTTGGAAATGGTGGGTAATGACTATTTGGAGGCTTCTCAGAAGTAAAAGAAATACATGTTACTGTATGGATGGATTTATCTCACATGCAAGTTTATCACCTCCAATCACAAGTCATAAGGTCTTGGACCTTCATGGCGTGGCCTCATTGCTCTTTCAGGTATTTTTTATGATGTTTTCCTTTAGCACAAACCCAAGTATTGTGTCATGAAGGTTATAGTGGGTGTGGTTCTGCTCATCATGACAGAAATTGCATATATAAAGGGTTTATTGTGGGCAAGCTGTGGGTGACACCAAGCTTACAGAAATTAATTATTATTTCATGTATGTGAAAGTTGCAAGTGAGAAAGTTTACCACAGTGAAGATAATGATGCTACACTTGTTAATTTGCCACTAAAAGAAGTCTGAAGTTTTTATAGGATGAATTCCATGTGAGTGAGCATTATTTTGCATTCTCAAGTGTGTTTCACTATGTTTCAGACCACTATCTGATTTGATATAGATCAGCTATGGGCGATTTCACAATTTCATCGGCCAACACTGCTGGGATCTATATTATGTTAATTATTGGAACTATTGCAGCATGGTTTGATGTTAATTGGAAAACCGACAACTTCTCTAGTTTCCTCTGCCCTGCTCTCATTCATGTTCTTATGGAATCAAGTCATTGAACCTAGAACGATTCTTACCCTTCTTGAGAAATTCACTGTGATATTGTTGTTTCCCAAATATAGTGAGTGTTTTGCCTATTCCCCACAATTTTCTGCTTATCTGTTCATAATTGTGGTTGCAATTCTGTTTGTACACGAGATCCATATTTCTCTATCTTCTTTCTAATATTTTACATATTTTTCAGGATGGACTAAGGAAAATACAAGATTGGCAGTATGTAAACTGCCTTGAACTTTGGGTTAAGTTTGTATGTGCTAACATCAAGGAACATGATCTTCAGAGTTTGCTATACTTGGCAATTCAGATGATAAATGGACTTGCCCATATGTTGCCTAGACCTCGTTTCTTTCCTTTGAGGCTAAAATGCATCCATCTGTTGAATAAGCTTTCACATTCTAGTGGCGTCTTCATTCTTGTGGCTTCTTTATCTCTAAGCTTTCTAGAATTTGGGGAAGGTGGCAAATCTGATAATAGTGCTCCAAAAGATTTTAATTTTTCAAGTATGTTGAAGGTTGGTTCAAGTGGAGAGACTACCTCATCAGTTTTCAGGATCTTCACTGTCTCGGCTCTCTGCTTTACTTATTAGTTGGTTACTTGTCTGACAGGTGCCAAAACAGCTACTGAAACTGAAAGCATACCATGAGCAATGTGTACGCTCTGCAGTTGAAACACTTTCAGAGCACTTTTTTCAATGGAGTTATCATGTATCTTTCCCTGAGTTGGCTTTTGTTCCACTCGTCAGCTTTAGAAAGTTTTGCAAAAAGACAACCAGTGAGAGCCTCAGACGTCTTGTAAAGCCATTCATGGATCAGGTAAATATTTTTGAATAAGCTTACATGTTTGACTTTGCGATAGCACGTGCTCAGAGTTGTGTTTTTTATCTGTAAATTGATTTTCTTTTGACCAACAATGTGAAACATTGCTCAGGGAATCCTTAGTACAACTAACTTGGGCTGACAGAATCTGTGTCACAAGGTTGCACCTACCCCTGACCACAATCCAAGTGCATAAGGTGAAGGGGCTCTGAACTTGGGGCAAGGGCACTTTGCTTCAATTCTACATCTACCCTTGCCACAATTCAAGATCATATGAGGATTTTGTACCTACATTTGATTATGTGGAACCAGCCCTGTCCACTTCATGCCGCTGCCACCTGAACAGCCTTAAATTGAATGGTCTAAGCTTGGAAGCCTGTAGTTCTAATGAAAGATTTGTTGGTTCGAGACAAGAAAAAAAATTGATGACCAATGCCGGTGTTTCAAAACCTAGCAAGCTCAGAACCCATCTTAGGATGCAGGAAGTGTAGCCAAACTTCTCCAGGTTTGTGCCTAGAGTTAGATGGACTTGGAAAATCCAAGACCCACCAATTTGGATTAACAAAACAACCAGCCGGGACTGAGTTATCCACTTGGCGCCAAGTGACACAATCTTGTTCAATGAATCAATATCATGGTGATAGGCTTAATCCTATCCATTTGGATTATGGTTATAAACATTATTTTATACTAATGAAGAAGCAGTTCCCAACATCTCTTTTTTATTAGACGGGGAAAACCTGGCCCAGTCTGGAGACTTGGCCCAGAGCTGGTTGTCTATCCAGGAAAAAATCCTGTACAGCTACCCTGCCTCATGAACAGTACTGCTGTTAATATATATATATATATATATATATATATACCCGATAAAGGGTATTTCTGTAATTCTGCCCATTAGGGGCATTTCAGTCTTTTTACTTTTCTTTTATTTTCTTTTTCTTTTCTCTTTTCTTATTTTTTATTTTTCTTTTTTTGATTGTAAAATGCATTAAATGCATTGCATTGGGGGTCTCTGTTAAATTATGTATATAAAAAATATATATATATATATATACATACGTATATATATACATATATGTATATATATATACATCTTTCTTTTTTTGTTTTCTTATTTCTCCAAATACCCAATAGGGGTATTTTGGTAAATCCCCATGTAAACTCTCCCCTTTTCCTTTTCTCTCCCTTTTTTACTTTTTCTTTTTTTCTTTTGCTTTTTTAAGACCACAAGGGGCCCCACTCATCTTGTCGTTGGGGCCCCAACGGTCATATTTTTGAGATACTTTTTAGGAATTGAGGTTGCCTATTCTCTCAGAGGATATATTCTCTCTCAAATAAAATTAGCTGCTAACATATGTGCTAGGTCAAAAGTTTTCGATAAAAAGGTGGAAACCTCAAAAGTCATAAATACAAAATTAAGACTTGAAGATAGTGTATTGCTTGAAGATTCTATTTCATATTATCAATTGATTGGATCTCTCACTTATCTCTCTATCACCCAACCTAATATCACTCATGTGTTCATGCAGCAAGTCAGTTTTAACATGCCCCTACCACATTGCACATGGCAGCAATTATGAGGATTGTGTGATACATTAAAAACACCATTTCAAAAGAGCTTTTTTTTTGTCCTCTTCATCATCTTTAGATCTAATTATCTGGGGTGGTAACCTAAATGATAGGTTTTTGTATTTTTTAAAGAGATTCGTTGATCTATTGGAGGTGTAAGAAACGACAAAAAATATCTTTATCTTCAGCTGAAGCCGAATATCAGGTAATGACTATGACAACAATGGAGCTTGTGTAGCTTAAAAGTCTTCTCAGTGATATGGAAATCATCATCTCAACACCTTCGAAGAGTTATGACAATAAGAGTGTAATCTACATTGCGAGCTACCATACCTTCCATGAGCGAATCAAACATATTAAGATGGATTGTCACTATGTTTGTGATGAATATCTAAGAGGAACTATTACGTTGCCGTACCAGTTGACAAATTTCTTCATCAAAGCTCTTTCCGCTCCTCGATTTCTCTTTCTCAGCAAACTTTCGATCATTTTCTCGTAAAGTTTGAAGGGGAGTGTGTATACATATATATAAACAGTTTACCCAATAAGGGCATTTTTGTCTTTTTGTATGTAATTATAGTTGTTTATTAGAAACAACTATTTTTTCATTTTCTTATTTTTGTCTTCATTTTCTTTTTTTATTTTTATTTTATCATGTCATTGGGCCCCGCTCTATAGAGTCGATAGGGGCCCCAACAGTAAAAAAATATGACCGAGGGAGCTCCCCAACGTCTCTATGAAAGGGAGCTCCCAATGGTCTTCCTCTTGTATTTGTATATAAATAGGGGAGTGTTCCCCCTATATTTTTTCATGGCTTCCCAAAGCACATTTTCAATAATATTTTATTTTTAATTGACTCTTTGTATTGTCCTTTAGTGGACTTTTGTCTATGCACTTTTGTGCTTGTCTATCTTCTTTGTAATTGTCCACTTATGTGCTTTTGCACTTTGCTTTTGTAATTCCACATACTTCATTACAACCGCTTGCATCAGCTTGCACACAGGCACATGACTGGTTTTGATCTTGAGATGTGGGATTAGCATCACTCCTCAATCCCACTCCGCTGGCCAAATGCACACTCTGCTGCAGGGCCAGCTCCCAGCATCTTACCCAAAATCATTTTAAGTATTTGTTGCTGATAAAATTAAAACAAATCCCTTTTGGTGTTTGTGATATGCACTTACACTTCAGCTATCTGCGACATTTCCTAGACTGGACCAGATTCCATGCAACACCCAAAATAATGTCCAAATGAAAGTAGCAGGAGGATTTTTGAAACATCCTCTGTTGTGCTCTTTGTGACCAATGTTAAACTAATTAATGAAATAAGGAAAAGAAAATTAAACTAAAACATAGTCTTGGTTTTTAGTTGACATCAGTGAATATTTTAGGACTGTTTCATATTGTAGTATATAATGGTATTCTACAGATGCAAACTTTGTAAGCAGGATGCACTAGTAGTGGATTTCGTGATGGACATATCATCTTCACATATTTTTTTTTTGTATTAATATCATGCTCTTGAAGTTTTTGGATATCATAATCTGACATCAAATATTCATGAAAAGAGATGATGTCTGCTTTTTTCTTTTTCATTCAAGCTTAAATTACGGGAGAGTATGAAAATGAGCTTTTCTTGTAATTAAAGACTTGCCATCTTCTGCGCTCTTCAGCATTCAAGTATCAAATTAATTTGGCAATTCTCTCACCTTTTTCTTTTTCCTATGATATAGGTTGAGCAGAACATAGAATTTGTACAGAAAAAAAGGGATGAGATTGCTTTTTCTCCAAATGACGAAGCATCACTTGAATCTTTTCTCCAGGTGTGCTAGTGTTTCTCTTTTTTTTTTGTGTTTACTAGCCATCTTCTCTCACCAACTGTTCTAATATCTCTAGGATGAAAAGAGAAAAGGGAGTGCTCCTTTCCATAAGTATCATGCAAGGATTGTTGAGGGATCTCTTTCTAAAAAAGCTGAGAAGAAATCAAGGTAATAGATGGATTTTTGTTAGAAATCTCCAATAATTAATTAATTCTCTGCTTGGCTCACAAAGGCTTCAATATAATCATAAAACGATATATACCCGAAAAAAATGCGATATTTTAAAAATACTGCTAAAACCCTCACGATTTTTTGTAAGATTTTGAAATATACAAAAAAATCATGCCGCTTCTTTTGATGGTGTGAACTTTTTTTTTGTCAGCAATCATTCAATGCTGAGTTGAGCTGGCATTGAATGGCGCATGTCAGGCAGCATTGAATGCTGACTACCGATGGCAATGGCTTTTCACTAAATGAAGGGGAGGCACCCTCGTTTTATATAGCAGCTGAGAGGGCCTTCCCTCCCCTACACATTTGGTATGGTACTATTCAAGTAAGCGATTAGACTCTAAACAACTTATGCATATTTTTTTAAAGGGAAACTGTGTTATATGTTGCGTATCATTTAAACTTCCTTCACCCCATTGCTGAAACTACCTTATATTATATGGTATTTTGTAAATGCCTTTCACCCCATTGTCAAAGTAACCTATGTTGTATAGTATTTTTGTAAATGCCCCTTACCTCATTTTCAAAATCTCTCTCTCTCTCTCTATATATATATATATATATATATATATTTATATATATATATATATAAGGTGCTCCCAGAGCACCTACTCTCACCTAATAGAAGCTTCAAATTTTCAGAATCTGAGTGATTTTTTCGTTGATCAGACCCTATAGATATGATCTACAACTTTGCTTTCTAGTAGGAGGGAGTAGGTGTTCCCGGAGCATTACTCTATATTAATAATGATAGGGTGTTCCCCGATCACCTACTGCCACCTAGTAGAAGCTTCAAATTTTCAAAATTTGAGTGCTTTTTTCGTTGATCAGACCCTATAGATATGATGTACAGTTTTTATTTAGCGGAAAAAAATGTTTGGATCATGTGATTATGTCATACATGTAGTTTTTTTTAAGATCTTCAAAAATCAATGGCTCACAAGGTACCAAAATTTTATGACTAAAAAAGCCTATTTTGAACATGATCCAAAACATGATTACTATCAAATACACTGTTTTAAGTACATCTATAAGATCTGATTGAGAAGATGCAACCTACAAATATGATTTCTAGTAGGTGCTCCGGGAGCACCCTAGGATTGCTCTATATTAGTAATGAATGTATAAATTTTCAACTTACAGAGATTTTCCTGAGGAAAACTCACTTTTTTAACCTGAGAATGAGATTTGTAACTGTGATACCCAGGGTGTGCATCCCTTGCTTTAAGCCCAAGCATCAAGCTCCCTGGAGGGATTTTATGTGCTTGGGAGTGGGCCATACGGCAGAGCATCAATCTCTACCGGGCCCCACCACCTGAACTAGGGTTTCCTCTCAAAAAATATAAAAAAGGCAATTCTCTGCCTGCCAACTAGAATTTTTGCTGAATAAATTCATCTTACTCTGGTGGTTGTCAACTTGGTATTGCAGCATTTTGGAAGAGCCGGCTTCAAATTCTATTGAAGTTACAGAGCTTATAAGTGGAATGAAAAGGTCAGGCAAAGGGAAAAGAAACTTGAATTTAAATTCTCCGAGTAAGAAGAAGAAACATAGAACATGAGTGTGCATTTCGTATACCTTTTTAACCGTCGTGTTTTTCATTATTGTTTAATATTGAATGATAATAACTGGATTAGTTTTATTTAGTTTTAGTCATCTAAATTCTGTACATGCTGACGAAGTTTTTGAGGGCTTATATGATGAAATAATTCCACTGGAGATCCGGATAAACGACAATTCATTGAAAGGTTTAGTGCATGCTTGATATTGACTGATCTAATTTATCAAGATATCTGTGCATGAGCAAGTGACTTTTTAAGTGTTGCTGTTTCCAATTAGGAGATTCAATTCATATCAGCAGATTCACATCGATTTTAACATAAGGATATGTACTTCATGCAAGATTGATTGGCCTAGTTGTTTCCTCTCATTTGATCGTTTGACTAGTCACCTCCTCTGTAGATGTTTTTAGGTTTTTTAGTATTGTTTAGACCATTTAATTTCCTTTTTAGGTTGTAGATGCCGTTTGACTCAATTATTGGCTGTTGGGATCGAGTCTATAATAACTGAAGCCTATCTTTTATTCCTGTTATCCATCTCTCTCTCTCTCTCTATCATTTTTTAACCTAGTGTGAGTCCCTTTCATTTTATTAAAGGTGCAATCTTAAGTGATTTGTGCCAGGCAGTTTAGTTGGACAACACGTTGTAGATTAGACTCCATGAGCAGGCCAAGCTCAGTTGTATCCTCAAAGCCAAATTGTGTAAAGTTCATTGCATCAAATAATTATCAGAAGTTGGGCAATTTTCACTTTATAATTTTGGTCAATGTGTTGTATAATTAACACAATTGCTTCCTTGTTTGGGGTTGGTGACGGGGTTTGAACTGCTTTCTACTACCATGTTTTTTTTTGGTTTATAATTATTCATTGTGAACTCCTTATATACATAAAAGATATAAGACATTGGAATAATTAATTAAAAAAGATTGTAAATACAAAGAAAGAATTCATAAAACAACTTCTAATAAATATAGATTTTGTAAACCATCTGTACTCTAATATAATGTTATTTGTGCTTTCGCCGGTTGTGGCCAATTTCATCAAAAATGATTGCACTTGTATTACCCAACATTTTTGTGTTCTGTTTTTTGTTTCTTCTTAAGGTATCTTGTTTTAGGATGCGCTTTAGGTGGTAAGACTGGAATAAGGTTTGGAGGAGTGATGTGAGATATTATCCGTCATTAGAAAAAATGAATAAGTATTATATGCAGCTTGATACGATTTAATAGTGTAGAACTTATCGTAGTAATCTTCTGATAACTTGTTTTCGTACAAAATGCACGTGATTATATGTTTGCACAAAATCTCGCTAACCTGTTACTCTCTACAAGAGCATGTTTGTTTTTTAAGATAAACATTGCAATTGTGAGAGTGATTGTAGGCTTTGTATCGACGATGAAGGCAATGCACTACTTGAACACATAGATTTCGTGCTTCTTTCTTACCATCGTCCAACTTTTTTTTACATTAGGCACCACACATGTTATGGCTATTATTCTTTTGGTTTTCAAAAAGTTTCATCATCATGAGATAAAGTTTTTCAATAAGAGGATTTAGTGACTTGTCATGTATTGTGAGAATCCTCGCATTAAATCTCTTTACTATATTAGAGGTTAAGCGCTTGTACATTCTAGTTGAAAAGTATATGTTAGCCTAATGTTTTTCTTTTATGACCTTAGTTGCATACTTGTATGCATCTTCCCTTTGCTCCTGAATCTTTTTAAGAAAATAATTATACTTTTGTCTCGTGAGTGCTTTGGTTGTGCTTTACCAAAGTTGACCTAGTGATATTCCAAATTTATGTTAAAAGTTTTTCGTAGTGTTTTGTGTAAAATTCAACCTGACAATTTAGCCATGTATGGGAGAACATATTGTGTAGCTTTGTGTGCTTATTTGAGATAGCTGTTAATTGTACTTTAACTTTGGGTATGTCATTGTATTAGTGTCTCAATTGTGCATTCACATGCATAAAAAAACTGCACCCATGATTCATTCGACTCGTTATCTATAACAGTAAATGCAACCAAAAATATTTGATCACAAGGATCAATACCATGGGCTGACAACAATATTTATGTATTTTTCTTTTAGGAATATGTCATCTACCATAAGAAGTGGAGGGCTTTCTTTAAAAAACTGATCAATGCATGCACGAAAAGATACGAACATGTACATAAATCTATGTCGTCTAGCAGTTTCAATGCACATTGTTGATCATCGGTTAGTCGTCATCAAATAATGACAATAGGCAAAAAGCATCTTGAAAAACTCTTCGAATAAACCATATAGGATCACCTTAGTCATTTCTCATTAATGTCATGCTTGTTTGTACGTAACCTTCATACTTTCCTTGCGACTAATGTCATTTAAGATTTCTTTTAGAGTTAACTTTGGGTTATCGTGTAAGTGTTCAAGAATAACACTTGAAATCCACTTGAAAGATATTTTTTTCACTACTACGTTGTCCAATGATCCACCACATGTATGCTCACTTTGATACTTCTTCACTTGAAAGAATGATGTTTTTTGCACCTTTGTTCAATGGATCCTCCAAGTGGAATGAACCATAGTCCGCAAGTTATTTCTCATGCATACTACAGTTACTCTGTTATTGCAGTTTTTCATAAATTTTATTTTATAGTTATTTCTTATCACATGATCTTTAAAAAATTATGATAGTGCTAAAGATTATTAAACCTTTTGTCGATAACAACTTCTCGATCTTTTGACTATATTGATAGCCATTGAAATCGTTCTATATCATTAAGTCTTTTGTTACACAGTTGCTCAAACAACTAAATTGACTTAACATCAATGATTGCCAATTGCTCTTTATTGAAATAATATTCATTGAGCAATAATGTAAAGTTTATAAATTTCTCAAAATTTTTAAATAAATAAAAGATTTTTTTTTGTGAATTATTTTGGTATTTAACTTTGATTAAATATCATTTTTTAGCAAATTACTTAGCTAATATTGATTGATTAATTAGCAGTTATTTATGGATAATATTTTGGCATTTATTGAAGTTATTTGATATTTAATTGGGCAGTTATGAGGTTTTGTATGAAGTATTTGGATCTCGACCTCAATATAGATCTAAGAGGATCAACCAACTCAAACGCAAGTTTGAACTATTTGAATGAACATATAAGATCCACTCGATCTCAAGTTATTTAGGATTGGATCTCCAAATGATTTCAGTCAACCGAAATAGATTTGGGTAGGGTTTTGATTTATATCGGGGCTTAAATCAGGCATAGAAGAAATTTAGATCCATTTGAGACGCAATTGGATCTTTCTTTAAAGTAGAAAGTGTCTTGGATTTATTTAGAGACCCAAATGAATTCTACTAAGTAAAATAAGATTTGGATATATTTAGATGACCCAAATGGATCTCACTAAGAAAAGGACTTTTGGATCCACTTGGAGACCCAATTCGATCTCATCAAGTAAATAAAATTTTAGATCCATTTGTGACTCAAATGGATCCTATTAAAGTATAATAAATTTGTTTGGATCCACCTAAGACCCAAATGAATCTCATTTAAATAAATAGGATTTAAGTCCACTTATGACCCAAATGAATTTAATTATATATATATATATATATATATATATATATTAGTAGGTTGGATTTGGATTTAATGAGATCCAAATAGGTCTCACCAAAATCCAAATCCAAGCCCACTTGTTTTCCTACTTAAAACTAAAAAGAAATTCAAAACCAAATTCTAATTTCAAGTTTTTCTTTCCACACTCGCCTTTGAAAATGTTTTTTCCCCCTACTTGTTTTCAAATAAAAAAGGTTTTCCCCTTTTCTAATTGGATTTTTTCCTTTTTTTCTTCCTATAAATACTCTACTCATGCCCCCTCTGCCCATTACATTCCCTCTCACCTGTATCATAAACTTCACTCATGCTCCCCTTCACCCTTCACTCTCCCCTCTCTCGTGTAAACCCAGCACCACCACCACCACCACCACTGCCCATCTCTCTCCTGATTTTCGTCTTGCACCATACCATTGCCACCCGATTCTCTCCTTCCCACCAACTGGGCAGCCACCGATGGCACCCACCAGTGCCACCTTCACTGACTCCTGGTGACTGCTCTCAGCCGCTCCTGCTGAACAACCTCCTCTCTTTGTTGAACCACCCTGTTTTGCCTCACATAAAATAACAATTGAATAACATGCTTTTCATCATAGATACTATGCAGCATCTTTGATATGCATTTTATCATTCATCATAAGCATTTACACAGGCTTAAAACTACGTAATAATTTCAGAAACATGCATATTCAAAAAACATGAGCCATATACATATATTTATTCATAAAATCTTGAAATACACTCATATTTAACTATTCATAAAATCCAAAATACATATGTTAGAATATGTTTGTAAAACCTGAACATATACGTGTCTTTTATTGAAAACATGTTCAAAATACTCACATATGGAAAATTTTGATACTTTTTTAACATATGCACATTCTTGTTTATGAAAAACAAATATTACTTAAATATATATTTTCTCAAAAGGCATGCAACACAAACAATTTTTGAATATATATATATATATATATAAACTATGTAATTATGAAAACCCCAAGCATTTCAAAAAACCTAAAACTACACATATATGTTAAAGTTATTATAAACCTACCTTGTAATGCATGTGGTCTCACGAGAAATAAAGAAATTTCAAAAAGGCCCTCGAGAATTCTCCTCGATTAGCATGACATTGATCGTATTTTATTGACGATCCAACTATGAGCGAGGACACGTATGCTAACCTCGGTTTCCAGTCCGATGATGGTAGTGAAGAACAAGGTTGTGGCGAAGGTGACGACCACAAGCGGTAGGGTCAAGGTTGGCGAAATGACCTCGCTGAAGGAGGTGATGGCTTTTGGTGACATCGAGGTCAAACTCGTGCTCAACTCAGCTTGGCTAGGTTGAGTGCGGGTCAGCTGGACCGACCCAAGTTCAATTCCCCAAACGTGAAAGTGGGCACCGACAGGCTCTGTTGAGCTCCGGTTGTTGAATTGAAGAAGAATGGAACTTGTGTTTGGAGATATGTGTTAGTTACAGTATATTGTTGCATTATGGTTGTTTTGTGAATTTCTCATCTGTTGGTGAATTCATATACGATAAGATGAAATACTTATTTCTTGGTTTGTGTTGTAATGGTGAATTCATATGTGATTCTATTTATATGCAAAATTATGTGTATGTGCATGCATTATGCATAAGAGCATGATGATGTCTTAATCTACCCCAACATTCTTGAGTGTGACTGATACTGTGTATTGTGTGTGCACGTGCATGATTGGTTTGTAACATACTATTGGTGTGTCTGCTGTTGCTTTTCAGATATGGATTTTGATATGTTAAACAACTGAAGATATAGCTGTTATGCTAATATAAGATCTGTCTCTCTTTCTCTCCTTTTTTCGCTTGACTTGAATGAAGAGATTAGTAATGTCCCTTACCAAGGGAGCAGGTTTTACAACTCCACCGAATGAAATTGTGCAAAAACATGAAATTAAGGCTGATGCATTTATGCGAACTGCTAAGAATCATGCCAACCATTAATGTATTATGAAGCTGTAATATAGACTATGTTGGTCGCTTTCATTTGTGGTATTTTTCTGAATGTAGCCAGTTCATGAATGATTAAGCATATTTTCCCCTACTTCGTTGTGTTGAAGGTCATTTGTAAGGAGTGGAGTCGGAGAACAATGTCTACAGGAAGCACAAGGCTGGTGGTATGTTTATTTATGAAACCTACTCCTTATACATTTACTTATGGGAATATATTTATCCTATTTTGTATAAAACTTCTCAGGTCTTGGGTGTTCCTTGGGAGGTAGATGATGAAGGTTTAAGGCAACACATGAGCCAATTTGGTGAATTTGTTGATGCAACAATTATTAAAGTAATTGTTCAGGCATTGTTACTGCTTTGTTTGTTTTGAAATAATTAACTTAACATTGTACTTGTGCCTTATTTTAATTGATTTTCTGCTTCTATGGGTTGTGGAACAAAAAGGGCACCATTACCTTCAATTATTTGTCAATTGCTTTTCTGTGGATTCAAGCACATGCTATTGTTTACACCCTAGCTCATAACTTCAAAAAAAAAAATGATGACTGTGAGCTCCGAGTCGAGCCATGTTCCGAGAAATGCTATCTTGATGGTGCTCATGGCACCCTGACAAAAAAAAAAATTAAGTCCATACAATGTGTGTGAACCCGAAGGCGGGTTCGGGATTTTGAGAATCATCTTTGGTGCGATGACTCGCACAGGAAAATAATTGAGAAATCAAATATGAGATTTCTGAGGCTCTGGATATACCTGAAAGAAGGTATATGTTACCAGACCCCTCGTAGTGCGATAGCTCGCACTTGGTTATAAAGAAAATGTAAAATGAAATATAAAACCTTTGAGACTCTGGGTATACCTGAAAGACGGTATATGTTACCGGATTCTCCAGGCTCTGGGTACACCTGAAAGATGGTGTATGTTACCGGACCCATGATCTACCTTGGAGAGGGTAGGTGGTATGAGCTTCATGGATGTTCGTGTTTTCGTGAGAGTTAGGCATCTCACCGTATGGTCTCAGTTCACTACAATGTCTATGCCTGTGCTTACCCACAGGGTGAGAGTAAGATAAACATTAAATAATTTAAGTTGACTGAAAACTTATTCTTGAAGAATTATGTACTGTTGATATGACTTTCGTAAAACTTGTAGAATCTACAGCTTGTGCTAATGTGGATAAATGTATCTTTAGTTCAATCCTCTTTTGCACTGTATCATGAATTGAAAGCATAATCATTTTCTTAGAATGATATAAATTTCCATGCTAGTTATATCTGCAGTTGTTGCACATATTTGTACACAGGACACTGAGCACCACATATAGATATAATGCTTCTTACGCAGACAAGGGAGTCTGACCCTTCTGCATTAAAATTTTTCAGGTAACGCATAATTGGAGCATCGTGGAGTCGTATTTGGAAGTAGTCAAGAGATCTCAGTTTTTCAGTGTTTCCTATTTGAACTCTGATTAGTAGATTTACATTTCTGTTATCGGTGATGCATAGACTATTTTCTAGATCACGAATTTATAAATCATGATGTTGTTTCTAAACCTGCTTTGATATCAACTATATAACGACCTCAAATTCACCTCCAAAAATATATGATTTTTTTTAAAGAAAGTGAATGATGCTATAACTGATCTATGGTCCTGCTTCAACCAAACTAAGCTCTAAGAGGTCAACTTCTACGCAAGCACTAGCATTTATAGCCCATTAGAACTAAGTTCGCAAAAGAGACACCAAAGACAAGATCCCTTTGTCAAGATGAAAATGAAATACAACTTTTTTTTTAATACTAAAAACATCCCACGAATCTAGGGTACATCACAGATTCACATCCCAACACACCAATCATCCATTTTAAACCATAATTTAAAATGAAATAGTTCAAACCAAAATTAAAAATTAATAACATAAATAGGGTTTTAAATAGGGTTTTAAATAATTAATAACAAAATTAAAAATTAATAACATGAATCTAGGTTAAATCACTTCTGCGAATTAAAATGGATATTATGAAAGCAAAATAGGGTTTTAAATATGAATATAACATAAATAGAACCATAGAAACACGATTTCATGTTTGATCGACCTATCCTAAATTCTAAACATGTTGAATAATGTAAAATCTTGTACCCTAATGTGAATAAAAATAAATAAAATACTGCACACGTGAATGAAGATCAAAATGCAACAAAGCTCTCTCGAAAACACGAAAGAGATCAAAAATATCTTCCTTAACGCAAATGGTTGTTGTCTAAAGCCAAGGTACAAACCTTGTATCAGATCAAACACCTAAAAACAAAAGAAAAAATGAGTATGATGGGATATCAGATCAAACACCTAAAAAATGAGTTAATCCGAATGACTTTTGTTATCAGGAATGTCCTTATTTCTCTAACTTGTTTATTGAAATGTTTGAAAATAGTAACAGAGTTTATTGCTTTGCTAGTGCTGACGTTGGTTTTCAAAAATGATGTTTAACATCTATAAGACTTTAACAACACTTCTCAATTATTAATTGTGATATTTTTAATGACATTTATCTCATACTTCAAATGAGGTTTGCATATAATGTATATTATATATAAAATATACATTATATTCTATGTTGTATATATAGTATTCTATGTTATATAACTTATATTAGTATTATTATATACGGGCTGAGCCAGGCAGGGCACGGGCTGCCCGGCCCGGCCCAATCTACTAGCATTTAGTCGGATTGCTTTTTAAAATCGGATCCAACTCCGAATCCGATTTCGTGAAGGCCTTTGTTTGTAAATTTACAAGAAAACAGAGGCTATATGTGGAATGTCAGAAATGTGAGGCCCATGCCTGGAATAAGGGGTAAAATGTTGGCCTTAAATGGGATTTTCTCAAATAAATACGAAGGAGAGAGAGAGAGTACTCCAACATAAATACGATGACCAATTGAAAAAAACGTCGTTCCCTTGTTTCCTGAGAGAGAGAGAGAGATGCAGATCTTTGTGAAGACCCTGACGGGGAAGACGATCCCTTTGGAGGTCGAGGGTAGCGATACCATCGAAAACGTCAAGGCCAAGATTCAGGTGCTTTGGGGGCACAGGAGATCACGCCTCCCTCTCTTTTTTTTCTCTCTCTTCGTGCCCTTTCTTCCTTTTTTTTTTTTCTTTTCATTTTGTTGGGCGCTTTTGGTTTGTTGGTATTGCTTTTCCGAGGGATTTGTGTCAGGAACAGGAGGAGAAACTGGTGCTCTGAGTATGAAATTTGGTTTTTCTTTTTCTTCTTTCTCATTTCGGACTACTGTTTTGCTGATTGGTAGTGACATACCCATCTATTGATTCTCTCTCTCTCTTGATGGAAGGGCTCATGTTTTTGGCTCTTAATTTTCGTTTTATTTTTTGTGGTCTTGCTTTCAGAACAGAAAAATGGTTCACAAATCCATCTTTTAGCTCCCCTTTGAAGGAATGTGTTGGGTTTTTGGATTACAAACTTTGCATGGATTAAGAAGTTGAGGTTTGGGCCTTTGTGTGGTTCGGCTGGTTTTCTAAGTTTCATCTTTTCGGTCTAATTTCTGAGACGGAGATTTGGTTTATGACGAACTAATGAGTTCCTTTCTGTTGTTCTTCTTGTTTTTCAATGGATTCTTTTGGTCCTATTCCCTCTTTTCAATGTTCCTTCCATTGTTTTCTTCTATTGGTTTTGTGGGTGATAGTCTAAATAGAGAATATGGGTGTTATGTTTTCTTCTGGATAAAGAAGGCATTCCCCCTGATCAGCAGAGGCTAATATTTGCAGGGAAGCAGTTGGAAGATGGGAGGACTCTTTCAGATTACAACATCCAGAAGGAGTCCACCCTTCACTTGGTTTTGAGGCTTAGGGGTGGAACGATGATCAAGGTGAAGACACTTACCGGGAAAGAAATAGAGATCGATATCGAGCCAACCGATACCATCGACAGGATCAAGGAGCGTGTGGAAGAGAAGGAAGGCATCCCGCCTGTACAACAGAGGTGTGGTCTCTGTGTTTTTCACTGATTGCCGATGGGTTTATCCGATCACTTAGTTTAGAAAGAATTGTGTTTTCTTGGTTGAGCATTTGCGTGTAAGTTTTTGTTTCTAGTGTCCCTCTGATTTATCGTCTTGTTATTTGGTTTCACATTGTTTAGCTGTTCTGGAATCTGAATTTCTCTTGTCAACCTTTAATTGGTTTGCTTGGTTATTTATATCTTAAATTTCTTCATTTGGTTTTCTATTCAGCTAATTTTCCTAACTGATGTTTCACTTTTTTTCTCCATCATCGGCATTACCGTTACTGTTATATGTTTCCTGCTTCTTCGATTGTCAAGCTAGGTAACTATCCCTAGTTGGGTTCAAATGTTGCACACCTTGGCTACTATAATGCAACTTTTAATAATCTAGCTATCAGTGTAATCAGTTGTTATCTGTGCATTTGATTGTCCCCTTGGATAGCTGTGCCCAGCTCCCCTCTTTTATAACTGGTTCATATGATCTGTTTCTCAGTTCTATCTATTTTTGTGTGCTGGTTGTAGTGATGGCATTTCATCTCATCCTCGCTGTAATATGTATGGTGTCTTTTGTAGGGGACACAATCGAGTTCTGTCCTGCTCGTACAAATACCTATCAGTGTACAGTGTATATGCTTTATTAAAGACGGATAATGTTAACTTTTCATCTAATTTTCTATTCATATTTTCTTTCTATAATTTGTCGTAGATGGCTTATTGGATTAGAAAGTTTTGGTATTTGGGAAATTTTGACATTGACCTTCTTTCACTTTTATTTCTTGACATGTGCACATATTTTTGCAAAATAGGGTGAGATGTTGAGTTGCATGTTGTGTGTGTGTGTGTGTGTGCTCGCTTGTGCACATGTGTGTGGGTGTGTACATGTGTGTGTGTGTTGCGGGCATGTGTATGCATGGTTGACAAACCAAGAATCTCAGTCAAATCTCAGTTGACCTGCAACTCATGACTTGGCAAGTCAACTCAGCTGACTCGGGAGTTTTTTCTTAATATATTTAAAAGTACAGTTTTTCATGAAATAAAACTATATATTTAAAATATTCAAAAAGTTATGAAAATGTAAAAAGAAGAAATATGATTAACATGAGAAATTAGAAGTCACATATCATGTCATTTTTAGTGGTTGTTTTGATAACCAAGTATATCTATGAGTACCAAATCAAGTACAAGTATGTCAATTAGATGCATGTGGAAAAAGTGTAGAATGCTGTAAAATAAAAAGGTATTAAATTTACAAATTTAATCACATGGGACATGGAGATATTCAATTAATTGCATCTACTGTTAGATTGCAGCGCATAGGGAGAAATCTGCCCATGTCAAAAATCACAACTTTTCGGTTGTAAAAGGACTTTTTCACCCTTCACACGTGAATTTCCTTTGATATGTGAACTTCCCTCTCAAATATCCAAATATGTGAATTTTCTCTTACACATTTGCGAATGTCCTTATGCTTTCACATTTGTGAATGTTATGACCTTCACATGTGAATGTCCAAATGTCTTCCTGCTTGTGCTCTTATGTGATTTATAGTAAAAAGAGTTTGTTGAAAAAAACTGACACTCCAAAAGCACGATGGGCATTTGGCAACACTTCAAAAGTATCACTAAAGCCTTTAGCAAAGCTTTTGCCTTTAGTGCCGCTTCAAAAGTACATATTTGGGAGAAAATCATAAAATAAAAGAACGCCGTTTGCATATTTTGGGATAAAATTTGCATATTTGGGAGGACATTTGCATAAAATTTGCTATCTCCCTGGTTATAATTTTGAATAGGGTGCCTAAGAGTGAAATTGGTCTGAACTTTTTAATCTCAATCTCCTAGCTTATTTAGGAAAGAGGACCAAGAGGGATTCACCCCCATCTCCCTGGCAAACATGAGTTTCTATAAAGATCGTTAAACACTGCCATAAAGTCTCTCTGGCATGCTGGCCAAGCCACCTTAAAAAATTCAACAAGGAATCCGTCCACCTACGGGGCCTTGTTGTTGAGGAGTTTTCATTTTGTTTGCTTGACTTCATCTACCAATAAACCCCTGTTCACGAAGTCTTGCACCCTCGAATCAAAACAACCCATGGGGGTCTCACTTATGTCAAGAGAGTCCTCACCCATATTGGAGGTAAAAAAAAGTCACTAACGTATTTTGTTGCCTCCCTTTAGATTTCATCATTCTCATAAAGATGCCCTCCAATTGACAAGGCCAAGTGAAGTTATTTCTTCTAGAGGAAGCGAAAGAACTTAGTGTTTTTATCGCCACAACACATCTAATGTACTTTGGATCTTTGCTTCCATTTAATCTCCTGCCTTGCTCTTCATTCTGATATATCATCGATCAATAGCTTTTTCCTGTCATTTAATCCCTCCACCTCATGTGCATCACCCCGCCATGCTGCTATCTCCCTCTGCATTAAACACAGTTCCTCTATCTGCTTGAATCTCACAACCCTTTCTCCTTTGGATCACTCAATTAATCGAGTTCTTATGTGGTTTATTTTTTTGTGAATATAAGAACAGCCTAAGCGGCTACCTGCGGGTGGGCTCACCATCCTTCTATGCTTTCAACCAGCTTTGGGTCCCTCAACTACCATAGTTCAAACTTGAACCTTCGATTGCTCATCCATCTTACCTCCCATTCGAGCATTATTGACGTGTGATCCGAAATGGATATAGGCGCCGCCCCATGGTGGCTCGTCCATCACGGAGTCGCTCCCACCACCCCTACTCACAATGAACCTTTCAAATTTCTGCATGCAAGGGTCTCTTCTCCTGACTGACTAGGTATAAATGTTACACCAACCTTGTGAAAATGGATTTCAGAAAAGAGATCTCAAGCCTAGAGGCACGTTCTTAAGATCGCTATCTTTAGAACTTCAATCGCCCCACTCCGGGAAGACCGAAGATGCGAAAAGGGGTTTGATGCGACTGAGTTCCCAGGATACAACTAGGCTTGAACCTCCAGAGAGTCACTGCTTCGCAAGGACAGATGAACTCTACCACACTTGTACTCTGCAAGCCAAATCGAGAAGAAGGAAGAAGAAGATTGTTTTTTTTTTTTTTTGAGAGTCGTAAAATTCTTGTATATTCAAAAGACGAAATAGAAGATATTTATAGACTTTTAGAGAGGCCAAAACGTTTTGCGATAAATGAGATTAATGGCCATAAATCTGACGGTTTGAAAATAGGACGAAAAAGACCTGAACGATCACCCACCTTTGACTGTCAATCAAAGGCCTCCAAAACCGCCCAACAGTCACAATGCAACATTAACTCGATATGCATGCAACTTAAAGCTTTTCAAACGGCCAGATAACTCAAACCGAAAAACAAAACGGATATTTTCACCTCATAAGCACCTCGCACCACTGCGAGCGTGCAAAGTGCCACATTGTGCCTCAAGCGCCCTTGCGCACGCGCGTGTGCGCGAACGGCGCGTCCGTTGTTGTACGATGCGCAGCAACGTCCGCAATCCACCTAAAGAATCAAGGCTTACCAAAGTAAAGAATAGATAACAAGCTCTCTATTTAAACCTCTTGAAAAACTTTTCTCTCTTAGATATGGGACTAAACTTTTTCAAAACTCTTTTGGTAGTAATCATTAATATTTTAAAACTTTCCTAACAATCCCCCACTAGTTTTAAAATATATTTGGCTTGCATAGAAACTTATGCATTAGTGAGAGTGTCTGCATGACTTGAACCCCCACTATTTGAAAGAAAACCTAAATTAACCAAGGTGCTAAGTGGACTTACCCTGAACTTAGCTCCTTATATTGTTAACGGAGTTTTTAATCATACATAGGTTTCCAAAAGTACGATTATGTGGATTTCATGTTGACACATTTAGAGCCTTGTGCTTTCCTGGATTCATGAGTGCTCTAGAGAATTGCCAATTCTCATAAGAAACGGCTCACATTTCTACATTCATATAGGTGAGTTTGTCTAGGTGTACTGTAACACACACCTTAGCCTTAAGGCCTACAAACTCATTAAGAGCTATTAGCTCAACCCTCATATTAGTTACAGCTCATGAGCACACATCAATAATGGGCTTACATAAATATGCTCAATATCTGTCATTCACCAATTCGTTTCCCATTGAACCTATGCATGTGGGATCTCCAGCGCTCTAGGTTGGGTATCCTTAGGTGATGACTTAATTGGCTTAATTCCCATTCCCCTCGAAGTTTTATTGATGACATCTCTCGAAAGGCCTTTCGTAAATGGGTCTGCCAAGTTTTGACATGACTTCACATATTTCAATGAAATAATATTGTCATCAATCATTTGTTTTATAAAACTGTGTCTTAGACTAATATGTCTAGACTTCCCATTGTATTTCATATTACCTGCTTTATATATAGCTGATTGGCTATCACAGAACATTGAACTAGCAGGTATAGGCTTCTCACCTAGTGGAATATCCACTAGCATATTTTTAAGTCATTCAGCTTCTCTACAAGCAGATGCCAAAGCAATAAACTCAGATTCTATTGTAGAATGAGTTATACAGGTCTGTTTCTTAGACCCCCATGCAACTGCTCCTCCTCCAAGGGTAAAAACCCAACCACTCGTAGACTTGGAATCTTCAAAGTCAGTATTCCAACTTGCATCACTATACCCTTCAATAACAGCAGGAAACTCGGTATAGTGAATTCCATAGTCTAAAGTATGCTTTAGATATCTAAGAATCCTGTTCACTGTATTCCAGTGTTGATGACCAGGATTATTAGTGTATCTACACACTTTACTCATTGCATAGGCAATGTCAGGCCTTGTGCAGTTCATTGCATACATAAGGCTACCTACAACACTGGCATATTTTAATTGTTTAACACTAGCACCATCATTAGGAGTCAATTTCATATTTGGATCATATGGGGTGCATGCTGGTGAACTACTAAGATATCCATACTTTGTAAGAATTTTCTCAATATAATGTGATTGACATAATACAATGTCATTTTTATTTCTTATAATTTTGATTCCTAAAATAACATCTGCAACACCCAAGTCTTTCATACAAAACAAGGAAGATAAAAATCTTTTTGTTTGATTTATGCATTCACTATTGTTACCCAAAATAAGCATATCATCAACATATAAACAAATAATAATAATTGAGCTACTATCTACTTTACTGTAGACACATTTATCTGCATCATGAATTTTAAAACCATTATGCACCAGAGAACTATCAAATTTTTCATGCCATTGCTTAGGGGCTTGCTTTAATCCATATAAGGATTTCTCAAGTTTGCAAACTTTGCGCTCTTGCCCTAGCACTACAAAACCTTCAGGTTGCTCCATATATATCTCTTCATCTAATTCTCCATTCAAAAAGGCCGTTTTCACGTCCATTTGATGAATTTGAAGCTTATATATGGCAGCCATGGCAATCAGAATTCTAATAGTAGATATTCTGGTTACAGGAGCAAAAGTATCAAAATAATCAATACCTTCTTTTTATTTAAAACCTTTTGCAACCAAACGTGCTTTAAATTTATCGATTGTACCATCAGCTTTTAATTTCTTTTTGAAAATCCATTTGCAGCCAATAGTTTTACAACCAACAGGTAAATCCACTAATTTCCATACATTATTAGACATAATTGATTCTATTTTATCATTAATAGCTTCTCTCCAAAAGGCAGCATCTTGAGAAGACATAGCCTCTTGAAAAGACACAGGATCATTCTCAATTAGAAATGTATAAAAGTCAGAACCAAAATTAGTTGGTTTTCTAATGTGTTTACTGAGTCTAACTTCAGTTTCTGGTTCATCAACACAATCATTAGAATATTCAATCATGTCATTTACAGGAAGTTCATCTACTATAATCCGGCTGCCATCAAGAAGAGAATCAAATGCATTTTTATGTTCTATGAAAGATGCATCTCTAGATTCTACAATAACATCATTAACAATGTCCAAAAATCTATATGCTTTACTATGTTTAGCATACCCAACAAATGCACATTTAAATGCTTTAGGTCCAACCTTCTTCCTTTTAGGGTTTTCATGATTTTGCCACCCTTGTTACTAACAAAATTCACTTTAGGATAACCTTCTTTAGGACTCGAATTCTTTTTGTCACGAAGACGAGTCTCTTCCTCAATTCGGATGTCCTTAAGAAGGCCATCTAAAGTAATTTTCTCATTTTTATGTTTTAGGTGATTCTTATATTCTTTCCAGGAATCCGGCAGCTTCCCAATGATGACAGCAACTTGGAAGTCATCATCAAGATACATACCTTCTCCTTTGATCTTATAGGTTAGTATTTGCATCTCATGAATTTGAGCAAGTATAGGCTTATCATCAACAATAGAAAAATTAACATACTGATCTACGATAAACCTTTTGTTATCAGCATCTTCTGCATTGTACTTGATCTCGGAGAGCATTCCACAACTCTCCAGCCGACTCCAATGGTGAATACAAGTCAAAGAGAGAATCGGCTAAAGTGTTCAGGATATGCCCTTTGCATCGGTAGTTGTCAGTAAACCACTTCTCTCACTCTTTCTTCTGTTCTTCTGTCTCAACTTCTCCAGCAACGACAGTGGGACAGGGCTTTTTGAGAACATAGTCAATATGCAGCTCGGATAGCAAGAAATAGACCTTTGATTGCCACCGCTTGAAGTTTGACCCATCAAATCGATCGAGTTTTTCGAGGTCACGGCTAAGCAGATTGATGGAGTTGGATGTCGAACCAGAGGCCATAATGAAGTTCTAAAATTGTTACACCAACCTTGTGAAAATGGATTTCAGAAAAGAGATCTCAAGCCTAGAGGCATGTTCTTAAGATCGCTATCTTTAGAACTTCAATCGCCCCACTCCGGGAAGACCGAAGATGCGAAAAGGGGTTTGATGCGACTGAGTTCCCAGGATACAACTAGGCTTGAACCTCCAGAGAGTCACTGCTTCGCAAGGACAGATGATCTCTACCACACTTGTACTCTGCAAGCCAAATCGAGAAGAAGGAAGAAGAAGATTTTTTTTTTTTTGAGAGTCGTAAAATTCTTGTATATTCAAAAGACGAAATAGAAGATATTATAGACTTTTAGAGAGGCCAAAACGTTTTGCGATAAATGAGATTAATGGCCATAAATCTGACAGTTTGAAAATAGGATGAAAAAGACCTGAACGGTCACCCACCTTTGACTGTCAATCAAAGGCCTCCAAAACCGCACAACAGTCACAATGCAACATTAACTCGATATGCATGCAACTTAAAGCTTTTCAAACGGCCAGATAACTCAAACCGAAAAACAAAACGGATATTTTCACCTCATAAGCACCTCGCACCACTGCGAGCGTGCAAAGTGCCACATTGCGCCTCAAGCGCCCTTGCGCACGCGCGTGTGCGCGAACGGCGCGTCCGTTGCTGCACGATGCGCAGCAACGTCCGCAATCCACCTAAAGAATCAAGGCTTACCAAAGTAAAGAATAGATAACAAGCTCTCTATTTAAACCTCTTGAAAAACTTTTCTCTCTTAGATATGGGACTAAACTTTTTCAAAACTCTTTTGGTAGTAATCATTAATATTTTAAAACTTTCCTAACAATAAAGTCACCCGAGATCTGTAAATCCACCATATCCAACTCAACAAAATCAACAAACTGCCGCATACTGCTAGTATATCTTTGTTCTCGGTTGGATTCATAGGTACGTAGAAAATTAGATTTTTTAGTTATGCACCAATTTGCCAAAACTCTTTTACCCTAACAAGTTAAGCTCATCCTGAAAAGCTCTTTTTAAAGCAAATATAGTTGGAGCATATACTAATGTGAGCATTAAAAAAATGCTTGAATTTAGCTGTTCAAAATACACCATGATCGAAAATAGGCCTTTGTCCATAACCATACCACTAATACCTTCCCTTCAAACCACCAAAATATCCCCTGATATGCCAATCGAGGAAATAAAATCAAAAGAACAACCTCGCCAAATTTGTGCAAGGAAACTGACTTCAAACATTTCCATCTTTGTTTCCGAAATACAAACAATGTCCACCTACTACCATGAGTAATGCAATAACGGCCCCCAAACCATATCTACCTTCCATTTTAAAAAAGAATGCCTCCCGTTCCCACACCCTCATGATTCCCCCCTTCCATTTTAAAAAAATACTTCTTCCATTCTCCAATTGTTTTGCACCTGGCCTTTAATGCATGAGCACAGCGAACAAGGAATCACCTCCCCCTGCCACTGCTGGAGGGGAACCAACTCGACGATCGGTGAGCTTTCTTGGCCAGACGAACTGGCACCAACAACGGCTTCCTTTCGATGCCAAACCAACCACTGATTCTTGAGGCGGGGCTGCCATTGTTCAGCGATGGCCTTGACAGCCTTGCAGACCCGCTGGTCCCTACTGCCCCCATGACAACAATCTTGCTGGGGGCTGATGAAGTTGTGGATCCAGAATCAGATCCAAGTCCAACAAAAAAGAAGAAAAAGTGATGAGATTGAGATCCAGGATTCAATTGGATCCGTAGTTAGTATTTAAGATTTGAATTTCTATTTTGGGTTTGCTTTCAAATCTTATCCAAAATTCATGGTAGAGTTGGGGTTTTAGTTTTTTATAAATACTTGTTATGAGAGAGGGATTAAGGGGAGTTAGAATGATTAAAAATGGCTATTTTCTTGAGTTTTATGTAATTTTTAGTTTTCTTTGCTTTTTTCAATTTCAGTGCATATAAATAGTGTAACCTAGTTTTATGGTAAAATCAAGCACTCTTGATTTACATCAGTTGGTATCTTGTGACAATGTCATGAGGTGTTCAAGAAAAGAAAATGACAGAAATCATGGTTGAAGCAAAGGATAAAGTAACAGATTGGCCGACGAAACTAATATCCTTGAAAGCAACTATGGTGGAGATCAGCAAAAGTCTTGCCATGCTGGGATGAACAATTCAATCAAATTAGGAGAAAAACACTATGTTTGAGGCGTTCATGCGATGATTATACGTGATTCGTGGGAAGACACCCATGAAACAAAGGTTTTGACCCTTGGTAACATCCCACTAATGAGCAGCGAAAACGCTCGAGAGACTGCCAAATCTTCCTCTTTGGTACAAAACGATGACAGAGGAGGGCCTCATCCCTCTTCTTCTTTTCTGGCTCCTCCCTTCACGGCGACTCCACACCCTCCCTTTTTGGCCACCTTTATCACCGCTTGGAGGACCAGCCCTGACACACTCAGCTCTTCCTTGTCGGTGGATGAGAACTGACAAGTACCCGTCGCCCTGGCTGATGGGCTCGACGGTGGGTTGCAACTCACCGTTCGACCCTCCATGGACTCAGCAGCCATCGTGCTGGGGCACCCCATTGTCAAATTGCCATTGTTCGGTGGGTTGCCGCCGGATAGGGTAGGCTGACAGGGGGCAACCACCGACAGACGGCCCTGGGCCACCGCCCCCCAAGCGGCGCCCGACTGCTCATAGGAACCCCTCACACGGGTTCCTGATGTGAATAGGGTTTCGTGGGAGGGTACCCAGTTCATCCTAGGAACCGGTTCTCATAACCGGGTCACGGCAATAACGGATTTCAACACCCAGGACTTGGTTTCGGGTATTTGGGCCTCAGATCATAGCCAGTTTTCATCGGGTTTGACCCCAGACGCCCTACTTTCGGGTAGTGTAAGTCCAGTCCAAGGTATTATACCTCCAGATTAGACCCAAAACCTTGATTTTAGTCTAAATAATTAGATGCAAGCCAAAACTAGACCTAATTGGTCTCGGATGGAGCTCTAGTTCCAATTCAGACTAGCAGAACCAATATAATTTTGGATATGGATCAGGTCTTAACTAGGCCTTTTACCCTCAAAGCTCAATCCAATATCTGACATATACCAATCCAATTCGACGATCCAATATCCTCTTTCGATTGTGATCCGGTTCCAACCCATGAACCGAACCTCACCCAAACCCAAAATCAACCTCTTGAACACCAAACCTACCCACAACCACACATGTATCCTAATTATCCCCCACCTAGGCCTACACAATTAGGGATGGTAATGGAACGGGGAAAAATGGGATTCGACTGAACCTGCCCCGTTTAGACTGGAGATGGACATAAAACGAGGAATGAACCGGGGATGAAGGTGAAAATCAAAACTTGTATAGAGATGAAGGCTGGATGGACTTACTCTTGCCCCCGCCCCATCACCGATCCGCATTAATGAAATTATTAATATATCTTTATATATTATAAAATCTTCATATATATACATATGTTCTTAATCTTAAACATTTCCTCTCCTTATTTTCTTCTTAATGCTCTTAAAATAGGAATAAAGTTATTTTGAGACGGGGATGGGGCCAACATCAGGAATGGGTCTAAACCACTGTTGTGAGAGGCGTACGCCTCAGAGGCGAGGCGCACGCTCAAGGTACTGAGGCGTTGCTGTGATGCGCTTAAAGCTAATATAAAAAAAAAAACTAACTGAGCATTAAACAAAGGTCGTTCTGATGCAGTCGAATACGCATTAAATTCAATCGGCATTATCATTTAACAATGTACGCTTGGAAATAAATTTGGGAGAAAAGTTATCACAAATTCAGTCATTCTTATGTTGTGAGAGGCATACGCCTCAGAGGCGAAGCGCAGGCTCAACGCCTCGCTTCGCCTCATCGCATTTAACAACCTTGGTCTAAACACTTCCACTCTTTATTTTCTTCTTAATCCTCTTAAAAGTATATGCGAAAGTCGTACTGGATTTGTAGATATACATAAGAAATATTTACTTAAAGAAAGTTCACACATTTTTTGTGACATTCTCGCACATGATTTGCAATGTACTATATTTACAAAAGGACAAAAATATTATTAAAAAAACTGGGAAAAAGATTTTGGATGTGAGGGGATTTAAGCAAATTAGGGGACATTTTGAAAAATGTGCCATTTTTACAAGGACAATACAATTATTTTACGAAGAATATGTATCCTTCTCTTTATATATATATATATATATATATATATATATATATAGGTAGGTGCTTTTTTTCAGTTGATTTACAAGGAATCCCCCACCTAGATCATGGCTGTTTTTTCTGTTTGTTGTGAATAGCATCCAATTAGCCTCATTTTATATACATTTGAAAATTGTCTTAAGCTCCTCTTTGAAAGGAGACAAACTAAAACTTTTATAACATTTATTCTTTTGCTTCTGTTGTATGTGGCTTCTTGTTCATTTTTGTCGTGTAGCGGTTGTATTCTTGTGTTTTCTCTGTGCTATTGTGTAACTTGGGTATATTAATTTATTACCTTCTGTTTATATTTTCAAAATAAAATCTGTCATTAAATGGTAAATGGCATATATTGATAATCTGTGTTCTCCCACACTTTTATTGAAAAAATCTTGGCAAAATGAATAATTTTTTAAAAATTTATAAACTGAAGTTAAAAATATGTAAAAAAATTACTCAAATGCCAAAAGCAATAAATATGTCTCATCCATTGTTTTAAAAATGAAAAAGAAATGAAAGATGGGAGAGTCCAGAGGCCGAAATAAATACTTTCTTGCTTAGGATTAAGTTACATTCAGTATTTATTGCCATTCATTAGTTAGGAGAAAAAGATTGAGAGAGATGTGAATGATAAAATAGGATTATCAGCCAAAGTTTTTTAAAATCATTTATGAAACAGAAATTATGATATTTTAATTTTAAATTATCACAACATTTTGAAAAATATCGTGATATTTTAAATGTTAGAACTGATGAAAAGATATCATAATATTTTTTTAAAATATCATGATATTTGTGACTGTGCTTATACCTTCTTCCATTGCCTTAGTTTTCTTTTACTGCAAAATTCAATTTTATGTTTTTATGAAAAACAGCTGCATTACTTGAGTTTTATCCTTACATACTTGTAATCACCATTGATAGTTGCTAACTTTTGTTTAGTTGCAAACTATGTTGTCAAAAGTGATATGTGGTTACCTAGTCAACTGGTACTGCCTACCCTACTTGTGTTCTCCTAATCCTCCCAGAGCCAATCCCTAGTTAGACAACACAGAGTAGGATGACATTGTTTTTTATTTTTGAGGTCTTAAATTAATCCTATGCACTTAATTCCTATATGTTGTTTTTTGTGCTTATTTTCTTTATTACTTGAGAAAAATGATTGTTTGGGCCTTGTTAGGGACTGTTGCAATCGGATTGATGTCAACATATATTCTTGTTAAAACCCACACACATACATGTGCACACATGCATACACAAAAATTTGCGAGTCTCTATTACAGCTCAATGTTTCCAGAAGAGATGTTCTTGTAAGAGTAAATATTTAGTGCTATGCTGCTATTATGCATTTTAGAGCATACTAGGATCAGCATAGAGAATCTAGTACAAGACTAATGTGTGTTGCCAATTTGCTCTTATCTTCCCTTTTTAAAAAATTTCACAAGGTCTATTATATTCAATGATAAAATGATTGTGGGGGTGCACTTCTTAGGAGCCTTAGGAGGTCATTGTTAACATAATTCCTGCTTGCATGAGTAATTCAAACCATTTTCTTCTTTCTAGGTGTTAATTAAATGACATAATCGATGCCGATATTCTTTTTAGAATAATTTCTAGTGTATCAGTTGAAATTTTGTGTTGATTCTAGTAGAGTGGGTATTATTCTTGATCGTAAAGATACCGATGCTCGACTTTGGAGAGCATCACACAATTTCACTTTCGCCCACTGATTAATTCTCAAGCATTTCACAATTTACTAAGTTCTTTCCTCATTCATGTATGTTATTCAGGAGCTTCATTGTTTCCATTGGTTAATTGTTAAATGCAATTGAGTTTTCCAAATAGTCTGAGTCATATATTGCAAGTTTATATGACATGATTATTCAGGAGGTAGTGATGCTTTTTCAGTTTCCAGAAAGTAGCGAATTTTTTTTACTGAGATTCTAGCTAGATTATGGGCGTAATATCTTTCAATGTATTATGGAATTATCTGTGCGCATACATTTGTTCCATTTTGTATAGTTGTCTTAAGGTGAGGCAATTAATTAACGATTTAACTTGAAATGCAAGTGTTTATGTTCATATATAGTTATGCTCATCATTGTTGTCAGATATCCTGAAGGTATTGTAAATCAGGCGCTCGACGACATTTTTGCAGATACTTTTGGTAATGATGTTGACAATGATTCAGTTATAGATTCAGATTCGGAAAGTGATGGTCTTCTTTCTGAGGTAATGTCATGCTCTTCTAAAAATCCGGCCTCATCTTTTTCTAATTCTTTATTTATTTATGAAAGAGTTCTGAATTCTGATATTGGTTTCAGGATTTGAATGGTTCTTATCTTGTTAAAGATGGAAGTAATGATAATTCAGGTTGGAACATAATTACAACAGTGAAATTTGGTGTTTGAAATATCCTAAATTTTTGTTTTAGTAAAATCGCAAGAGGATATTTTTCAATATAATTGTTGTTGCTGTAGATGAAAGCTACCATACTGCTCTATCTGAGCACAACAAGACAATTCAGGTGGAACTCGTGAAGCAGAAAAGTAAGTTAGATCGGCTGAAGAAAAAGGTAAGAACGACCTTGTACTTAATTAAGACCTTGAAATGACCATAGATATTAAGCTCAACATGATGGTATGTCTAACTAATATAAACATGTAGGGTTTGTTTTAAAAAATTTCTCTCCTATTTTGAAGACAAAAAAATTGATGGCTCACATTCATCATTGTAATGCACTTAGTTTTACCCAAAATGAACTAATGCTAGGGATGTCAATCGATCACGTTTGAGTCACGTATCTGAAAAGTACAAATCTGATTAGTTGAATCGGTATAGCAAATGAATCTGATTAATAATCAGATTCGGATGCAGTTTTCAGATTTTCATTTGAATCTGGATCCAAGGGTAATCCAACCCAATTCCTTATAAAATATATCTGATTAGCTAACCGAGTACAGGTTCAATATTGACTTTTCCATCCAACTCTAAATTTGATTAAGCTAGATCCGGATAGGTCAGATTCACTAAGACCTAGATCTCAACTGAATATTTCCAGTTTACTGCCCTGGCTAATGCTCAGAAAGATTTTCATGTTATGACCCTTGAAATGTTGTATTCTTAAGTATGAAGAGCATATTTAAAGCAATAGAAGTGCTTTTTGTTTTTTATTTTTGCTTTTGTGTTTGCTCATAAAAAGAAAACAAGTGCATCTTTTGTGATACAGACAACTCTTCATACTTCTTTCAGTACGGCATTATTTCTGGATGCTTGAAATATTAATAAGGTTATGTTTGCTTCATTGTTTCACCAGGACCCAAATTTTGGTGAGTTTCTGGAAAAGCATAGTTTGGAGCTTCAAGCTGCAAGCAATGAAGAAAAAGTAAGACGTCCATCACTTTCCAGTTTCCACATGGCCATCATTGTACTGGCTTTCGACATTCTATTATCATTTTATCATTGGTAGGACTCCTATTGATATTAAAAAATTCTGATGCCATAAATGGTTGTCTTCTTAGGTTGTATGTCATGTCGGTAGTCATGTTATCAAACCTACTCTTCTCTGTTCTTTTTCCTTCACCCTTTTTCTTTTGTTTTTTTTTCTGGTGTGTGTCTATTCCAGATTGGTGTGCTCAAATCAGGCCAGATTGGGTCCAACTAACCAATCCTGATTGATTCCATAGATTATCCATACCAGTGGGAATCAATTTTAGAGTCAAGTTGAGTCAGAATAGTATAAAGTGGCAAGTGTCTGGTTGGACCAATCCATTGATTAGATCACCCAATTTTAACGTTCTTCTTATCATTTTTTGATAACTTTGCAGTGAATTTAGGTGGTTTTGTTCTTAGTTGTCATAGGCGCTAGGCGGAGCCTAGGCGGTGAGCCCCTAAAAAGCCTAGGCAGTCTAGGCAATACCCCAAATAAAAAAACAAAAAAAATATATACAAATATGTAAACAAACTACTAAAATTAATAACAAATATGTATACAACATAAAATCAATCAACAATAAGCAATAGACAAAACAAAATATGTCGTCAAACACTATAAGATAATTATATTAAATAACCTGCTCAATACATTGTCCAACACAAAATATTTAACAACACAATACATTTAACTAAACATAGAATTCTGAAACATATGTCTATATATAAAAGTCATCTTCATTCTTCAGTATCAAACTCCATTTCAACGATTTCCTTCATTTATTGCATCTTTTAGTGGCTTGAGATGATGATGGCAGATCATCTTCATACAATTTCTGTCCCACAAATGTTGCAGGTACTTGTGCCTTTCTCTCATCATCTTTTTTAAGACTAGTAAGAAGCTCAACACAAATATCAGAAGGAATGTTATGTTTACATAGTTTCACAGTGGAGTTAATATGTCCCACAACATGATATTTAAATCTATACAATCCTTCATGCATTATAAAATCACAAAAATTACACTTCATTATTTCTTTGGCATCTCTAAGTCAATAGTGTACAATATTTCAATGCAGGTTTCTTTGAGAGGCGTCCTCCAAGACCTCTACCCTCCATCGACTTACTAGAACACGAATTAATAAATCTAATCACTACAAAGATGTAAAATAATGTAACTGATAACCATGTTAAAAAATGAAACAAAGAACAATGGAATAAATAAACTATGCAACTGATAACCAATGCAAAAAATTAAAACATAACCAATTAATCACCAAATAAAAATATAAGCATACAGACATTTAACAAATCTACACACATAACATAATTAACTTTAACTGTATTTAAGTATAAAATAGTAAAAAAAAACCAATAAGTTTATAATAACAAATTAAATTTAATCCTTAGATGAACTTGAAAGTCTATCATCATCTTCATTGATATATTGCTCTTCTTCTTCAGTTTTATTTGCAGAGTTAGCTTATTCCTCTTCTTCTTCCACCCTCACCACCTTCTTTCCTTTGTCAAACATTTTCTTTCTTAGGACATTAGTTACACGTATTTTTACCCCCACCCTATGCCTTAACGCTCTAGATGCCTTATCAACAAGATCTCATGTAAGTGATGTGTCATTTTCAAAGATTAACATTGACTTCTCTTAAGACAATGGGGTCGAGATCTCCTTTTTTTCATTCTCTCCTCATACCTTTGTTTCAATTTATGATTATATTGCACAAAAAACAAACCATTCAACTTTTGTGCAAAAGTCAGTTTCTTTTCTTTGTATGAATCTATAAAAATATATATAAAGTTAAAATATATACAAACTGACAAATATTATTTAGTAATTAGTAGTAAATAATATTTTACTGCTTCAAAAGTATTTCAATCACATTCACAACTGAATGTAATGCATGCGAGACCTAAGACTTGAACAACAAAGGTTTGGAGCTGGAGACAACCAATGGCAAAAGAAATCCACCAATCTATGATAAAAAAATCAAATTACATATAATTAAAGTATATGTTGAAACTTGTTTTGAGAAAAGATAGAAAAGTACCTTCACGATTAGCCCTAATCACCCTTAAGTAGTGATTAGGGTCAATAAAGAAAATTACACTAGAGACCATTGAAAGTTAAAATATAAACAAGACCACCCAATAAACCCCTCACGATAATAACTATCAACACTCCCCCTCAAGCTGGAGCATAGATATCAATCATGCTTTGCTTGTTACAACACTTTGAGAATTCTGTGATAGGAAGGGGTTTGGTAAAAACATCTGCTACTTGATCTTCTGAAGAAACATGAAAAGTTGATATATTTCCCACTTGAACCATATCCCGAATATAATGACAATCTATCTCAATATGCTTAGTCCTCTCATGAAACACATCATCTTAATAGGCAGAGAAACCTTTATGCTCAATCCGGTAAGCATAGATTTTATCCAAATCATTTCAGCAGCAGTTTGTGCCATGACCCTATATTCTGACTCAATACTTGATCTTGCTACTACAGCTTGTTTCTTGCTTCTCCATGAAACTAAGTTGCCACCAACAAAAACACAGAACCCTGTAGTAGACTTTCTATCATCAACCGACCCTGCATAATCAGCATTAGTATACGCAACCACATCAAGATTTGCCTCTTTTGTAAACAATAGACCTTTTCCTGGAGATGTCTTCAGATATTTAAGAACCATCATAGCTGCCTCCCAATGAACTTTTCTTGGTTTATCCATGAATTGACTCAATTTGCCAACAACAAATGATATGTCAGGCCTAGTTACAGTAACATAGAAAAGTTTACCAATGAGAGTCCTATAGGACTTACTATCAACTGCCTCAGATTGCTCGTCATACAAGAACAGTTTAGGATTCATGGGAATAGTGGCTGGTTTTGCACCAAGCATCCTTGTCTCCTGTAAAAGATCAAGCACATATTTACTCTGAGAAAGAACCATACCTTCTTTATTTCTTGCTACTTCGATTCCCAACAAGTACTTGAGAGGACCCAGATCCTTTGTAATAAAGTATTTCTGCAGATATGCCTTGGTGCTTGAAATCTCCTGCTCATTATCTCCAGTTAAAATTATATCAACATAAACAACCATAGTCACAAAACCCTTAGAGCTATTCTTTATGAACAAAGAATGATTTGATGGTGACCTCTGAAAACCAAATTTAGACATCACCTCAAACAATTTGTGAAACCATGTACATTGGCTTTGCTTTAGGCCATATATTGCCTTTTTTAGTTTGCACACTTTGCCACACTCTCCCTGTCGTTAGAAGCCAGGCGGTTGTTGCATGTAGACCGTCTCAGATAGATCCCCATACAGAAAAGCATTCTTCACATCAAGCCGAGTCATACTCCACCCATGATGAACAACCACAGAAGTAACTAAGCGTATAGTGCCCATTCTGGCTACGGGAGAGAAAGTCTCAAAGAAGTCCACCCCATATGTTTGGGTGTAGCCTTTGGAGACTAGACGAGCTTTGTGTCTCTCCAGAGTGCCATCAAAATGATATTTAATAGTGTACACCCACTTACAACCAACAATGTCTGCATCAGAAGGAGGATCGACAAGCTCCCAAGTCCCTTGAGAAATCAAGGCGTCCATTTTTTCTTGCATTGCTTGTTTCCATTGAGGATCTAATAAAGCCTGTTGATGATTGATAGGACTGGAGATGGCAGATAAAGCAGATAGAAAGTTTTGCATGCTCTTTCCAATCTTGTCTGTGGACACAAACTTTGAAATTGGGTGCAGAGTACACTGACGCATGCATTTCCTCAAGGCTATGGGCAAATCATTTTTAATCTCAGGATCTGCTCTACGATCATCAGGATAAGCAATAGAATCATCAACATAATCAGGATCACTGACTGCAGGAGAAGAAGACAATGAAGGGCCACAAGAGGAGGCTTGACGACGAGTATACACCAGTGGAGGATCATGGAACCGAGTTGAAGAGGGATCAGAACATAATGAAGGCAATAAAGGAACTGACTCCAACGGAATGGGAGGAATGGGTAAGGAAAATGATGTGGACATATCAGGATTCACACGAGACGCGCACGGCG
Organism: Nuphar pumila; assembly: GCF_984573655.1. NCBI lineage: Eukaryota > Viridiplantae > Streptophyta > Magnoliopsida > Nymphaeales > Nymphaeaceae > Nuphar > Nuphar pumila. The sequence goes on along the minus strand of NC_143261.1, from coordinate 59,588,140 downwards.
AGAAGTAAGGAATGGTCTCAAAGAATGTGACATCCGCACTGATATACTCTTTACGAGCAATGGGGTCAAGACATTTCTACCCTTTTTGGTTTTTTGGATACCCAAGGAAGACACACTTAGTTGCCTGTGCAGCTAGTTTGTCCCTAGTAGGTCCAAGTTTTTGCACAAAACAAACACAACTAAATACCTTAGGAGAAACTTTGAACAAAGAACAATCAGGATCAAGTTGTCTGATAGGAATTTGGTCATTAAGAGCAGTAGAAGGCATTCTGTTAATAAGGTAACAAGAAGTAAGAAGGGCATCTCCCCAAAAAGAAGCTGGCATGTTTGTTTGAATCATAAGGGTTTGAGTTACTTTCAAAAGGTGTCGGTGTTTTCTTTCAGCTAGCCCATTTTGCTGGGACGTATGGGCACATGAAAATTGAGGGCAAATTCCATTATCCCGATAAAATTGTAATAGTTTGCTAGATTTGAATTCAAGAGCATTATCAATACGAACAATTTTAACAATGGAACCAAATTGAGTATTTATTTCAAGAATAAAAGATTGGAGAATACACAAGACTTCAGATCTCTCCTTTATTAAAAAGACCCAAGACACTCTAGAGTAGTCATCAACAATGACAAGGTAATACTTGGACTGAAACCTATTAGGAACCCGACTAGGCCCCCAAACATCAACATGAATTAAATCAAAAGGACTTTGACTAGTACAACTCTGACTTAAAAAAAAAGAACTACGATGATGCTTGCCCAACTTACATGCTTCACACTGAAAGGACGCTGTAGGAGAGACCTGTGGAATGACTCTTTGAAGCTTGGAAAGAAAATGATGACCCAATCTGAGATGCCATTGGTAGGAATTAGAACTCGATTCCACACACGAAGTTGCTACTCCAACAGGTTGTGTAAGATATAAACACCTCCCTCCTCATGGCCTCCACCAATCTTCTTCCCAGACAGCAAATCCTGAAATACACAAGAACCCGGGTCAAATATAACTCGACAATTTAGTTCTTTTGTAAGCTGGCTTACGGATAATAAATTCTTAGGAAACTGTGGAGCATGGAGAACATATTGAATCCGTAATGTAGGGGTAAAATGTATATCTCCTTGCCCCACCATTGGGGATAATCTACTATCTGCCAATTTAACATGACGAGGGAAAGATGTATGAACCAGTGTAGAGAAACTATGTGAATCTTCACAAAAGTGTTGAGAGGCGCCAGAATCAATAATCCATATCTTACCTCCATCATCCAACTGAGTACCCGCAGAGCATGCCACATCATTCACTACAATAAAGGCAGACACAAATGCAAAACTCTGAGAAAGAAGCTGATCATATTTTGCACGACTGAGAGTAATCGTATTGGTTGAAGAAGTAGGCACAGGTTCAGTGATGGAAGAGACAACCGGAGTTGTTGCTTTGGGGAACGATAATGAGCTCTGAGGGCGACTTCTAGGGTTCTTATCCCAACAACGATCCTCAAGGTGCCCTTGCTTGCCACAATATGTACACTGAAGCCTGCTACGACCTCCAATGCCTCTTCCACGACCTCTACCTCTGGAAGAACTAGGTAAACCATGCCCTCCTCCACCTGTGACAACAAGAGCTGAAGTCTGAGAGTCTCCATGAGGCGGAGGAAGGGTAACAGCAAGACGACTTAACCGGTTGTAGGCATCAGCTAGAGTAGGGATCTCTGAGCTAGTAAGCATTTGCACCTTGGCTACTTAGTAATCTGGAGATAATCCTGATAGAAAACAAGCCACCATAGTCTACTCCTGATGGGTTTTATGATTAGTGCAGCAGGGAGGACGAACAGAGTTGAGCCTTTTATAGGCTGATTTAACTGATGCATAATATTGGGAAAGATTCTGATCACCCTGCTGCAACTGAAATATCTCTTGCTCAACTTAGAAAATGCTACTGACATTTTTGTCTTGAGAGTACGTGTCACGTAATGAATCCCACATCTCCTTTACAGTAGAATAGTAAATTAAGCCGTCTGCAATATGTGGCTAAACACTGTTCATAATCCAAGACATAACAATGTCATTATCTTCCTGCCATGTGGCATATTTTCCAGTTTTCTCTGTTGGTTCCTTTTTTAACAAAATATGTTTTCGACGATGTCCTGACACAGACATCATAAAAGTCCTCGACCACCTTTTATAATTATTGTCGTCCAGCTTTACGGACGACCCATAAGAGAAGGGATTAGCAAAAGCTTTGTACTCTGCAGACACTTCAAACCTTTGTTCACCATCACTGGACTTTATTTCAGCCATGGTATTTCACTGCTGATAGTAGCTAGCTAATGAGCCGGATAATAATAATAACCAGAAAGTAATCATGAGCAAACTGATAGTAAAGAAATAGATTCCAGCTGAAATAAAATTCTTGTCTTGCAATATATATATATATATATATATATATATATATATATATATATATATTTATATCACAGACACCACCAGCAAGATAATAAATCTGATCACCACTATAAAAATTAATTTTAGATGACAAAAATTGATTTCACATCTGAACTTCAACAAAAATTAATCAGATCTGATTAAATCTGATTCCAACAACAGCAAGCACTACAGATTTAACGCCTACCACATCAACACGACTCTGATACAAGCAAATCTGATTCCAACGACAGCAAGCACTACAGATTTAACACCTACCACATCAACACGACTCTGATACGAGCAACAATCAGTCAGCCACACCATTCAGATCTGATCCAACATCAACGCTACACGACATCCAATTACTGCACGATCTCAGATCTGCTCCACCCAATCACAAAATGATTGCTGATCTGATGCAACACGATCATGATGTCAGATCTGCTCCATGCAATCTCCACATGATGGTAGATCTGATGCACCACGATCCATCAATATTACTGAGGCATCATCAACAAGGAGCAAAAGAGGAACACACGATCTAGGGTGTCTGATCAGATCTGCATATTGTGTAGAACTAGTCAGATCCCAGGTCGTGAGACTGAGGAAAGAACCTAGGGTTCGATCAGAAGGAAGATCGAATAAACTAGATATAGGCTAGGAGGAGAGAAGAAGAAAGAAAAAAACTATGATAAAGAGGGAAGAAAGAAATTCAGCCTAGGCGTTAGATTCTCCCAAGAACGAGAGGCTTTGATACCATGTTGAAACTTGGTTTGAGAAAAGATAGAAAAGTACCTTCACGATTAGCCCTAATCACCCTTAAGTAGTGATTAGGGTCAATAAAGAAAATTACAAAAGAGACCATTAAAAGTTAAAATATAAACAAGACCAACTGATAACTTTTCTGATTTCCAATAAACCCCTCACGATAATAACTCTCAACTGTATATAAGTTATAAAAATAATGCAAAAGGGGTTATATGAAATTTAATCATCTTACCTAGGGTTTACACCAGAGTTACCAGTCAAGGAAGCGGGAGCGGGAGCGGGAAACGATACGAGAAGCGGGAGTGGGAAGCGAGACACTTTCAAAAATTTAGGAAGCGGGGAAGCGTGGGACCACTAAGAAGAAAATTACGAACCGTCTCGGAAGCGACCAAGGAAGCGAACCGGAAGCGACCTAGGAAGCGAACCGAAAGCGAGGGGGAAGCAAAAAAAATGAAAAAATGGGGAAGCATGGGGGAAGCGAGGGGGAAGCGTGCTTCCCAAAAAAGGGGGATGCTTCCCCACACATTTCGGAAGTGCGACGTTTCGTGCTTCCGAAGCGCGCTTCCCCTTTTACCTAGGCGCTTCCGGTAACTCTGGTTTACACTTTCTTCTTCCTCTTTGCTAACTCCATTCCAAAAGGCCCAATAGCAGTTCTATATCTTATGAGTTGGTCTAGTAGTGTGTCTCGATCCTCTTCGCTTTGAACAAGACGATTGGCACAATCATATAAGTCATTCTTTATCTCCTCATTGGACTCGATATTTTTATACTTATAATATATGGCTGGATTCAAATATAGGTTTGTTGCATGCAAAGGTTTGTGCAATTGATTGCTCCACCTTTTATCGATTATCTCCCAAACCCAGCCGTATATTTGTTTATCATCACACACATTTACCTACTAAGTAAAAGAATTGAAAGTAACCATTATAGAAGCTAAGATAAAATGTAATTTACAATTAGTAGAATACAAAAAAATTAATTTATAATTATACTTTTATTTTTTCCTTTCCACGATCCATTTTCTTGTAGATATAACCCATAGCAGGCTTTTCATCGTTATCAACCAATCGAAGCATGTCAAACAAGGGGGCCATTGTTTTCAGAGCACAACTCACTCTCTTCTAAAATTTTGAACTCAAAATCATGCTTTCACATCTTTTACCAACTGACGTTTTTGAAAAACTATTTTTTTCCCAATCATCTCTAAGAAATATGAACTTTAGGCATTTTTTCCAATTATATATGCTTTCTAGAGTAAAAAAATGGCAAATTTTGTCACTGCAGGCCTATGTAAGTCCTTTTGTGTGTGTTCTCTCATCATACTCAACACTTGAGAATGTTTGTAATGAATACCACCAATTGCCTTGCTTTTCCGGAAATGTTCTTCAACTCTTTCAATTATCCTATATATTCCAACATCATATCTATACAATGTGCAGCACAAAGAGTCCAAACTAAATGCTTTCTCTTATCCATAAATAATTTACCTGCTTTCACATAGTTTGAGGTATTATCAATAACAACTTGAACCATATTCTCCTCCCAAACTTCAACAATATCATTCAACAATGCAAAAAGCAAATTTGCATCTTTTACTTCATTTGATGCATCAACTGATTTCAAAAACATTGTTCCCAAAAGGCAATTAACAAAAAAATTAATGAGTGTACACCCTTTTGTATCCATGTTTGGACCAATGCACTTTGTATTGGTCCAAGAACTCCTTCATTTTCTTCATTTCTTTATTCAAAAGTAGTTCTCGCAACTCGTGATATGATGGAGGCTTCATCACTGGTTCAAATTGGCCAATAGCTTCAATCATACTGTAAAATGAAGGCAACTTCACTGTATTAAAAGGTATTCCACCATCATAAAATCACCTATTAATGTACTCGTACACTGTTTCTCTTTTTTTCTTTTTGAAGCAATTTTCAAACATAGTTTGTTTGTTTGCTTGCCTTCCTTTCTCTATTGAATCACTTTGAAAGTATAGATCCATAGCCCTTTTGGTCTAAAGCCGAATGTACTACTCCCCTCCATCTATGAAACTGCATTCACGTCCTTCGCCTTAATCGGAAGCTGAGAATAAACTTTCATTTCTTTCGTATATATTAACCGTCTCTCTCTTATTTTTTTTATCTCTATTCTTCTTTGATTCCTCCATTTACTTAGAAAGTACTTGCTTGATTTCTGCAATTGTTTTATCATAAGCCTTCACTTTTCTTCCAATCCCAAGTAGATGCCGTTTTATTTTATATATACATCCTTTATAAGTTCAACATTTAAGGTATGTCTGTAACACCCCAAAATTTCAAGCTTGCAAACCTTTCAAAAAAAAAACAGACAAGAGACTAAAAAGGAATCTCTTCATCTCAGAGATGGTTTACGAAATCAGCGGAAGACTATACTTTTATTAATTTCAAAAAGGCAAGCTGACAACTTTGAGCGCGTTAGCTAAAAGAACCAAAATGCACAACACATGCTACTTGCAAACACTTGGAAAAACCACTTTCATTTAAGAAGTTCTCCAAATAGTACAAAATTCGGATATTCCAAGGAAAATCCGTTATAAAACCCCAAACAACAGGACGCGAGCTAAGAGCAGGAAGAAGAACGTCTTGGAGCCATCTTGCCATCGCGCCATCGCCTGTGGTGTACCTAATCATCACCTGTACCCATAGAATGGGTTAGTTTCGCGAAAAACTAGTAGGTGCACATGAGAGACTACAAGGAACTGAATTATGCAATTTAATTCAGATGATTACGCAGTTTAAAGCAAATATGCAGTTAAACAGGTAAGCAATGCATGCAGATAACTATTGCAAACGCGTAAGTAGTGCAAGCGAATAAGTAGTGCAAGTGAATAAGTAGTGCAAGTGAATCAGTAGTGCAACAAATCAGTAGTGCAGCGAATCAGTAGTGCAGCGAATCAGTAGTGCAACAAATCAGTAGTGCAAGCGAGTCGGTGGTGCAAGCGAGTCGGTGGTGCAAGCGAGTCGGTAGTGCAGGCGAGTCTCACGGTTCAGCAACCAATGTGAACAGACTTTATGTTCCGATATTACTGGCCTGCGGGTACGTGCAGGCAAAACATAGAAACAACTGAGACTAGTTCGGGCGTCTATTATTCTATGTATTTTCAATAACCCGAATAGCTAGTTGAGTCCGCTCCAAAGGGGACGGCTTTAGCCGAGAGAAGATTCCCCAGAGGCTGAAAAGCAGTGCCACGGATGCATCCAACTTCTGCAGAAGTGTTGAGCCAACTATTGTAGCCCCTTTCCCCTAACTCCAATGACTAGGGAGGCCGGATCATTGCCCGTGGGGTGGTTGTTAACAATCTATCCATTGGAGTTTTTGTACTGATCTGTCCTCTCCCTTGGCAGACAACCAGAAGCGAACGGGTGTGTTAGGGGTTGCTTAACTAACGACCCATTCTTTGTTGTGGTCTTTAAACCACTCGAGCATCTTGCCTGTGAAGGCGAATGTGAGGCCATTTATGTGATTACAACAGTTTCCATTTAGCGTTCTTCGAGGTCGCACGACCGTCTCATCCGATCATCGCAGTACTAGACGTGTCGTGCACGACTACAAGTACTCTAGGATAAAGGGGGTATAGCTCCTCAATAGAAGCCTCAATAGGAGTGTTTCACAAAGATGTAAAGTTTATCAACTTTACTCTATCTTTTGAAACTGCAGTACCTTGTGCCAACATGATGCATGTGATTATCTCGAATCACATCCGCTATCGGGGTATCTACATGTCTCGCATGACTCGATACCGGCCTCGATAGATGGGATACGGGTTTCTCAACATAACACCCGCTAAGAAGTTCGCTCGCTCCCGACTAAACTCTTGTCGCAAGAGGGAGAGTGGTAAATGCTTCTTGCATCCTCCACGAGGATGCCCTTAAGGCATCCGCAAAGAGTAAGAACCTGCACGTCATCTGCAATAGCAAGGCAATACCAACATAAATGCAAAAGCAAGAGCCTAGGCGCAGAGCGCGACGGCAAGGTAAAGGGCAAGGATTGAGAAACCGCATCCTCGAGTGAAGTGGATACTCGTATAAATATATATATTTGTACATATATATATATATATATATATATATATATATATATATATATATATATATATTCATTCAATGGTCGCTTTTAGTTCAATTGAAATTAATTCAATTATCCAAGTCTTCTGTGCAATTTTTCCCCTACCTTGGAGGGTTACGAGCTTGCTGACGTCTGCGGACGTACACGATTGACGGCTCAGGTCGCGGAGCGCGAGTGGGATTTGTCGTAGCTGCAAATATGCGATATTAACAAGCAAACTCTGACAAAAGCAAAAGCAAGGCAAAGACTCGACTTTGCCGATACATAAGGTTGGGGCCAACCGTCCCAATTGACTTGAAAAGAAGATGGGGCAGGATCAAAAGACTCTAGCTGCCAAAAGAGGGATGTAGCCCATGCGAGCAGATGACTCACGCTACTAGGAATTCCTCGTTGGAGACCAACAATTGTAATGATCTGTCCCCATCACGATGTAGCTTCCAAAGATTTCCCGGGCCTGTCGGCCAAGGGTATAGGCTCGTGCACAAAGGGCAGGTGGCCATCGGCCTCTGCTGGCAAAAAAGAAAGGCAGGGGCCGATGGCCCCTGCTGGCAAAAAGAAGAAAGGTAGGGGCCGATGGCCCCTGCTGGCAAAAAAGAAAGACAGGGGCCCATCGGCCCCAGCTGGCAACAAAAGAAAGGCAGGGGCCGATGGCCCCTGCTGGCAAAAGAAAGACAGGGGCCCATCGGCCCCTGCTGACAAGAAGGCAGGGGTCGATGGCCCCTGCTGGCAAACAGAAAAGCAGAGGCCATAAGCCCCTGCTGGCTAGCAAAAAGAGAGGCAGGGGCCCATCGGCCCCTGCTGGCAACAAGGCAGGGGCCGATGGCCCCTGCTGGCAACAAGAAAGGCAGGGGCCATAAGCCCCTGCTGGCTCGCAAAAAGGAAGGCAGGGGCCCATCGACCCCTGTTGGCGCAACTAAAAGGGACAGGGAGGAGGGGCTCGGCCCCTCCCCTACCGTAACGGAAGCAAGGAGGGGGGCTCAGCCCTCTCCCCTACCATAACGGAGAGCAGAGAGGGGTGTCGGGCCCCTCCCCTGCAAAAAAGGGGGCACAGGGAGGGGGTTTGACCCCTCCCGTGGGCACACAGAGAAGTGAGGGAGAGAGAGAGAGAAGAGACGGAGAGGGAAAAGATAGAGAAAGAGGAAGCGATGGCGTACCAGGGGGGTTTCGGAGGAAACTCGTCGAAGAGGAGCTCGCCGGAAGGAAGGGGGGTCGCCGATGTCGGTGGCAGCGGCTGTCGGGGGTCGCCGGCGTCGGTGACCGTGGACGAGCGGGAGAGGGAAACAGAGAGACAGAGAGCAAGTGGCGGTGAGGGGGGGTTTGGTAACCCTCCTCTCGCCTGCCTCGCTGTCTTTTAATGACAGCGAGGGGCGGTGGCCCGGGTCGGGTCCGGGTCGGATCCGGATCCGGCCCAAACCAAAAAAAAATTGTTTTTTTTTTTTTTAATATTACATCCTACCCTCCTTAAAATAATTTCGTCCGCGAAATTTCTATAGCATAAATTGGTCAAAATACAAGTCAGGGTATTTATTCCTGATATCTGACTCAAGCTCCCATGTACATTCACTAATTCCATGGTGTTGCCAACGTACTTTTACAAGAGAAATCATCTTCGACCTGAGCACTTGGTCTCGACGATCAACGATTGCCACTGGTCTTTCCTCGAACGTCAAGTCCTTTTGGATTTCCACATCATCATAATGAATGATGTGCGATGGGTCGTGAACATATCTTCTCAGCATGGATACGTGAAAGACGTTGTGAATCTGAGCGTACTGAGGAGGCAGCGCAACGCGGTAAGCCGCTTCGCCGATCCGTTCCAGGATCTCAAAAGGTCCGACGAATCGCGGACTCAGCTTTCCCTTTTTCCCGAACCGGAAGACGCTCTTGGTAGGAGATACCTTAACAAAAACCATATCTCCTGTTGAGAACACGAGCTCTCTACGTCGACGATCGGCGTAACACTTCTGCCGACTTTGCGCGGTACGCAGACGTTCCCTGATCATCTGCACTTGCTGAGTATAGTGCTGTAGCACTATAGGTGAATATAGCATTCGTTCACCAACCTCATCCCAGTAAACGGGTGATCGACAAGGCTTCCCGTACAAGGCTTCGTAAGGGGCCATACCGATACTGGCATGGTAACTATTATTGTACGCGAATTCTGCCAACCCAGTATGAGAGTCCCATTCTCCCCTCCAGTCTAACATGCACGCTCGCAGCATATCCTCCAAAGTCTGAATCGTGCGTTCAGATTGTCCATCAGTCTGAGGGTGGAAGGCGGTGCTGAATTTTAGCTTTGTGCCCAAGGCCAACTACAGCTGCCCCCAAAACCTGGAGGTGAACCTCGGGTCACGATCGGAGATGATTGACACAGGAATACCGTGCAATCTCACAATCTCCCTGACATAGAGGTCTGCCAAGTTGTCCAGTGACTGAGTGAGTCGTATAGGGAGGAAATGCGCCGATTTAGTGAGTCGATCCATGATCACCCAAATCGCATCGTGTTTCCTCCGCGTCCTCGGCAAACCGACGATGAAATTCATCGTGATGTCCTCCCACTTCCATTGTGGAATCTCCATTTGCTGCATCACTCCGCCTGGTCGTTGGTGCTCGATCTTAACCTGTTGGCAAGTCAAGCACTTCAAAACGTACTCGGCTACGTCCTGCTTCATTCCATTCCACCAATATCTGCGCTGCAAATCTTTGAACATCTTTGTGCCGCCTGGGTGGATCGTGTACTTGGACTTGTGGGCCTCAGCGAGAATCTCATCTCTCAAAAAAGGATCTTCTGGCACCCAGAGACGATCCTTACGCCATACACCTCCTTCGTCACTCAGTCGGAAGGGGGTATCGGCCCGCTGCGCTAGAGCCTTCAGCTTTTCGTACTGCGCATTGATCTTCTGACTGACAAAGATCTTTGACAATAGCTCAGGCTGAGCTACCATGCTGGAAAGACTGATCGAAACTGGAGTGACCGCAAACGGTTCCCACGATATCAGATCCTCGATCAGCTTCCACCCCGCAAATAACAAGTTTACGGAAATGCTGGGAGACTTGCGGCTCAGAGCGTCGGCCATAACGTTCGCTTTTCCTGGGTGGTAGGACAAGGTAAAGTCGTAATCCTTGAGGAATTCCAGCCAACGTCGCTGCCTCATATTCAGCTCCTTCTGCGAGAGCAAATATTTTAGGCTCTTATGATCTGTAAAAGCCTCGAACCGCTCCCCATACAAATAGTGCCGCCATATCTTCAATGCGAAGACCACCGCTGCTAACTCCAAGTCATGAGTCGGGTAATTCTTCTCATGTATTTTAAGTTGGCACGATGCATAGGCGATCACTCTATCGTTCTGCATTAAGACGCAACCCAAACCTGTCCCGGAAGCGTCTGTGTAAATCACGAAGTCGCCTTGACCCGAAGGTAAGGCCAAAATAGGAGCAGTCGTAAGACGTTCCTTCAACATCGGAAAACTACTCTCACACATGTCGTCCCACACGAACTTAGCTTCTTTCTTCAGGAGCTGCGTCAAGGGTAGAGAAATCTTAGAAAAGTCCTGGATAAATCTTCGGTAATACCCAGCTAATCCAAGAAAACTCCGAATGTCACGAACATTCCTCGGTTGCTGCCAACTGAGTACAGCCTCGACTTTCGCTGGATCCACGGACACACCTTCCTTGGAGATGACATGTCCCAAAAACATGATCTCCTCGAGCCAAAACTCGCACTTAGAGTACTTAGCGAACAACCGCTCCTTTCGCAAGGTTTCGAGAATAACTCTCAAGTGCTCACGATGTTGCTCCCAGCTATCTGAATACACCAAGATGTCGTCGATGAACACGATCACGAAGGTGTCCAAAAAGGGTTTGAACACCCTATTCATGAGATCCATGAACGATGCAGGAGCGTTAGTGAGTCCAAAGGGCATGACCATAAATTCGTAATGCCCATACCTGGTCCGGAAAGCCGTCTTGGAGATATCATCTCCCTTAATTCTGAGTTGATGGTACCCAGATCTAAGGTCGATCTTTGAGAAGATCCTGGCCCTCTGCAACTGATCGAACAGATCCTCGATGCGTGGCAACGGGTACTTATTCTTTATTGTCGCCTGGTTAAGCATCCGATAATCGATGCACAACCGCAATGATCCGTCCTTCTTTTTCACGAACAAGACGGGAGCTCCCCAGGGCGAGACACTGGGGCGAATGAATCCCTGATCCATCAACTCCTGCAACTGCTTCTTGAGCTCTGCGAGCTCGGCTAGCGCCATCCGATATAGAGCCTTAGAAATTGGCGCAGTACCCGGCAGCAACTTGATGCTGAACTGCACCTCGCGAGGTGGAGGAAGGCCTGGCAGTTCCTCCGGGAAGACGTCTGGAAAATCTCGAACAATCTCCAAGTCTCCCATCGGGACTCGCGTCGGCCCAGACTGGATGACACTGACCAAAAAGGCAGTGCATCCCTTCCTCAGGTAGCTCTGCGCCTTCAACGACGAAATCAACTTGCTCGCCCGAACGGGTTTCACGATCTTGAATTCCATCTTGGGCATTCCTGGTGGAGATAAAACAATCCTGCTATCTCGGCAAAAAATCTTGGCATGATACTTGTGCAGCCAATCCATGCCTAGGATGACGTCAAATTCTGTCATCACTAGCAGGATAGCACAAGCCGGTAAATGTCGATCTGCTAAGACTACGTCCAACTCTGGTACGTAGGCCGCACAAATGGTATTTTTCCCAATCGGGTTATACACTTCAAGTGTACTATGCAAGGGTTTTATAGGTATGTGCAAACACTCGGCAAAATTTACCAAAATAAAAGAGTGTGTGGCACCATAATCAAAAAGCACAAAAGCCGCTTGGTTAGCGACGAAAAGGTCACCTTGCACTAGGTCGCCCTTGGTCAACTGCTCAGCCTTGGCTGAGTAGACGCGTCCCGGTGCCCTCCTTTGACCGCTCGTCTGTGATGGTGGCGACTGATACTGCTGTTGCGGCAGTGGTGGCCGAGGGAGCAAAGGTGCTCCGCTGGTCTGCCTGGAATCATCAGCCGCCTTTTTACGGCAATCACGGACGTAGTGGCCCATCTTGCCACAATACAGGCATCCGCCTGTGTCGAGCGGGCACGCTTGCCCAAAGTGAGATCGCTGGCATCTGGGGCATACGCTGCCAGCCTGTTGCCTGGCTGGAGGGTTGCCCTGTGGCCGCTGACGCTTCGAAGGAGGATATCGTTTCCTTCCTCCTTTGCTCTTTACAGGAAGGAGCGGTCGTTTGCCTGGGTCGCCGGAAGGTGTCTTCGGCTCACCACCCGTAGCGGGTGGCCTCCTGCCCTGAGCACTCTTAGTGCGCTCCCATGCTTCACTCAGAATGGTGGCGGCAACAACTACCGCAGAGAAGGTCGAGGGCATGCTCGTTAGGACCCGATGCATGAGTCCCTCCTTCAGCCCCCAAACAAACTTTTCTGCTCGCTCGCGATCATCCGCGAACAGGTTAGGGCAGTAGGGTTCCAAACTCTGGAATTTGGCGATGTAATCCGTCAAACTCGAATTGCCCTGGCAGAGCTCCAAGAACTCCACCTTCTTCTTCTCCCTTGCGTGAGGCGGGAAATAGTTCTCCAAGAAAGCCTTTCTGAAAGCTTCCCAAGGAATGGGCGAAATCCCCAAAAACTGCACACCCTGCGTCATGTCCCACCAACTGCGGGCATTCCCCTTCAGCCTGAAGGTCCCGAATAGCGTCTTCTTGTCATCGGGCACTGACAAGACCTCGAACACTCGTTCCACCTCCTTCACCCAGCTATCGGCCATGTCTGGGTCGGGCTTGCCGTTGAAGATCGGGGGATCAAGCTTCAGAAATTTCTCATACGTCACTGCGGTATGCGGGATCGGCTCAAGAACGGGCGCTGGTTCCCTTTGGGAATGAATTTGGTCTCGCATAGCCGCTGCCAGGGAACCTAGGGAATTCATCACGAATCCCCGCTGATCTGACCATTCGTCAACAGACCCTTCGTTCGAGTTCCTTGTCATCCTTGGAGTAAACAAGGAATACCCATAATTAGAAATTTTAGGAAGCTCAAAACAAGCAAAAACATAAGTACTATTCATGTTTAACATGAGTAGTTTATGTAACCCCAGCAATGCTGGTACATACACAAAACATGTCAAGCCACTTAACTTAACAATGCCTTGTGCACCTACTAAGCAAGAGGAAAAGTATACTCACAGCGCGATGCGGATGCTCAATGGTCAAGAATCCTTGCTTTCCTTAGCTCTGATACCAAGTTGTAACACCCCAAAATTTCAAGCTTGCAAACCTTTCAAAAAAAAAACAAACAAGAGACTAAAAAGGAATCTCTTCATCTCAGAGATGGTTTACGAAATCAGCGGAAGACTATACTTTTATTAATTTCAAAAAGGCAAGCTGACAACTTTGAGCGCGTTAGCTAAAAGAACCAAAACGCACAACACATGCTACTTGCAAACACTTGGAAAAACCACTTTCATTTAAGAAGTTCTCCAAATAGTACAAAATTCGGATATTCCAAGGAAAATCCGTTATAAAACCCCAAACAACAGGACGCGAGCTAAGAGCAGGAAGAAGAACGTCTTGGAGCCATCTTGCCATCGCGCCATCGCCTGTGGTGTACCTAATCATCACCTGTACCCATAGAATGGGTTAGTTTCGCGAAAAACTAGTAGGTGCACATGAGAGACTACAAGGAACTGAATTATGCAATTTAATTCAGTAGATTACGCAGTTTAAAGCAAATATGCAGTTAAACAGGTAAGAAATGCATGCAGATAACTAGTGCAAACGCGTAAGTAGTGCAAGCGAATAAGTAGTGCAAGTGAATAAGTAGTGCAAGTGAATAAGTAGTGCAAGTGAATCAGTAGTGCAACGAATCAGTAGTGCAGCGAATCAGTAGTGCAGCGAATCAGTAGTGCAAGCGAGTCGGTGGTGCAAGCGAGTCGATGGTGCAAGCGAGTCGGTAGTGCAGGCGAGTCTCACGGTTCAGCAACCAATGTGAACAGACTTTATGTTCCGATATTACTGGCCTGCGGGTACGCGTAGGCAAAACATAGAAACAACTGAGACTAGTTTGGGCGTCTATTATTCTATGTATTTTCAATAACCCGAATAGCTAGTTGAGTCCGCTCCAAAGGGGATGGCTTTAGCCGAGAGAGGATTCCCCAGAGGCTGAAAAGCAGTGCCACGGATGCATCCAACTTCTGCAGAAGTATTGAGCCAACTATTGTAGCCCCTTTCCCCTAACTTCAATGACTGGGGAGGCCGGATCATTGCCCGTGGGGTGGTTGTTAACAACTTGTCCATTGGAGTTTTTGTACCGATCTGTCCTCTACCTTGACAGACAACCAGAAGCGAACGGGTGCGTTAGGGGTTGCTTAACTAACGACCCATTCTATGCTGTGGTCTTTAAACCACTCGAGCATCTTGCCTGTGAAGGCGAATGTGAGGCCATTTATGTGATTACAACAGTTTGCATTTAGCATTGTTCGAGGTCGCACGACCATCTCATCCGATCATCGCAGCACTAGACGTGTCGTGCACGACTACAAGTACTCTAGGATAAAGGGGGTATAGCTCCTCAATAGAAGCCTCAACAGGAGTGTTTCACAAAGATGTAAAGTTTATCAACTTTACTCTATCTTTTGAAACTGCAGTACCTTGTGCCAACATGATGCATGTGATTATCTCGAATCACATCCGCTATCAGGGTATCTACATGTCTCGCATGACTCGATACCGGCCTCGATAGACGGGATACGGGTTTCTCAACATAACACCCGCTAAGAAGTTCGCTCGCTCCCGACTAAACTCTTGTCGCAAGAGGGAGAGTGGTAAATGCTTCTTGCATCCTCCACGAGGATGCCCTTAAGGCATCCGCAAAGAGTAAGAACCTGCACGTCATCTGCAATAGCAAGGCAATACCAACACAAATGCAAAAGCAAGAGCGTAGGCGCAGAGCGCGACGGCAAGGATTGCGAAACCGCATCCTTGAGTGAAGTGGATACTCGTATAAATATATATATATATATATATTCATTCAATGGTCGCTTGTTATCATCGCAAAATTTTTACGTTTTGCAAATCAAACTGACCTTTGAAAAAGTTTTTGAAAATAACTCGCCTCCGTTTTTAAAATGCGGGATTATTCCGAAGAATGGGACTCGCCTGTCGGTACGAGGTTCAACCGTTCCTGCCACCTTTAACAGGGGTAATTGAACCAATGATCAATCTTATGCTCTACTCTATTCAACTTGTCTAAATCATGTTCTAATTTCTAAATGCACATAGAATCAGGCATGTGCTATGAATTTTCAGGCAATGCACATTTGAAAACATGATGTTTGCTTTGAATGATTGAAATATTTAGAATAGGTATCACATGGAAAATCGTGAATTGGGATTTGAAATATACTTCTGAGAGAAATAAAAATCGACTTTGAGGAATCCTTGACATTTGGTGAAAATCGATTCTGAGAAACTTGGTTTCTCTGATTTCAAACTTTGAAATTGAAATTCTAACTTAGAAAATTTGAATTTGGAACTTGGGAAATATTTGAAATATCATTGGCAAATCCATATTCTTTTGAATAAGACTTAGAAAAAATCTAAATTCAAACTTTGAAATTGACTGCATAACTTTGGAAAATTGAGTTTATGAACTCGAAAAACACTTGAAATATTCTTTGAAATTCAATGCTTTTGGGAAAATCGATTTTGCTATAAGACTTAGGAGATTTTGAGAAAATGAACTTCTTTGAATTGAGATTGGAATTGGCAAATGCATGAAATGAATGAATATGGATTTGAGGAATTGAGAAATACTTTTTGTATTTTTTAGAAATGCAGTGCATTTTTGAAGTTAGCCTAAGAGTGTAGGCTGAATGTGGCTAATGTGAAGATCATAAATCTAGATATCTTTCATATTCTGACTATGGCCATAAATACGAATTCCACCAAGTTTATAAACTTCATAAAAGCTAGTGTATGTGCCATTCGTGTAGACCATAGTGAGTTTGAATATGCATGAATCATCACCCATCACACATTAACATTATTTAAAAAAATAAACTATATGCAATGCTGCCTAAGCTAAGCAGGAAATGTAAATTCTTATTCCAAAGTTTAATTTAGTTTACATCACTATTGAAATTTAAATACATGAAAAATAAAGTCTTCAATGTACCTGCAAAACTAGAAAACTTTGTTAGTGATGATATGTTGGCTTTTCTAGGTTTATCCAGTAATATCTAGAAATTACTGGATTTTGCTAGATATAAGCCTTTTCCTTGATTCCCTTAAATAAAAATGATAAAGATGTGAAATCAAATTGAACAAATAATGAATATAAGATGTGGAATTTCGAAATTGGGCTCCAAATGACCAAAATACCCCTAATGACAAGACTATGGCCTTGAAATTAGGGTTTTTAGAAAGATATTTTGATAAATTGCAAGTTTTGAAATTCAAATGCAAATAAATCAAACTAAATATGCTATGACATGATTAAAAATATGAAAATTAGGGTTATGGATTTCAAAATTTAGGTCAAATGACCAAATTGCCCCCGATAGCAAGACTATGGCCTTGAAATCAGGGTTTTTAGAAAATATTTTGGTAAAACTTAGGTTTTATGCACTAAATGAAATCAAATGAACATCAAATTTAACCTAAAGTATCCTAATATGATTATGAATATGATTAAACCCTAAAAATATATGCTTATGTACGAAAATTCAAGAATATCACAAAAACTGTGATTTTGGCAGTGTTTTTGGATCTTTCAAGAACCCTGTTTTGCAATTTGCTTAATTCAGCCATCAATCAGATTCCAAAATTCATCAAATTTGGTACCTACACTTGTTATAAACCTAATTTTGAATTAGAATTATAAAAATATTTTTTTGACATTAAATTAACCCGAAAATTGCATCAAACCCTAAAAATATGTTATTTTTGACCTAGTTCACCAATGAGTTTCAGAGTTAGACCCGAATCAGGGATCAATCTTTCATGAAAATCTATGAAATTTTACAAAAACAAACTAGGAATAAAAACAGATATTTCCCAATTTACAGATCGGAAAAAGCATCTTCAGTTAGGGAGAAACCCTTCCGGCAATCTGGACTTGAATATTGCAAACCACACATGAGTTAAAACAGACACTGCAGATTACAAATTTCGGGATAAATATCAATACTATTCCAAAATATATGATATTTTAGCAGTAAATAGTAGACAGAAAAATAACAATACTCACTTTTTACATATTATGAATCGGATCTGTGGTTTGGGATTTATAAACAACACAAGTCTGATTAGGGTTTTGGTAAACCCTAACGAGTTTTAAATTAAAAATTAGACTTTCTATCAGAGGAAAAATATCAAACAGAAATGAAAAAATCTAAAAATTTCAAAGTAGATAGATCTAATCAATATGAATCCATGGCACTTTACAGATCTCAAATCAGATATCGGATGAGAAAAATATCATCATATCAAGTCACCCTCCTGATTTTAACACCGATTTTAAAGTTTTAAAAACCCGACCTGATGTTTGATTTTTTTGACAGGGTTCCCGAAGTCCAAAATCTCTGATTTTTTTACAGTAGTTCAATCACATATGCATGCATCACATATAAAAAAAATCATAAATAAACAGCAAGTATTTCAATCCGAAACATCATGCTCTTTTCTGTTCTAAACTAAAAAATACACAGAAATCTAAGAAACTTGAGAAAATATGCATTAATTAATGAAAAACAATAAAACAAACCATAAAACAGCAAATAAAAATTATTTCTATGCTGGAAAACGTAAAATAAACATGAATAAACAAATAAATAAAATAAAATCAAGGAATCAATGGCTGGAATTTGATTTCACCCTTAAACACATGGATTTGACCCATTAAAAGGGTAAATCATGTATTTCATTGGTTAATAATGCAAAGAATAATGTTAAAATTGATTCTAATGGATTAGAATCCCTGTAAACACCACAAAAAAGAGTTAGATCACTTTCTTGAACCGTTCTTGAGGTTCTTGAGGTTGAATCCATGGTTTAATCCATGAAGGGGATGACACCAATGGCTAAAATTGATTTAAAACATGAAAAAGTATTAAATAAAACTAAAAAATATTACCTTGGTGCTTGCAGCTGCAATGGAGGAAGGTGGCGGTGCTGGAGAGGAGAGAGAAGCCACGAAAATTTGAGAGAAAAGAGCCCTCCTTTTGGCCCCCCTTAGGTCCCTTTTTATAGTTTTTCAAAAAGTCACTTAATTAGGGTTAATTAAGAGGTTTTTCATTTTTTTAGGACTCTTTCTAATAAATCCACTAAAGGCAACGAATTTTTGTGGTTTTCTAACCCTAAATGAACTCTAACTAAACCTTAATTAACACCTAATTAAACCCTAAAAAGTCCAAATGTGATGCCACTTGGCATCTTCCACATTTGGTTTTTTAAAAACCTTTAAAAACACTAGTTTTAAAAACTAAACCTCAAAATGATATTAACTCTTATAAACCCCTAACACTAACCAAGACACTGACTAACCCTAGTCTAGCCCTGACTTACTGGAATATGGCGCCACTCCGAGTGGGCCCTACTTGAGTTTTTCAAAAAGCGATTTTAGAACTTGAAATTGAAGGAGTTTTCAAAAGACTTTCAAAAGTAAACTTAAAATTAGAATTTTTGAAATGGCATAGAGTTCCAACTGGGTCAGAACTTCTCTGGATACGGCGCCAACAGGGTGGGCCCCACATCGAAGTTATGAAAAACTTGAAATAAATACTAAAAATGGCTTTAAAAAAGGGTTAAAATCAACAGTTGAAATTCAAAGTTTTAAAAATAGAGTTCTAAGCAAACTGGAACTCTGGGCTAGAGTCCTGGATTTATAGGACTCTGAGATTTTGGTCTTTTAAAAGCCAAATGAAGGAGTTTTTGAAAAGATTTTATAAAAAATGATGCAATAAGTTAGAAAATATTGTCAGGGTTAGACTCCTAACTCAATCAGGACTCCGAAATAGAGTCCTGAATTAGCTGGACTCTGTAAAATGACCTAATTTTTGAAAACAAATGGAAATAAATAAAAAACGGAGTAAAAACAAACTTCAAAACAGACTCCTGACTGGACTAGGACTCTAGGACAGAGTCCTGATCGGACTGAAACTCTAGATTTTTTGGTATTTTCTGAAAAACAAATGAAAGAACTTGTCAAAACAGTGAAAACAATAACGAACATTGAAATAAAACAAAGTTCTGATTCAACTGAGACTCTGAGGACAGAGTCTTGATTGAACTAGGACTCTTAGATTTTTGGATTTTCTGAGAAAACAAATAAGAGAATTTTGAAAAACAGTTAAAAATAGGATGAAATCGAAGTTTCGGTTCAGAGTCCAGATCTGATTAGGACTCTGAGAAAGAGACCTGATTCGATCAGAACTATAAGAATTTTGGTTTTCTGATAAACAAATGATGAAATTTGGGCAAAGCCTTTGAAAACCAGTGAAAATGAAGTATAAAAACCAATTTTGGATAGAATCTCACTTCGATCAGGACTCTGGAGTAGAGTCCTGATTTGATCAGGACTCTGAGATAAAATCTCAGAATTTTGAAATTTTTTGATAAAAGTGTAATAGTTTTGGTAGATTAAAAGATTTCTGAAAGATTCTCTCAAAATTGAAATCAGAAGCAAAGTCCTGATCCAACTAGAACTCTTCAAACAGAGTCCTGGTTCAACTAAAACCTTGAATTTTTTTGACTCATTTTGAAAGATTTGATTGAAAATGGATAAAATAGTTGTAAAAGATTAGAGTCCCAATCCAATTGAAACTCTGAAGAAGTGTCCTGATCCGACTGGACTCTTGCAGAAGAGTCCTGATCCAACTAGGACCCTAACATTTTGGCAAAAACAAAAGATTTTGAAAGGTTCTTCTCAAAAACAGGTAAAAAAGTAGTGAAAATTAGAGTTTTGATCCGACTAGGATTCTGGAAAAAGAGTCATGATCCAATTAGGACTCTAAGATTTTTGGAGATTTTTGACAAGTAAAGGAATCCAGAAGCAACACCACCTAAATGGGTCTCATCTAAGAATTGAAATCAATTGAAATTGAGTTTGAAATGAATCCAGATTGTTTTCTGAGAAAATATTTCAAAATATAAAGTCCTGGGGTTAAAAAAATGACAGAATGTTGAGTAAAAACCCAGGTTTTGAAATTGATTTTTGAAAGAAAAAGTTTTAAAACTCAAATCTGGATTAAATATTTTGAAAACGAGAGTGCTGGATCTCGAAAATGAGATGTAATGACATGCAATGCAGTGAAATGACATGTCAAATGGATGCAATGATATGCAATGATCTGTAATAACATATGAAATGGATAAACAATGGATGAGGGTGAAAATTTGGGGTGTTTACAGATGCCCCTCTTTGCTACTAAGCCGGTATAGAGCCGAACTTAGTGGCAAAGAAAACATACCAAATTTGAACCATAAAAATGCCCCAGTTAGATAAGTCTGACTGGGTATGAAAGAATTAATTCAAATGATGATGGTAGATATAAAATGGAGAATAAGAAGAAAATTTTATTTTAAAAGGAAGTGAGATTCAGGTTTTGCCCTTAACCTGGATGGGACAGGAAATACCTCGTATGGAACGAAACTCAGGCTTAACCCTTAACCTGACCGGGTTGAAAATGGAATACCTCATCAATGAAGGCTCAGGTTTGTACCCTTGACCTGATTGGGCAATGAAAATGAAATACCTCATCAAATGAGGCTCAGGTTTGTACCCTTGACCTGATTGGGCAATGAAAATGAAATACCTCATCAAATGAGGCTCAGGTTTGTACCCTTAACCTGATTGGGCGGAAAATGAAATACCTCATCAAAGGAGGCTCAGGTTTATACCCTTAATTTGATTGGGCGGAAAATGAAATACCTCATCAAAAGAGGCTCATGTTTATACCCTTATCCTGATTGGGCGGAAAAATGAACGGAATCCTCGAAAGAAGAGACCGTGATGGAACCTTCGGATTTCCGCACAATGAATCCGATAGGGGTTTTGCAAAAGGAAGGAAATTGGGGTCCCTAAAGCTTGAAAAGGGTTTGATTTTGTACGTCTCATTGCTGAGACTAAATAGCTTTTGAAATTGCCTTTTGCTGAAATTGGTGGCTTAACCTCACGCCAAAATTGGACTGTCTATGGTGGGACAGTGGGGACACAGGGAAGTGTGCGAATCTGAGAGCCCGTGCGCTCAGATTATACCAAAGAAGGGAAGGAATCTTGAAAACTCCTGTAATCAAGTCCTAAAAGGGATGGTGTCAGGATGCGTCAAAGATGAACCTCAAGCTCTCGCTTCATGCCAGGATAGCTAGAAAATATTGTCAAAATGTTGAAAATTGTTGTTGATTCAAAATAATTGAAAATGATGCACATTGTTTTGAAAGTATTCCCGCTTTTCTACCTAAAGTGTTACCTCCAACTGGGCTTAACTCCGTAGAATTGGGATTCGAATTCAAATTGCTTGCAATTGGATTTCTTCCAAGGAAGCTATCAATTTCCTTGATATGGACGGGAACGAAAATATTCTGGATATTGCGAAAACTATTGGTGAAAGAATATTGATAAAAGAATTTCACAAAATTAAAGAAGATTCTTGGTAGATTTGGCAGTCTGATATCCTGGGATTCTTTTCTCATGATGATCTTTCTGCACTCTCTTTTTGACAGAATTGGAGCTCTCTTGGATTTTTCGGGAATTACATCATCCTTCATTTTGGAGATGTCCTGACTTTTCTCTCTTTTGGGGAAGGGTACGTCACAAACTCCTTCATCTCGTAGATGTTCCGATCCTTCTTTTCTCTCAGGGATTATCTTGACGATTATTGGCTCTTTGGTAGGAAATCTCTTGATGATAGCAGAAATTAAATACCTTTTAGGGTTTGTCGGTAGGCTCATCACACTCACCTTCATCTCGACGGTGATCTGAACTTTCCCTGGAAGGATCCGTCACAAACTCCGTCATCTTGGAGATGATCCAAATCTTCTTTTGGCCCTGGGGGTCGACTCGCTTAATTCGCCTTCATCTTGACGACAATTGAGAGATCCCTTTTGCAGATATTTAATTGCAACTTAGGTGATTGAGGAGATATGAAGATTGAGTGGATTTTTCTGTATCACCCAGGATATTTCGACTGCTTTATTTTTCCAGAAAGGTCTTTAAAAATGTGCCATTGACTGCGATCAATATCAATCACTTATGACTTTGCAACAACATTGAGTTTTCTTTACTGGCCATATCGCGAATTTATTCTTCATACTTTTGGTTGGCCAATAGAAAGATTTTGAACTTTGAATCCTTTTTCGCGAAAGCTTTGTCCTTTTGGAAGTAATACTGAGGGTATTCTGAGGTAATAATTTTGTGCAATAAAGATTTTTGAAATCAACAAATATTCAACGACAAATTGGCAAAATTTTCTTGAAATCCTTTTGTGAAAGCGAGCATTTGAAGCGCAACGCAACACATCCATGACAGAAATTCTCTTCTCCTTTCCCCAAAGGAGAAGATTCAAAAATTGGAATTAGAAATTACTCCTCTCTTCCCTGAAGAGGAGGTGTTTGCAAAACGAACTTTCGAAGAGAAATTAAGCTTTCGTCAAAACTTCCTAACATTAGGCTTCTCTTATGGAAAGGGGGCCGGAAATGGTGAGGTTGGTAAATTGGTCATGAAGGAACGAGTTCATCACACTCTCCCTGAAAAGAGGGTCCTTCATGATGAAAATGGCCTAGTCTGAAATTATGGGGCCACAAGGAAAGCAAGTCTCCGTCGAGTCTCTCCCTATAAAAAGGGTTCCTTGTGTGAAATTTAGAATTTTGTTTTGCAAACGGTTCACAAAGACACGAGTCTCTTCAAACTCTCCCTAAAAATGGGCTAAGTGAACGAATTGGATAGCATGCGAAAAGAGCGAGCTCCCTCGAACTCTCCCTATAAAAAGGGTCTCTCGCAAGAGAAAATAATTGAAATTGGTATTGGATGACCAAAAGGGTCAAATTTTGGAAATTGGAATTTGGAAATTTGATATTTGAAATTGGAAATTGGAAATTGGAAATTGGAAATTGGAAATTGGAAATTTGGAAATTAAAAATTTGGAAATTGATAATTGGAAATTGGAAATTGATTGACCCGAAGGTCGAAATTGTGAATTGGTTTATTGAGAATGACATGGGTTCTATAGGGATTCAGCCTAAGAACGACATTGGTTCTATTGAGAACGGCATTGGTCCCGTAGGGGTTTGACCTACGAACTATCAATTCCATAGGAATTCAACCTAAGGATCATAACTCAAGAAGGAATGATTCCAATTTGTGAGCTTTGAATGGACCAGGTGCTAAACTGGGTTTTTGAGGGAAGATTCGAATCAGAATTCAATTCTTCAAGGAAAACTAGATGAATTGGATTTTGAAAGACAATTCGAGTCGGAACTCGGATCTTCTAGACCAATTCTGAATTGGATTTGGAAGAAGATTCAAATCGGAACTCGACTCTTCTAGACCAATTCTAGAATCTAGAGGAAAGAAAAGTATACGAATTGGATTTGTAAGAAAATTCAAGTCGGGACTTGGATTTTCTAGACCAATTCTGAATTGGATTTGGAAGAAGATTCGAATCGGAACTCGACTCTTCTAGACCAATTCTAGAATCTAGAGGAAAGAAAAGTATACGAATTGGATTTGTAAGAAAATTCAAGTCGGGACTTGGATTTTCTAGACCAATTCTGAATTGGATTTGGAAGAAGATTCGAATCGGAACTCGACTCTTCTAGACCAATTCTGAATTGGATTTTAAAGAAGATTCGAATCGGAACTCGAATCTTCTAGACCAATTCAAGACATTTAAAGGAAAGAAAAGTTGATAAGTATAAAGATGACATTTGGGACTAGTTCAACTAGCACGAGCATCAGATCTTGGAAAAGTACCAATACGAGCACTGGGTTTTAAAAGGTTACCAGTACGAGCACTGGGTTTTGAAGGATTACCAGTACGAGCGCTGGATTTTGGAAGGTTGCCAGTACGAGCACTGGATTTTCAAAGATTACCAGTACGAGCACTGGACGTTGAAAGATTACCAGCACGAGCGCTGGGTTTTGAAAGATTACCACTACGAGCACTGGATTTTAAAAAGTTACCAGTACAAGCGCTGGATTTTAAATGGTTACCAGTACGAGCACTGGGTTTTGGAGATTTACCAGCACAAACACTGGATTTTGAAAGATTACCAATTGATTTTGATGGAAGATTTTCAGTCTTCACCCTTACGACAACTTGGACAACTGTCGAGGCCTCAGGATTTATCCCTTAACCTGAATGGGTAGTTCGATGCAGATGCAAATCGATGCAGATGAATGCAAATGAATGTAAACGCAAATGAATGTAAATGGGTGCACATGCATGCAAAATGAGAGATTTGTTTGATCCTGCCTGCATACAGGGTATTGTAGATAAACTAAGACATTAAAAATGCCCCAGTGTAACTGGGAAAAGAGAATATTGATCATTATTTGAAGATAATTTTGAAGGAATTACAAAGAATAGGGCATGATTTAAGTATAAATTTTTTTCAAATGTCGGGCATTGATAGGATCAGGTAATTCCACTCCATCGGCATTGATGAGACGATAGGAGTTGCGAGGCAATGCCTCTTTGACAACATATGGACCTTCCCAATTGGGTGACCACTTGCCACCTGGGCGGTGTTTGAGATAAGTCGTTGATCTGAGCACTAGATCATTGACTTGAAACTTTCTTTCGATGACAGATTTTGCATATTGTCTGGCTATCCTTTGACGATACGATTGAGCGTGCTCTGCTGCTTTGAGCCTTTTCTCATCTAGCAAATCAAGTTGTACTAGCCGCTGTTGCTGATATTGATCAAGAGGTAATTCTAGAAGTGACGCAAATTTCAGAGCAGGTTTCTGAACATGTAGAGGCAGTACTACTTCTGTTCCGTAGACAAGTTCTGACGGAGTAGCATTAGTTGGAGTTCGAATGGTGGTTCTATATGCCCACAGCGTGTCATGAATCTTTTCATGCCAGTCACGACCTGTTTCCAAGGTTCGCTCCAGGATTCTAATCAGAATCTTATGAGTGGCCTCTGCTTGACCATTTCCTTGAGGATAATAAGGAGCGGAAAAATGATGATGAATTCTGAACTTTGAGCAGAATGTTCTCATTCTCTCATTCTTGAAATGACTGCCATTGTCGGACACAATATCATGCGGTATACCGAAACGACAAAGGATATTCTTGTGAATGAAAGAAACCACGTGTCGGCCCTCTACTGTGCGTAGAGTGACTGCTTCTACCCACTTAGTAAAATATTCTGTTGCGGCAAGGAAATATTTATGACCATTAGAAGCTGAAGGAGTGATGGGGCCTACAACATCGAAAGCCCACATGGAAAATGGCCATGGTGAGACGACAGATTGCAAGTATGTCGCCGGCGCATGAATGGAAGGTGCATGCATCTGGCATTGAACACACTTCTTCACAAAACGATAGCAATCTTGTTGCATGGTTCTCCAGTAATATCCTGCTCGGATGATTTGTTTGACGAGGGTCTGATAGCCAACATGACCCCCGCAGATACCTTCATGCGCTTCTTGCACAACTTCTTTGGCTTCTTCTTCGTCTAAACATCTGGAATATTCATAACTAAATCCACGACGATAGAGGACATCGGCAAGAATAAAATATCAAGCAGACATGCGCTGAATTGCTCGCTGCTCTTTCTTTGAGAGTTCTGGAGGAAATTTCCCAGTTTTAATGAAATTTTTGATATCATGATACCAGGGCTTCCTCTTTTGCTCAGCCTGGTTTATCTGCTCTACTGGGACGAAAGCGGGTTGATCAAGTCTGCCAATTTCAAATGAGCGACAAGATTCTCCACCCTTGAAAGACATGATGGATCCCAGATTGGCTAAGTTGTCTGCAACTTGATTGAAGTCTCTTTTGATATGGAAAAGTTTGAATTCTTCGAACCTGTTGGCAAGAGCTGAGACAATTTTCTGGTAAGGAAGTAATTTCTGATCTTTCACTTGCCATTCGGCTAGGACTTGATTGACGACGAGCAAAGAATCGCCATAAGCATGCACTCTTCTGACATTAAAATCCTGTAGAATTTTCAGACCTTGTATCAAAGCTTCATACTCGGCCATATTGTGAGTGCACTGAAAATTCAGTTTGAGAGAAAAGGGGATCATCTCCTTCTCTGGTGTAATTAGCAGAATTCCGATTCCTATGCCGACCATATTCTTGGAACTGTCGAAGAATAAATTCCAAATTGAGGATTGTTGAATATTGCAGATCCGCTCATCGGGGAAATCATCCTCGGCTTTAACTTCCTCTGCTAGAGGAAAATCTGCCAATTGATCTGCGATTGCTTGACCTTTGATAGATTGTTGGGAGACATACTCCAGATCATATTGCATCAATAGGACTTGCCGTTTGGCAATTCGTCCGCTGAGAAATGGCTGTTCAAGAACGTACTTGAGAGGATTTAATTTAGATAGAATTTTGACTTCAGATGCCAACAGATAGTGTCTCAATTTCTGACACATCCATACCAGAGCTAGACATGTCTTCTCTATCTGAGAGTATTTCTTCTCATAATCAATAAAGGTCTTGCTCACATAATAAATGGCGTGTTCTATCAAACTGCCTTCTTCGTATTGTGCCAAGAATCCGCCGCAAGCAACTTGATTAACTGAAATATATAGCAATAGGGGCTTTCCCAATTCTGGTGGTTTTAGAACGAGCAGATTAAGAAGATACTTCTTGATGCGTTCGAACGACTGCTGACACTCTGGTCCCCATTCGAACCTCACTCCTTTTCTGAGCAAATGATTGAAAGGCTCACATCTCATGGCCAAATTGGATATAAATCGCCGAATTGATTGCATGCGTCCCTCAAGGCTACACAATTCTTTGAGATTAGTCGGAGGCGGCATGCCAATGATAGCCCTGGCCTTAGCGGGATCTATCTCTATCCCCTTCTTGCTGACTAAGAAGCCCAGCAACTTGCCAGATTCGACTCCAAAAACACATTTTTGTGGGTTGAGTCTTAGCTTGTAAAGAATGAGCCGCTTGAAAACTTGATTGAGAGCTTCGATGTGATTTTCCTCTTCTTTGGATTTTACCAAAATATCATCAACATATGCATCCATGATTTTGTGCATCTGATCATGGAAAATAACGGCCATAGCGCGCTGATAAGTGGCTCCAGCATTCTTGAGCCCAAAAGGCATAACCGTGTAGCAGAAAGTGCCCCATGGCGTGGTAAAGGATGTTTTGGATTGGTCACGAGCGGCCAACTTGATTTGATTATATCCGGAGTATCCGTCCATAAAGGAAAACATAGCATGCCCGATTGTGCTATCGACTAGGAGATCAATGTTTGGGAGCGGATAGTCATCCTTTGGAGTGGCTTTATTGAGATCACGGAAGTCGATATAGATTCGAACTTTACCATTCTTTTTAGGAACTGCTACGATATTCGCCAACCAATCCGGGTAATCTATTGCTTGAATGAATCCTGCTTTAAGCAAATCTTCAAGTCCTTCTTTGACCTGCTGCTCGATTCGAGGATCCATTTTTCTTAACTTCTGCTTAACTGGTTTCGCATCAAGCTTTAAAACGAGGCGATGTTCCACCAATTTAGGATCTAAGCCTGGCATATCCTCATAAGTCCATGCGAATATTTTTTCGTGCTGCTTGAGGAAATTAGTGAGCCTTTCTTTCTCTACCGGACTCAAACCACTGCCAATCTTAAGAATTCTAGGATCGTCTTCTGATCCGATATTGATATCCTCAGTTGGATCTTGAACTAAGGATGATGGTTCATCTTGCTTTTGAACCGATGCAAACTCTGGCAGTTCTTAAAGAGCTGAATCGAACTCTGCGGATTCTTCTGACTGCTTTGTAGTCTGACTGCATTCTGTTCTTATTTTGACCTGATGAGTTACTGCTGATTTCGAACAGGCATTTAGATTAAGGACGAGCTTCTTGATAGACCAGGAAGACATTCTGAAAATTGGAGGGTAAATTGATTCAGGGAAATTGCTCATCATGAAAATAGATTGCGCTTATTGAGAAAATGATTGGAAAGATAAAAGAGCAAAATGATTTCAATTTTGTGAAAATTCCATATTGAGAAGTAAAGAGACAGATGGCACCAAGATAAACAAAGGAAACTTGCGACTTTATTGAAAGATAGAATCAATTAAAATGACAATGACAGAATGAAATGGGATATCATCCCGACAAAAGAATAGAAAAGGAAAGATGAATGAATTCTTCTAATGCGTTCCCTTAACGAAAATAGTGCCTTTCTGAGATCTTCGGCCATTAAAGCCCAATCCGGCCCTTTTAGGGCAGTGCTGAGGAATCACTGGTTCAAGACGACCATCTTCATTTTTGCCTAAGCCTTGGAAAGGCTGGTAGCCGTGCTTTACTAGTAAATCAAATCCCCTTTTAGCCTTCATAAATTGGGGGAATAGAGGATGACCCTTAAGTGTGCTATAATCAATTCGTCCTCCAATCTTGAAGAACTGTGGACCTCCCCATCGGGTCGTAGCCACCGTATGCTCAGGTTGCTCTGTCATCTGTATTATTCCTGAATCTTCTTCGAAACTGACCTCTTCAATACCCCTAATGCTAGGGATATCAGTAGTGAAAGAGGGCCTGGGAACCATGGGCTGTGCTAGCCTCTGCTCCGGATCTTCGCCTAAGACTGTCGTGATCATACCACCTTTTGACCACTTGATGCACTGATGCATAGTAGACGGTACTGCGTTTGTGTTGTGGATCCATGGTCTCCCGAGAAGCAGATTATAAGTGGGCGGCACATTGACCATGTGAAAGAGAATTGAATGGACCGAGTAGTCAATGAAGATTTCCAGGAAGATTTTTCCTTTTGCTGTTTGGCCATGATTGTCGAACCCATAAATGGTGATTGGATCTGGAATGTACTCTTCTTCTTTTATGCCCAAAGCTTTGGCGGTCATTTCCGGGCATATGTTGAGGCTGCTGCCTCCGTCTATCAGTACGTGAGGAACGGTCATCCCTCTGGTTCGAACCACAACATACAGGGCGTTGTTATGGAACACATGAGGCTTAGGGAGATCCTCATCGGAGAAAGTAACTGGAGCATTAGTCATGGCCTGATTAACTATATGGGCCATACCTTCCAGAGTTATGCTCGGTTTCACCTTGATTTTCTGCAATAGATCGCTCAACTTCTGCTGATGCTTGGCAGAGGCCTGGGTTAAATCCAAAATTGAAACATTGGATAATGCTGTGATTAGCTTTGGCGCAGATGTCTCACTTTTCTTGGGGGTGGTCTTAACGAAATGTTTAGGGAACCACGGCATTCTTCTGGCTACCTCAGGAGATACCCCAGCGGGCTTGTCAGACACTTTTATCTTGCCAAAGGCTGAGATGAGATCCATCTTCTGAGCCTTGGATTGAGCCTGTTGCAATACCAGGACCCGATGCTGAGCTTGCATATCCTTTTCAAAGCACAGCCTGATATGCTCTTGTGGTTGAAATGACTGTTAGGTGATGACTACTGTAGAATGACGAGGAAATGGCTCTTTTAGAATATCTATATTTTCATCTTCCGTACCTTCTACCAGAAGATTTTTATCAATAAGGTCCTGAACAATGTTCTTGAGAACGAAGCAATTCTCGGTATTGTGCCCCACTGTTCTGTGGAACTTGCAGAATTGGTCTTTGAATTTTCCCATAGGAACGGGAGGATCGGCCAACCTTGGCAACTTGACTATCTCCTTGGTCAACATGTACTCGAGCACAGTCTCGAGTGATTGATCTAATGGAGTGAATTTTCTGTCATAGCTCCATCCTTCGTGCTTCACTTTCTCTCGGGGTTTTGGTCCCTGCTCTAGCTGAAGCGGCTTGCTGAATTGCGGGATCGACTTTCCTTTCTGGTCATTCTTGTTTAAACCTCCTGCCCCATAACAGAAGTCTTTATTCTGCCCCTTGCGATGGTTCTGTTTATCATTTCTGGCAGAGTGGGCGAAATGAGTGTTCTTTTTTTACTCATTCTGATTGTTGTTCTTAGCAAAAGTGAAGCCTTCATAAAAACCGTTTTCCATGCTTAACTCGAGCCATTCGGCCCGCTCTGTTAACTCAATAAATGATCTGGATGGCGCAGTAGAGATGAGACCTTTTAGAGGCTGCGAGAAATTGCTTAGAATCAAGGACAAAGCATGCCCTTCTGATATGGGGTCTCTCATCTTATTGCAAGCTGACCTCCAACGGTGGATAAAATCTCGGGCCTTTTCATTTTCTCTCTGTTTCAGGCCACAGAGGTGGCTGAGGGTCGGGAGCGCCTCAGCGTTGAACAGAAAGCGCTCAATGAACATATTCACCACTTTATCAAATTCTTTCAGCTCTATGGGGTTGATGTGCTCCGAGTACCACTTGGCTGTTGTTCCCTCCAGACTGCGAGGGAAACAAAGGAAGAGTGCTCGATTATCTCGCTTGAATCTAGAACATTCAGCGAAGAACATGGCGAGATGAGCTTTAGGGTCGCCAGAACCATCAAACTTGATAAATTTTCTAGGGAGATTATCCAGATTGTCGTTTCCATCTAAGCCATCATAGAAGTCTTCGCTGGTGAAGACTTTCTTGCCCTTGTCGCGGGCCTGTAGATCTTTGACCATTCTCATCATATCTTTTAATTGTGACTGAGTAGGGTCGTCAACAGACTGATTTTTGGATTTGTAAGCCGACCCCTGGCCCTGAGTTGACCTTTTGAATTCATGTTTATTTTCACATTTCTTGTCAGCATCGTCAGCTGATTCTGACTCATCAGATACTTCCTCATGACGATTCTGCCTTTTGATACTTTTCATATTCTTGGCGGCATGACCCTTATCCTTCTGCTCAGTGCTGGCTTCAGCATGCTCTGCCAGCATCCTGGTCATCAGTTTCTTGAACATAACATACATTTGAGGATCAATGTCATCCTCAACCTGCTGTCCCTGATTTTTAGCTGATCGAGGGGAGTCCATTTCCTCTTCCGAAGCGACTGAGTATGCGATGCCTTCAACTGATAGGGTTTTCTTTCCGAACCTTGTATGAACCATCGAGTATCACGAGTGTTCTTTTGAAAGTTGTTGATGCTCTCTGCAAGGTAGAATTGATGGTTAGGTTCTTGAAGGAAATTTGGTTTGGAGGAAAATATTTATTGAGAATTTTGGTAGACAATTGAAAGAGTATCCCATTACTAGGGATTGAGTCGTCGCTGGGATTACGACAATTGCGCTGCTATTCCTTTGCAAAAATAAATAGCTGAAAAATATGCCTTGTTACCTAGGCGAGGTCGTCAAACCAAGATAGGATGAAATTTAAAGGAATTTTATTGAAGGAAAAAGACATGACTTTATTAATAATAAACTTGACAAAGGGGAGGGGGGGCGAACAATTTTCCACCACTCCTGATAATCAGAGGACACTCGAGGACCAGGAAAAATAGTGAGAGTAATAAAGGAATCCCAGCCATGTCTAGCAGAATGGTATGCTCCGGACCACTGATCTGATGTGAGATCGAACTCTGGCAGAACCCCTGCTAGTGGACGAATCTCTACGCGCTTCTGCCTCTGAGAGAACTGCCTGACGCACCGCTCTGGATGATAGTATGCGTAGAAGAATGGACCAAGTAGCCTGAATCGCTTGTCGTATGCATAAGTGTATCTAGGAGGTGATTCCTGACTATCAAAGTAGTCCCATACGACTTCTTCCTCCTGAAGGCTGTCGATCAAGAATCGGTATCTCGCAACTGGAAGAAGCTTTTCACCATTGTATCTGAAGGAACTGGCTCGGGCTGGCACATGCCGGAGGAACCAAGACTGTAACGCGTAGGTGCACCCTTCGACTAGAATTGATTCTCCGAGTGCGAAACGAGTCAACCCTCGGTATAGAAAGGCGAGTGCGGCCATGGCTATCGAGAGGTGGCTGGTCTGTCGACTTCCCCATCTCCTTAGAAGCTGGATTATTCTGATATCTATATAATTCCGCCCATCAGGAAAGAAGGCTAATCCCACCGTGCACAGAACCATCGCGTGCTGGATTCTCTCTCGAGCTGTCCTGGACAATGAGCTGACCTCTGCAAATGTTCCATACTGTTTGTAGATTTCGAGCAGGTCCACATATTCGTTTCCATCTTTTTCAATCAGAGGCCAAGACTTGCGTCCCGTCATGCGAGCTAAGGCGTCTTTAGGGTCCAGACCCTTGACATTGATCAAAAATTGTTTCTCCAATGGATCTCCAGGCCGACCAGCTGGCTCAGGTAATCCCATAATCTCTGAAAATTCATCTATCAGTACTGTCATCTCGCTCCATGGGAACCAGAAAGTAGAAGTGCTCGGATTCCACCGTTCTGCTAGTGCATGGATCAAATTGTCGTTGACTGTCTGCTTTCCCACTGCGGACGCCAATTCTAGCCCACAATCGTCCAAGTGGTCCGGAAACATACGAGAGAAGTTCTTGAGCCATAAATAGTACCACCGGGGAATGAAGGATCCGGTGTTGAGGACTCGATGTTCAGGAAGACTTTGTCGCACCTCGTAGGAGATGTGACCCTCAGGGAAGACTGAATCAAGCTGACTGGATGCCATCGGACTGGAAATCATGGAAAATTGGAATAAGACTTGGGAAAATACAAGAATTTTGAAAGAGAATTGCAGGCAGGATAAAATGAAGTAGAAATTCGAGATCCAGAAGAAAGTGAGGATGGAAAATCACCTGGAGTTTTTGAAGGAAATCAAGGGAAATTTGGAAAATCGTCCAGGGTTTGATGAAATATGAAGAAATACTTCATAAAATGGAAGATGAAGTATTTGAAAAATCGTCCAAGGTTTAAAACATGGACAGTACATGGACATAGATTGGGGAATTTTGAGAAAATCGTCCAGTATTTTAGAAAATTGGGAAAATATGGAAAATAAAAAGGAAATAACACATTCAATCACATTCTGCATAAACAAGTATGCACATACATCATTCCCTAAAAGCTGACTCTAGATGTACAAATTTTGAAATGGCTGTAGGATCTTAATCCTAACTCTAAGGTTCAGATCAACTGTATCCAATCCAGTTATGCCTATATACTCGAGCCAAGGCCCGATGTACGTGGCATAAAATCAATTCCTCCGGTTCTAGGTTCATGTTTTCCAACATCCTTGAGCACCTGCCGATATACATTGGACTATGGCCCTTGGTACGTGGCAGGGGGGTTTTCACCCAAATAGGTGGCCCAGTTGTGAGGCTCTGTCCCGAACTATGGTTCTGGAAGAGAGCCCAGCAACGTGAAGACTGGGACAATATAGGTAGGGTGATTTTTTTGAAAAACATGAGCACATGCAATCAAACAGAAGGCTCTAAGTCCTAAAGAGATAGAATTTTGAAATATTTGAAGAAGCAAACATTGTTTTCATACAATTCCTAAATTGAGGAGTGTTGTATTAGACATAAGTCTATGTCAGCTTGAATAATTCTCCTCAATATGGTCCTACCAAACCATACCTAGTCTATATGCATTCCATGTCAGTTGGGTTCAAGTCTAGGCTCCTAGGTTCACATGATATCATAAAGTAAAGCTGACATTCCATGGAAATCGATTTTGACAATTTGAACTAAGTAGAGTATTAGATTGATCAGGCGAAGACAGGTCCCATCTCGGTCGCCAAACCTGTTATCATCGCAAATTTTTTACGTTTTGCAAATCAAACTGACCTTTGAAAAAGTTTTTGAAAATAACTCGCCTCCGTTTTTAAAATGCGGGATTATTTCGAAGAATGGGACTCGCCTGTCGGTACGAGGTTCAACCGTTCCTGCCACCTTTAACAGGGGTAATTGAACCAATGATCAATCTTATGCTCTACTCTATTCAACTTGTCTAAATCATGTTCTAATTTCTAAATGCACATAGAATCAGGCATGTGCTATGAATTTTCAGGCAATGCACATTTGAAAACATGATGTTTGCTTTGAATGATTGAAATATTTAGAATAGGTATCACATGGAAAATCGTGAATTGGGATTTGAAATATACTTCTGAGAGAAATAAAAATCGACTTTGAGGAATCCTTGACATTTGGTGAAAATCGATTCTGAGAAACTTGGTTTCTCTGATTTCAAACTTTGAAATTGAAATTCTAACTTAGAAAATTTGAATTTGGAACTTGGGAAATATTTGAAATATCATTGGCAAGTCCATATTCTTTTGAATAAGACTTAGAAAAATTCTAACTTCAAACTTTGAAATTGACTGCATAACTTTGGAAAATTGAGTTTATGAACTCGAAAAACACTTGAAATATTCTTTGAAATTCAATGCTTTTGGGAAAATCGATTTTGCTGTAAGACTTAGGAGATTTTGAGAAAATGAACTTCTTTGAATTGAGATTGGAATTGGCAAATGCATGAAATGAATGAATATGGATTTGAGGAATTGAGAAATACTTTTTGTATTTTTTAGAAATGCAGTGCATTTTTGAAGTTAGCCTAAGAGTGTAGGCTGAATGTGGCTAATGTGAAGATCATAAATCTAGATATCCTTCATATTCTGACTATGGCCATAAATACGAATTCCACCAAGTTTATAAACTTCATAAAAGCTAGTGTATGTGCCATTCGTGTAGACCATAGTGAGTTTGAATATGCATGAATCATCACCCATCACACATTAACATTATTTAAAAAAATAAACTATATGCAATGCTGCCTAAGCTAAGCAGGAAATGTAGATTCTTATTCCAAAGTTTAATTTAGTTTACATCACTATTGAAATTTAAATACATGAAAAATAAAGTCTTCAATGTACCTGCAAAACTAGAAAACTTTGTTAGTGATGATATGTTGGCTTTTCTAGGTTTATACAGTAATATCTAGAAATTACTGGATTTTGCTAGATATAAGCCTTTTCCTTGATTCCCTTAAATAAAAATGATAAAGATGTGAAATCAAATTGAACAAATAATGAATATAAGATGTGGAATTTCGAAATTGGGCTCCAAATGACCAAAATACCCCTAATGACAAGACTATGGCCTTGAAATTAGGGTTTTTAGAAAGATATTTTGATAAAATGCAAGTTTTGAAATTCAAATGCAAATAAATCAAACTAAATATGCTATGACATGATTAAAAATATGAAAATTAGGGTTATGGATTTCGAAATTTAGGTCAAATGACCAAATTGCCCCTGATAGCAAGACTATGGCCTTGAAATCAGGGTTTTTAGAAAATATTTTGGTAAAACTTAGGTTTTATGCACTAAATGAAATCAAATGAACATCAAATTTAACCTAAAGTATCCTAATATGATTATGAATATGATTAAACCCTAAAAATATATGCTTATGTACGAAAATTCAAGAATATCACAAAAACTGTGATTTTGGCAGTGTTTTTGGATCTTTCAAGAACCCTGTTTTGCAATTTGCTTAATTCAGCCATCAATCAGATTCCAAAATTCATCAAATTTGGTACCTACACTTGTTATAAACCTAATTTTGAATTAGAATTATAAAAATATTTTTTTGACATTAAATTAACCCGAAAATTGCATCAAACCCTAAAAATATGTTATTTTTGACCTAGTTCACCAACGAGTTTCAGAGTTAGACCCGAATCAGGGATCAATCTTTCATGAAAATCTATGAAATTTTACAGAAACAAACTAGGAATAAAAACAGATATTTCCCAATTTACAGATGGGAAAAAGCATCTTCGGTTAGGGAGAAACCCTTCCGGCAATCTGGACTTGAATATTGCAAACCACACATGAGTTAAAACAGACACTGCAGATTACCAAATTTCGGGATAAATATCAATACTATTCCAAAATATATGATATTTTAGCAGTAAATAGTAGACAGAAAATTAACAATACTCACTTTTTACAGATCATGAATCGGATCTGTGGTTTGGGATTCATAAACAACACAAGTCTGATTAGGGTTTTGGTAAACCCTAACGAGTTTTAAATTAAAAATTAGACTTTCTATCAGAGGAAAAATATCAAACAGAGATCAAAAAATCTCAAAATTTCACAGTAGATAGATCTAATCAATATGAATCCATGGCACTTTACGGATCTCAAATCAGATATCGGATGAGAAAAATATCATCATATCAAGTCACCCTCCTGATTTTAACACCGATTTTAAAGTTTTAAAAACCCGACCTGATGTTTGATTTTTTTGACAGGGTTCCCGAAGTCCAAAATCTCTGATTTTTTTACAGTAGTTCAATCACATATGCATGCATCACATATAAAAAAAATCATAAATAAACAGCAAGTATTTCAATCCTAAACATCATGCTCTTTTCTGTTCTAAACGAAAAAATACACAGAAATCTAAGAAACTTGAGAAAATATGCATTAATTAATGAAAAACAATAAAACAAACCATAAAACAGCAAATAAAAATTATTTCTATGCTGGAAAACGTAAAATAAACATGAATAAACAAATAAATAAAATAAAATCAAGGAATCAATGGCTGGAATTTGATTTCACCCTTAAACACATGGATTTGACCCATTAAAAGGGTAAATCATGTATTTCATTGGTTAATAATGCAAAGAATAATGTTAAAATTGATTCTAATGGATTAGAATCCCTGTAAACACCACAAAAAAGAGTTAGATCACTTTCTTGAACCGTTCTTGAGGTTCTTGAGGTTGAATCCATGGTTTAATCCATGAAGGGGATGACACCAATGGCTAAAATTGATTTAAAACATGAAAAAGTATTAAATAAAACTAAAAAATATTAAAAATATTACCTTGGTGCTTGCAGATGCAATGGAGGAAGGTGGCGGTGCTGGAGAGGAGAGAGAAGCCACGAAAATTTGAGAGAAAAGAGCCCTCCTTTTGCCCCCCCTTAGGTCCCTTTTTATAGTTTTTCAAAAAGTCACTTAATTAGGGTTAATTAAGAGGTTTTTCATTTTTTTAGGACTCTTTCTAATAAATCCACTAAAGGCAACGAATTTTTGTGGTTTCCTAACCCTAAATGAACTCTAACTAAACCTTAATTAACACCTAATTAAACCCTAAAAAGTCCAAATGTGATGCCACTTGGCATCTTCCACATTTGGTTTTTTAAAAACCTTTAAAAACACTAGTTTTAAAAACTAAACTTCAAAATGGGTTTTCAAAATGATATTAACTCTTCTAAACCCCTAACACTAACCAAGACACTGACTAACCCTAGTCTAGCCCTGACTTACTCGAATATGGCGCCACCCCGAGTGGGCCCTACTTGAGTTTTTCAAAAAGCGATTTTAGAACTTGAAATTGAAGAAGTTTTCAAAAGACTTTCAAAAGTAAACTTAAAATTAGAATTTTTGAAATGGCATAGAGTTCCAACTGGGTCAGAACTCCTCTGGATACGGCGCCAACAGGGTGGGCCCCACATCGAAGTTATGAAAAACTTGAAATAAATACTAAAAATGGCTTTAAAAAAGGGTTAAAATCAACAGTTGAAATTCAAAGTTTTAAAAATAGAGTTCTAAGCAAACTGGAACTCTGGGCTAGAGTCCTGGATTTATAGGACTCTGAGATTTTGGTCTTTTAAAAGCCAAATGAAGGAGTTTTTGAAAAGATTTTATAAAAAATGATGCAATAAGTTAGAAAATACTGTCAGGGTTAGACTCCTAACTCAATCAGGACTCCGAAATAGAGTCCTGAATTAGCTGGACTCTGTAAAATGACCTAATTTTTTAAAACAAATGGAAATAAATAAAAAACGGAGTAAAAACAAACTTCAAAACAGACTCCTGACTGGACTAGAACTCTAGGACAGAGTCCTGATCGGACTGAAACTCTAGATTTTTTGGTATTTTCTGAAAAACAAGTGAAAGAACTTGTCAAAACAGTGAAAACAATAACGAACATTGAAATAAAACAGAGTTCTGATTCAACTGAGACTCTGAGGACAGAGTCTTGATTGAACTAGGACTCTTAGATTTTTGGATTTTCTAAGAAAACAAATAAGAGAATTTTGAAAAACAGTTAAAAATAGGATGAAATCGAAGTTTCGGTTCAGAGTCCTGATCTGATTAGGACTCTGAGAAAGAGACCTGATTCGATCAGAACTATAAGAATTTCGGTTTTCTGATAAACAAATGATGAAATTTGGGCAAAGCCTTTGAAAACCAGTGAAAATGAAGTATAAAAACCAATTTTGGATAGAATCCCACTTCGATCAGGACTCTGGAGTAGAGTCCTGATTTGATCAGGACTCTGAGATAAAATCTCAGAATTTTGAAATTTTTTGATAAAAGTGTAATAGTTTTGGTAGATTGAAAGATTTCTGAAAGATTCTCTCAAAATTGAAATCAGAATCAGAGTCCTGATCCAACTAGAACTCTTCAAACAGAGTCCTGGTTCAACTAGAACCTTGAATTTTTTTTACTCATTTTGAAAGATTTGATTGAAAATGGATAAAATAGTTGTAAAAGATTAGAGTCCCAATCCAATTGAAACTCTGAAGAAGAGTCCTGATCCGACTGGACTCTTGCAGAAGAGTCCTGATCCAACTAGGACCCTAACATTTTGGCCAAAATAGAAGATTTTGAAAGGTTCTTCTCAAAAACAGGTAAAAAGGTAGTGAAAATTAGAGTTTTGATCCGACTAGGATTCTGGAAAAAGAGTCCTGATCCAATTAGGACTCTAAAATTTTTGGAGATTTTTGACAAGTAAAGGAATCCAGAAGCGACACCACCTAAATGGGTCTCATCTGAGAATTGAAATCAATTGAAATTGAGTTTGAAGTGAATCCAGATTGTTTTCTGAGAAAATATTTCAAAATATAAAGTCCTGGGGTTAAAAAAATGACAGAATGTTGAGTAAAAACCCAGGTTTTGAAATTGATTTTTGAAAGAAAAAGTTTTAAAACTCAAATCTGGATTAAATATTTTGAAAACGAGAGTGCTGGATCTCGAAAATGAGATGTAATGACATGCAATGCCATGCAATGCAGTGAAATGACATGTCAAATGGATGCAATGATATGCAATGATCTGTAATAACATATGAAATGGATAAACAATGGATGAGGGTGAAAATTTGGGGTGTTTACAGATGCCCCTCTTTGCTACTAAGCCGGTATAGAGCCGAACTTAGTGGCAAAGAAAACATACCAAATTTGAACCATAAAAATGCCCCAGTTAGATAAGTCTGACTGGGTATGAAAGAATTAATTCAAATGATGATGGTAGATATAAAATGGAGAATAAGAAGAAAATTTTATTTTAAAAGGAAGTGAGATTCAGGTTTTGCCCTTAACCTGGATGGGACAGGAAATACCTCGTATGGAACGAAACTCAGGCTTAACCCTTAACCTGACCGGGTTGAAAATGGAATACCTCATCAAAGAAGGCTCAGGTTTGTACCCTTGACCTGATTGGGCAATGAAAATGAAATACCTCATCAAATGAGGCTCAGGTTTGTACCCTTGACCTGATTGGGCAATGAAAATGAAATACCTCATCAAATGAGGCTCAGGTTTGTACCCTTAACCTGATTGGGCGGAAAATGAAATACCTCATCAAAGGAGGCTCAGGTTTATACCCTTAATTTGATTGGGCGGAAAATGAAATACCTCATCAAAAGAGGCTCAGGTTTATACCCTTATCCTGATTGGGCGGAAAAATGAACGGAATCCTCGAAAGAAGAGACCGTGATGGAACCTTCGGATTTCCGCACAATGAATCCGATAGGGGTTTTGCAAAAGGAAGGAAATTGGGGTCCCTAAAGCTTGAAAAGGGTTTGATTTTGTACGTCTCATTGCTGAGACTAAATAGCTTTTGAAATTGCCTTTTGCTGAAATTGGTGGCTTAACCTCACGCCAAAATTGGACTGTCTATGGTGGGACAGTGGGGACACAGGGAAGTGTGCGAATCTGAGAGCCCGTGCACTCAGATTATACCAAAGAAGGGAAGGAATCTTGAAAACTCCTGTAATCAAGTCCTAAAAGGGATGGTGTCAGGATGCGTCAAAGATGAACCTCAAGCTCTCGCTTCATGCCAGGATAGCTAGAAAATATTGTCAAAATGTTGAAAATTGTTGTTGATTCAAAATAATTGAAAATGATGCACATTGTTTTGAAAGTATTCCCGCTTTTCTACCTAAAGTGTTACCTCCAACTGGGCTTAACTCCGTAGAATTGGAATTCGAATTCAAATTGCTTGCAATTGGATTTCTTCCAAGGAAGCTATCAATTTTCTTGATATGAACGGGAACGAAAATATTCTGGATATTGCGAAAACTATTGGTGAAAGAATATTGATAAAAGAATTTCACAAAATTAAAGAAGATTCTTGGTAGATTTGGCAGTCTGATATCCTGGGATTCTTTTCTCATGATGATCTTTCTGCACTCTCTTTTTGACAGAATTGGAGCTCTCTTGGATTTTTCGGGAATTACATCATCCTTCATTTTGGAGATGTCCTGACTTTTCTCTCTTTTGGGGGAAGGGTACGTCACAAACTCCTTCATCTCGGAGAGGTTCCGATCCTTCTTTTCTCTCAGGGATTATCTTGACGATTTTTGGCTCTTTGGTAGGAAATCTCTTGATGATAGCAGAAATTAAATACCTTTTAGGGTTTGTCGGTAGGCTCATCACACTCGCCTTCATCTCGACGGTGATCTGAACTTTCCCTGGAAGGATCCGTCACAAACTCCGTCATCTTGGAGATGATCCAAATCTTCTTTTGGCCCCGGGGGTCGACTCGCTTAATTCGCCTTCATCTTGACGACAATTGAGAGATCCCTTTTGCAGATATTTAATTGCAACTTAGGTGATTGAGGAGATATGGAGATTGAGTGGATTTTTCTGTATCACCCAGGATATTTCGATTGCTTTATTTTTCCAGAAAGGTCTTTAAAAATGTGCCATTGACTGCGATCAATATCAATCACTTATGACTTTGCAACAACATTGAGTTTTCTTTACTGGCCATATCGCGAATTTATTCTTCATCCTTTTGGTTGGCCAATAGAAAGATTTTGAACTTTGAATCCTTTTTCGCGAAAGCTTTGTCCTTTCGGAAGTAATACTGAGGGTATTCTGAGGTAATAATTTTGTGCAATAAAGATTTTTGAAATCAACAAATATTCAACAACAAATTGGCAAAATTTTCTTGAAATCCTTTTGTGAAAGCGAGCATTTGAAGCGCAACGCAACACATCCATGACAAAAATTCTCTTCTACTTTCCCCAAAGGCGAAGATTCAAAAATTGGAATTAGAAATTACTCCTCTCTTCCCTGAAGAGGAGGTGTTTGCAAAACGAACTTTCGAAGAGAAATTAAGCTTTCGTCAAAACTTCCTAACATTAGGCTTCTCTTATGGAAAGGGGGCCGGAAATGGTGAGGTTGGTAAATTGGTCATGAAGGAACGAGTTCATCACACTCTCCCTGAAAAGAGGGTCCTTCATGATGAAAATGGCCTAGTCTGAAATTATGGGGCCACAAGGAAAGCAAGTCTCCGTCGAGTCTCTCCCTATAAAAAGGGTTCCTTGTGTGAAATTTAGAATTTTGTTTTGCAAACGGTTCACAAAGACACAAGTCCCTTCAAACTCTCCCTAAAAAGGGGCTAAGTAAACGAATTGGATAGCATGCGAAAAGAGCGAGCTCCCTCGAACTCTCCCTATAAAAAGGGTCTCTCGCAAGAGAAAATAATTGAAATTGGTATTGGATGACCAAAAGGGTCAAATTTTGGAAATTGGAATTTGGAAATTTGATATTTGAAATTGGAAATTGGAAATTTGGAAATTAAAAATTTGGAAATTGATAATTGAAAATTGGAAATTGGAAATTGGAAATTGATTGACCCGAAGGTCGAAATTGTGAATTGGTTTATTGAGAATGACATGGGTTCTATAGGGATTCAGCCTAAGAACGACATTGGTTCTATTGAGAACGGCATTGGTCCCGTAGGGGTTTGACCTACGAACTATCAATTCCATAGGAATTCAACCTAAGGATCATAACTCAAGAAGGAATGATTCCAATTTGTGAGCTTTGAATGGACCAGGTGCTAAACTGGGTTTTTGAGGGAAGATTCGAATCAAAATTCAATTCTTCAAGGAAAACTAGATGAATTGGATTTTGAAAGATAATTCGAGTCGGAACTCGGATCTTCTAGACCAATTCTGAATTGAATTTGGAAGAAGATTCAAATCGGAACTCGACTCTTCTAGACCACTTCTAGAATCTAGAGGAAAGAAAAGTATACGAATTGGATTTGTAAGAAAATTCAAGTCGGGACTTGGATTTTCTAGACCAATTCTGAATTGGATTTGGAAGAAGATTCAAATTGGAACTCGACTCTTCTAGACCAATTCTAGAATCTAGAGGAAAGAAAAGTATACGAATTGGATTTGTAAGAAAATTCAAGTCGGGACTTGGATTTTCTAGACCAATTCTGAATTGGATTTGGAAGAAGATTCGAATCGGAACTCGACTCTTCTAGACCAATTCTGAATTGGATTTTAAAGAAGATTCGAATCGGAACTCGAATCTTCTAGACCAATTCAAGACATTTAAAGGAAAGAAAAGTTGATAAGTATAAAGATGACATTTGGGACTAGTTCAACTAGCACGAGCATCAGATCTTGGAAAAGTACCAATACGAGCACTGGGTTTTAAAAGGTTACCAGTACGAGCACTGGGTTTTGAAGGATTACCAGTACGAGCGCTGGATTTTGGAAGGTTGCCAGTACGAGCACTGGATTTTCAAAGATTACCAGTACGAGCACTGGACGTTGAAAGATTACCAGCACGAGCGCTGGGTTTTGAAAGATTACCACTACGAGCACTGGATTTTAAAAAGTTACCAGTACGAGCGCTGGATTTTAAATGGTTACCAGTACGAGCACTGGGTTTTGGAGATTTACCAGCACAAACACTGGATTTTGAAAGATTACCAATTGATTTTGATGGAAGATTTTCAGTCTTCACCCTTACGACAACTTGGACAACTGTCGAGGCCTCAGGATTTATCCCTTAACCTGAATGGGTAGTTCGATGCAGATGCAAATCGATGCAGATGAATGCAAATGAATGTAAACGCAAATGAATGGAAATGGGTGCACATGCATGCAAAATGAGAGATTTGTTTGATCCTGCCTGCATACAGGGTATTGTAGATAAACTAAGACATTAAAAATGCCCCAGTGTAACTGGGAAAAGAGAATATTGATCATTATTTGAAGATAATTTTGAAGGAATTACAAAGAATAGGGCATGATTTAAGTATAAAATTTTTTCAAATGTCGGGCATTGATAGGATCAGGTAATTCCACTCCATCGGCATTGATGAGACGATAGGAGTTGCGAGGCAATGCCTCTTTGACAACATATGG
This sequence comes from Nuphar pumila, assembly GCF_984573655.1. Lineage (NCBI taxonomy): Eukaryota > Viridiplantae > Streptophyta > Magnoliopsida > Nymphaeales > Nymphaeaceae > Nuphar > Nuphar pumila. The sequence goes on along the minus strand of NC_143261.1, from coordinate 59,544,376 downwards.
ACCTTCCCAATTGGGTGACCACTTGCCACCTGGGCGGTGTTTGAGATAAGTCGTTGATCTGAGCACTAGATCATTGACTTGAAACTTTCTTTCGATGACAGATTTTGCATATTGTCTGGCTATCCTTTGACGATACGATTGAGCGTGCTCTGCTGCTTTGAGCCTTTTCTCATCTAGCAAATCAAGTTGTACTAGCCGCTGTTGCTGATATTGATCAAGAGGTAATTCTAGAAGTGACGCAAATTTCAGAGCAGGTTTCTGAACATGTAGAGGCAGTACTACTTCTGTTCCGTAGACAAGTTCTGACGGAGTAGCATTAGTTGGAGTTTGAATGGTGGTTCTATATGCCCACAGCGTGTCATGAATCTTTTCATGCCAGTCACGACCTGTTTCCAAGGTTCGCTCCAGGATTCTAATCAGAATCTTATTAGTGGCCTCTGCTTGACCATTTCCTTGAGGATAATAAGGAGCGGAAAAATGATGATGAATTCTGAACTTTGAGCAGAATGTTCTCATTCTCTCATTCTTGAAATGACTGCCATTGTCGGACACAATATCATGCGGTATACCGAAACGACAAAGGATATTCTTGTGAATGAAAGAAACCACGTGTCGGCCCTCTACTGTGCGTAGAGTGACTGCTTCTACCCACTTAGTAAAATATTCTGTTGCGGCAAGGAAATATTTATGACCATTAGAAGCTGAAGGAGTGATGGGGCCTACAACATCGAAAGCCCACATGGAAAATGGCCATGGTGAGACGACAGATTGCAAGTATGTCGTCGGCGCATGAATGGAAGGTGCATGCATCTGGCATTGAACACACTTCTTCACAAAACGATAGCAATCTTGTTGCATGGTTCTCCAGTAATATCCTGCTCGGATGATTTGTTTGACGAGGGTCTGATAGCCAACATGACCCCCGCAGATACCTTCATGCGCTTCTTGCACAACTTCTTTGGCTTCTTCTTCGTCTAAACATCTGGAATATTCATAACTAAATCCACGACGATAGAGGACGTCGGCAAGAATAAACTATCGAGCAGACATGCGCTGAATTGCTCACTGCTCTTTCTTTGAGAGTTCTGGAGGAAATTTCCCAGTTTTAATAAAATTTTTGATATCATGATACCAGGGCTTCTTCTTTTGCTCAGCCAAGTTTATCTGCTCTACTGGGACGAAAGTGGGTTGATCAAGTCTGCCAATTTCAAATGAGCGACAAGATTTTCCACCCTTGAAAGACATGATGGATCCCAGATTGGCTAAGCTGTCTGCAACTTGATTGAGGTCTCTTTTGATATGGAAAAGTTTGAATTCTTCGAACCTGTTGGCAAGAGCTGAGACAATTTTCTGGTAAGGAAGTAATTTCTGATCTTTCACTTGCCATTCGGCTAGGACTTGATTGACGACGAGCAAAGAATCGCCATAAGCATGCACTCTTCTGACATTAAAATCCTGTAGAATTTTCAGACCTTGTATCAAAGCTTCATACTCGGCCATATTGTGAGTGCACTGAAAATTCAGTTTGAGAGAAAAGGGGATCATCTCCTTCTCTGGTGTAATTAGCAGAATTCTGATTCCTATGCCGACCATATTCTTGGAACTGTCGAAGAATAAATTCCAAATTGAGGATTGTTGAATATTACAGATCCGCTCATCGGGGAAATCATCCTCGGCTTTAACTTCCTCTGCTAGAGGAAAATCTGCCAATTGATCTGCGATTGCTTGACCTTTGATAGATTGTTGGGAGACATACTCCAGATCATATTGCATCAATAGGACTTGCCGTTTGGCAATTCGTCCGCTGAGAAATGGCTGTTCAAGAACGTACTTGAGAGGATTTAATTTAGATAGAATTTTGACTTCAGATGCCAACAGATAGTGTCTCAATTTCTGACACATCCATACCAGAGCTAGACATGTCTTCTCTATCTGAGAGTATTTCTTCTCATAATCAATAAAGGTCTTGCTCACATAATAAATGGCGTGTTCTATCAAACTGCCTTCTTCGTATTGTGCCAAGAATCCGCCGCAAGCAACTTGATTAACTGAAATATATAGCAATAGGGGCTTTCCCAATTCTGGTGGTTTTAGAACGGGCGGATTAAGAAGATACTTCTTGATGCGTTCAAACGACTGCTGACACTCTGGTCCCCATTCGAACCTCACTCCTTTTCTGAGCAAATGATTGAAAGGCTCACATCTCATGGCCAAATTGGATATAAATCGCCGAATTGATTGCATGCGTCCCTGAAGGCTACGCAATTCTTTGAGATTAGTCGGAGGCAGCATGCCAATGATAGCCCTGGCCTTAGCGGGATCTATCTCTATCCCCTTCTTGCTGACTAAGAAGCCCAACAACTTGCCAGATTCGACTCCAAAAACACATTTTTTGTGGGTTGAGTCTTAGCTTGTAAAGAATGAGCCGCTTGAAAACTTGATTGAGAGCTTCGATGTGATTTTCCTCTTCTTTGGATTTTACCAAAATATCATCAACATATGCATCCATGATTTTGTGCATCTGATCATGGAAAATAACGGCCATAGCGCGCTGATAAGTGGCTCCAGCATTCTTGAGCCCAAAAGGCATAACCGTGTAGCAGAAAGTGCCCCATGGCGTGGTAAAGGATGTTTTGGATTGGTCACGAGCGGCCAACTTGATTTGATTATATCCGGAGTATCCGTCCATAAAGGAAAACATAGCATGCCCGGTTGTGCTATCGACTAGGAGATCAATGTTTGGGAGCGGATAGTCATCCTTTGGAGTGGCTTTATTGAGATCACGGAAGTCGATATAGATTCGAACTTTACCATTCTTTTTAGGAACTGCTACGATATTCGCCAACCAATCCGGGTAATCTATTGCTCGAATGAATCCTGCTTTAAGCAAATCTTCAAGTCCTTCTTTGACCTGCTGCTCGATTCGAGGATCCATTTTTCTTAACTTCTGCTTAACTGGTTTCGCATCAAGCTTTAAAACGAGGCGATGTTCCACCAATTTAGGATCTAAGCCTGGCATATCCTCATAAGTCCATGCGAATATTTCTTCGTGCTGCTTGAGGAAATTAGTGAGCCTTTCTTTCTCTACCGAACTCAAACCACTGCCAATCTTAAGAATTCTAGGATCATCTTCTGATCCGATATTGATATCCTCAGTTGGATCTTGAACTAAGGATGATGGTTCATCTTGCTTTTGAACCGATGCAAACTCTGGCAGTTCTTAAAGAGCTGAATCGAACTCTGCGGATTCTTCTGACTGCTTTGTAGTCTGACTGCATTCTGTTCTTATTTTGACCTGATGAATTACTGCTGAATTCGAACAGGCATTTAGATTAAGGACGAGCTTCTTGATAGACCAGGAAGACATTCTGAAAATTGGAGGGTAAATTGATTCAGGGAAATTGCTCATCATGAAAATAGATTGCGCTTATTGAGAAAATGATTGGAAAGATAAAAGAGCAAAATGATTTCAATTTTGTGAAAATTCCATATTGAGAAGTAAAGAGACAGATGGCACCAAGATAAACAAAGGAAACTTGCGACTTTATTGAAAGATAGAATCAATTAAAATGACAATGACAGAATGAAATGGGATATCATCCCGACAAAAGAATAGAAAAGGAAAGATGAATGAATTCTTCTAATGCGTTCCCTTAACGAAAATAGTGCCTTTCTGAGATCTTCGGCCATTAAAGCCCAATCCGGCCCTTTTAGGGCAGTGCTGAGGAATCACTGGTTCAAGACGACCATCTTCATTTTTGCCTAAGCCTTGGAAAGGCTGGTAGTCGTGCTTTACTAGTAAATCAAATCCCCTTTTAGCCTTCATAAATTGGGGGAATAGAGGATGACCCTTAAGTGTGCTATAATCAATTCGTCCTCCAATCTTGAAGAACTGTGGACCTCCCCATCGGGTCGTAGCCACCGTATGCTCAGGTTGCTGTCATCTGTATTATTCCTGAATCTTCTTCGAAGCTGACCTCTTTAATACCGCTAATGCTAGGGATATCAGTAGTGAAAGAGGGCCTGGGAACCATGGGCTGTGCTAGCCTCTGCTCTGGATCTTCGCCTAAGACTGTCGTGATCATACCACCTTTTGACCACTTGATGCACTGATGCATAGTAGACGGTACTGCGTTTGTGTTGTGGATCCATGGTCTCCCGAGAAGCAGATTATAAGTGGGCGGCACATTGACCATGTGAAAGAGAATTGAATGGACCGAGTAGTCAATGAAGATTTCCAGGAAGATTTTTCCTTTTGCTGTTTGGCCATGATTGTCGAACCCATAAATGGTGATTGGATCTGGAATGTACTCTTCTTCTTTTATGCCCAAAGCTTTGGCGGTCATTTTCGGGCATATGTTGAGGCTGCTGCCTCCGTCTATCAGTACGTGAGGAAAGGTCATCCCTCTGGTTCGAACCACAACATACAGGGCGTTGTTATGGAACACATGAGGCTTAGGGAGATCCTCATCGGAGAAAGTAACTGGAGTATTAGTCATGGCCTGATTAACTATATGGGCCATACCTTCCGGAGTTATGCTCTGTTTCGCCTTGATTTTCTGCAATAGATCGCTCAACACCTGCTGATGCTTGGCAGAGGCCTGGGTTAAATCCAAAATTGAAACATTGGATAATGCTGTGATTAGCTTTGGCGCAGATGTCTCACTTTTCTTGGGGGTGGTCTTAACGAAATGTTTAGGGAACCACGGCATTCTTCTGGCTACCTCAGGAGATACCCGAGCGGGCTTGTCAGACACTTTTATCTTGCCAAAGGCTGAGATGAGATCCATCTTCTGAGCCTTGGATTGAGCCTGTTGCAATACCAGGACCCGATGCTGAGCTTGCATATCCTTTTCAGAGCACGGCCTGATATGCTCTTGTGGTTGAAATGACTGTTAGGTGATGACTACTGTAGAATGACGAGGAAATGGCTCTTTTAGAATATCTATATTTTCATCTTCCGTACCTTCTACCAGAAGATTTTTATCAATAAGGTCCTGAACAATGTTCTTGAGAACGAAGCAATTCTCGGTATTGTGCCCCACTGTTCTGTGGAACTTGCAGAATTGGTCTTTGAATTTTCCCATAGGAACGGGAGGATCGGCCAACCTTGGCAACTTGACCATCTCCTTGGTCAACATGTACTCGAGCACAGTCTCGAGTGATTGATCTAATGGAGTGAATTTTCTGTCATAGCTCCATCCTTCGTGCTTCACTTTCTCTCGGGGTTTTGGTCCCTGCTCTAGCTGAAGCGGCTTGCTGAATTGCGGGATCGACTTTCCTTTCTGGTCATTCTTGTTTAAACCTCCTGCCCCATAACAGAAGTCTTTATTCTGCCCCTTGCGATGGTTCTGTTTATCATTTCTGGCAGAGTGGGCGAAATGAGTGTTCTTTTTTTACTCATTCTGATTGTTGTTCTTAGCAAAAGTGAAGCCTTCATAAAAACCGTTTTCCATGCTTAACTCGAGCCATTCGGCCCGCTCTGTTAACTCAATAAATGATCTGGATGGCGCAGTAGAGATGAGGCCTTTTAGAGGCTGCGAGAAATTAATTAGAATCAAGGACAAAGCATGCCCTTCTGATATGGGGTCTCTCATCTTATTGCAAGCTGACCTCCAACGGTGGATAAAATCTCGGGCCTTTTCATTTTCTCTCTGTTTCAGGCCACAGAGGTGGCTGAGGGTCGGGAGCGCCTCAGCGTTGAACAGAAAGCGCTCAATGAACATATTCACCACTTTATCAAATTCTTTCAGCTCTATGGGGTTGATGTGCTCCGAGTACCACTTGGCTGTTGTTCCCTCCAGACTGCAAGGGAAACAAAGGAAGAGTGCTCGATTATCTCGCTTGAATCTAGAACATTCAGCGAAGAACATGGCGAGATGAGCTTTAGGGTCGCCAGAACCATCAAACTTGATAAATTTTCTAGGGAGATTATCCAGATTGTCGTTTCCATCTAAGCCATCATAGAAGTCTTCGCTGGTGAAGACTTTCTTGCCCTTGTCGCGGGCCTGTAGATCTTTGACCATTCTCATCATATCTTTTAATTGTGACTGAGTAGGGTCGTCAACAGACTGATTTTTGGATTTGTAAGCCGACCCCTGGCCCTGAGTTGACCTTTTGAATTCATGTTTATTTTCACATTTCTTGTCAGCATCGTCAGCTGATTCTGACTCATCAGATACTTCCTCATGACGATTCTGCCTTTTGATACTTTTCATATTCTTGGCGGCATGACCCTTATCCTTCTGCTCAGTGCTGGCTTCAGCTTGCTCTGCCAGCATCCTGGTCATCAGTTTCTTGAACATAACATACATTTGAGGATCAATGTCATCCTCAACCTGCTGTCCCTGATTTTTAGCTGATCGAGGGGAGTCCATTTCCTCTTCCGAAGTGACTGAGTATGCGATGCCTTCAACTGATAGGGTTTTCTTTCCGAACCTTGTATGAACCATCGAGTATCACGAGTGTTCTTTTGAAAGTTGTTGATGCTCTCTGCAAGGTAGAATTGATGGTTAGGTTCTTGAAGGAAATTTGGTTTGGAGGAAAATATTTATTGAGAATTTTGGTAGACAATTGAAAGAGTATCCCATTACTAGGGATTGAGTCGTCGCTGGGATTACGACAATTGCGCTGCTATTCCTTTGCAAAAATAAACAGCTGAAAAATATGCCTTGTTACCTAGGCGAGGTCGTCAAACCAAGATAGGATGAAATTTAAAGGAATTTTATTGAAGGAAAAAGACATGACTTTATTAATAATAAACTTGACAAAGGGGAGGGGGGGCGAACAATTTTCCACCACTCCTGATAATCAGAGGACACTCGAGGACCAGGAAAAATAGTGAGAGTAATAAAGGAATCCCAGCCATGTCTAGCAGAATGGTATGCTCCGGACCACTGATCTGATGTGATTTCGAACTCTGGCAGAACCCCTGCTAGTGAACGAATCTCTACGCGCTTCTGCCTCTGAGAGAACTGCCTGACGCACCGCTCTGGATGATAGTATGCGTAGAAGAATGGACCAAGTAGCCTGAATCGCTTGCCGTATGCATAAGTGTATCTAGGAGGTGATTCCTGACGATCAAAGTAGTCCCATACGACTTCTTCCTCCTGAAGGCTGTCGATCAAGAATCGGTATCTCGCAACTGGAAGAAGCTTTTCACCATTGTATCTGAAGGAACTGGCTCGGGCTGGCACATGCTGGAGGAACCAAGACTGTAACGCGTAGGTGCACCCTTCGACTAGAATTGATTCTCCGAGTGCGAAACGAGTCAACCCTCGGTATAGAAAGGCGAGTGCGGCCATGGCTATCGAGAGGTGGCTGGTCTGTCGACTTCCCCATCTCCTTAGAAGCTGGATTATTCTGATATCTATATAATTCCGCCCATCAGGAAAGAAGGCTAATCCCACCGTGCACAGAACCATCGCGTGCTGGATTCTCTCTCAAGCTGTCCTGGACAATGAGCTGACCTCTGCAAATGTTCCATACTGTTTGTAGATTTCGAGCAGGTCCACATATTCGTTTCCATCTTTTTCAATCAGAGGCCAAGACTTGCGTCCCGTCATGCGAGCTAAGGCGTCTTTAGGGTCCAGACCCTTGACATTGATCAAAAATTGTTTCTCCAATGGATCTCCAGGCCGACCAGCTGGCTCAGGTAATCCCATAATCTCTGAAAATTCATCTATCAGTACTGTCATCTCGCCCCATGGGAACCAGAAAGTAGAAGTGCTCGGATTCCACCGTTCTGCTAGTGCATGGATCAAATTGTCGTTGACTGTCTGCTTTCCCACTGCGGACGCCAATTCTAGCCCACAATCGTCCAAGTGGTCCGGAAACATACGAGAGAAGTTCTTGAGCCATAAATAGTACCACCGGGGAATGAAGGATCCGGTGTTGAGGACTCGATGTTCAAGAAGACTTTGTCGCACCTCGTAGGAGATGTGACCCTCAGGGAAGACTGAATCAAGCTGACTGGATGCCATCGGACTGGAAATCATGGAAAATTGGAATAAGACTTGGGAAAATACAAGAATTTTGAAAGAGAATTGCAGGCAGGATAAAATGAAGTAGAAATTCGAGATCCAGAAGAAAGTGAGGATGGAAAATCACCTGGAGTTTTTGAAGGAAATCAAGGGAAATTTGGAAAATCGTCCAGAGTTTGATGAAATATGAAGAAATACTTCATAAAATGGAAGATGAAGTATTTGAAAAATCGTCCAAGGTTTAAAACATGGACAGTACATGGACATAGATTGGGGAATTTTGAGAAAATCGTCCAGTATTTTAGAAAATTGGGAAAATATGGAAAATAAAAAGGAAATAACACATTCAATCATATTCTGCATAAACAAGTATGCACATACATCATTCCCTAAAAGCTGACTCTAGATGTACAAATTTTGAAATGGCTGTAGGATCTTAATCCTAACTCTAAGGTTCAGATCAACTGTATCCAATCCAGTTATGCCTATATACTCGAGCCAAGGCCCGATGTACGTGGCATAAAATCAATTCCTCCGGTTCTAGGTTCATGTTTTCCAACATCCTTGAGCACCTGCCGATATACATTGGACTATGGCCCTTGGTACGTGGCAGGGGGGTTTTCACCCAAATAGGTGGCCCAGTTGTGAGGCTCTGTCCCGAACTATGGTTCTGGAAGAGAGCCCAGCAACGTGAAGACCGGGACAATATAGGTTGGGTGATTTTTTTGAAAAACATGAGCACATGCAATCAAACAGAAGGCTCTAAGTCCTAAAGAGATAGAATTTTGAAATATTTGAAGAAGCAAACATTGTTTTCATACAATTCCTAAATTGAGGAGTGTTGTATTAGACATAAGTCTATGTCAGCTTGAATAATTCTCCTCAATATGGTCCTACCAAACCATACCTAGTCTATATGCATTCCATGTCAGTTGGGTTCAAGTCTAGGCTCCTAGGTTCACATGATATCATAAAGTAAAGCTGACATTCCATGGAAATCGATTTTGACAATTTGAACTAAGTAGAGCATTAGATTGATCAGGCGAAGACAGGTCCCATCTCGGTCGCCAAACCTGTTATCATCGCAAAATTTTTACGTTTTGCAAATCAAACTGACCTTTGAAAAAGTTTTTGAAAATAACTCGCCTCCGTTTTTAAAATGCGGGATTATTCTGAAGAATGGGACTCGCCTGTCGGTACGAGGTTCAACCGTTCCTGCCACCTTTAACAGGGGTAATTGAACCAATGATCAATCTTATGCTCTACTCTATTCAACTTGTCTAAATCATGTTCTAATTTCTAAATGCACATAGAATCAGGCATGTGCTATGAATTTTCAGGCAATGCACATTTGAAAACATGATGTTTGCTTTGAATGATTGAAATATTTAGAATAGGTATCACATGGAAAATCGTGAATTGGGATTTGAAATATACTTCTGAGAGAAATAAAAATCGACTTTGAGGAATCCTTGACATTTGGTGAAAATCGATTCTGAGAAACTTGGTTTCTCTGATTTCAAACTTTGAAATTGAAATTCTAACTTAGAAAATTTGAATTTGGAACTTAGGAAATATTTGAAATATCATTGGCAAATCCATATTCTTTTGAAAAAGACTTAGAAAAATTCTAACTTCAAACTTTGAAATTGACTGCATAACTTTGGAAAATTGAGTTTATGAACTCGAAAAACACTTGAAATATTCTTTGAAATTCAATGCTTTTGGGAAAATCGATTTTGCTGTAAGACTTAGGAGATTTTGAGAAAATGAACTTCTTTGAATTGAGATTGGAATTGGCAAATGCATGAAATGAATGAATATGGATTTGAGGAATTGAGAAATACTTTTTGTATTTTTTAGAAATGCAGTGCATTTTTGAAGTTAGCCTAAGAGTGTAGGCTGAATGTGGCTAATGTGAAGATCATAAATCTAGATATCCTTCATATTCTGACTATGGCCATAAATACGAATTCCACCAAGTTTATAAACTTCATAAAAGCTAGTGTATGTGCCATTCGTGTAGACCATAGTGAGTTTGAATATGCATGAATCATCACCCATCACACATTAACATTATTTAAAAAAATAAACTATATGCAATGCTGCCTAAGCTAAGCAGGAAATGTAGATTCTTATTCCAAAGTTTAATTTAGTTTACATCACTATTGAAATTTAAATACATGAAAAATAAAGTCTTCAATGTACCTGCAAAACTAGAAAACTTTGTTAGTGATGATATGTTGGCTTTTCTAGGTTTATGCAGTAATATCTAGAAATTACTGGATTTTGCGAGATATAAGCCTTTTCCTTGATTCCCTTAAATAAAAATGATAAAGATGTGAAATCAAATTGAACAAATAATGAATATAAGATGTGGAATTTCGAAATTGGGCTCCAAATGACCAATATACCCCTAATGACAAGACTATGGCCTTGAAATTAGGGTTTTTAGAAAGATATTTTGATAAAATGCAAGTTTTGAAATTCAAATGCAAATAAATCAAACTAAATATGCTATGACATGATTAAAAATATGAAAATTAGGGTTATGGATTTCGAAATTTAGGTCAAATGACCAAATTGCCCCCGATAGCAAGACTATGGCCTTGAAATCAGGGTTTTTAGAAAATATTTTGGTAAAACTTAGGTTATATGCACTAAATGAAATCAAATGAACATCAAATTTAACCTAAAGTATCCTAATATGATTATGAATATGATTAAACCCTAAAAATATATGCTTATGTACGAAAATTCAAGAATATCACAAAAACTGTGATTTTGGCAGTGTTTTTGGATCTTTCAAGAACCCTGTTTTGCAATTTGCTTAATTCAGCCATCAATCAGATTCCAAAATTCATCAAATTTGGTACCTACACTTGTTATAAACCTAATTGTGAATTAGAATTATAAAAATATTTTTTTGACATTAAATTAACCCGAAAATTGCATCAAACCCTAAAAATATGTTATTTTTGACCTAGTTCACCAACGAGTTTCAGAGTTAGACCCGAATCAGGGATCAATCTTTCATGAAAATCTATGAAATTTTACAGAAACAAACTAGGAATAAAAACAGATATTTCCCAATTTACAGATCGGAAAAAGCATCTTCGGTTAGGGAGAAACCCTTCCGGCAATCTGGACTTGAATATTGCAAACCACACATGAGTTAAAACAGACACTGCAGATTACAAATTTCGGGATAAATATCAATACTATTCCAAAATATATGATATTTTAGCAGTAAATAGTAGACAGAAAATTAACAATACTCACTTTTTACAGATCATGAATCGGATCTGTGGTTTGGGATTTATAAACAACACAAGTCTGATTAGGGTTTTGGTAAACCCTAATGAGTTTTAAATTAAAAATTAGACTTTCTATCAGAGGAAAAAAATCAAACAGAGATTAAAAAATCTCAAAATTTCACAGTAGATAGATCTAATCAATATGAATCCATGGCACTTTACGGATCTCAAATCAGATATCGGATGAGAAAAATATCATCATATCAAGTCACCCTCCTGATTTTAACACCGATTTTAAAGTTTTAAAAACCCGACCTGATGTTTGATTTTTTTGACAGGGTTCCCGAAGTCCAAAATCTCTGATTTTTTTACACTAGTTCAATCACATATGCATGCATCACATATAAAAAAAATCATAAATAAACAGCAAGTATTTCAATCCGAAACATCATGCTCTTTTCTGTTCTAAACTAAAAAATACACAGAAATCTAAGAAACTTGAGAAAATATGCATTAATTAATGAAAAACAATAAAACAAACCATAAAACAGCAAAAAAAAATTATTTCTATGCTGGAAAACGTAAAATAAACATGAATAAAGAAATAAATAAAATAAAATCAAGGAATCAATGGCTGGAATTTGATTTCACCCTTAAACACATGGATTTGACCCATTAAAAGGGTAAATCATGTATTTCATTGGTTAATAATGCAAAGAATAATGTTAAAATTGATTCTAATGGATTAGAATCCATGTAAACACCACAAAAAAGAGTTAGATCACTTTCTTGAACCGTTCTTGAGGTTCTTGAGGTTGAATCCATGGTTTAATCCATGAAGGGGATGACACCAATGGCTAAAATTGATTTAAAACATGAAAAAGTTTTAAATAAAACTAAAAAATATTAAAAATATGACCTTGGTGCTTGCAGCTGCAATGGAGGAAGGTGGCGGTGCTGGAGAGGAGAGAGAAGCCACGAAAATTTGAGAGAAAAGAGCCCTCCTTTTGGCCCCCCTTAGGTCCCTTTTTATAGTTTTTCAAAAAGTCACTTAATTAGGGTTAATTAAGAGGTTTTTCATTTTTTTAGGACTCTTTCTAATAAATCCACTAAAGGCAACGAATTTTTGTGGTTTCCTAACCCTAAATGAACTCTAACTAAACCTTAATTAACACCTAATTAAACCTTAAAAAGTCCAAATGTGATGCCACTTGGCATCTCCCACATTTGGTTTTTTAAAAACCTTTAAAAACACTAGTTTTAAAAACTAAACTTCAAAATGGGTTTTCAAAATGATATTAACTCTTCTAAACCCCTAACACTAACCAAGACACTGACTAACCCTAGTCTAGCCCTGACTTACTCGAATATGGCGCCACCCCGAGTGGGCCCTACTTGAGTTTTTCAAAAAGCGATTTTAGAACTTGAAATTGAAGGAGTTTTCAAAAGACTTTCAAAAGTAAACTTAAAATTAGAATTTTTGAAATGGCATAGAGTTCCAACTGGGTCAGAACTCCTCTGGATACGGCGCCAACAGGGTGGGCCCCACATCAAAGTTATGAAAAACTTGAAATAAATACTAAAAATGGCTTTAAAAAAGGGTTAAAATCAACAGTTGAAATTCAAAGTTTTAAAAATAGAGTTCTAAGCAAACTGGAACTCTGGGCTAGAGTCCTGGATTTATAGGACTCTGAGATTTTGGTCTTTTAAAAGCCAAATGAAAGAGTTTTTGAAAAGATTTTATAAAAAATGATGCAATAAGTTAGAAAATACTGTCAGGGTTAGACTCCTAACTCAATCAGGACTCCGAAATAGAGTCCTGAATTAGCTGGACTCTGTAAAATGACCTAATTTTTGAAAACAAATGGAAATAAATAAAAAAAGGAGTAAAAACAAACTTCAAAACAGACTCCTGACTGGACTAGGACTCTAGGACAGAGTCCTGATCGGACTGAAACTCTAGATTTTTTGGTATTTTCTGAAAAACAAATGAAAGAACTTGTCAAAACAGTGAAAACAATAACGAACATTGAAATAAAACAGAGTTCTGATTCAACTGAGACTCTGAGGACAGAGTCTTGATTGAACTAGGACTCTTAGATTTTTGGATTTTCTGAGAAAACAAATAAGAGAATTTTGAAAAACAGTTAAAAATAGGATGAAATCGAAGTTTCGGTTCAGAGTCCTGATCTGATTAGGACTCTGAGAAAGAGACCTGATTCGATCAGAACTATAAGAATTTTGGTTTTCTGATAAACAAATGATGAAATTTCGGCAAAGCCTTTGAAAATCAGTGAAAATGAAGTATAAAAACCAATTTTGGATAGAATCCCACTTCAATCAGGACTCTGGAGTAGAGTCCTGATTTGATCAGGACTTTGAGATAAAATCTCAGAATTTTGAAATTTTTTGATAAAAGTGTAATAGTTTTGGTAGATTGAAAGATTTCTGAAAGATTCTCTCAAAATTGAAATCAGAATCAGAGTCCTGATCCAACTAGAACTCTTCAAACAGAGTCCTGGTTCAACTAGAACCTTGAATTTTTTTGACTCATTTTGAAAGATTTGATTGAAAATGGATAAAATAGTTGTAAAAGATTAGAGTCCCAATCCAATTGAAACTCTAAAGAAGAGTCCTGATCCGACTGGACTCTTGCAGAAGAGTCCTGATCCAACTAGGACCCTAACATTTTGGCCAAAACAGAAGATTTTGAAAGGTTCTTCTCAAAAACAGGTAAAAAGGTAGTGAAAATTAGAGTTTTGATCCGACTAGGATTCTGGAAAAAGAGTCCTGATCCAATTAGGACTCTAAAATTTTTAGAGATTTTTGACAAGTAAAGGAATCCAGAAGCGACACCACCTAAATGGGTCTCATCTGAGAATTGAAATCAATTGAAATTGAGTTTGAAATGAATCCAGATTGTTTTCTGAGAAAATATTTCAAAATATAAAGTCCTGGGGTTAAAAAAATGACAGAATGTTGAGTAAAAACCTAGGTTTTGAAATTGATTTTTGAAAGAAAAAGTTTTAAAACTCAAATCTGGATTAAATATTTTGAAAACGAGAGTGCTGGATCTCGAAAATGAGATGTAATGACATGCAATGCCATGCAATGCAGTGAAATGACATGTCAAATGGATGCAATGATATGCAATGATCTGTAATAACATATGAAATGGATAAACAATGGATGAGGGTGAAAATTTGGGGTGTTTACAGATGCCCCTCTTTGCTACTAAGCCGGTATAGAGCCGAACTTAGTGGCAAAGAAAACATACCAAATTTGAACCATAAAAATGCCCCAGTTAGATAAGTCTGACTGGGTATGAAAGAATTAATTCAAATGATGATGGTAGATATAAAATGGAGAATAAGAAGAAAATTTTATTTTAAAAGGAAGTGAGATTCAGGTTTTGCCCTTAACCTGGATGGGACAGGAAATACCTCGTATGGAACGAAACTCAGGCTTAACCCTTAACCTGACCGGGTTGAAAATGGAATACCTCATCAAAGAAGGCTCAGGTTTGTACCCTTGACCTGATTGGGCAATGAAAATGAAATACCTCATCAAATAAGGCTCAGGTTTGTACCCTTGACCTGATTGGGCAATGAAAATGAAATACCTCATCAAATGAGGCTCAGGTTTGTACCCTTAACCTGATTGGGCGGAAAATGAAATACCTCATCAAAGGAGGCTCAGGTTTATACCCTTAATTTGATTGGGTGGAAAATGAAATACCTCATCAAAAGAGGCTCAGGTTTATACCCTTATCCTGATTGGGCGGAAAAATGAACGGAATCCTCGAAAGAAGAGACCGTGATGGAACCTTCGGATTTCCGCACAATGAATCCGATAGGGGTTTTGCAAAAGGAAGGAAATTGGGGTCCCTAAAGCTTGAAAAGGGTTTGATTTTGTACGTCTCATTGTTGAGACTAAATAGCTTTTGAAATTGCCTTTTGCTGAAATTGGTGGCTTAACCTCACGCCAAAATTGGACTGTCTATGGTGGGACAGTGGGGACACAGGGAAGTGTGCGAATCTGAGAGCCCGTGCGCTCAGATTATACCAAAGAAGGGAAGGAATCTTGAAAACTCCTGTAATCAAGTCCTAAAAGGGATGGTGTCAGGATGCGTCAAAGATGAACCTCAAGCTCTCGCTTCATGCCAGGATAGCTAGAAAATATTGTCAAAATGTTGAAAATTGTTGTTGATTCAAAATAATTGAAAATGATGCACATTGTTTTGAAAGTATTCCCGCTTTTCTACCTAAAGTGTTACCTCCAACTGGGCTTAACTCCGTAGAATTGGGATTCGAATTCAAATTGCTTGCAATTGGATTTCTTCCAAGGAAGCTATCAATTTCCTTGATATGGACGGGAACGAAAATATTCTGGATATTGCGAAAACTATTGGTGAAAGAATATTGATAAAAGAATTTCACAAAATTAAAGAAGATTCTTGGTAGATTTGGCAGTCTGATATCCTGGGATTCTTTTCTCATGATGATCTTTCTGCACTCTCTTTTTGACAGAATTGGAGCTCTCTTGGATTTTTCGGGAATTACATCATCCTTCATTTTGGAGATGTCCTGACTTTTCTCTCTTTTGGGGGAAGGGTACGTCACAAACTCCTTCATCTCGGAGATGTTCCGATCCTTCTTTTCTCTCAGGGATTATCTTGACGATTATTGGCTCTTTGGTAGGAAATCTCTTGATGATAGCAGAAATTAAATACCTTTTAGGGTTTGTCGGTAGGCTCATCACACTCGCCTTCATCTCGACGGTGATCTGAACTTTCCCTGGAAGGATCCGTCACAAACTCCGTCATCTTGGAGATGATCTAAATCTTCTTTTGGCCCCGGGGGTCGACTCGCTTAATTCGACTTCATCTTGACGACAATTGAGAGATCCCTTTTGCAGATATTTAATTGCAACTTAGGTGATTGAGGAGATATGGAGATTGAGTGGATTTTTCTGTATCACCTAGGATATTTCGACTGCTTTATTTTTCCAGAAAGGTCTTTAAAAATGTGTCATTGACTGCGATCAATATCAATCACTTATGACTTTGCAACAACATTGAGTTTTCTTTACTGGCCATATCGCGAATTTATTCTTCATCCTTTTGGTTGGCCAATAGAAAGATTTTGAACTTTGAATCCTTTTTCGCGAAAGCTTTGTCCTTTCGGAAGTAATACTGAGGGTATTCTGAGGTAATAATTTTGTGCAATAAAGATTTTTGAAATCAACAAATATTCAACAACAAATTGGCAAAATTTTCTTGAAATCCTTTTGTGAAAGCGAGCATTTGAAGCGCAACGCAACACATCCATGACAGAAATTCTCTTCTCCTTTCCCCAAAGGAGAAGATTCAAAAATTGGAATTAGAAATTACTCCTCTCTTCCCTGAAGAGGAGGTGTTTGCAAAACGAACTTTCGAAGAGAAATTAAGCTTTCGTCAAAACTTCATAACATTAGGCTTCTCTTATGGAAAGGGGGCCGGAAATGGTGAGGTTGGTAAATTGGTCATGAAGGAACGAGTTCATCACACTCTCCCTGAAAAGAGGGTCCTTCATGATGAAAATGGCCTAGTCTGAAATTATGGGGCCACAAGGAAAGCAAGTCTCCGTCGAGTCTCTCCCTATAAAAAGGGTTCCTTGTGTGAAATTTAGAATTTTGTTTTGCAAACGGTTCACAAAGACACGAGTCCCTTCAAACTCTCCCTAAAAATGGGCTAAGTGAACGAATTGGATAGCATGCGAAAAGAGCGAGCTCCCTCGAACTCTCCCTATAAAAAGGGTCTCTCGCAAGAGAAAATAATTGAAATTGGTATTGGATGACCAAAAGGGTCAAATTTTGGAAATTGGAATTTGGAAATTTGATATTTGAAATTGGAAATTGGAAATTGGAAATTGGAAATTGGAAATTTGGAAATTAAAAATTTGGAAATTGATAATTGAAAATTGGAAATTGGAAATTGATTGACCCGAAGGTCGAAATTGTGAATTGGTTTATTGAGAATGACATGGGTTCTATAGGGATTCAGCCTAAGAACGACATTGGTTCTATTGAGAACGGCATTGGTCCCGTAGGGGTTTGACCTACGAACTATCAATTCCATAGGAATTCAACCTAAGGATCATAACTCAAGAAGGAATGATTCCAATTTGTGAGCTTTGAATGGACCAGGTGCTAAACTGGGTTTTTGAGGGAAGATTCGAATCAAAATTCAATTCTTCAAGGAAAACTAGATGAATTGGATTTTGAAAGACAATTCGAGTCGGAACTCGGATCTTCTAGACCAATTCTGAATTGGATTTGGAAGAAGATTCAAATCGGAACTCGACTCTTCTAGACCACTTCTAGAATCTAGAGGAAAGAAAAGTATACGAATTGGATTTGTAAGAAAATTCAAGTCGGGACTTGGATTTTCTAGACCAATTCTGAATTGGATTTGGAAGAAGATTCGAATCGGAACTCGACTCTTCTAGACCAATTCTAGAATCTAGAGGAAAGAAAAGTATACGAATTGGATTTGTAAGAAAATTCAAGTCGGGACTTGGATTTTCTAGACCAATTCTGAATTGGATTTGGAAGAAGATTCGAATCAGAACTCGACTCTTCTAGACCAATTCTGAATTGGATTTTAAAGAAGATTCGAATCGGAACTCGAATCTTCTAGACCAATTCAAGACATTTAAAGGAAAGAAAAGTTGATAAGTATAAAGATGACATTTGGGACTAGTTCAACTAGCACGAGCATCAGATCTTGGAAAAGTACCAATACGAGCACTGGGTTTTAAAAGGTTACCAGTACGAGCACTGGGTTTTGAAGGATTACCAGTACGAGCGCTGGATTTTGGAAGGTTGCCAGTACGAGCACTGGATTTTCAAAGATTACCAGTACGAGCACTGGACGTTGAAAGATTACCAGCACGAGCGCTGGGTTTTGAAAGATTACCACTACGAGCACTGGATTTTAAAAAGTTACCAGTACGAGCGCTGGATTTTAAATGGTTACCAGTACGAGCACTGGGTTTTGGAGATTTACCAGCACAAACACTGGATTTTGAAAGATTACCAATTGATTTTGATGGAAGATTTTCAGTCTTCACCCTTACGACAACTTGGACAACTGTCGAGGCCTCAGGATTTATCCCTTAACCTGAATGGGTAGTTCGATGCAGATGCAAATCGATGCAGATGAATGCAAATGAATGTAAACGCAAATGAATGTAAATGGGTGCACATGCATGCAAAATGAGAGATTTGTTTGATCCTGCCTGCATACAGGGTATTGTAGATAAACTAAGACATTAAAAATTCCCCAGTGTAACTGGGAAAAGAGAATATTGATCATTATTTGAAGATAATTTTGAAGGAATTACAAAGAATAGGGCATGATTTAAGTATAAAATTTTTTCAAATGTCGGGCATTGATAGGATCAGGTAATTCCACTCCATCGGCATTGATGAGACGATAGGAGTTGCGAGGCAATGCCTCTTTGACAACATATGGACCTTCCCAATTGGGTGACCACTTGCCACCTGGGCGGTGTTTGAGATAAGTCATTGATTTGAGCACTAGATCATTGACTTGAAACTTTCTTTCGATGACAGATTTTGCATATTGTCTGGCTATCCTTTGACGATACGATTGAGCGTGCTCTGCTGCTTTGAGCCTTTTCTCATCTAGCAAATCAAGTTGTACTAGCCGCTGTTGCTGATATTGATCAAGAGGTAATTCTAGAAGTGACGCAAATTTCAGAGCAGGTTTCTGAACATGTAGAGGCAGTACTACTTCTGTTCCGTAGACAAGTTCTGACGGAGTAGCATTAGTTGGAGTTCGAATGGTGGTTCTATATGCCCACAGCGTGTCATGAATCTTTTCATGCCAGTCACGACCTGTTTCCAAGGTTCGCTCCAGGATTCTAATCAGAATCTTATTAGTGGCCTCTGCTTGACCATTTCCTTGAGGATAATAAGGAGCGGAAAAATGATGATGAATTCTTAACTTTGAGCAGAATGTTCTCATTCTCTCATTCTTGAAATGACTGCCATTGTCGGACACAATATCATGCGGTATACCGAAACGACAAAGGATATTCTTGTGAATGAAAGAAACCACGTGTCGGCCCTCTACTGTGCGTAGAGTGACTGCTTCTACCCACTTAGTAAAATATTCTGTTGCGGCAAGGAAATATTTATGACCATTAGAAGCTGAAGGAGTGATGGGGCCTACAACATCGAAAGCCCACATGGAAAATGGCCATGGTGAGACGACAGATTGCAAGTATGTCGCCGGCGCATGAATGAAAGGTGCATGCATCTGGCATTGAACACACTTCTTCACAAAACGATAGCAATCTTGTTGCATGGTTCTCCAGTAATATCCTGCTCGGATGATTTGTTTGACGAGGGTCTGATAGCCAACATGACCCCCGCAGATACCTTCATGCGCTTCTTGCACAACTTCTTTGGCTTCTTCTTCGTCTAAACATCTGGAATATTCATAACTAAATCCACGATGATAGAGGACGTCGGCAAGAATAAAATATCGAGCAGACATGCGCTGAATTGCTCGCTGCTCTTTCTTTGAGAGTTCTGGAGGAAATTTCCCAGTTTTAATGAAATTTTTGATATCATGATACCAGGGCTTCTTCTTTTGCTCAGCCTGGTTTATCTGCTCTACTGGGACGAAAGCGGGTTGATCAAGTCTGCCAATTTCAAATGAGCGACAAGATTCTCCACCCTTGAAAGACATGATGGATCCCAGATTGGCTAAGCTGTCTGCAACTTGATTGAAGTCTCTTTTGATATGGAAAAGTTTGAATTCTTCGAACCTGTTGGCAAGAGCTGAGACAATTTTCTGGTAAGGAAGTAATTTCTGATCTTTCACTTGCCATTCGGCTAGGACTTGATTGACGACGAGCAAAGAATCGCCATAAGCATGCACTCTTCTGACATTAAAATCCTGTAGAATTTTCAGACCTTGTATCAAAGCTTCATACTCGGCCATATTGTGAGTGCACTGAAAATTCAGTTTGAGAGAAAAGGGGATCATCTCCTTCTCTGGTGTAATTAGCAGAATTCTGATTCCTATGCCGACCATATTCTTGGAACTGTCGAAGAATAAATTCCAAATTGAGGATTGTTGAATATTGCAGATCCGCTCATCGGGGAAATCATCCTCGGCTTTAACTTCCTCTGCTAGAGGAAAATCTGCCAATTGATCTGCGATTGCTTGACCTTTGATAGATTGTTGGGAGACATACTCCAGATCATATTGCATCAATAGGACTTGCCGTTTGGCAATTCGTCCGCTGAGAAATGGCTGTTCAAGAACGTACTTGAGAGGATTTAATTTAGATAGAATTTTGACTTCAGATGCCAACAGATAGTGTCTCAATTTCTGACACATCCATACCAGAGCTAGACATGTCTTCTCTATCTGAGAGTATTTCTTCTCATAATCAATAAAGGTCTTGCTCACATAATAAATGGCGTGTTCTATGAAACTGCCTTCTTCGTATTGTGCCAAGAATCCGCCGCAAGCAACTTGATTAACTGAAATATATAGCAATAGGGGCTTTCCCAATTCTGGTGGTTTTAGAACGGGCGGATTAAGAAGATACTTCTTGATGCGTTCGAACGACTGCTGACACTCTGGTCCCCATTCGAACCTCACTCCTTTTTTGAGCAAATGATTGAAAGGCTCACATCTCATGGCCAAATTGGATATAAATCGCCGAATTGATTGCATGCGTCCCTGAAGGCTACGCAATTCTTTGAGATTAGTCGGAGGCGGCATGCCAATGATAGCCCTGGCCTTAGCGGGATCTATCTCTATCCCCTTCTTGCTGACTAAGAAGCCCAGCAACTTGCCAGATTCGACTCCAAAAACACATTTTTGTGGGTTGAGTCTTAGCTTGTAAAGAATGAGCCGCTTGAAAACTTGATTGAGAGCTTCGATGTGATTTTCCTCTTCTTTGGATTTTACCAAAATATCATCAACATATGCATCCATGATTTTGTGCATCTGATCATGGAAAATAACGGCCATAGCGCGCTGATAAGTGGCTCCAGCATTCTTGAGCCCAAAAGGCATAACCGTGTAGCAGAAAGTGCCCCATGGCGTGGTAAAGGATGTTTTGGATTGGTCACGAGCGGCCAACTTGATTTGATTATATCCGGAGTATCCGTCCATAAAGGAAAACATAGCATGCCCGATTGTGCTATCGACTAGGAGATCAATGTTTGGGAGCGGATAGTCATCCTTTGGAGTGGCTTTATTGAGATCACGGAAGTCGATATAGATTCGAACTTTACCATTCTTTTTAGGAACTGCTACGATATTCGCCAACCAATCCGGGTAATCTATTGCTCGAATGAATCCTGCTTTAAGCAAATCTTCAAGTCCTTCTTTGACCTGCTGCTAGATTCGAGGATCCATTTTTCTTAACTTCTGCTTAACTGGTTTCGCATCAAGCTTTAAAACGAGGCGATGTTCCACCAATTTAGGATCTAAGCCTGGCATATCCTCATAAGTCCATGCGAATATTTTTTGTGCTGCTTGAGGAAATTAGTGAGCCTTTCTTTCTCTACCGGACTCAAACCACTGCCAATCTTAAGAATTCTAGGATCGTCTTCTGATCCGATATTGATATCCTCAGTTGGATCTTGAACTAAGGATGATGGTTCATCTTGCTTTTGAACCGATGCAAACTCTGGCAGTTCTTAAAGAGCTGAATCGAACTTTGCGGATTCTTCTGACTGCTTTGTAGTCTGACTGCATTCAGTTCTTATTTTGACCTGATGAATTACTGCTGATTTCGAACAGGCATTTAGATTAAGGACGAGCTTCTTGATAGACCAGGAAGACATTCTGAAAATTGGAGGGTAAATTGATTCAGGGAAATTGCTCATCATGAAAATAGATTGCGCTTATTGAGAAAATGATTGGAAAGATAAAAGAGCAAAATGATTTCAATTTTGTGAAAATTCCATATTGAGAAGTAAAGAGACAGATGGCACCAAGATAAACAAAGGAAACTTGCGACTTTATTGAAAGATAGAATCAATTAAAATGACAATGACAGAATGAAATGGGATATCATCCCGACAAAAGAATAGAAAAGGAAAGATGAATGAATTCTTCTAATGCGTTCCCTTAACGAAAATAGTGCCTTTCTGAGATCTTCGGCCATTAAAGCCCAATCCGGCCCTTTAAGGGCAGTGCTGAGGAATCACTGGTTCAAGACGACCATCTTCATTTTTGCCTAAGCCTTGGAAAGGCTGGTAGCCGTGCTTTACTAGTAAATCAAATCCCCTTTTAGCCTTCATAAATTGGGGGAATAGAGGATGACCCTTAAGTGTGCTATAATCAATTCGTCCTCCAATCTTGAAGAACTGTGGACCTCCCCATCGGGTCGTAGCCACCGTATGCTCAGGTTGCTCTGTCATCTGTATTATTCCTGAATCTTCTTCGAAACTGACCTCTTCAATACCCCTAATGCTAGGGATATCAGTAGTGAAAGAGGGCCTGGGAACCATGGGCTGTGCTAGCCTCTGCTCCGGATCTTTGCCTAAGACTGTCGTGATCATACCACCTTTTGACCACTTGATGCACTGATGCATAGTAGACGGTACTGCGTTTGTGTTGTGGATCCATGGTCTCCCGAGAAGCAGATTATAAGTGGGCGGCACATTGACCATGTGAAAGAGAATTGAATGGACCGAGTAGTCAATGAAGATTTCCAGGAAGATTTTTCCTTTTGCTGTTTGGCCATGATTGTCGAACCCATAAATGGGGATTGGATCTGGAATGTACTCTTCTTCTTTTATGCCCAAAGCTTTGGCGGTCATTTCCGGGCATATGTTGAGGCTGCTGCCTCCGTCTATCAGTACGTGATGAACGGTCATCCCTCTGGTTCGAACCACAACATACAGGGCGTTGTTATGGAACACATGAGGCTTAGGGAGATCCTCATCAGAGAAAGTAACTGGAGCATTAGTCATGGCCTGATTAACTATATGGGCCATACCTTCCGGAGTTATGCTCGGTTTCACCTTGATTTTCTGCAATAGATCACTCAACACCTGCTGATGCTTGGCAGAGGCCTGGGTTAAATCCAAAATTGAAACATTGGATAATGCTGTGATTAGCTTTGGCGCAGATGTCTCACTTTTCTTGGGGGTGGTCTTAACGAAATGTTTAGGGAACCACGGCATTCTTCTGGCTACCTCAGGAGATACCCCAGCGGGCTTGTCAGACACTTTTATCTTGCCAAAGGCTGAGATGAGATCCATCTTCTGAGCCTTGGATTGAGCCTGTTGCAATACCAGGACCCGATGCTGAGCTTGCATATCCTTTTCAGAGCACGGCCTGATATGCTCTTGTGGTTGAAATGACTGTTAGGTGATGACTACTGTAGAATGACGAGGAAATGGCTCTTTTAGAATATCTATATTTTCATCTTCCGTACCTTCTACCAGAAGATTTTTATCAATAAGGTCCTGAACAATGTTCTTGAGAACAAAGCAATTCTCGGTATTGTGCCCCACTGTTCTGTGCAACTTGCAGAATTGGTCTTTGAATTTTCCCATAGGAACGGGAGGATCGGCCAACCTTGGCAACTTGACCATCTCCTTGGTCAACATGTACTCGAGCACAGTCTCGAGTGATTGATCTAATGGAGTGAATTTTCTGTCATAGCTCTATCCTTCGTGCTTCACTTTCTCTCGGGGTTTTGGTCCCTGCTCTAGCTGAAGCGGCTTGCTGAATTGCGGGATCGACTTTCCTTTCTGGTCATTCTTGTTTAAACCTCCTTCCCCATAACAGAAGTCTTTATTCTGCCCCTTGCGATGGTTCTGTTTATCATTTCTGGCAGAGTGGGCGAAATGAGTGTTCTTTTTTTACTCATTCTGATTGTTGTTCTTAGCAAAAGTGAAACCTTCATAAAAACCGTTTTCCATGCTTAACTCAAGCCATTCGGCCCGCTCTGTTAACTCAATAAATGATCTGGATGGCGCAGTAGAGATGAGGCCTTTTAGAGGCTGCGAGAAATTGCTTAGAATCAAGGACAAAGCATGCCCTTCTGATATGGGGTCTCTCATCTTATTGCAAGCTGACCTCCAACGGTGGATAAAATCTCGGGCCTTTTCATTTTCTCTCTGTTTCAGGCCACAGAGGTGGCTGAGGGTCGGGAGCGCCTCAGCGTTGAACAGAAAGCGCTCAATGAACATATTCACCACTTTATCAAATTCTTTCAGCTCTATGGGGTTGATGTGCTCCGAGTACCACTTGGTTGTTGTTCCCTCCAGACTGCGAGGGAAACAAAGGAAGAGTGCTCGATTATCTCGCTTGAATCTAGAACATTCAGCGAAGAACATGGCGAGATGAGCTTTAGGGTCGCCAGAACCATCAAACTTGATAAATTTTCTAGGGAGATTATCCAGATTGTCGTTTCCATCTAAGCCATCATAGAAGTCTTCGCTGGTGAAGACTTTCTTGCCCTTGTCGCGGGCCTGTAGATCTTTGACCATTCTCATCATATCTTTTAATTGTGACTGAGTAGGGTCGTCAACAGACTGATTTTTGGATTTGTAAGCCGACCCCTGGCCCTGAGTTGACCTTTTGAATTCATGTTTATTTTCACATTTTTTTGTCAGCATCGTCAGCTGATTCTGACTCATCAGATACTTCCTCATGACGATTCTGCCTTTTGATACTTTTCATATTCTTGGCGGCATGACCCTTATCCTTCTGCTCAGTGCTGGCTTCAGCTTGCTCTGCCAGCATCCTGGTCATCAGTTTCCTGAACATAACATACATTTGAGGATCAATGTCATCCTCAACCTGCTGTCCCTGATTTTTAGCTGATCGAGGGGAGTCCATTTCCTCTTCCGAAGCGACTGAGTATGCGATGCCTTCAACTGATAGGGTTTTCTTTCCGAACCTTGTATGAACCATCGAGTATCACGAGTGTTCTTTTGAAAGTTGTTGATGCTCTCTGCAAGGTAGAATTGATGGTTAGGTTCTTGAAGGAAATTTGGTTTGGAGGAAAATATTTATTGAGAATTTTGGTAGACAATTGAAAGAGTATCCCATTAATAGGGATTGAGTCGTCGCTGGGATTACGACAATTGCGCTGCTATTCCTTTGCAAAAATAAACAGCTGAAAAATATGCCTTGTTACCTAGGCGAGGTCGTCAAACCAAGATAGGATGAAATTTAAAGGAATTTTATTGAAGGAAAAAGACATGACTTTATTAATAATAAACTTGACAAAGGGGAGGGGGGCGAACAATTTTCCACCACTCCTGATAATCAGAGGACACTCGAGGACCAGGAAAAATAGTGAGAGTAATAAAGGAATCCCAGCCATGTCTAGCAGAATGGTATGCTCCGGACCACTGATCTGATGTGAGATCGAACTCTGGCAGAACCCCTGCTAGTGGACGAATCTCTACGCGCTTCTGCCTCTGAGAGAACTGCCTGACGCACCGCTCTGGATGATAGTATGCATAGAAGAATGGACCAAGTAGCCTGAATCGCTTGCCGTATGCATAAGTATATCTAGGAGGTGATTCCTGACGATCAAAGTAGTCCCATACGACTTCTTCCTCCTGAAGGCTGTCGATCAAGAATCGGTATCTCGCAACTGGAAGAAGCTTTTCACCATTGTATCTGAAGGAACTGTCTCGGGCTGGCACATGCCGGAGGAACCAAGACTGTAACGCGTAGGTGCACCCTTCGACTAGAATTGATTCTTCGAGTGCGAAACGAGTCAACCCTCGGTATAGAAAGGCGAGTGCGGCCATGGCTATCGAG
This sequence comes from Nuphar pumila, assembly GCF_984573655.1. Lineage (NCBI taxonomy): Eukaryota > Viridiplantae > Streptophyta > Magnoliopsida > Nymphaeales > Nymphaeaceae > Nuphar > Nuphar pumila. The sequence continues at coordinate 59,518,307 of NC_143261.1, read as the reverse complement.
AGGTGGCTGGTCTGTCGACTTCCCCATTTCCTTAGAAGCTGGATTATTCTGATATCTATATAATTCCGCCCATCAGGAAAGAAGGCTAATCCCACCGTGCACAGAACCATCGCGTGCTGGATTCTCTCTCGAGCTGTCCTGGACAATGAGCTGACCTCTGCAAATGTTCCATACTGTTTGTAGATTTCGAGCAGGTCCACATATTCGTTTCCATCTTTTTCAATCAGAGGCCAAGACTTGCGTCCCGTGATGCGAGCTAAGGCGTCTTTAGGGTCCAGACCCTTGACATTGATCAAAAATTGTTTCTCCAATGGATCTCCAGGCCGACCAGCTGGCTCAGGTAATCCCATAATCTCTGAAAATTCATCTATCAGTACTGTCATCTCGCCCCATGGGAACCAGAAAGTAGAAGTGCTTGGATTCCACCGTTCTGCTAGTGCATGGATCAAATTGTCGTTGACTGTCTGCTTTCCCACTACGGACGCCAATTCTAGCCCACAATCGTCCAAGTGGTCCGGAAACATACGAGAGAAGTTCTTGAGCCATAAATAGTACCACCGGGGAATGAAGGATCCGGTGTTGAGGACTCGATGTTCAGGAAGACTTTGTCGCACCTCGTAGGAGATGTGACCCTCAAGGAAGACTGAATCAAGCTGACTGGATGCCATCGGACTGGAAATCATGGAAAATTGGAATAAGTGTAACGCCCCGGATTTCCAAAACAAAGCTAAGTTAAAATTTTCATGAATTTCTTTTTTTTTTCTTTGCAGCGGAACTTACAAAAGCTTTTAGCAGCGGAATCAGACGATATTGAGTCGTCGGTTTTAGAAAACTCCGAGCACGTTGCAGGTATGTGGCCAAGCAACTCATTGACCACCGAAGTGTTCTATTTTATCGAAAACCACATGTTTATTACAACATAACTGCTTGGAAAGCAGTATAGGTTCTATAAAAAGGAAGCAGTACAACTCTGTCTAGAGAAACCCTGGAACTCGATGCCGCCTTGCTCCGCATATCGCCACGCAAGTCCAATACCTGAAATCCCCATTAAACGGGGTCAGAACCACTGATGGTCTGGTAAGCATGCAATCATGTAACCATTCAACTCAAGTACGATAATGACCACTCAGGGTCGCAATGCGCAATAACGACGCTCAAGCCTCCAAGACTTAGCGTATATCGCAAGAGCCTCCGTAGGGCTATGAGTTGAACATCCGCTCGAGTCCTCATGACTTAGAGCAAGCCTTTTCAGGGCTGTGATTTGAATAACCGCTTAAGTCTTCATGACTTAGCCATGACCTCTTCCGGGTCTCAAAGTGATGTCTAGCTCAAGTCTTCATACTTGGCACATCCGTATCCCACGCACCTAAGGACAACTCCTCGAGCTTCGCTTAGTCGTGCGGATACAACACGGGTCTTTGCCCAGTCGGTCCAGTCGTATACCGAACATGACACCTTCACAAAGGTTATGCAGGACTGACTCAACACGTCATCCACTCATACATTCAAAGCATCGCTGTACCTAAGCTAATGCATTGTTTGATAATTAACCGCTCCCGCCTTTGGTACGCAGGTAGAGCTATTGTCCGGGCATCAACGCGACGTTCTGGGGGTTGATTATTCTATGTATTTTAGATACCCCAGAGGCCTGTTGACCCTATCCATAGTAGGGCAGTGTGTTTCAACTGGGAGGTTCCTACTAGGCCCATATTCGGATGCATCCTCTACTTGCAGTAGTTGGGTTCAATCCTTAGATCTTAAGGATAACCACGACCCCAAAACCCATGAGTGACTGAGGCCATCGTGGACTCTATCAGGTCCAAAGTAAAATATGTGTCACTCAAGGCTGTACCATCACTGCCATTCCACAGTGAGCATAATTCCTGAAGGGGTCTGCCAGTCTTACAATTACTTGGACAGAATCTGCATGCCATTTTAGGCAGCCCGTGCTTTCAGCACTACGGGAGTATGTACCCGACCCCATTCAGTTCGCCCCAACACAGTCATTACTGAGGGGGTACCCCTAACACGATTTTCAACCGCGGGGTATGTGCGACCTTAAGTCTTATTCATATGCATGCAGAACACCGCTCTTTGGCACTTCGGCCACCACGAGCATCACCCCTCTTTGGGTGGAAACAACACACTCTGGCTCATCAGCCCTTACGAGTCTGGTTGTGTAACCGTTCTCAATGAGCATGCATATGACTCGATCTAAATAGATCGGCTACTCGGCATATTTTTATGCAGCGAGTCCAAACCTAGCCAAGGCGCAACCTCTACTCCGGCTTGACGGCCCTTACGAGCAACGTACCCTTGCAGGCACAGGGATACGAGCCGATCTGGCATCGTTCCATCAACGGACATCATTATGCCGTTCCATTGGTTCCAGCAGCTCTTCTGCCAACCATTTCGTCAGCACCTCCCCTGCTCTACCGGCAGTGGTGCGACGAACCCTTCTACGTTTGTAGAAGGCAATCCATGAACTGGGTAGCACTCTGCTATATGTCAGAGTATCCTGCTACGTTCCTTCTGAGCTATCAATAGCTTCTTCAGAAATTTCAGCAGCACTTCCTCTCTTTTACGGAGAAAGCGTGCGTTTCTTTTATCCATTTCAGCGGCATCTCCCCTCTTTGGCGGGAAATCGCTATGCTTAACTCGGGAAATGGATGCGCACCGTTGTGCGTACTTTGCATCCATCAAGGTTGCAGGAACCCTGGGCCATAGCCAGGCCATACGTAATTGATTTAGTCTTTACGTAAAGAGCATTTTGCCAAAAACCGAAGCCTTTCCAATAGGGGCTTCATTCGTCAAGCAGAATCTTGAACGAGGAGCGGTCGGGGAATCGCATCGGCGATTTGGAGTTGATCTCCATTTGAACGCTCATTTATGCGCTATATATGTAGTATAAGCAGAAGCCTGTGCTTTATACAGCGGCGGCGTAAAGGAAATGCATATACTATTGTTCAGGGTGTGAAACTGAACGAAATATTCTACATATATAACAAAACAGGAGCCTTGGTGTCATTCAACATGACGGCATAAGTAAAGACATTGCAGAAAGCAAGAGCCTTGGCATCGTTCGACGCGACGGCGTAAGTAAATGCATAATCGGAAGTGCAGTAATCGGAAGTGCAGAAAGCAGGGAGCCTTGGCATCATACGACGCGACGGCAAAGGTAAATTACATAGCCTGTGCGATATAAGACGCGTCGGCAGAATCAGCAGATATACACCTAGATCCGTATCCAACGATAGTTACGAGGCGAGCGGGTGAACACCGAAGTGTTCTGAAGGGCTCAACCAAGAACTAGGGCGAGATACCATTTTAAAAACGCATATACTGCGTGTTTGAACATAGATATATCCGACGATAGTTACGAGACGAGCGGGTGAACACCGAAGTATCCAAAAAGGGCTCAATCAAGAACTAAAGCAAGATACTACTTCAGAAAGTATATTCTATATACAAACAATCAAATACTTGAGAGAGATGGATCAACGAAGCGAACTTACTTCAAATCGTGGAAGAAACGGCTCCGGGGTGCTCCTTTGGCTTCAAGCCTTCCTTCGAGAGGTCAGACTAAGTCAGATGAAGCTGACTTAGTTGAGAAAGAGGTAGAGTAGGTCAAGCTACTCAACCTAAGTGGTTTGAACCAAACAGGGTTCGGTCCAAGTCAACTGGGTTCAGCAGGTTCGAACTCAGCTCAAGTAGGCTAAGTCTGGGTTCAGAAATCCAAACCGGATTCTGGACCAAAAAGGACTTTGACTTTGACTTTAAACCCAACTAGGTTCAAGTCAAGTCAACTAGGTTTGGACTAGGTCAAGTGGGTTCAGACCTAGGTCAGGTGGGTTAGGACCAGGTCAAGCAGGCTAAGACCAGATCAGGCAGGCTCAGGCCAAGTCAGGTAGGCTCAGACCTACTGGGCTAGGTAGGGGAGGTTTTAGGAAGTAGGAGAGAGAAAAAGGAGGCTAGAAAGGGGGGGGACGATTTTTCTAAAAGGGGAGGGCCTTTATTTATAGAAAATAAAACTTGGGCCCCAAGTTTCCCCTTTACCAATTTGCCCTTGGCTTCTTTTTAATACCAAGAGGTTCCTTGGTGTGGGGCCCACTTGGATATTCCATGGGATATTTTTGTGGGTCCCACCAGATGTTTTCTGAGGAATATTTCTGTGGGTCTCACCAATATTTTCGTGGGTCCCACAAAAATCTCGGGTTTTCGGCATTTTTTTTCGAAAAATTCTGAGTACGCCATTATCTTCGTATTGACGTAACTAAGACAATTGGCTCGCAGGAATCCTTTGATTTCGTTCAGGTAGGAAGTTATGGCTTCCAGAGTGTTTGAGCATATATTCGCGAATCAACGAATATCCTAAGTATAACTGGCTCGCAGGAATTGCTCTGTTTCGCATTATGAGAAAAAATGCTATTTTTACCGGTGAATGCCTCATGAATTTTATTCAGATATTTTCTGAAAAATTGCGGGTCTTACATCATTACCCCCTTAAAGGAATTTCGTCCGCGAAATCCAGTTAAGGTTACAAAGTGAAGAGCTCAGGATACTTATCCCGCATATCTGATTCGGGCTCCCAAGTGCAATCATCTATTCCATGATGTTGCCACCTCACTTTAACAAGTGAAATGACCTTGTTCCTTAGCACTTGCTCCCGTCGGTCCATGATTTCTACTGGCCTTTCTTCTACCATCATATCTTCTCGGATGTCAATGTCTTCATGTTGAATGACGTGAGAAGGATCATGAACGTACTTTCGAAGCATCGATACGTGAAATACATCATGTATTTGCGCGTATTGCGGTGGCAATGCTACCCGGTAGGCAGTCTCTCCGATTCGACTCAACACTTCGAAAGGACCAACGAATCTGGGGCTGAGCTTCCCCTTCTTTCCAAAACGAAACACACTCTTGGTTGGAGAGACCTTGATAAAAACCTTATCTCCAACCGCAAAAGTGAGTTCCCTACACCGTCGATCGGCGTAGCTCTTCTGTCGACTCTGAGCAGTCAGTAGCTTCTTTCTGATCATGTGGATCTGCTCAGTATAATGCTGCAATACAATGGGCGAGTCCAAGGTTCGCTCACCCACTTCACCCCAATGGATTGGTGATCTACAGGGTCGTCCATACAAGGCTTCATACGGTGCCATCCCAATGCTAGCGTGGTGGCTATTATTATAAGCAAATTCAGCCAACGCTAGGTGGGAATCCCAATCACCTTTCCATTCCAGCATACAGGCTCTTAGCATATCTTCAAGAGTCTGTATGGTTCGTTCTGATTGCCCATCTGTTTGGGGATGGAATGTTGTACTGAACTTGAGTTTCGTCCCCAGGGCTTTCTGAAGCTGCTCCCAGAAGTGAGAGGTGAACTTCGGGTCACGATCAGATATGATCGAAATTGGCACTCCATGGAGTCTAACGATTTCCCGAATGTAGATCTCCGCCAATCGTTCAGTTGAGTATCGAGTGTTAATTGGCAGGAAGTGAGCAGACTTGGTGAGTCTGTCCACGATCACCCATATTGAGTCATGTTGTCTCTTGGATCGAGGCAATCCAACGATGAAATCCATCGTAATGCCTTCCCATTTCCATTCTGGAATCTCGATCCGTTGCATCTTTCCACCAGGGCGCTGATGTTCGATTTTTACTTGCTGGCAGATCAAACATTTTGAGACAAACGTAGCCACGTCTCTTTTCATTCCCTTCCACCAGTACTTTCTCTGCAAGTCCCGGAACATTTTTGTACCTCCAGGGTGGATAGTGTATTTGCTATTATGAGCTTCCTGGAGTACTTCCTGTCTTAGCTCAGGGTTATTTGGAACCCAAATCCTTTCTTCCATCCATATTCCTCCATCTTCTTTTAAATGGAAGAAAGTATCATCCTTCTCAGCACGAGCTTTAAATTCCAAGTACTGGGGATCCTTGAACTGTTCGGCTACGATGCGATCGAGGATCTCGATATGGATCGTCAAACATGACAGTTGGATCTTTCCTGGATTAGCCAAGAATGGCTTCCACTTGACGAAATCCTCCATCAATTTCCATTGTCCGGTTAGGCTGGCCAGAGTGCCAACAGTCTTGCGACTAAGGGCATCTGCTACAACATTCGCCTTTCCAGGGTGATAGGAAAGCGTGAATTCATAGTCTTTGAGGAATTCCAGCCATCGCCGTTGCCGCATATTGAGTTCTTTTTGAGAAAAGAGGTATTTTAGGCTTTTATGGTCCGACATGACCTCGAATTTCTCTCCATATAGGTAGTGTCGCCAGATTTTAAGTGCGAACACCACCGCGGCAAGCTCAAGATCGTGGATTGGATAGTTTTTCTCATGGACTCTCAACTCTCGTGACGCATAGGCGATTACTTTGCCATGCTGCATCAATACACAACCCAGACCTGTTCCTGAGGCATCGGTATATGCCACGAAGCCTCCCTGACCAGAAGGTAAGGTAAGGACAGGGGCAGTGGTAAGCCTCTGTTTGAGAACCTCGAAGCACTCCTTACACTGGCCAGTCCATTCGAACTTGACTCCCTTTTTCAACAATTTTGTCATCGGTACGACGATTCGGGAGAAGTCTTGTATGAACTTCCGATAATATCCGGCAAGTCCAAGGAAGCTACGGACCTCAGTGATATTTTCTGGCTGCTTCCAATCCATCACAGCTTCCACCTTCGCAGGATCTACTGCAATTCCATCTTTTGAGATCACATGGCCAAGGAACATCACTTTATCTAGCCAGAATTCACATTTTGAAAACTTGGCATAGAGTTGGTTGTCCTGAAGGGTTTTCAAGACAATTCTTAAGTGCTCCACGTGTTGTTCCTTGTTCTCTGAATATACGAGAATGTCATCGATGAAGACAATGACAAAGCTATCCAAATATTGTCTGAATATCCGGTTCATTAGATCCATAAAGGCAGCAGGCGCATTAGTGAGTCCGAAGGGCATTACTACGAACTCATAATGGCCATATCTCGTTCTGAAGGCAGTCTTAGGTATATCTTCTTCTTTAACTCTGAGCTGATGATACCCAGACCTGAGGTCGATCTTGGAGAACACTCTTGCTGTTCTGAGCTGATCGAACAAGTCCTCAATCCGAGGCAACGGGTACTTATTTTTAACAGTTGCCTGGTTAAGCATCCGATAATCGATGCATAACCGAAGGGATCCATCCTTCTTCTTTACAAACAGTACCGGGGCTCCCCACGGTGATACACTCGGACGGATGAACCCTTGTTCCATCAGTTCTTCCAACTGACACTTCAACTCACTGAGCTCAGCTGGTGCCATACGATAAGGGGCTTTGGATATCGGCGCTGTTCCAGGTAAGGATTGAATTCCAAATTCAACCTCACGAAGTGGTGGAAGTCCTGGCAATTCCTCAGGAAACACTTCGGGAAACTCCCGAACCACTTCCAAACTCTCAAGGGGTTGGTCGTTGGATTTTTCCACCGAGAGACTCAACAGGAAGGCCACACAACCCTTCCTAAGGTATTTTTGTACCTTAAGCGCTGATATGAGTCGTTTCTGTGGAACTGGTTTGGATAATCGGTATTCCATCTTAGGCAATCCGGGTCGAGATAGAATCACTCTGCCCTCGCGGCACAGAATCTTGGCATTATTCTGAGCCAACCAATTCATCCCCAGAATGACATCGTACTGTATCATATCGATCAGGATGGCGTCAGTAGGCAAGTGTTGCCCTGCTATCTCAATATCCAAATTTTTCACACACCGGATACATTTGGTGCATGATCCTAACGGGTTATATACTTCGATTATTTTATCAACCGGTTGCACCGAGGCGTGGAGTTGTTCGGTGAAATCGTCGGAGATAAACGTATGAGTAGCACCACAATCAAACAAGACGTAAGCTGCATGTCCATTAACAGGTACGGTGCCTTCAATCAGGTCACCATTTTCGACTTGTTCAGTCGTTACAGCGTATACACGACCTGCAGTAGGCCTTTGTTCTACTCTAGGTGGAGGTCGTTGAAACTGAGAACGTTGTGGCGCTGGGCGAGAGGGTCCGGCAGATCCGGCATTACTCCTCTGTTCATCTGCAGCCTTCTTGGCGCAATCCCTTATAAAGTGGCCCATCTTGCCACAATACAAGCACCCACCAATGTCACGAGGACATGGCTTTCCGGGGTGGTTCATACGACACCTTGGGCAGCTGAAGTTGGACTGCTGACCATTCGGAGTTGTGTTATGTCTTGGCCTCACGACTTGTTGAGTGTTGTTCCCTCCTTGGAACTTCTTCTTTTGAAAGGGTTGTCGTGAACCCTGGCCACTTGGGAACATCCTTTTACGATTCCCACCATTCACTATGGGCTTCTTTGCTACGATCACTTTAGATCGCGCCCAATCCTCTTGGATTTTTGAAGCCGCTGCTACCGCAGCCTGAAAAGTCGAAGGCATGCTTGTTATCACTCTAGATCGCAGCCCTTCGCGCAGACCATTCACATATTTGTCGGCCCTTTCTTGGTCTGTTTCGAACAATCGAGAGCAGTAGCGCTCTAGATTCTGAAATTTGGTGGTATAGTTCATTAGACTCATAGCGCCCTGTTCCAACTCCAGAAACTCCATCTTTTTCTTGTTTCTGGAATGCAACGGGAAGTAGTTATCCATAAAAGTCCTCCGAAAGTCAGTCCAAGGAATGACTTCGACTTGTGAGAACTGGATAAGTTTAGTGGTATCCCACCACTTCCGTGCATTGTCTTTCAACCGATACGTGCCAAAGTTGGTCTTCTTTTCCTCTGGTACTCCCAGTACTAAGAAGGCACGTTCTGTCTCTTCGATCCAACTCTCCGCGAGCTCAGGATCGGCTCTGCCAATGAAAACTGGCGGGTCAAGCTTGAGGAACTTTTCATAAGTCACTCCTCCCAGGTGCTCGTTTCGTGGTGCGACTGGTTCTGGCCTCGTTTCACGGATGGCTGTAACCAGGTTGTTGAGTGTCTCCAACAGGAATCCTTGCGTATGGGACTCCTCGCTTGGTATGGTTCTCCTCGTCGTAGGAGCCATTTATCTATGCACACACAAGCACTTGTTTTTAGTTTCTCGATGTATATGAGGAAGTAAAAACTTTATTTACTTAATATACATCACATTTACACAAGCATCGCCTTAAACAAAACGTCATGCCGCACTGGCAGACTTTAGGCGTTGAGAAACTACATACATGAGTCTACTGACTCCAAAACATCACTAGTCTCTTTAAGACCTGGATTTCTTTGATGAAGACGAACTCAAAAAGGTCCATCTATTGCCACATGGCCTTGAAGCAGGCACTACTAGCTTTGGCTTGGGCGGCACTTCCGCACTAACAAGCGAATATTGGGGATATATGAGGGACTCCAGTCCACTTTCCCAGTCAGCAAGATCAAGACTCTGAGAGTCTGGAATAATGATTGGCGAACAGAAAGAATCTCCTCTTTTGTTCCTGCCATTTAAGCTCGGCGTATGTGATGTCGGATGGTAGCTTGGCGAGTGATAGACCTCCGCAGAGAAGTTCAAATCAAAATCCCTCAGCCTTGGTAATTCATCAGAAGATGTTGGGGTATGGTTGCTCCCAACACTAGAGTGATGCGGTCCACTGACACGCGAAGTCTCATCCTTGAGACCCTTTGATGCCCTCCGACCCATATCGGCGGTATATTTCCTTTGGCATTCGTTGGCGGAATGCCCATCTTCGCCACAGTATTGGCAGTCTTGGACTTCATACGGGCATATCCACTCATCGTGCATGACCTTGCAGCGATAGCAATATCCACGCGAGTCATGAGTTGCCATCTATACAAAGATGCACCGAGATCAGAACAAAAGTATAAAAATATATACTTACAGTGCGATATCGGGACCATGACGGATCTTGAACCAGGTTTCTCAGACACATGCTCTGATACCAATTCTGTAACACCCCGGATTTCCAAAACAAAGCTAAGTTAAATTTTTCATGAATTTCTTTTTTTTTTCTTTGCAGCGGAACTTACAAAAGCTTTTAGCAGCGGAATCAGACGATAATGAGTTGTCGGTTTTAGAAAACTCTGAGCACGTTGCAGGTATGTGGCCAAGCAACTCATTGACCACCGAAGTGTTCCATTTTATCGAAAACCACATGTTTATTACAACATCACTGCTTGGAAAGCAGTATAGGTTCTATAAAAAGGAAGCAGTACAACTCTGTCTAGAGAAACCCTGGAACTCGATGCCGCCTTGCTCCGCATATCGCCACGCAGGTCCAATACCTGAAATCCCCATTAAACGGGGTCAGAACCACTGATGGTCTGGTAAGCATGCAATCATGTAACCATTCAACTCAAGTACGATAATGACCACTCAGGGTCGCAATGCGCAATAACGACGCTCAAGCCTCCAAGACTTAGCGTATATCGCAAGAGCCTCCGTAGGGCTATGAGTTGAACATCCGCTTGAGTCCTCATGACTTAGAGCAAGCCTTTTCAGGGCTGTGATTTGAATAACCGCTTAAGTCTTCATGACTTAGCCATGACCTCTTCCGGGTCTCAAAGTGATGTCTAGCTCAAGTCTTCATACTTGGCACATCCGTATCCCACGCACCTAAGGACAACTTCTCGAGCTTCGCTTAGTCGTGCGGATACAACACGGGTCTTTGCCCAGTCGGTTCAGTCGTATACCGAACATGACACCTTCACAAAGGTTATGCAGGACTGACTCAACACGTCATCCACTCATACATTCAAAGCATCGCTGTACCTAAGCTAATGCATTGTTTGATAATTAACCGCTCCCGCCTTTGGTACGCAGGTAGAGCTATTGTCTGGGCATCAACGCGACGTTCTGGGGGTTGATTATTCTATGTATTTTAGATACCCCAGAGGCCTGTTGACCCTATCCATAGTAGGGCAGTGTGTTTCAACTGGGAGGTTCCTACTAGGCCCATATTCGGATGCATCCTCTACTTGCAGTAGTTGGGTTCAATCCTTAGATCTTAAGGATAACCACGACCCCAAAACCCATGAGTGACTGAGGCCATCGTGGACTCTATCAGGTCCAAAGTAAAATATGTGTCACTCAAGGCTGTACCATCACTGCCATTCCACAGTGAGCATAATTCCTGAAGGGGTCTGCCAGTCTTACAATTACTTGGACAGAATCTGCATGCCATTTTAGGCAGCCCGTGCTTTCAGCACTACGGGAGTATGTACCCGACCCCATTCAGTTCGCCCCAACACAGTCATTACTGAGGGGGTACCCCTAACACGATTTTCAACCGCGGGGTATGTGCGACCTTAAGTCTTATTCATATGCATGCAGAACACCGCTCTTTGGCACTTCGGCCACCACGAGCATCACCCCTCTTTGGGTGGAAACAACACACTCTGGCTCATCAGCCCTTACGAGTCTGGTTGTGTAACCGTTCTCAATGAGCATGCATATGACTCGATCTAAATAGATCGGCTACTCGGCATATTTTTATGCAGCGAGTCCAAACCTAGCCAAGGCGCAACCTCTACTCCGGCTCGATGGCCCTTACGAGCAAGGTACCCTTGCAGGCACAGGGATACGAGCCGATCTGGCATCGTTCCATCAACGGACATCATTATGCCGTTCCATTGGTTTCGGCAGCTCTTCTGCCAACCATTTCGTCAGCACCTCCCCTGCTCTACCGGCAGTGGTGCGACGAACCCTTCTACGTTTGTAGAAGGCAATCCATGAACTGGGTAGCACTCTGCTATATGTCAGAGTATCCTGCTACATTCCTTCTGAGCTATCAATAGCTTCTTCAGAAATTTCAGCAGCACTTCCTCTCTTTTACGGAGAAAGCGTGCGTTTCTTTTATCCATTTCAGCGGCATCTCCCCTCTTTGGCGGGAAATCGCTATGCTTAACTCGGGAAATGGATGCGCACCGTTGTGCGTACTTTGCATCCATCAAGGTTGCAGGAACCCTGGGCCATACGTAATTGATTTAGTCTTTACGTAAAGAGCATTTTGCCAAAAACCGAAGCCTTTCCAATAGGGGCTTCATTCGTCAAGCAGAATCTTGAACGAGGAGCGGTCAGGGAATCGCATCGGCGATTTGGAGTTGATCTCCATTTGAACGCTCATTTATGCGCTATATATGTAGTATAAGCAGAAGCCTGTGCTTTATACAGCGGCGGCGTAAAGGAAATGCATATACTATTGTTCAGGGTGTGAAACTGAACGAAATATTCTACATATATAACAAAACAGGAGCCTTGGTGTCATTCAACACGACGGCATAAGTAAAGACATTGCAGAAAGCAGGAGCCTTGGCATCGTTCGACGCGACGGCGTAAGTAAATGCATAATCGGAAGTGCAGTAATCGGAAGTGCAGAAAGCAGGGAGCCTTGGCATCATACGACGCGACGGCAAAGGTAAATTACATAGCCTGTGCGATATAAGACGCGTCGGCAGAATCAGCAGATATACACCTAGATCCGTATCCAACGATAGTTACGAGGCGAGCGGGTGAACACCGAAGTGTTCTGAAGGGCTCAACCAAGAACTAGGGCGAGATACCATTTTAAAAACGCATATACTGCGTGTTTGAACATAGATATATCCGACGATAGTTACGAGACGAGCGGGTGAACACCGAAGTATCCAAAAAGGGCTCAATCAAGAACTAAAGCAAGATACTACTTCAGAAAGTATATTCTATATACAAACAATCAAATACTTGAGAGAGATGGATCAACGAAGCGAACTTACTTCAAATCGTGGAAGAAACGGCTCTGGGGTGCTCCTTTGGCTTCAAGCCTTCCTTCGAGAGGTCAGACTAAGTCAGATGAAGCTAACTTAGTTGAGAAAGAGGTAGAGTAGGTCAAGCTACTCAACCTAAGTGGTTTGAACCAAACAGGGTTCGGTCCAAGTCAACTGGGTTCAGCAGGTTCGAACTCAGCTCAAGTAGGCTAAGTCTGGGTTCAGAAATCCAAACCGGATTCTGGACCAAAAAGGACTTTGACTTTGACTTTAAACCCAACTAGGTTCAAGTCAAGTCAACTAGGTTTGGACTAGGTCAAGTGGGTTCAGACCTAGGTCAGGTGGGTTAGGACCAGGTCAAGCAGGCTAAGACCAGATCAGGCAGGCTCAGGCCAAGTCAGGTAGGCTCAGACCTACTGGGCTAGGTAGGGGAGGTTTTAGGAAGTAGGAGAGAGAAAAAGGAGGCTAGAAAGGGGGGGGACGATTTTTCTAAAAGGGGAGGGCCTTTATTTATAGAAAATAAAACTTGGGCCCCAAGTTTCCCCTTTACCAATTTGCCCTTGGCTTCTTTTTAATACCAAGAGGTTCCTTGGTGTGGGGCCCACTTGGATATTCCATGGGATATTTTTGTGGGTCCCACCAGATATTTTCTGAGGAATATTTCTGTGGGTCTCACCAATATTTTCGTGGGTCCCACAAAAATCTCGGGTTTTCGGCATTTTTTTTCGAAAAATTCTGAGTATGCCATTATCTTCGTATTGACGTAACTAAGACAATTGGCTCGCAGGAATCCTTTGATTTCGTTCAGGTAGGAAGTTATGGCTTCCAGAGTGTTTGAGCATATATTCGCGAATCAACGAATATCCTAAGTATAACTGGCTCGCAGGAATTGCTCCGTTTCGCATTATGAGAAAAAATGCTATTTTTACCGGTGAATGCCTCAGGAATTTTATTCAGATATTTTCTGAAAAATTGCGGGTCTTACATCATTACCCCCTTAAAGGAATTTCGTCCGCGAAATCCAGTTAAGGTTACAAAGTGAAGAGCTCAGGATACTTATCCCGCATATCTGATTCGGGCTCCCAAGTGCAATCATCTATTCCATGATGTTGCCACCTCACTTTAACAAGTGAAATGACCTTGTTCCTTAGCACTTGCTCCCGTCGGTCCATGATTTCTACTGGCCTTTCTTCTACCATCATATCTTCTCGGATGTCAATGTCTTCATGTTGAATGACGTGAGAAGGATCATGAACGTACTTTCGAAGCATCGATACGTGAAATACATCATGTATTTGCGCGTATTGCGGTGGCAATGCTACCCGGTAGGCAGTCTCTCCGATTCGACTCAACACTTCGAAAGGACCAACGAATCTGGGGCTGAGCTTCCCCTTCTTTCCAAAACGAAACACACTCTTGGTTGGAGAGACCTTGATAAAAACCTTATCTCCAACCGCAAAATTGAGTTCCCTACACCGTCGATCGGCGTAGCTCTTCTGTCGACTCTGAGCAGTCAGTAGCTTCTTTCTGATCATGTGGATCTGCTCAGTATAATGCTGCAATACAATGGGCGAGTCCAAGGTTCGCTCACCCACTTCACCCCAATGGATTGGTGATCTACAGGGTCGTCCATACAAGGCTTCATACGGTGCCATCCCAATGCTAGCGTGGTGGCTATTATTATAAGCAAATTCAGCCAACGCTAGGTGGGAATCCCAATCACCTTTCCATTCCAGCATACAGGCTCTTAGCATATCTTCAAGAGTCTGTATGGTTCGTTCTGATTGCCCATCTGTTTGGGGATGGAATGTTGTACTGAACTTGAGTTTCGTCCCCAGGGCTTTCTGAAGCTGCTCCCAGAAGTGAGAGGTGAACTTCGGGTCACGATCAGATATGATCGAAATTGGCACTCCATAGAGTCTAACGATTTCCCGAATGTAGATCTCCGCCAATCGTTCAGTTGAGTATCGAGTGTTAATTGGCAGGAAGTGAGCAGACTTGGTGAGTCTGTCCACGATCACCCATATTGAGTCATGTTGTCTCTTGGATCGAGGCAATCCAACGATGAACTCCATCGTAATGCCTTCCCATTTCCATTCTGGAATCTCGATCCGTTGCATCTTTCCACCAGGGCGCTGATGTTCGATTTTTACTTGCTGGCAGATCAAACATTTTGAGACAAACGTAGCCACGTCTCTTTTCATTCCCTTCCACCAGTACTTTCTCTGCAAGTCCCGGAACATTTTTGTACCTCCAGGGTGGATAGTGTATTTGCTACTATGAGCTTCCTGGAGTACTTCCTGTCTTAGCTCAGGGTTATTTGGAACCCAAATCCTTTCTTCCATCCATATTCCTCCATCTTCTTTTAAATGGAAGAAAGTATCGTCCTTCTCAGCACGAGCTTTAAATTCCAAGTACTGGGGATCCTTGAACTGTTCGGCTACGATGCGATCGAGGATCTCGATATGGATCGTCAAACATGACAGTTGGATCTTTCCTGGATTAGCCAAGAATGGCTTCCACTTGACGAAATCCTCCATCAATTTCCATTGTCCAGTTAGGCTGGCCAGAGTGCCAACAGTCTTGCGACTAAGGGCATCTGCTACAACATTCGCCTTTCCAGGGTGATAGGAAAGCGTGAATTCATAGTCTTTGAGGAATTCCAGCCATCGCCGTTGCCGCATATTGAGTTCTTTTTGAGAAAAGAGGTATTTTAGGCTTTTATGGTCCGACATGACCTCGAATTTCTCTCCATATAGGTAGTGTCGCCAGATTTTAAGTGCGAACACCACCGCGACAAGCTCAAGATCGTGGATTGGATAGTTTTTCTCATGGACTCTCAACTGTCGTGACGCATAGGCGATTACTTTGTCATGCTGCATCAATACACAACCCAGACCTGTTCCTGAGGCATCGGTATATGCCACGAAGCCTCCCTGACCAGAAGGTAAGGTAAGGACAGGGGCAGTGGTAAGCCTCTGTTTGAGAACCACGAAGCACTCCTTACACTGGCCAGTCCATTCGAACTTGACTCCCTTTTTCAATAATTTTGTCATCGGTACGACGATTCGGGAGAAGTCTTGTACGAACTTCCGATAATATCCGGCAAGTCCAAGGAAGCTACGGACCTCAGTGATATTTTCTGGCTGCTTCCAATCCATCACAGCTTCCACCTTCGCAGGATCTACTGCAATTCCATCTTTTGAGATCACATGGCCAAGGAACATCACTTTATCTAGCCAGAATTCACATTTTGAAAACTTGGCATAGAGTTGGTTGTCCTGAAGGGTTTTCAAGACAATTCTTAAGTGCTCCACGTGTTGTTCCTTGTTCTCTGAATATACGAGAATGTCATCGATGAAGACAATGACAAAGCTATCCAAATATGGTCTGAATATCCGGTTCATTAGATCCATAAAGGCAGCAGGCGCATTAGTGAGTCCGAAGGGCATTACTACAAACTCATAATGGCCATATCTCGTTCTGAAGGCAGTCTTAGGTATATCTTCTTCTTTAACTCTGAGCTGATGATACCCAGACCTGAGGTCGATCTTGGAGAACACTCTTGCTGTTCTGAGCTGATCGAACAAGTCCTCAATCTGAGGCAACGGGTACTTATTTTTAACAGTTGCCTGGTTAAGCATCCGATAATCGATGCATAACCGAAGGGATCCATCCTTCTTCTTTACAAACAGTACCGGGGCTCCCCACGGTGATACACTCGGACGGATGAACCCTTGTTCCATCAGTTCTTCCAACTGACACTTCAACTCACTGAGCTCAGCTGGTGCCATACGATAAGGGGCTTTGGATATCGGCGCTGTTCCAGGTAAGGATTGAATTCCAAATTCAACCTCACGAAGTGGTGGAAGTCCTGGCAATTCCTCAGGAAACACTTCGGGAAACTCCCGAACCACTTCCAAACTCTCAAGGGGTTGGTCGTTGGATTTTTCCACCGAGAGACTCAACAGGAAGGCCACACAACCCTTCCTAAGGTATTTTTGTACCTTAAGCGCTGATATGAGTCGTTTCTGTGGAACTGGTTTGGATAATCGGTATTCCATCTTAGGCAATCCGGGTCGAGATAGAATCACTCTGCCCTCGCGGCACAGAATCTTGGCATTATTCTGAGCCAACCAATTCATCCCCAGAATGACATCGTACTGTATCATATCGATCAGGATGGCGTCAGTAGGCAAGTGTTGCCCTGCTATCTCAATATCCAAATTTTTCACACACCGGATACATTTGGTGCATGATCCTAACGGGTTATATACTTCGATTATTTTATCAACCGGTTGCACCGAGGCGTGGAGTTGTTCGGTGAAATCGTCGGAGATAAACGTATGAGTAGCACCACAATCAAACAAGACGTAAGCTGCATGTCCATTAACAGGTACGGTGCCTTCAATCAGGTCACCATTTTCGACTTGTTCAGTCGTTACAGCGTATACACGACCTGCAGTAGGCCTTTATTCTACTCTAGGTGGAGGTCGTTGAAACTGAGAACGTTGTGGCGCTGGGCGAGAGGGTCCGGCAGATCCGGCATTACTCCTCTGTTCATCTGCAGCCTTCTTGGCGCAATCCCTTATAAAGTGGCCCATCTTGCCACAATACAAGCACCCAC
Organism: Nuphar pumila; assembly: GCF_984573655.1. Taxonomy (NCBI): domain Eukaryota; kingdom Viridiplantae; phylum Streptophyta; class Magnoliopsida; order Nymphaeales; family Nymphaeaceae; genus Nuphar; species Nuphar pumila. Next base: position 59,500,963 of record NC_143261.1, on the reverse strand, counting down.
CAATGTCACGAGGACATGGCTTTCCGGGGTGGTTCATACGACACCTTGGGCAGCTGAAGTTGGACTGCTGACCATTCGGAGTTGTGTTCTGTCTTGGCCTCACGACTTGTTGAGTGTTGTTCCCTCCTTGGAACTTCTTTTGAAAGGGTTGTCGTGAACCCTGGCCACTTGGGAACGTCCTTTTACGATTCCCACCATTCACTATGGGCTTTTTTGCTACGATCACTTTAGATCGCGCCCAATCCTCTTGGATTTTTGAAGCCGCTGCTACCGCAGCCTGAAAAGTCGAAGGCATGCTTGTTATCACTCTAGATCGCAGCCCTTCGCGCAGACCATTCACATATTTGTCGGCCCTTTCTTGGTCTGTTTCGAACAATCGAGAGCAGTAGCGCTCTAGATTCTGAAATTTGGTGGTATAGTTCATTAGACTCATACCGCCCTGTTCCAACTCCAGAAACTCCATCTTTTTCTTGTTTCTGGAATGCAACGGGAAGTAGTTATCCATAAAAGTCCTCCGAAAGTCAGTCCAAGGAATGACTTCGACTTGTGAGAACTGGATAAGTTTAGTGGTATCCCACCACTTCCGTGCATTGTCTTTCAACCGATACGTGCCAAAGTTGGTCTTCTTTTCCTCTGGTACTCCCAGTACTAAGAAGGAACGTTCTGTCTCTTCGATCCAACTCTCCGCGAGCTCAGGATCGGCTCTGCCAATGAAAACTGGCGGGTCAAGCTTGAGGAACTTTTCATAAGTCACTCCTCCCAGGTGCTCGTTTCGTGGTGCGACTGGTTCTGGCCTCGTTTCACGGATGGCTGTAACCAGGTTGTTGAGTGTCTCCAACAGGAATCCTTGCGTATGGGACTCCTCGCTTGGTATGGTTCTCCTCGTCGTAGGAGCCATTTATCTATGCACACACAAGCACTTGTTTTTAGTTTCTCGATGTATATGAGGAAGTAAAAACTTTATTTACTTAATATACATCACATTTACACAAGCACCGCCTTAAACAAAACGTCATGCCGCACTGGCAGACTTTAGGCGTTGAGAAACTACATACATGAGTCTACTGACTCCAAAACATCACTAGTCTCTTTAAGACCTGGATTTCTTTGATGAAGACGAACTCAAAAAGGTCCATCTATTGCCACATGGCCTTGAAGCAGGCACTACTAGCTTTGGCTTGGGCGGCACTTCCGCACTAACAAGCGAATATTGGGGATATATGAGGGACTCCAGTCCACTTTCCCAGTCAGCAAGATCAAGACTCTGAGAGTCTGGAATAATGATTGGCGAACAGAAAGAATCTCCTCTTTTGTTCTTGCCATTTAAGCTCGGCGTATGTGATGTCGGATGGTAGCTTGGCGAGTGATAGACCTCCGCAGGGAAGTTCAAATCAAAATCCCTCAGCCTTGGTAATTCATCAGAAGATGTTGGGGTATGGTTGCTCCCAACACTAGAGTGATGCGGTCCACTGACACGCGAAGTCTCATCCTTGAGACCCTTTGATGCCCGCCGACCCATATCGGCGGTATATTTCCTTTGGCATTCGTTGGCGGAATGCCCATCTTCGCCACAGTATTGGCAGTCTTGGACTTCATACGGGCATATCCACTCATCGTGCATGACCTTGCAGCGATAGCAATATCCACGCGAGTCATGAGTTGCCATCTATACAAAGATGCACCCAGATCAGAACAAAAGTATAAAAATATATACTTACAGTGCGATATCGGGACCATGACGGATCTTGAACCAGGTTTCTCAGACACATGCTCTGATACCAATTCTGTAACGCCCCGGATTTCCAAAACAAAGCTAAGTTAAAATTTTCATGAATTTCTTTTTTTTTTTTTTGCAGCGGAACTTACAAAAGCTTTTAGCAGCGGAATCAGACGATAATGAGTTGTCGGTTTTAGAAAACTCCGAGCACGTTGCAGGTATGTGGCCAAGCAACTCATTGACCACCGAAGTGTTCCATTTTATCGAAAACCACATGTTTATTACAACATCACTGCTTGGAAAGCAGTATAGGTTCTATAAAAAGGAAGCAGTACAACTCTGTCTAGAGAAACCCTGGAACTCGATGCCGCCTTGCTCCGCATATCGCCACGCAGGTGCAATACCTGAAATCCCCATTAAACGGGGTCAGAACCACTGATGGTCTGGTAAGCATGCAATCATGTAACCATTCAACTCAAGTACGATAATGACCACTCAGGGTCGCAATGCGCAATAACGACGCTCAAGCCTCCAAGACTTAGCGTATATCGCAAGAGCCTCTGTAGGGCTATGAGTTGAACATCCGCTCGAGTCCTCATGACTTAGAGCAAGCCTTTTCAGGGCTGTGATTTGAATAACCGCTTAAGTCTTCATGACTTAGCCATGACCTCTTCCGGGTCTCAAAGTGATGTCTAGCTCAAGTCTTCATACTTGGCACATCCGTATCCCACGCACCTAAGGACAACTTCTCGAGCTTTGCTTAGTCGTGCGGATACAACACGGGTCTTTGCCCAGTCGGTCCAGTCGTATATCGAACATGACACCTTCACAAAGGTTATGCAGGACTGACTCAACACGTCATTCACTCATACATTCAAAGCATCGCTGTACCTAAGCTAATGCATTGTTTGATAATTAACCGCTCCCGCCTTTGGTACGCAGGTAGAGCTATTGTCCGGGCATCAACGCGACGTTCTGGGGGTTGATTATTCTATGTATTTTAGATACCCCAGAGGCCTGTTGACCCTATCCATAGTAGGGCAGTGTGTTTCAACTGGGAGGTTCCTACTAGGCCCATATTCGGATGCATCCTCTACTTGCAGTAGTTGGGTTCAATCCTTAGATCTTAAGGATAACCACGACCCCAAAACCCATGAGTGACTGAGGCCATCGTGGACTCTATCAGGTCCAAAGTAAAATACGTGTCACTCAAGGCTGTACCATCACTGCCATTCCACAGTGAGCATAATTCCTGAAGGGGTCTGCCAGTCTTACAATTACTTGGACAGAATCTGCATGCCATTTTAGGCAGCCCGTGCTTTCAGCACTATGGGAGTATGTACCCGACCCCATTCAGTTCGCCCCAACACAGTCATTACTGAGGGGGTACCCCTAACACGATTTTCAACCGCGGGGTATGTGCGACCTTAAGTCTTATTCATATGCATGCAGAACACCGCTCTTTGGCACTTCGGCCACCACGAGCATCACCCCTCTTTGGGTGAAAACAACACACTCTGGCTCATCAACCCTTACGAGTCTGGTTGTGTAACCGTTCTCAATGAGCATGCATATGACTCAATCTAAATAGATCGGCTACTCGGCATATTTTTATGCAGCGAGTCCAAACCTAGCCAAGGCGCAACCTCTACTCCGGCTCGACGGCCCTTACGAGCAAGGTACCCTTGCAGGCACAGGGATACGAGCCGATCTGGCATCGTTCCATCAACGGACATCATTATGCCATTCCATTGGTTTCAGCAGCTCTTCTGCCAACCATTTCGTCAGCACCTCCCCTGCTCTACCGGCAGTGGTGCGACGAACCCTTCTACGTTTGTAGAAGGCAATCCATGAACTGGGTAGCACTCTGCTATATGTCAGAGTATCCTGCTACGTTCCTTCTGAGCTATCAATAGCTTCTTCAGAAATTTCAGCAGCACTTCCTCTCTTTTACGGAGAAAGCGTGCGTTTCTTTTATCCATTTCAGCGGCATCTCCCCTCTTTGGCGGGAAATCGCTATGCTTAACTCGGGAAATGGATGCGCACCGTTGTGCGTACTTTGCATCCATCAAGGTTGCAGGAACCCTGGGCCATAGCCAGGCCATACGTAATTGATTTAGTCTTTACATAAAGAGCATTTTGCCAAAAACCGAAGCCTTTCCAATAGGGGCTTCATTCGTCAAGCAGAATCTTGAACGAGGAGCGGTCAGGGAATCGCATCGGCGATTTGGAGTTGATCTCCATTTGAACGCTCATTTATGCGCTATATATGTAGTATAAGCAGAAGCCTGTGCTTTATACAGCGGCGGCGTAAAGGAAATGCATATACTATTGTTCAGGGTGTGAAACTGAACGAAATATTCTACATATATAACAAAACAGGAGCCTTGGTGTCATTCAACACGACGGCGTAAGTAAAGACATTGCAAAAAGCAGGAGCCTTGGCATCGTTCGACGCGACGGCGTAAGTAAATACATAATCGGAAGTGCAGTAATCGGAAGTGCAGAAAGCAGGGAGCCTTGGCATCATACGATGCGACGGCAAAGGTAAATTACATAGCCTGTGCGATATAAGACGCGTCGGCAGAATCAGCAGATATACACCTAGATCCGTATCCAACGATAGTTACGAGGCGAGCGGGTGAACACCGAAGTGTTCTGAAGGGCTCAACCAAGAACTAGGGCGAGATATCATTTTAAAAACGCATATACTGCGTGTTTGAACATAGATATATCCGACGATAGTTACGAGACGAGCGGGTGAACACCGAAGTATCCAAAAAGGGCTCAATCAAGAACTAAAGCAAGATACTACTTCAGAAAGTATATTCTATATACAAACAATCAAATACTTGAGAGAGATGGATCAACGAAGCGAACTTACTTCAAATCGTGGAAGAAACGGCTCCGGGGTGCTCCTTTGGCTTCGAGCCTTCCTTCGAGAGGTCAGACTAAGTCAGATGAAGCTGACTTAGTTGAGAAAGAGGTAGAGTAGGTCAAGCTACTCAACCTAAGTGGTTTGAACCAAACAGGGTTCGGTCCAAGTCAACTGGGTTCAGCAGGTTCGAACTCAGCTCAAGTAGGCTAAGTCTGGGTTCAGAAATCCAAACCGGATTCTGGACCAAAAAGGACTTTGACTTTGACTTTAAACCCAACTAGGTTCAAGTCAAGTCAACTAGGTTTGGACTAGGTCAAGTGGGTTCAGACCTAGGTCAGGTGGGTTAGGACCAGGTCAGGCAGGCTAAGACCAGATCAGGCAGGCTCAGGCCAAGTCAGGTAGGCTCAGACCTACTGGGCTAGGTAGGGGAGGTTTTAGGAAGTAGGAGAGAGAAAAAGGAGGCTAGAAAGGGGGGGGACGATTTTTCTTAAAGGGGAGGGCCTTTATTTATAGAAAATAAAACTTGGGCCCCAAGTTTCCCCTTTACCAATTTGCCCTTGGTTTCTTTTTAATACCAAGAGGTTCCTTGGTGTGGGGCCCACTTGAATATTCCATGGGATATTTTTGTGGGTCCCACCAGATATTTTCTGAGGAATATTTCTGTGGGTCCCACCAATATTTTCGTGGGTCCCGCAAAAATCTCGGGTTTTCGGCATTTTTTTCCGAAAAATTCTGAGTACGCCATTATCTTCGTATTGACGTAACTAAGACAATTGGCTCGCAGGAATCCTTTGATTTCGTTCAGGTAGGAAGTTATGGCTTCCAGAGTGTTTGAGCATATATTCGCGAATCAACGAATATCCTAAGTATAACTGGCTCGCAGGAATTGCTCCGTTTCGCATTATGAGAAAAAATGCTATTTTTACCGGTGAATGCCTCATAAATTTTATTCAGATATTTTCTGAAAAATTGCGGGTCTTACAATAAGACTTGGGAAAATACAAGAATTTTGAAAGAGAATTGCAGGCAGGATAAAATGAAGTAGAAATTCGAGATCCAGAAGAAAGTGAGGATGGAAAATCACCTGGAGTTTTTGAAGGAAATCAAGGGAAATTTGGAAAATCGTCCAGGGTTTGAAGAAATATGAAGAAATACTTCATAAAATGGAAGATGAAGTATTTGAAAAATCGTCCAAGGTTTAAAACATGGACAGTACATGGACATAGATTGGGGAATTTTGAGAAAATCGTCCAGTATTTTAGAAAATTGGGAAAATATGGAAAATAAAAAGGAAATAACACATTCAATCACATTCTGCATAAACAAGTATGCACATACATCATTCCCTAAAAGCTGACTCTAGATGTACAAATTTTGAAATGGCTGTAGGATCTTAATCCTAACTCTAAGGTTCAGATCAACTGTATCCAATCCAGTTATGCCTATATACTCGAGCCAAGGCCCGATGTACGTGGCATAAAATCAATTCCTCCGGTTCTAGGTTCATGTTTTCCAACATCCTTGAGCACCTGCCGATATATATTGGACTATGGCCCTTGGTACGTGGCAGGGGGGTTTTCACCCAAATAGGTGGCCCAGTTGTGAGGCTCTGTCCCGAACTATGGTTCTGGAAGAGAGCCCAGCAACGTGAAGACCGGGACAATATAGGTAGGGTGATTTTTTTGAAAAACATGAGCACATGCAATCAAACAGAAGGCTCTAAGTCCTAAAGAGATAAAATTTTGAAATATTTGAAGAAGCAAACATTGTTTTCATACAATTCCTAAATTGAGGAGTGTTGTATTAGACCTAAGTCTATGTCAGTTTGAATAATTCTCCTCAATATGGTCCTACCAAACCATACCTAGTCTATATGCATTCCATGTCAGTTGGGTTCAAGTCTAGGCTCCTATGTTCACATGATATCATAAAGTAAAGCTGACATTCCATGGAAATCGATTTTGACAATTTGAACTAAGTAGAGCATTAGATTGATCAGGCGAAGACAGGTCCCATCTCGGTCGCCAAACCTGTTATCATCGCAAAATTTTTACGTTTTGCAAATCAAACTGACCTTTGAAAAAGTTTTTGAAAATAACTCGCCTCCGTTTTTAAAATGCGGGATTATTCCGAAGAATGGGACTCGCCTGTCGGTACGAGGTTCAACCGTTCCTGCCACCTTTAACAGGGGTAATTGAACCAATGATCAATCTTATGCTCTACTCTATTCAACTTGTCTAAATCATGTTCTAATTTCTAAATGCACATAGAATCAGGCATGTGCTATGAATTTTCAGGCAATGCACATTTGAAAACATGATGTTTGCTTTGAATGATTGAAATATTTAGAATAGGTATCACATGGAAAATCGTGAATTGGGATTTGAAGTATACTTCTGAGAGAAATAAAAATCGACTTTGAGGAATCCTTGACATTTGGTGAAAATCGATTCTGAGAAACTTGGTTTCTCTGATTTCAAACTTTGAAATTGAAATTCTAACTTAGAAAATTTGAATTTGGAACTTGGGAAATATTTGAAATATCATTGGCAAATCCATATTCTTTTGAATAAGACTTAGAAAAATTCTAACTTCAAACTTTGAAATTGACTGCATAACTTTGGAAAATTGAGTTTATGAACTCGAAAAACACTTGAAATATTCTTTGAAATTCAATGCTTTTGGGAAAATCGATTTTGCTGTAAGACTTAGGAGATTTTGAGAAAATGAACTTCTTTGAATTGAGATTGGAATTGGCAAATGCATGAAATGAATGAATATGGATTTGAGGAATTGAGAAATACTTTTTGTATTTTTTAGAAATGCAGTGCATTTTTGAAGTTAGCCTAAGAGTGTAGGCTGAATGTGGCTAATGTGAAGATCATAAATCTAGATATCCTTCATATTCTGACTATGGCCATAAATACGAATTCCACCAAGTTTATAAACTTCATAAAAGCTAGTGTATGTGCCATTCGTGTAGACCATAGTGAGTTTGAATATGCATGAATCATCACCCATCACACATTAACATTATTTAAAAAAATAAACTATATGCAATGCTGCCTAAGCTAAGCAGGAAATGTAAATTCTTATTCCAAAGTTTAATTTAGTTTACATCACTATTGAAATTTAAATACATGAAAAATAAAGTCTTCAATGTACCTGCAAAACTAGAAAACTTTGTTAGTGATGATATGTTGGCTTTTCTAGGTTTATGCAGTAATATCTAGAAATTACTGGATTTTGCTAGATATAAGCCTTTTCCTTGATTCCCTTAAATAAAAATGATAAAGATGTGAAATCAAATTGAACAAATAATGAATATAAGATGTGGAATTTCGAAATTGGGCTCCAAATGACCAAAATACCCCTAATGACAAGACTATGGCCTTGAAATTAGGGTTTGTAGAAAGATATTTTGATAAAATGCAAGTTTTGAAATTCAAATGCAAATAAATCAAACTAAATATGCTATGACATGATTAAAAATATGAAAATTAGGGTTATGGATTTCGAAATTTAGGTCAAATGACCAAATTGCCCCCGATAGCAAGACTATGGCCTTGAAATCAGGGTTTTTAGAAAATATTTTGGTAAAACTTAGGTTTTATGCACTAAATGAAATCAAATGAACATCAAATTTAACCTAAAGTATCCTAATATGATAATGAATAAACCCTAAAAATATATGCTTATGTACGAAAATTCAAGAATATCACAAAAACTGTGATTTTGGCAGTGTTTTTGGATCTTTCAAGAACCCTGTTTTGCAATTTGCTTAATTCAGCCATCAATCAGATTCCAAAATTCATCAAATTTGGTACCTACACTTGTTATAAACCTAATTTTGAATTAGAATTATAAAAATATTTTTTTGACATTAAATTAACCCGAAAATTGCATCAAACTCTAAAAATATGTTATTTTTGACCTAGTTCACCAACGAGTTTCAGAGTTAGACCCGAATCAGGGATCAATCTTTCATGAAAATCTATGAAATTTTCCAGAAACAAACTAGGAATAAAAACAGATATTTCCCAATTTACAGATTGGAAAAGCATCTTCGGTTAGGGAGAAACCCTTCCGGCAATCTGGACTTGAATATTGCAAACCACACATGAGTTAAAACAGACACTGCAGATTACAAATTTCGGGATAAATATCAATACTATTCCAAAATATATGATATTTTAGCAGTAAATAGTAGACAGAAAAATAACAATACTCACTTTTTACAGATCATGAATCGGATCTGTGGTTTGGGATTTATAAACAACACAAGTCTGATTAGGGTTTTGGTAAACCCTAACGAGTTTTAAATTAAAAATTAGACTTTCTATCAGAGGAAAAATATCAAACAGAGATCAAAAAATCTCAAAATTTCACAGTAGATAGATCTAATCAATATGAATCCATGGCACTTTACGGATCTCAAATCAGATATCGGATGAGAAAAATATCATCATATCAAGTCACCCTCCTGATTTTAACACCGATTTTAAAGTTTTAAAAACCCGACCTGATGTTTGATTTTTTTGACAGGGTTCCCGAAGTCCAAAATCTCTGATTTTTTTACAGTAGTTCAATCACATATGCATGCATCACATATAAAAAAAATCATAAATAAACAGCAAGTATTTCAATCCGAAACATCATGCTCTTTTCTGTTCTAAACTAAAAAATACACAGAAATCTAAGAAACTTGAGAAAATATGCATTAATTAATGAAAAACAATAAAACAAACCATAAAACAGCAAATAAAAATTATTTCTATGCTGGAAAACGTAAAATAAACATGAATAAACAAATAAATAAAATAAAATCAAGGAATCAATGGCTGGAATTTGATTTCACCCTTAAACACATGGATTTGACCCATTAAAAGGGTAAATCATGTATTTCATTGGTTAATAATGCAAAGAATAATGTTAAAATTGATTCTAATGGATTAGAATCCCTGTAAACACCACAAAAAAGAGTTAGATCACTTTCTTGAACCGTTCTTGAGGTTCTTGAGGTTGAATCCATGGTTTAATCCATGAAGGGGATGACACCAATGGCTAAAATTGATTTAAAACATGAAAAAGTATTAAATAAAACTAAAAAATATTAAAAATATTACCTTGGTGCTTGCAGCTGCAATGGAGGAAGGTGGCGGTGCTGGAGAGGAGAGAGAAGCCACGAAAATTTGAGAGAAAAGAGCCCTCCTTTTGGCCCCCCTTAGGTCCCTTTTTATAGTTTTTCAAAAAGTCACTTAATTAGGGTTAATTAAAAGGTTTTTCATTTTTTTAGGACTCTTTCTAATAAATCCACTAAAGGCAACGAATTTTTGTGGTTTCCTAACCCTAAATGAACTCTAACTAAACCTTAATTAACACCTAATTAAACCCTAAAAAGTCCAAATGTGATGCCACTTGGCATCTTCCACATTTGGTTTTTTAAAAACCTTTAAAAACACTAGTTTTAAAAACTAAACTTCAAAATGGGTTTTCAAAATGATATTAACTCTTCTAAACCCCTAACACTAACCAAGACACTGACTAACCCTAGTCTAGCCCTGACTTACTCGAATATGGCGCCACCCCGAGTGGGCCCTACTTGAGTTTTTCAAAAAGCGATTTTAGAACTTGAAATTGAAGGAGTTTTCAAAAGACTTTCAAAAGTAAACTTAAAATTAGAATTTTTGAAATGGCATAGAGTTCCAACTGGGTCAGAACTCCTCTGGATATGGCGCCAACAGGGTGGGCCCCACATCAAAGTTATGAAAAACTTGAAGTAAATACTAAAAATGGCTTTAAAAAAGGGTTAAAATCAACAGTTGAAATTCAAAGTTTTAAAAATAGAGTTCTAAGCAAACTGGAACTCTGCGCTAGAGTCCTGGATTTATAGGACTCTGAGATTTTGGTCTTTTAAAAGCCAAATGAAGGAGTTTTTGAAAAGATTTTATAAAAAATGATGCAATAAGTTAGAAAATACTGTCAGGGTTAGACTCCTAACTCAATCAGGACTCTGAAATAGAGTCCTGAATTAGCTGGACTCTGTAAAATGACCTAATTTTTTAAAACAAATGGAAATAAATAAAAAACGGAGTAAAAACAAACTTCAAAACAGACTCCTGACTGGACTAGGACTCTAGGACAGAGTCCTGATCGGACTGAAACTCTAGATTTTTTGGTATTTTCTGAAAAACAAATGAAAGAACTTGTCAAAACAGTGAAAACAATAACGAACATTGAAATAAAACAGAGTTCTGATTCAACTGAGACTCTGAGGACAGAGTCTTGATTGAACTAGGACTCTTAGATTTTTGGATTTTCTGAGAAAACAAATAAGAGAATTTAGAAAAACAGTTAAAAATAGGATAAAATCGAAGTTTCGGTTCAGAGTCCTGATCTGATTAGGACTCTGAGAAAGAGACCTGATTCGATCAGAACTATAAGAATTTTGGTTTTCTGATAAACAAATGATGAAATTTGGGCAAAGCCTTTGAAAACCAGTGAAAATGAAGTATAAAAACCAATTTTGGATAGAATCCCACTTCGATCAGGACTCTGGAGTAGAGTCCTGATTTGATCAGGACTCTGAGATAAAATCTCAGAATTTTGAAATTTTTTGATAAAAGTGTAATAGTTTTGGTAGATTGAAAGATTTCTGAAAGATTCTCTCAAAATTGAAATCAGAATCAGAGTCCTGATCCAACTAGAACTCTTCAAACAGAGTCCTGGTTCAACTAGAACCTTGAATTTTTTTGACTCATTTTGAAAGATTTGATTGAAAATGGATAAAATAGTTGTAAAAGATTAGAGTCCCAATCTAATTGAAACTCTGAAGAAGAGTCCTGATCCGACTGGACTCTTGCAGAAGAGTCCTGATCCAACTAGGACCCTAACATTTTGGCCAAAACAGAAGATTTTGAAAGGTTCTTCTCAAAAACAGGTAAAAAGGTAGTGAAAATTAGAGTTTTGATCCGACTAGGATTCTGGAAAAAGAGTCCTGATCCAATTAGGACTCTAAAATTTTTGGAGATTTTTGACAAGTAAAGGAATCCAGAAGCGACACCACCTAAATGGGTCTCATCTGAGAATTGAAATCAATTGAAATTGAGTTTGAAATGAATCCAGATTGTTTTCTGAGAAAATATTTCAAAATATAAAGTCCTGGGGTTAAAAAAATGACAGAATGTTGAGTAAAAACCCAGGTTTTGAAATTGATTTTTGAAAGAAAAAGTTTTAAAACTCAAATCTGGATTAAATATTTTGAAAACGAGAGTGCTGGATCTCGAAAATGAGATGTAATGACATGCAATGCCATGCAATGCAGTGAAATGACATGTCAAATGGATGCAATGATATGCAATGATCTGTAATAACATATGAAATGGATAAACAATGGATGAGGGTGAAAATTTGGGGTGTTTACAGATGCCCCTCTTTGCTACTAAGTCGGTATAGAGCCGAACTTAGTGGCAAAGAAAACATACCAAATTTGAACCATAAAAATGCCCCAGTTAGATAAGTCTGACTGGGTATGAAAGAATTAATTCAAATGATGATGGTAGATATAAAATGGAGAATAAGAAGAAAATTTTATTTTAAAAGGAAGTGAGATTCAGGTTTTGCCCTTAACCTGGATGGGACAGAAAATACCTCGTATGGAACGAAACTCAGGCTTAACCCTTAACCTGACCGGGTTGAAAATGGAATACCTCATCAAAGAAGGCTCAGGTTTGTACCCTTGACCTGATTGGGCAATGAAAATGAAATACCTCATCAAATGAGATTCAGGTTTGTACCCTTGACCTGATTGGGCAATGAAAATGAAATACCTCATCAAATGAGGCTCAGGTTTGTACCCTTAACCTGATTGGGCGGAAAATGAAATACCTCATCAAAGGAGACTCAGGTTTATACCCTTAATTTGATTGGGCGGAAAATGAAATACCTCATCAAAAGAGGCTCAGGTTTATACCCTTATCCTGATTGGGCGAAAAAATGAACGGAATCCTCGAAAGAAGAGACCGTGATGGAACCTTCGGATTTCCGCACAATGAATCCGATAGGGGTTTTGCAAAAGGAAGGAAATTGGGGTCCCTAAAGCTTGAAAAGGGTTTGATTTTGTACGTCTCATTGCTGAGACTAAATAGCTTTTGAAATTGCCTTTTGCTGAAATTGGTGGCTTAACCTCACGCCAAAATTGGACTGTCTATGGTGGGACAGTGGGGACACAGGGAAGTGTGCGAATCTGAGAGCCCGTGCGCTCAGATTATACCAAAGAAGGGAAGGAATCTTGAAAACTCCTGTAATCAAGTCCTAAAAGGGATGGTGTCAGGATGCGTCAAAGATGAACCTCAAGCTCTCGCTTCATGCCAGGATAGCTAGAAAATATTGTCAAAATGTTGAAAATTGTTGTTGATTCAAAATAATTGAAAATGATGCACATTGTTTTGAAAGTATTCCCGCTTTTCTACCTAAAGTGTTACCTCCAACTGGGCTTAACTCCGTAGAATTGGGATTCGAATTCAAATTGCTTGCAATTGGATTTCTTCCAAGGAAGCTATCAATTTCCTTGATATGGACGGGAACGAAAATATTCTGGATATTGCGAAAACTATTGGTGAAAGAATATTGATAAAAGAATTTCACAAAATTAAAGAAGATTCTTGGTAGATTTGGCAGTCTGATATCCTGGGATTCTTTTCTCATGATGATCTTTCTGCACTCTCTTTTTGACAGAATTGGAGCTCTCTTGGATTTTTCGGGAATTACATCATCCTTCATTTTGGAGATGTCCTGACTTTTCTCTCTTTTGGGGAAGGGTACGTCACAAACTCCTTCATCTCGTAGATGTTCCGATCCTTCTTTTCTCTCAGGGATTATCTTGACGATTATTGGCTCTTTGGTAGAAAATCTCTTGATGATAGCAGAAATTAAATACCTTTTAGGGTTTGTCGGTAGGCTCATCACACTCACCTTCATCTCGACGGTGATCTGAACTTTCCCTGGAAGGATCCGTCACAAACTCCGTCATCTTGGAGATGATCCAAATCTTCTTTTGGCCCTGGGGGTCGACTCGCTTAATTCGCCTTCATCTTGACGACAATTGAGAGATCCCTTTTGCAGATATTTAATTGCAACTTAGGTGATTGAGGAGATATGAAGATTGAGTGGATTTTTCTGTATCACCCAGGATATTTCGACTGCTTTATTTTTCCAGAAAGGTCTTTAAAAATGTGCCATTGACTGCGATCAATATCAATCACTTATGACTTTGCAACAACATTGAGTTTTCTTTACTGGCCATATCGCGAATTTATTCTTCATACTTTTGGTTGGCCAATAGAAAGATTTTGAACTTTGAATCCTTTTTCGCGAAAGCTTTGTCCTTTTGGAAGTAATACTGAGGGTATTCTGAGGTAATAATTTTGTGCAATAAAGATTTTTGAAATCAACAAATATTCAACGACAAATTGGCAAAATTTTCTTGAAATCCTTTTGTGAAAGCGAGCATTTGAAGCGCAACGCAACACATCCATGACAGAAATTCTCTTCTCCTTTCCCCAAAGGAGAAGATTCAAAAATTGGAATTAGAAATTACTCCTCTCTTCCCTGAAGAGGAGGTGTTTGCAAAACGAACTTTCGAAGAGAAATTAAGCTTTCGTCAAAACTTCCTAACATTAGGCTTCTCTTATGGAAAGGGGGCCGGAAATGGTGAGGTTGGTAAATTGGTCATGAAGGAACGAGTTCATCACACTCTCCCTGAAAAGAGGGTCCTTCATGATGAAAATGGCCTAGTCTGAAATTATGGGGCCACAAGGAAAGCAAGTCTCCGTCGAGTCTCTCCCTATAAAAAGGGTTCCTTGTGTGAAATTTAGAATTTTGTTTTGCAAACGGTTCACAAAGACACGAGTCTCTTCAAACTCTCCCTAAAAATGGGCTAAGTGAACGAATTGGATAGCATGCGAAAAGAGCGAGCTCCCTCGAACTCTCCCTATAAAAAGGGTCTCTCGCAAGAGAAAATAATTGAAATTGGTATTGGATGACCAAAAGGGTCAAATTTTGGAAATTGGAATTTGGAAATTTGATATTTGAAATTGGAAATTGGAAATTGGAAATTGGAAATTGGAAATTGGAAATTGATTGACCCGAAGGTCGAAATTGTGAATTGGTTTATTGAGAATGACATGGGTTCTATAGGGATTCAGCCTAAGAACGACATTGGTTCTATTGAGAACGGCATTGGTCCCGTAGGGGTTTGACCTACGAACTATCAATTCCATAGGAATTCAACCTAAGGATCATAACTCAAGAAGGAATAATTCCAATTTGTGAGCTTTGAATGGACCAGGTGCTAAACTGGGTTTTTGAGGGAAGATTCGAATCAAAATTCAATTCTTCAAGGAAAACTAGATGAATTGGATTTTGAAAGATAATTCGAGTCGGAACTCGGATCTTCTAGACCAATTCTGAATTGAATTTGGAAGAAGATTCAAATCGGAACTCGAATCTTCTAGACCACTTCTAGAATCTAGAGGAAAGAAAAGTATACGAATTGGATTTGTAAGAAAATTCAAGTCGGGACTTGGATTTTCTAGACCAATTCTGAATTGGATTTGGAAGAAGATTCGAATCGGAACTCGACTCTTCTAGACCAATTCTAGAATCTAGAGGAAAGAAAAGTATACGAATTGGATTTGTAAGAAAATTCAAGTCGGGACTTGGATTTTCTAGACCAATTCTGAATTGGATTTGGAAGAAGATTCGAATCGGAACTCGACTCTTCTAGACCAATTCTGAATTGGATTTTAAAGAAGATTCGAATCGGAACTCGAATCTTCTAGACCAATTCAAGACATTTAAAGGAAAGAAAAGTTGATAAGTATAAAGATGACATTTGGGACTAGTTCAACTAGCACGAGCATCAGATCTTGGAAAAGTACCAATACGAGCACTGGGTTTTAAAAGGTTACCAGTACGAGCACTGGGTTTTGAAGGATTACCAGTACAAGCGCTGAATTTTGGAAGGTTGCCAGTACGAGCACTGGATTTTCAAAGATTACCAGTACGAGCACTGGACGTTGAAAGATTACCAGCACGAGCGCTGGGTTTTGAAAGATTACCACTACGAGCACTGGATTTTAAAAAGTTACCAGTACGAGCGCTGGATTTTAAATGGTTACCAGTACGAGCACTGGGTTTTGGAGATTTACCAGCACAAACACTGGATTTTGAAAGATTACCAATTGATTTTGATGGAAGATTTTCAGTCTTCACCCTTACGACAACTTGGACAGCTGTCGAGGCCTCAGGATTTATCCCTTAACCTGAATGGGTAGTTCGATGCAGATGCAAATCGATGCAGATGAATGCAAATGAATGTAAACGCAAATGAATGTAAATGGGTGCACATGCATGCAAAATGAGAGATTTGTTTGATATTGCCTGCATACAGGGTATTGTAGATAAACTAAGACATTAAAAATGCCCCAGTGTAACTGGGAAAAGAGAATATTGATCATTATTTGAAGATAATTTTGAAGGAATTACAAAGAATAGGGCATGATTTAAGTATAAATTTTTTTCAAATGTCGGGCATTGATAGGATCAGGTAATTCCACTCCATCGGCATTGATGAGACGATAGGAGTTGCGAGGCAATGCCTCTTTGACAACATATGGACCTTCCCAATTGGGTGACCACTTGCCACCTAGGCGGTGTTTGAGATAAGTCGTTGATCTGAGCACTAGATCATTGACTTGAAACTTTCTTTCGATGACAGATTTTGCATATTGTCTGGCTATCCTTTGACGATACGATTGAGCATGCTCTGCTGCTTTGAGCCTTTTCTCATCTAGCAAATCAAGTTGTACTAGCCGCTGTTGCTGATATTGATCAAGAGGTAATTCTAGAAGTGACGCAAATTTCAGAGCAGGTTTCTGAACATGTAGAGGCAGTACTACTTCTGTTCCGTAGACAAGTTCTGACGGAGTAGCATTAGTTGGAGTTCGAATGGTGGTTCTATATGCCCACAGCGTGTCATGAATCTTTTCATGCCAGTCACGACCTGTTTCCAAGGTTCGCTCCAGGATTCTAATCAGAATCTTATTAGTGGCCTCTGCTTGACCATTTCCTTGAGGATAATAAGGAGCGGAAAAATGATGATGAATTCTTAACTTTGAGCAGAATGTTCTCATTCTCTCATTCTTGAAATGACTGCCATTGTCGGACACAATATCATGCGGTATACCGAAACGACAAAGGATATTCTTGTGAATGAAAGAAACCACGTGTCGGCCCTCTACTGTGCGTAGAGTGACTGCTTCTACCCACTTAGTAAAATATTCTGTTGCGGCAAGGAAATATTTATGACCATTAGAAGCTGAAGGAGTGATGGGGCCTACAACATCGAAAGCCCACATGGAAAATGGCCATGGTGAGACGACAGATTGCAAGTATGTCGCCGGCGCATGAATGAAAGGTGCATGCATCTGGCATTGAACACACTTCTTCACAAAACGATAGCAATCTTGTTGCATGGTTCTCCAGTAATATCCTGCTCGGATGATTTGTTTGACGAGGGTCTGATAGCCAACATGACCCCCGCAGATACCTTCATGCGCTTCTTGCACAACTTCTTTGGCTTCTTCTTCGTCTAAACATCTGGAATATTCATAACTAAATCCACGATGATAGAGGACGTCGGCAAGAATAAAATATCGAGCAGACATGCGCTGAATTGCTCGCTGCTCTTTCTTTGAGAGTTCTGGAGGAAATTTCCCAGTTTTAATGAAATTTTTGATATCATGATACCAGGGCTTCTTCTTTTGCTCAGCCTGGTTTATCTGCTCTACTGGGACGAAAGCGGGTTGATCAAGTCTGCCAATTTCAAATGAGCGACAAGATTCTCCACCCTTGAAAGACATGATGGATCCCAGATTGGCTAAGCTGTCTGCAACTTGATTGAAGTCTCTTTCGATATAGAAAAGTTTGAATTCTTCGAACTTGTTGGCAAGAGCTGAGACAATTTTCTGGTAAGGAAGTAATTTCTGATCTTTCACTTGCCATTCGGCTAGGACTTGATTGACGACGAGCAAAGAATCGCCATAAGCATGCACTCTTCTGACATTAAAATCCTGTAGAATTTTCAGACCTTGTATCAAAGCTTCATACTCGGCCATATTGTGAGTGCACTGAAAATTCAGTTTGAGAGAAAAGGGGATCATCTCCTTCTCTGGTGTAATTAGCAGAATTCCGATTCCTATGCCGACCATATTCTTGGAACTGTCGAAGAATAAATTCCAAATTGAGGATTGTTGAATATTGCAGATCCGCTCATCGGGGAAATCATCCCCGGCTTTAACTTCCTCTGCTAGAGGAAAATCTGCCAATTGATCTGCAATTGCTTGACCTTTGATAGATTGTTGGGAGACATACTCCAGATCATATTGCATCAATAGGACTTGCCGTTTGGCAATTCGTCCGCTGAGAAATGGCTGTTCAAGAACGTACTTAAGAGGATTTAATTTAGATAGAATTTTGACTTCAGATGCCAACAGATAGTGTCTCAATTTCTGACACATCCATACCAGAGCTAGACATGTCTTCTCTATCTGAGAGTATTTCTTCTCATAATCAATAAAGGTCTTGCTCACATAATAAATGGCGTGTTCTATCAAAATGCCTTCTTCGTATTGTGCCAAGAATCCGCCGCAAGCAACTTGATTAACTGAAATATATAGCAATAGGGGCTTTCCCAATTCTGGTGGTTTTAGAACGGGCGGATTAAGAAGATACTTCTTGATGCGTTCGAACGACTGCTGACACTCTGGTCCCCATTCGAACCTCACTCCTTTTCTGAGCAAATGATTGAAAGGCTCACATCTCATGGCCAAATTGGATATAAATCGCCGAATTGATTGCATGCGTCCCTGAAGGCTACGCAATTCTTTGAGATTAGTCGGAGGCGGCATGCCAATGATAGCCCTGGCCTTAGCGGGATCTATCTCTATCCCCTTCTTGCTAACTAAGAAGCCCAGCAACTTGCCAGATTCGACTCCAAAAACACATTTTTTGTGGGTTGAGTCTTAGCTTGTAAAGAATGAGCCGCTTGAAAACTTGATTGAGAGCTTCGATGTGATTTTCCTCTTCTTTGGATTTTACCAAAATATCATCAACATATGCATCCATGATTTTGTGCATCTGATCATGGAAAATAACGGCCATAGCGCGCTGATAAGTGGCTCCAGCATTCTTGAGCCCAAAAGGCATAACCGTGTAGCAGAAAGTGCCCCATGGCGTGGTAAAGGATGTTTTGGATTGGTCACGAGCGGCCAACTTGATTTGATTATATCCGAAGTATCCGTCCATAAAGGAAAACATAGCATGCCCGGTTGTGCTATCGACTAGGAGATCAATGTTTGGGAGCGGATAATCATCCTTTGGAGTGGCTTTATTGAGATCACGGAAGTCGATATAGATTCGAACTTTACCATTCTTTTTAGGAACTGCTACGATATTCGCCAACCAATCCGGGTAATCTATTGCTCGAATGAATTCTGCTTTAAGCAAATCTTCAAGTCCTTCTTTGACCTGCTGCTCGATTCGAGGATCCATTTTTCTTAACTTCTGCTTAACTGGTTTCGCATCAAGCTTTAAAACGAGGCGATGTTCCACCAATTTAGGATCTAAGCCTGGCATATCCTCATAAGTCCATGCAAATATTTCTTCGTGCTGCTTGAGGAAATTAGTGAGCCTTTCTTTCTCTACCAGACTCAAACCACTGCCAATCTTAAGAATTCTAGGATCATCTTTTGATCCGATATTGATATCCTCAGTTGGATCTTGAACTAAGGATGATGGTCCATCTTGCTTTTGAACCGATGCAAACTCTGGCAGTTCTTAAAGAGCTGAATCGAACTCTGCGGATTCTTATGACTGCTTTGTAGTCTGACTGCATTCTGTTCTTATTTTGACCTGATGAATTACTGCTGATTTCGAACAGGCATTTAGATTAAGGACGAGCTTCTTGATAGACCAGGAAGACATTCTGAAAATTGGAGGGTAAATTGATTCAGGGAAATTGCTCATCATGAAAATAGATTGCGCTTATTGAGAAAATGATTGGAAAGATAAAAGAGCAAAATGATTTCAATTTTGTGAAAATTCCATATTGAGAAGTAAAGAGACAGATGGCACCAAGATAAACAAAGGAAACTTGCGACTTTATTGAAAGATAGAATCAATTAAAATGACAATGACAGAATGAAATGGCATATCATCCCGACAAAAGAATAGAAAAGGAAAGATGAATGAATTCTTCTAATGCGTTCCCTTAACGAAAATAGTGCCTTTCTGAGATCTTCGGCCATTAAAGCCCAATCCGGCCCTTTTAGGGCAGTGCTGAGGAATCACTGGTTCAAGACGACCATCTTCATTTTTGCCTAAGCCTTGGAAAGGCTGGTAGCCGTGCTTTACTAGTAAATCAAATCCCCTTTTAGCCTTCATAAATTGGGGGAATAGAGGATGACCCTTAAGTGTGCTATAATCAATTCGTCCTCCAATCTTGAAGAACTGTGGACCTCCCCATCGGGTCGTAGCCACCGTATGCTCAGGTTGCTCTGTCATCTGTATTATTCCTGAATCTTCTTCGAAGCTGACCACTTCAATACCCCTAATGCTAGGGATATCTGTAGTGAAAGAGGGCCTGGGAACCATGGGCTGTGCTAGCCTCTGCTCCGGATCTTCGCCTAAGACTGTCGTGATCATACCACCTTTTGACCACTTGATGCACTGATGCATAGTAGACGGTACTGCGTTTGTGTTGTGGATCCATGGTCTCCCGAGAAGCAGATTATAAGTGGGCGGCACATTGACCATGTGAAAGAGAATTGAATGGACCGAGTAGTCAATGAAGATTTCCAGGAAGATTTTTCCTTTTGCTGTTTGGCCATGATTGTCGAACCCATAAATGGTGATTGGATCTGGAATGTACTCTTCTTCTTTTATGCCCAAAGCTTTGGCGGTCATTTCCGGGCATATGTTGAGGCTGCTGCCTCCGTCTATCAGTACGTGAGGAACGGTCATCCCTCTGGTTCGAACCACAACATACAGGGCGTTGTTATGGAACACATGAGGCTTAGGGAGATCCTCATCGGAGAAAGTAACTGGAGCATTAGTCATGGCCTGATTAACTATATGGGCCATACCTTCCGGAGTTATGCTCTGTTTCACCTTGATTTTCTGCAATAGATCGCTCAACACCTGCTGATGCTTGGCAGAGGCCTGGGTTAAATCCAAAATTGAAACATTGGATAATGCTGTGATTAGCTTTGGCGCAGATGTCTCACTTTTCTTGGGGGTGGTCGTAACGAAATGTTTAGGGAACCACGGCATTCTTCTGGCTACCTCAGGAGATACCCCAGCGGGCTTGTCAGACACTTTTATCTTGCCAAAGGCTGAGATGAGATCCATCTTCTGAGCCTTGGATTGAGCCTGTTGCAATACCAGGACCCGATGCTGAGCTTGCATATCCTTTTCAGAGCACGGCCTGATATGCTCTTGTGGTTGAAATGACTGTTAGGTGATGACTACTGTAGAATGACGAGGAAATGGCTCTTTTAGAATATCTATATTTTCATCTTCCGTACCTTCTACCAGAAGATTTTTATCAATAAGGTCCTGAACAATGTTCTTGAGAACGAAGCAATTCTCGGTATTGTGCCCCACTGTTCTGTGGAACTTGCAGAATTGGTCTTTGAATTTTCCCATAGGAACGGGAGGATCGGCCAACCTTGGCAACTTGACCATCTCCTTGGTCAACATGTACTCGAGCACAGTCTCGAGTGATTGATCTAATGGAGTGAATTTTCTGTCATAGCTCTATCCTTCGTGCTTCACTTTCTCTCGGGGTTTTGGTCCCTGCTCTAGCTGAAGCGGCTTGCTGAATTGCGGGATCGACTTTCCTTTCTAGTCATTCTTGTTTAAACCTCCTGCCCCATAACAAAAGTCTTTATTCTGCCCCTTGCGATGGTTCTGTTTATCATTTCTGGCAGAGTGGGCGATATGAGTGTTCTTTTTTGACTCATTCTGATTGTTGTTCTTAGCAAAAGTGAAGCCTTCATAAAAATTGTTTTCCATGCTTAACTCGAGCCATTCGGCCCGCTCTGTTAACTCAATAAATGATCTGGATGGCGCAGTAGAGATGAGGCCTTTTAGAGGCTGCGAGAAATTGCTTAGAATCAAGGACAAAGCATGCTCTTCTGATATGGGGTCTCTCATCTTATTGCAAGCTGACCTCCAACGGTGGATAAAATCTCGGGCCTTTTCATTTTCTCTCTGTTTCAGGCCACAGAGGTGGCTGAGGGTCGGGAGCGCCTCAGCGTTGAACAGAAAGCGCTCAATGAACATATTCACCACTTTATCAAATTCTTTCAGCTCTATGGGGTTGATGTGCTCCGAGTACCACTTGGCTGTTGTTCCCTCCAGACTGCGAGGGAAACAAAGGAAGAGTGCTCGATTATCTCGCTTGAATCTAGAACATTCAGCGAAGAACATGGCGAGATGAGCTTTAGGGTCGCCAGAACCATCAAACTTGATAAATTTTCTAGGGAGATTATCCAGATTGTCGTTTCCATCTAAGCCATCATAGAAGTCTTCGCTGGTGAAGACTTTCTTGCCCTTGTCGCGGGCCTGTAGATCTTTGACCATTCTCATCATATCTTTTAATTGTGACTGAGTAGGGTCGTCAACAGACTGATTTTTGGATTTGTAAGCCGACCCCTGGCCCTGAGTTGACCTTTTGAATTCATGTTTATTTTCACATTTCTTGTCAGCATCGTCAGCTGATTCTGACTCATCAGATACTTCCTCATGACGATTCTGCCTTTTGATACTTTTCATATTCTTGGCGGCATGACCCTTATCCTTCTGCTCAGTGCTGGCTTCAGCTTGCTCTGCCAGCATCCTGGTCATCATTTTCTTGAACATAACATACATTTGAGGATCAATGTCATCCTCAACCTGCTGTCCCTGATTTTTAGCTGATCGAGGGGAGTCCATTTCCTCTTCCGAAGCGACTGAGTATGCGATGCCTTCAACTGATAGGGTTTTCTTTCCGAACCTTGTATGAACCATCGAGTATCACGAGTGTTCTTTTGAAAGTTGTTGATGCTCTCTGCAAGGTAGAATTGATGGTTAGGTTCTTGAAGGAAATTTGGTTTGGAGGAAAATATTTATTGAGAATTTTGGTAGACAATTGAAAGAGTATCCCATTACTAGGGATTGAGTCGTCGCTGGGATTACGACAATTGCGCTGCTATTCCTTTGCAAAAATAAACAACTGAAAAATATGCCTTGTTACCTAGGCGAGGTCGTCAAACCAAGATAGGATGAAATTTAAAGGAATTTTATTGAAGGAAAAAGACATGACTTTATTAATAATAAACTTGACAAAGGGGAGGGGGGGCGAACAATTTTCCACCACTCCTGATAATCAGAGGACACTCGAGGACCAGGAAAAATAGTGAGAGTAATAAAGGAATCCCAGCCATGTCTAGCAGAATGGTATGCTCCGGACCACTGATCTGATGTGAGATCGAACTCTGGCAGAACCCCTGCTAGTGGACGAATCTCTACGCGCTTCTGCCTCTGAGAGAACTGCCTGACGCACAGCTCTGGATGATAGTATGCGTAGAAGAATGGACCAAGTAGCCTGAATCGCTTGCCGTATGCATAAGTGTATCTAGGAGGTGATTCCTGACGATCAAAGTAGTCCCATACGACTTCTTCCTCCTGAAGGCTGTCGATCAAGAATCGGTATCTCGCAACTGGAAGAAGCTTTTCACCATTGTATCTGAAGGAACTGGCTCGGGCTGGCACATGCCAGAGGAACCAAGACTGTAACGCGTAGGTGCACCCTTCGACTAGAATTGATTCTCCGAGTGCGAAACGAGTCAACCCTCGGTATAGAAAGGCGAGTGCGGCCATGGCTATCGAGAGGTGGCTGGTCTGTCGACTTCCCCATCTCCTTAGAAGCTGGATTATTCTGATATCTATATAATTCCGCCCATCAGGAAAGAAGGCTAATCCCACCGTGCACAGAACCATCGCGTGCTGGATTCTCTCTCGAGCTGTCCTGGACAATGAGCTGACCTCTGCAAATGTTCCATACTGTTTGTAGATTTCGAGCAGGTCGACATATTCGTTTCCATCTTTTTCAATCAGAGGCCAAGACTTGCGTCCCGTGATGCAAGCTAAGGCGTCTTTAGGGTCCAGACCCTTGACATTGATCAAAAATTGTTTCTCCAATAGATCTCCAGGCCGACCAGCTGGCTCAGGTAATCCCATAATCTCTGAAAATTCATCTATCAGTACTGTCATCTCGCCCCATGGGAACCAGAAAGTAGAAGTGCTCGGATTCCACCGTTCTGCTAGTGCATGGATCAAATTGTCGTTGACTGTCTGCTTTCCCACTGCGGACGCCAATTCTAGCCCACAATCGTCCAAGTGGTCCGGAAACATACGAGAGAAGTTCTTGAGCCATAAATAGTACCACCGGGGAATGAAGGATCCGGTGTTGAGGACTCGATGTTCAGGAAGACTTTGTCGCACCTCGTAGGAGATGTGACCCTCAGGGAAGACTGAATCAAGCTGACTGGATGCCATCGGACTGGAAATCATGGAAAATTGGAATAAGACTTGGGAAAATACAAGAATTTTGAAAGAGAATTGCAGGCAGGATAAAATGAAGTAGAAATTCGAGATCCAGAAGAAAGTGAGGATGGAAAATCACCTGGAGTTTTTGAAGGAAATCAAGGGAAATTTGGAAGATCGTCCAGGGTTTGATGAAATGTGAAGAAATACTTCATAAAATGGAAGATGAAGTATTTGAAAAATCGTCCAAGGTTTAAAACATGGACAGTACATGGACATAGATTGGGGAATTTTGAGAAAATCGTCCAGTATTTTAGAAAATTGGGAAAATATGGAAAATAAAAAGGAAATAACACATTCAATCACATTCTGCATAAACAAGTATGCACATACATCATTCCCTAAAAGCTGACTCTAGATGTACAAATTTTGAAATGGCTGTAGGATCTTAATCCTAACTCTAAGGTTCAGATCAACTGTATCCAATCCAGTTATGCCTATATACTCGAGCCAAGGCCCGATGTACGTGGCATAAAATCAATTCCTCCGGTTCTAGGTTCATGTTTTCCAACATCCTTGAGCACCTGCCGATATACATTGGACTATGGCCCTTGGTACGTGGCAGGGGGGTTTTCACCCAAATAGGTGGCCCAGTTGTGAGGCTTTGTCCCGAATTATGGTTCTGGAAGAGAGCCCAGCAACGTGAAGACCGGGACAATATAGGTAGGGTGATTTTTTTGAAAAACATGAGCACATGCAATCAAACAGAAGGCTCTAAGTCCTAAAGAGATAGAATTTTGAAATATTTGAAGAAGCAAACATTGTTTTCATACAATTCCTAAATTGAGGAGTGTTGTATTAGACATAAGTCTATGTCAGCTTGAATAATTATCCTCAATATGGTCCTACCAAACCATACCTAGTCTATATGCATTCCATGTCAGTTGGGTTCAAGTCTAGGCTCCTAGGTTCACATGATATCATAAAGTAAAGCTGACATTCCATGGAAATCGATTTTGACAATTTGAACTAAGTAGAGCATTAGATTGATCAGGCGAAGACAGGTCCCATCTCGGTCGCCAAACCTGTTATCATCGCAAAAATTTTACGTTTTGCAAATCAAACTGACCTTTGAAAAAGTTTTTGAAAATAACTCGCCTCCGTTTTTAAAATGCGGGATTATTCCGAAGAATGGGACTCGCCTGTCGGTACGAGGTTCAACCGTTCCTGCCACCTTTAACAGGGGTAATTGAACCAATGATCAATCTTATGCTCTACTCTATTCAACTTGTCTAAATCATGTTCTAATTTCTAAATGCACATAGAATCAGGCATGTGCCATGAATTTTCAGGCAATGCACATTTGAAAACATGATGTTTGCTTTGAATGATTGAAATATTTAGAATAGGTATCACATGGAAAATCGTGAATTGGGATTTGAAATATACTTCTGAGAGAAATAAAAATCGACTTTGAGGAATCCTTGACATTTGGTGAAAATCGATTCTGAGAAACTTGGTTTCTCTGATTTCAAACTTTGAAATTGAAATTCTAACTTAGAAAATTTGAATTTGGAACTTGGGAAATATTTGAAATATCATTGGCAAATCCATATTCTTTTGAATAAGACTTAGAAAAATTCTAACTTCAAACTTTGAAATTGACTGCATAACTTTGGAAAATTGAGTTTATGAACTAGAAAAACACTTGAAATATTCTTTGAAATTCAATGCTTTTGGGAAAATCGATTTTGCTATAAGACTTAGGAGATTTTGAGAAAATGAACTTCTTTGAATTGAGATTGGAATTGGCAAATGCATGAAATGAATGAATATGGATTTGAGGAATTGAGAAATACTTTTTGTATTTTTTAGAAATGCAGTGCATTTTTGAAGTTAGCCTAAGAGTGTAGGCTGAATGTGGCTAATGTGAAGATCATAAATCTAGATATCCTTCATATTCTGACTATGGCCATAAATACGAATTCCACCAAGTTTATAAACTTCATAAAAGCTAGTGTATGTGCCATTCGTGTAGACCATAGTGAGTTTGAATATGCATGAATCATCACCCATCACACATTAACATTATTTAAAAAAATAAACTATATGCAATGCTGCCTAAGCTAAGCAGGAAATGTAAATTCTTATTCCAAAGTTTAATTTAGTTTACATCACTATTGAAATTTAAATACATGAAAAATAAAGTCTTCAATGTACCTGCAAAACTAGAAAACTTTGTTAGTGATGATATGTTGGCTTTTCTAGGTTTATGCAGTAATATCTAGAAATTACTGGATTTTGCTAGATATAAGCCTTTTCCTTGATTCCCTTAAATAAAAATGATAAAGATGTGAAATCAAATTGAACAAATAATGAATATAAGATGTGGAATTTCGAAATTGGGCTCCAAATGACCAAAATACCCCTAATGACAAGACTATGGCCTTGAAATTAGGGTTTTTAGAAAGATATTTTGATAAAATGCAAGTTTTGAAATTCAAATGCAAATAAATCAAACTAAATATGCTATGACATGATTAAAAATATGAAAATTAGGGTTATGGATTTCGAAATTTAGGTCAAATGACCAAATTGCCCCCGATAGCAAGACTATGGCCTTGAAATCAGGGTTTTTAGAAAATATTTTGGTAAAACTTAGGTTTTATGCACTAAATGAAATCAAATGAACATCAAATTTAACCTAAAGTATCCTAATATGATAATGAATAAACCCTAAAAATATATGCTTATGTACGAAAATTCAAGAATATCACAAAAACTGTGATTTTGGCAGTGTTTTTGGATCTTTCAAGAACCCTGTTTTGCAATTTGCTTAATTCAGCCATCAATCAGATTCCAAAATTCATCAAATTTGGTACCTACACTTGTTATAAACCTAATTTTGAATTAGAATTATAAAAATATTTTTTTGACATTAAATTAACCCGAAAATTGCATCAAACTCTAAAAATATGTTATTTTTGACCTAGTTCACCAACGAGTTTCAGAGTTAGACCTGAATCAGGGATCAATCTTTCATGAAAATCTATGAAATTTTCCAGAAACAAACTAGGAATAAAAACAGATATTTCCCAATTTACAGATTGGAAAAGCATCTTCGGTTAGGGAGAAACCCTTCCGGCAATCTGGACTTGAATATTGCAAACCACACATGAGTTAAAACAGACACTGCAGATTACAAATTTCGGGATAAATATCAATACTATTCCAAAATATATGATATTTTAGCAGTAAATAGTAGACAGAAAAATAACAATACTCACTTTTTACAGATCATGAATCGGATCTGTGGTTTGGGATTTATAAACAACACAAGTCTGATTAGGGTTTTGGTAAACCCTAACGAGTTTTAAATTAAAAATTAGACTTTCTATCAGAGGAAAAATATCAAACAGAGATCAAAAAATCTCAAAATTTCACAGTAGATAGATCTAATCAATATGAATCCATGGCACTTTACGGATCTCAAATCAGATATCGGATGAGAAAAATATCATCATATCAAGTCACCCTCCTGATTTTAACACCGATTTTAAAGTTTTAAAAACCCGACCTGATGTTTGATTTTTTTGACAGGGTTCCCGAAGTCCAAAATCTCTGATTTTTTTACAGTAGTTCAATCACATATGCATGCATCACATATAAAAAAAATCATAATTAAACAGCAAGTATTTCAATCCGAAACATCATGCTCTTTTCTGTTCTAAACTAAAAAATACACAGAAATCTAAGAAACTTGAGAAAATATGCATTAATTAATGAAAAACAATAAAACAAACCATAAAACAGCAAATAAAAATTATTTCTATGCTGGAAAACGTAAAATAAACATGAATAAACAAATAAATAAAATAAAATCAAGGAATCAATGGCTGGAATTTGATTTCACCCTTAAACACATGGATTTGACCCATTAAAAGGGTAAATCATGTATTTCATTGGTTAATAATGCAAAGAATAATGTTAAAATTGATTCTAATGGATTAGAATCCCTGTAAACACCACAAAAAAGAGTTAGATCACTTTCTTGAACCGTTCTTGAGGTTCTTGAGGTTGAATCCATGGTTTAATCCATGAAGGGGATGACACCAATGGCTAAAATTGATTTAAAACATGAAAAAGTATTAAATAAAACTAAAAAATATTAAAAATATTACCTTGGTGCTTGCAGCTGCAATGGAGGAAGGTGGCGGTGCTGGAGAGGAGAGAGAAGCCACGAAAATTTGAGAGAAAAGAGCCCTCCTTTTGGCCCCCCTTAGGTCCCTTTTTATAGTTTTTCAAAAAGTCACTTAATTAGGGTTAATTAAGAGGTTTTTCATTTTTTTAGGACTCTTTCTAATAAATCCACTAAAGGCAACGAATTTTTGTGGTTTCCTAACCCTAAATGAACTCTAACTAAACCTTAATTAACACCTAATTAAACCCTAAAAAGTCCAAATGTGATGCCACTTGGCATCTTCCACATTTGGTTTTTTAAAAACCTTTAAAAACACTAGTTTTAAAAACTAAACTTCAAAATGGGTTTTCAAAATGATATTAACTCTTCTAAACCCCTAACACTAACCAAGACACTGACTAACCCTAGTCTAGCCCTGACTTACTCGAATATGGCGCCACCCCGAGTGGGCCCTACTTGAGTTTTTCAAAAAGCGATTTTAGAACTTGAAATTGAAGGAGTTTTCAAAAGACTTTCAAAAGTAAACTTAAAATTAGAATTTTTGAAATGGCATAGAGTTCCAACTGGGTCAGAACTCCTCTGGATATGGCGCCAACAGGGTGGGCCCCACATCAAAGTTATGAAAAACTTGAAGTAAATACTAAAAATGGCTTTAAAAAAGGGTTAAAATCAACAGTTGAAATTCAAAGTTTTAAAAATAGAGTTCTAAGCAAACTGGAACTCTGCGCTAGAGTCCTGGATTTATAGGACTCTGAGATTTTGGTCTTTTAAAAGCCAAATGAAGGAGTTTTTGAAAAGATTTTATAAAAAATGATGCAATAAGTTAGAAAATACTGTCAGGGTTAGACTCCTAACTCAATCAGGACTCTGAAATAGAGTCCTGAATTAGCTGGACTCTGTAAAATGACCTAATTTTTTAAAACAAATGGAAATAAATAAAAAACGGAGTAAAAACAAACTTCAAAACAGACTCCTGACTGGACTAGGACTCTAGGACAGAGTCCTGATCGGACTAAAACTCTAGATTTTTTGGTATTTTCTGAAAAACAAATGAAAGAACTTGTCAAAACAGTGAAAACAATAACGAACATTGAAATAAAACAGAGTTCTGATTCAACTGAGACTCTGAGGACAGAGTCTTGATTGAACTAGGACTCTTAGATTTTTGGATTTTCTGAGAAAACAAATAAGAGAATTTAGAAAAACAGTTAAAAATAGGATAAAATCGAAGTTTCGGTTCAGAGTCCTGATCTGATTAGGACTCTGAGAAAGAGACCTGATTCGATCAGAACTATAAGAATTTTGGTTTTCTGATAAACAAATGATGAAATTTGGGCAAAGCCTTTGAAAACCAGTGAAAATGAAGTATAAAAACCAATTTTGGATAGAATCCCACTTCGATCAGGACTCTGGAGTAGAGTCCTGATTTGATCAGGACTCTGAGATAAAATCTCAGAATTTTGAATTTTTTTGATAAAAGTGTAATAGTTTTGGTAGATTGAAAGATTTCTGAAAGATTCTCTCAAAATTGAAATCAGAATCAGAGTCCTGATCCAACTAGAACTCTTCAAACAGAGTCCTGGTTCAACTAGAACCTTGAATTTTTTTGACTCATTTTGAAAGATTTGATTGAAAATGGATAAAATAGTTGTAAAAGATTAGAGTCTCAATCCAATTGAAACTCTGAAGAAGAGTCCTGATCCGACTGGACTCTTGCAGAAGAGTCCTGATCCAACTAGGACCCTAACATTTTGGCCAAAACAGAAGATTTTGAAAGGTTCTTCTCAAAAACAGGTAAAAAGGTAGTGAAAATTAGAGTTTTGATCCGACTAGGATTCTGGAAAAAGAGTCCTGATCCAATTAGGACTCTAAAATTTTTGGAGATTTTTGACAAGTAAAGGAATCCAGAAGCGACACCACCTAAATGGGTCTCATCTGAGAATTGAAATCAATTGAAATTGAGTTTGAAATGAATCCAGATTGTTTTCTGAGAAAATATTTCAAAATATAAAGTCCTGGGGTTAAAAAAATGACAGAATGTTGAGTAAAAACCCAGGTTTTGAAATTGATTTTTGAAAGAAAAAGTTTTAAAACTCAAATCTGGATTAAATATTTTGAAAACGAGAGTGCTGGATCTCGAAAATGAGATGTAATGACATGCAATGCCATGCAATGCAGTGAAATGACATGTCAAATGGATGCAATGATATGCAATGATCTGTAATAACATATGAAATGGATAAACAATGGATGAGGGTGAAAATTTGGGGTGTTTACAGATGCCCCTCTTTGCTACTAAGTCGGTATAGAGCCGAACTTAGTGGCAAAGAAAACATACCAAATTTGAACCATAAAAATGCCCCAGTTAGATAAGTCTGACTGGGTATGAAAGAATTAATTCAAATGATGATGGTAGATATAAAATGGAGAATAAGAAGAAAATTTTATTTTAAAAGGAAGTGAGATTCAGGTTTTGCCCTTAACCTGGATGGGACAGAAAATACCTCGTATGGAACGAAACTCAGGCTTAACCCTTAACCTGACCGGGTTGAAAATGGAATACCTCATCAAAGAAGGCTCAGGTTTGTACCCTTGACCTGATTGGGCAATGAAAATGAAATACCTCATCAAATGAGGCTCAGGTTTGTACCCTTGACCTGATTGGGCAATGAAAATGAAATACCTCATCAAATGAGGCTCAGGTTTGTACCCTTAACCTGATTGGGCGGAAAATGAAATACCTCATCAAAGGAGGCTCAGGTTTATACCCTTAATTTGATTGGGCGGAAAATGAAATACCTCATCAAAAGAGGCTCATGTTTATACCCTTATCCTGATTGGGCGGAAAAATGAACGGAATCCTCGAAAGAAGAGACCGTGATGGAACCTTCGGATTTCCGCACAATGAATCCGATAGGGGTTTTGCAAAAGGAAGGAAATTGGGGTCCCTAAAGCTTGAAAAGGGTTTGATTTTGTACGTCTCATTGCTGAGACTAAATAGCTTTTGAAATTGCCTTTTGCTGAAATTGGTGGCTTAACCTCAAGCCAAAATTGGACTATCTATGGTGGGACAGTGGGGACACAGGGAAGTGTGCGAATCTGAGAGCCCGTGCGCTCAGATTATACCAAAGAAGGGAAGGAATCTTGAAAACTCCTGTAATCAAGTCCTAAAAGGGATGGTGTCAGGATGCGTCAAAGATGAACCTCAAGCTCTCGCTTCATGCCAGGATAGCTAGAAAATATTGTCAAAATGTTGAAAATTGTTGTTGATTCAAAATAATTGAAAATGATGCACATTGTTTTGAAAGTATTCCCGCTTTTCTACCTAAAGTGTTACCTCCAACTGGGCTTAACTCCGTAGAATTGGGATTCGAATTCAAATTGCTTGCAATTGGATTTCTTCCAAGGAAGCTATCAATTTCCTTGATATGGACGGGAACGAAAATATTCTGGATATTGCAAAAACTATTGGTGAAAGAATATTGATAAAAGAATTTCACAAAATTAAAGAAGATTCTTGGTAGATTTGGCAGTCTGATATCCTGGGATTCTTTTCTCATGATGATCTTTCTGCACTCTCTTTTTGACAAAATTGGAGCTCTCTTGGATTTTTCGGGAATTACATCATCCTTCATTTTGGAGATGTCCTGACTTTTCTCTCTTTTTGGGGAAGGGTATGTCACAAACTCCTTCATCTCGGAGATGTTCCGATCCTTCTTTTCTCTCAGGGATTATCTTGACGATTATTGGCTCTTTGGTAGGAAATCTCTTGATGATAGCAGAAATTAAATACCTTTTAGGGTTTGTCGGTAGACTCATCACACTCGCCTTCATCTCGACGGTGATCTGAACTTTCCCTGGAAGGATCCGTCACAAACTCCGTCATCTTGGAGATGATCCAAATCTTCTTTTGGCCCCGGGGGTCGACTCGCTTAATTCGCCTTCATCTTGACGACATATGAGAGATCCCTTTTGCAGATATTTAATTGCAACTTAGGTGATTGAGGAGATAAGGAGATTGAGTGGATTTTTCTGTATCACCCAGGATATTTCGACTGCTTTATTTTTCCAGAAAGGTCTTTAAAAATGTGCCATTGACTGCGATCAATATCAATCACTTATGACTTTGCAACAACATTGAGTTTTCTTTACTGGCCATATCGCGAATTTATTCTTCATACTTTTGGTTGGCCAATAGAAAGATTTTGAACTTTGAATCCTTTTTCTCGAAAGCTTTGTCCTTTTGGAAGTAATACTGAGGGTATTCTGAGGTAATAATTTTGTGCAATAAAGATTTTTGAAATCAACAAATATTCAACGACAAATTGGCAAAATTTTCTTGAAATCCTTTTGTGAAAGCGAGCATTTGAAGCGCAACGCAACACATCCATGACATAAATTCTCTTCTCCTTTCCCCAAAGGAGAAGATTCAAAAATTGGAATTAGAAATTACTCCTCTCTTCCCTGAAGAGGAGGTGTTTGCAAAATGAACTTTCGAAGAGAAATTAAGCTTTCGTCAAAACTTCCTAACATTAGGCTTCTCTTATGGAAAGGGGGCCGGAAATGGTGAGGTTGGTAAATTGGTCATGAAGGAACGAGTTCATCACACTCTCCCTGAAAAGAGGGTCCTTCATGATGAAAATGGCCTAGTCTGAAATTATGGGGCCACAAGGAAAGCAAGTCTCCGTCGAGTCTCTCCCTATAAAAAGGGTTCCTTGTGTGAAATTTAGAATTTTGTTTTGCAAACGGTTCACAAAGACACGAGTCCCTTCAAACTCTCCCTAAAAAGGGGCTAAGTGAACGAATTGGATAGCATGCGAAAAGAGCGAGCTCCCTCGAACTCTCCCTATAAAAAGGGTCTCTCGCAAGAGAAAATAATTTAAATTGGTATTGGATGACCAAAAGGGTCAAATTTTGGAAATTGGAATTTGGAAATTTGATATTTGAAATTGGAAATTGGAAATTGGAAATTTGGAAATTAAAAATTTGGAAATTGATAATTGGAAATTGGAAATTGATTGACCCGAAGGTCGAAATTGTGAATTGGTTTATTGAGAATGACATGGGTTCTATAGGGATTCAGCCTAAGAACGACATTGGTTCTATTGAGAACGGCATTGGTCCCGTAGGGGTTTGACCTACGAACTATCAATTCCATAGGAATTCAACCTAAGGATCATAACTCAAGAAGGAATGATTCCAATTTGTGAGCTTTGAATGGACCAGGTGCTAAACTGGGTTTTTGAGGGAAGATTCGAATCAGAATTCAATTCTTCAAGGAAAACTAGATGAATTGGATTTTGAAAGACAATTCGAGTCGGAACTCGGATCTTCTAGACCAATTCTGAATTGGATTTGGAAGAAGATTCAAATCGGAACTCGACTCTTCTAGACCAATTCTAGAATCTAGAGGAAAGAAAAGTATACGAATTGGATTTGTAAGAAAATTCAAGTCGGGACTTGGATTTTCTAGACCAATTCTGAATTGGATTTGGAAGAAGATTCGAATCGGAACTCGACTCTTCTAGACCAATTCTAGAATCTAGAGGAAAGAAAAGTATACGAATTGGATTTGTAAGAAAATTCAAGTCGGGACTTGGATTTTCTAGACCAATTCTGAATTGGATTTGGAAGAAGATTCGAATCGGAACTCGACTCTTCTAGACCAATTCTGAATTGGATTTTAAAGAAGATTCGAATCGGAACTCGAATCTTCTAGACCAATTCAAGACATTTAAAGGAAAGAAAAGTTGATAAGTATAAAGATGACATTTGGGACTAGTTCAACTAGCACGAGCATCAGATCTTGGAAAAGTACCAATACGAGCACTGGGTTTTAAAAGGTTACCAGTACGAGCACTGGGTTTTGAAGGATTACCAGTACGAGTGCTGGATTTTGGAAGGTTGCCAGTACGAGCACTGGATTTTCAAAGATTACCAGTACGAGCACTGGACGTTGAAAGATTACCAGCACGAGCGCTGGGTTTTGAAAGATTACCACTACGCGCACTGTATTTTAAAAAGTTACCAGTACGAGCGCTGGATTTTAAATGGTTACCAGTACGATCACTGGGTTTTGGAGATTTACCAGCACAAACACTGGATTTTGAAAGATTACCAATTGATTTTGATGGAAGATTTTCAGTCTTCACCCTTACGACAACTTGGACAACTGTCGAGGCCTCAGGATTTATCCCTTAACCTGAATGGGTAGTTCGATGCAGATGCAAATCGATGCAGATGAATGCAAATGAATGTAAACGCAAATGAATGTAAATGGGTGCATATGCATGCAAAATGAGAGATTTGTTTGATCCTGCCTGCATACAGGGTATTGTAAATAAACTAAGACATTAAAAATGCCCCAGTGTAACTGGGAAAAGAGAATATTGTTCATTATTTGAAGATAATTTTGAAGGAATTACAAAGAATAGGGCATGATTTAAGTATAAATTTTTTTCAAATGTCGGGCATTGATAGGATCAGGTAATTCCACTCCATCGGCATTGATGAGACGATAGGAGTTGCGAGGCAATGCCTCTTTGACAACATAAGGACCTTCCCAATTGGGTGACCATTTGCCACCTGGGCGGTGTTTGAGATAAGTCATTGATCTGAGCACTAGATCATTGACTTGAAACTTTCTTTCGATGACAGATTTCGCATATTGTCTGGCTATCCTTTGACGATACGATTGAGCGTGCTCTGCTGCTTTGAGCCTTTTCTCATCTAGCAAATCAAGTTGTACTAGCCGCTGTTGCTGATATTGATCAAGAGGTAATTCTAGAAGTGACACAAATTTCAGAGCAGGTTTCTGAACATGTAGAGGCAGTACTACTTCTGTTCCGTAGACAAGTTCTGACGGAGTAGCATTAGTTGGAGTTCGAATGGTGGTTCTATATGCCCACAGCGTGTCATGAATCTTTTCATGCCAGTCACGACCTGTTTCCAAGGTTCGCTCCAGGATTCTAATCAAAATCTTATTAGTGGCCTCTGCTTGACCATTTCCTTGAGGATAATAAGGAGCGGAAAAATGGTGATGAATTCTGAACTTTGAGCAGAATGTTCTCATTCTCTCATTCTTGAAATGACTGCCATTGTCGGACACAATATCATGCGGTATACCGAAACGACAAAGGATATTATTGTGAATGAAAGAAACCACGTGTCGGCCCTCTACTGTGCGTAGAGTGACTGCTTCTACCCACTTAGTAAAATATTCTGTTGCGGCAAGGAAATATTTATGACCATTAGAAGCTGAAGGAGTGATGGGGCCTACAACATCGAAAGCCCACATGGAAAATGGCCATGGTGAGACGACAGATTGCAAGTATGTCGCCGGCGCATGAATGGAAGGTGCATGCATCTGGCATTGAACACACTTCTTCACAAAACGATAGCAATCTTGTTGCATGGTTCTCCAGTAATATCCTGCTCGGATGATTTGTTTGACGAGGGTCTGTTAGCCAACATGACCCCCGCAGATACCTTCATGCGCTTCTTGCACAACTTCTTTGGCTTCTTCTTCGTCTAAACATCTGGAATATTCATAACTAAATCCACGACGATAGAGGACGTCGACAAGAATAAAATATCGAGCAGACATGCGCTGAATTGCTCGCTGCTCTTTCTTTGAGAGTTCTGGAGGAAATTTCCCAGTTTTAATGAAATTTTTGATATCATGATACCAGGGCTTCTTCTTTTGCTCAGCCTGGTTTATCTGCTCTACTGGGACGAAAGCGGGTTGATCAAGTCTGCCAATTTCAAATTAGCGACAAGATTCTCCACCCTTGAAAGACATGATGGATCCCAGATTGGCTAAGCTGTCTGCAACTTGATTGAAGTCTCTTTTGATATGGAAAAGTTTGAATTCTTCGAACCTGTTGGCAAGAGCTGAGACAATTTTCTGGTAAGGAAGTAATTTCTGATCTTTCACTTGCCATTCGGCTAGGACTTGATTGACGACGAGCAAAGAATCGCCATAAGCATGCACTCTTCTGACATTAAAATCCTGTAGAATTTTCAGACCTTGTATCAAAGCTTCATACTCGGCCATATTGTGAGTGCACTGAAAATTCAGTTTGAGAGAAAAGGGGATCATCTCCTTCTCTGGTGTAATTAGCAGAATTCTGATTCCTATGCCGACCATATTCTTGGAACTGTCGAAGAATAAATTCCAAATTGAGGATTGTTGAATATTGCAAATCCGCTCATCGGGGAAATCATCCTCGGCTTTAACTTCCTCTGCTAGAGGAAAATCTGCCAATTGATCTGTGATTGCTTGACCTTTGATAGATTGTTGGGAGACATACTCCAGATCATATTGGATCAATAGGACTTGCCATTTGGCAATTCGTCCGCTGAGAAATGGCTGTTCAAGAACGTACTTGAGAGGATTTAATTTAGATAGAATTTTGACTTGAGATGCCAACAAATAGTGTCTCAATTTCTGACACATCCATACCAGAGCTAGACATGTCTTCTCTATCTGAGAGTATTTCTTCTCATAATCAATAAAGGTCTTGCTCACATAATAAATGGCGTGTTCTATCAAACTGCCTTCTTCGTATTGTGCCAAGAATCCGCCGCAAGCAACTTGATTAACTGAAATATATAGCAATAGGGGCTTTCCCAATTCTGGTGGTTTTAGAACGGGCGGATTAAGAAGATACTTCTTGATGCGTTCGAAGGACTGCTGACACTCTGGTCCCCATTCGAACCTCACTCCTTTTCTGAGCAAATGATTGAAAGGCTCACATCTCATGGCCACATTGGATATAAATCGCCGAATTGATTGCATGCGTCCCTGAAGGCTACGCAATTCTTTGAGATTAGTCGGAGGCGGCATGCCAATGATAGCCCTGGCCTTAGCGGGATCTATCTCTATCCCCTTCTTGCTGACTAAGAAGCCCAGCAACTTGTCAGATTCGACTCCAAAAACACATTTTTGTGGGTTGAGTCTTAGCTTGTAAAGAATGAGCCGCTTGAAAACTTGATTGAGAGCTTCGATGTGATTTTCCTCTTCTTTGGATTTTACCAAAATATCATCAACATATGCATCCATGATTTTGTGCATCTGATCATGGAAAATAACGGCCATAGCGCGCTGATAAGTGGCTCCAGCATTCTTGAGCCCAAAAGGCATAACCGTGTAGCAGAAAGTGCCCCATGGCGTGGTAAAGGATGTTTTGGATTGGTCACGAGCGGCCAACTTGATTTGATTATATCCGGAGTATCCGTCCATAAAGGAAAACATAGCATGCCCGGTTGTGCTATCGACTAGGAGATCAATGTTTGGGAGCGGATAGTCATCCTTTGGAGTGGCTTTATTGAGATCACGGAAGTCGATATAAATTCGAACTTTACCATTCTTTTTAGGAACTGCTACGATATTCGCCAACCAATCCGGGTAATCTATTGCTCGAATGAATCCTGCTTTAAGCAAATCTTCAAGTCCTTCTTTGACCTGCTGCTCGATTCGAGGATCCATTTTTCTTAACTTCTGCTTAACTGGTTTCGCATCAAGCTTTAAAACGAGGCGATGTTCCACCAATTTAGGATCTAAGCCTGGCATATCCTCATAAGTCCATGCGAATATTTCTTCGTGCTGCTTGAGGAAATTAGTGAGCCTTTCTTTCTCTACCGGACTCAAACCACTGTCAATCTTAAGAATTCTAGGATCGTCTTCTGATTCGATATTGATATCCTCAGTTGGATCTTGAACTAAGGATGATGGTTCATCTTGCTTTTGAACCGATGCAAACTCTGGCAGTTCTTGAAGAGCTGAATCGAACTCTGCGGATTCTTCTGACTGCTTTGTAGTCTGACTGCATTCTGTTCTTATTTTGACCTGATGAATTACTGCTGATTTCGAACAGACATTTAGATTAAGGACGAGCTTCTTGATAGACCAGGAAGACATTCTGAAAATTGGAGGGTAAATTGATTCAGGGAAATTGCTCATCATGAAAATAGATTGCGCTTATTGAGAAAATGATTGGAAAGATAAAAGAGCAAAATGATTTCAATTTTGTGAAAATTCCATATTGAGAAGTAAAGAGACAGATGGCACCAAGATAAACAAAGGAAACTTGCGACTTTATTGAAAGATAGAATCAATTAAAATGACAATGACAGAATGAAATGGGATATCATCCCGACAAAAGAATAGAAAAGGAAAGATGAATGAATTCTTCTAATGCGTTCCCTTAACGAAAATAGTGCCTTTCTGAGATCTTCGGCCATTAAAGCCCAATCCGGCCCTTTTAGGGCAGTGCTGAGGAATCACTGGTTCAAGACGACCATCTTCATTTTTGCCTAAGCCTTGGAAAGGCTGGTAGCCGTGCTTTACTAGTAAATCAAATCCCCTTTTAGCCTTCATAAATTGGGGGAATAGAGGATGACCCTTAAGTGTGCTATAATCAATTCGTCCTCCAATCTTGAAGAACTGTGGACCTCCCCATCGGGTCGTAGCCACCGTATGCTCAGGTTGCTCTGTCATCTGTATTATTCCTGAATCTTCTTCGAAGCTGACCACTTCAATACCCCTAATGCTAGGGATATCTGTAGTGAAAGAGGGCCTGGGAACCATGGGCTGTGCTAGCCTCTGCTCCGGATCTTCGCCTAAGACTGTCGTGATCATACCACCTTTTGACCACTTGATGCACTGATGCATAGTAGACGGTACTGCGTTTGTGTTGTGGATCCATGGTCTCCCGAGAAGCAGATTATAAGTGGGCGGCACATTGACCATGTGAAAGAGAATTGAATGGACCGAGTAGTCAATGAAGATTTCCAGGAAGATTTTTCCTTTTGCTGTTTGGCCATGATTGTCGAACCCATAAATGGTGATTGGATCTGGAATGTACTCTTCTTCTTTTATGCCCAAAGCTTTGGCGGTCATTTCCGGGCATATGTTGAGGCTGCTGCCTCCGTCTATCAGTACGTGAGGAACGGTCATCCCTCTGGTTCGAACCACAACATACAGGGCATTGTTATGGAACACATGAGGCTTAGGGAGATCCTTATCGGAGAAAGTAACTGGAGCATTAGTCATGGCCTGATTAACTATATGGGCCATACCTTCCGGAGTTATGCTCGGTTTCACCTTGATTTTCTGCAATAGATCGCTCAACACCTGCTGATGCTTGGCAGAGGCCTGGGTTAAATCCAAAATTGAAACATTGGATAATGCTGTGATTAGCTTTGGCGCAGATGTCTCACTTTTCTTGGGGGTGGTCGTAACGAAATGTTTAGGGAACCACGGCATTCTTCTGGCTACCTCAGGAGATACCCCAGCGGGCTTGTCAGACACTTTTATCTTGCCAAAGGCTGAGATGAGATCCATCTTCTGAGCCTTGGATTGAGCCTGTTGCAATACCGGGACCCGATGCTGAGCTTGCATATCCTTTTCAGAGCACGGCCTGATATGCTCTTGTGGTTGAAATGACTGTTAGGTGATGACTACTGTAGAATGACGAGGAAATGGCTCTTTTAGAATATCTATATTTTCATCTTCCGTACCTTCTACCAGAAGATTTTTATTAATAAGGTCCTGAACAATGTTCTTGAGAACGAAGCAATTCTCGGTATTGTGCCCCACTGTTCTGTGGAACTTGCAGAATTGGTCTTTGAATTTTCCCATAGGAACGGGAGGATCGGCCAACCTTGGCAACTTGACCATCTCCTTGGTCAACATGTACTCGAGCACAGTCTCGAGTGATTGATCT
This sequence comes from Nuphar pumila, assembly GCF_984573655.1. Lineage (NCBI taxonomy): Eukaryota > Viridiplantae > Streptophyta > Magnoliopsida > Nymphaeales > Nymphaeaceae > Nuphar > Nuphar pumila. The sequence goes on along the minus strand of NC_143261.1, from coordinate 59,460,788 downwards.
AATGGAGTGAATTTTCTGTCATAGCTCTATCCTTCGTGCTTCACTTTCTCTCGGGGTTTTGGTCCCTGCTCTAGCTGAAGCGGCTTGCTGAATTGCGGGATCGACTTTCCTTTCTAGTCATTCTTGTTTAAACCTCCTGCCCCATAACAAAAGTCTTTATTCTGCCCCTTGCGATGGTTCTGTTTATCATTTCTGGCAGAGTGGGCGAAATGAGTGTTCTTTTTTGACTCATTCTGATTGTTGTTCTTAGCAAAAGTGAAGCCTTCATAAAAACCGTTTTCCATGCTTAACTCGAGCCATTCGGCCCGCTCTGTTAACTCAATAAATGATCTGGATGGCGCAGTAGAGATGAGGCTTTTTAGAGGCTGCGAGAAATTGCTTAGAATCAAGGACAAAGCATGCCCTTCTGATATGGGGTCTCTCATCTTATTGCAAGCTGACCTCCAACGGTGGATAAAATCTCGAGCCTTTTCATTTTCTCTCTGTTTCAGGCCACAGAGGTGGCTGAGGGTCGGGAGCGCCTCAGCGTTGAACAGAAAGCGCTCAATGAACATATTCACCACTTTATCAAATTCTTTCAGCTCTATGGGGTTGATGTGCTCCGAGTACCACTTGGCTGTTGTTCCCTCCAGACTGCGAGGGAAACAAAAGAAGAGTGCTCGATTATCTCGCTTGAATCTAGAACATTCAGCGAAGAACATGGCGAGATGAGCTTTAGGGTCGCCAGAACCATCAAACTTGATAAATTTTCTAGGGAGATTATCCAGATTGTCGTTTCCATCTAAGCCATCATAGAAGTCTTCGCTGGTGAAGACTTTCTTGCCCTTGTCGCGGGCCTGTAGATCTTTGACCATTCTCATCATATCTTTTAATTGTGACTGAGTAGGGTCGTCAACAGACTGATTTTTGGATTTGTAAGCCGACCCCTGGCCCTGAGTTGACCTTTTGAATTCATGTTTATTTTCACATTTCTTGTCAGCATCGTCAGCTGATTCTGACTCATCAGATACTTCCTCATGACGATTCTGCCTTTTGATACTTTTCATATTCTTGGCGGCATGACCCTTATCCTTCTGCTCAGTGCTGGCTTCAGCTTGCTCTGCCAGCATCCTGATCATCATTTTCTTGAACATAACATACATTTGAGGATCAATGTCATCCTCAACCTGCTGTCCCTGATTTTTAGCTGATCGAGGGGAGTCCATTTCCTCTTCCGAAGCGACTGAGTATGCGATGCCTTCAACTGATAGGGTTTTCTTTCCGAACCTTGTATGAACCATCGAGTATCACGAGTGTTCTTTTGAAAGTTGTTGATGCTCTCTGCAAGGTAGAATTGATGGTTAGGTTCTTGAAGGAAATTTGGTTTGGAGGAAAATATTTATTGAGAATTTTGGTAGACAATTGAAAGAGTATCCCATTACTAGGGATTGAGTCGTCGCTGGGATTACGACAATTGCGCTGCTATTCCTTTGCAAAAATAAACAATTGAAAAATATGCCTTGTTACCTAGGCGAGGTCGTCAAACCAAGATAGGATGAAATTTAAAGGAATTTTATTGAAGGAAAAAGACATGACTTTATTAATAATAAACTTGACAAAGGGGAGGGGGGGCGAACAATTTTCCACCACTCCTGATAATCAGAGGACACTCGAGGACCAGGAAAAATAGTGAGAGTAATAAAGGAATCCCAGCCATGTCTAGCAGAATGGTATGCTCCGGACCACTGATCTGATGTGAGATCGAACTCTGGCAGAACCCCAGCTAGTGGACGAATCTCTACGCGCTTCTGCCTCTGAGAGAACTGCCTGACGCACCGCTCTGGATGATAGTATGCGTAGAAGAATGAACCAAGTAGCCTGAATCGCTTGCCGTATGCATAAGTGTATCTAGGAGGTGATTCCTGATGATCAAAGTAGTCCCATACGACTTCTTCCTCCTGAAGGCTGTCGATCAAGAATCGGTATCTCGCAACTGGAAGAAGCTTTTCACCATTGTATCTAAAGGAACTGGCTCGGGCTGGCACATGCCAGAGGAACCAAGACTGTAACGCGTAGGTGCACCCTTCGACTAGAATTGATTCTCCGAGTGCGAAACGAGTCAACCCTCGGTATAGAAAGGCGAGTGCGGCCATGGCTATCGAGAGGTGGCTGGTCTGTCGACTTCCCCATCTCCTTAGAAGCTGGATTATTCTGATATCTATATAATTCCGCCCATCAGGAAAGAAGGCTAATCCCACCGTGCACAGAACCATCGCGTGCTGGATTCTCTCTCGAGCTGTCCTGGACAATGAGCTGACCTCTGCAAATGTTCAATACTGTTTGTAGATTTCGAGCAGGTCCACATATTCGTTTCCATCTTTTTCAATCAGAGGCCAAGACTTGCATCCCGTGATGCGAGCTAAGGCGTCTTTAGGGTCCAGACCCTTGACATTGATCAAAAATTGTTTCTCCAATGGATCTCCAGGCCGACCAGCTGGCTCAGGTAATCCCATAATCTCTGAAAATTCATCTATCAGTACTGTCATCTCGCCCCATGGGAACCAGAAAGTAGAAGTGCTCGGATTCCACCGTTCTGCTAGTGCATGGATCAAATTGTCGTTGACTGTCTGCTTTCCCACTGCGGACGCCAATTCTAGCCCACAATCGTCCAAGTGGTCCGGAAACATACGAGAGAAGTTCTTGAGCCATAAATTGTACCACCGGGGAATGAAGGATCCGGTGTTGAGGACTCGATGTTCAGGAAGACTTTGTCGCACCTCGTAGGAGATGTGACCCTCAGGGAAGACTGAATCAAGCTGACTGGATGCCATCGGACTGGAAATCATGGAAAATTGGAATAAGACTTGGGAAAATACAAGAATTTTGAAAGAGAATTGCAGGCAGGATAAAATGAAGTAGAAATTCGAGATCCAGAAGAAAGTGAGGATGGAAAATCACCTGGAGTTTTTGAAGGAAATCAAGGGAAATTTGGAAAATCGTCCAGGGTTTGATGAAATATGAAGAAATACTTCATAAAATGGAAGATGAAGTATTTGAAAAATCGTCCAAGGTTTAAAACATGTACATTACATGGACATAGATTGGGAAATTTTGAGAAAATCGTCCAGTATTTTAGAAAATTGGGAAAATATGGAAAATAAAAAGGAAATAACACATTCAATCACATTCTGCATAAACAAGTATGCACATACATCATTCCCTAAAAGCTGACTCTAGATGTACAAATTTTGAAATGGCTGTAGGATCTTAATCCTAACTCTAAGGTTCAGATCAACTTTATCCAATCCAGTTATGCCTATATACTCGAGCCAAGGCCCGATGTACGTGGCATAAAATCAATTCCTCCGGTTCTAGGTTCATGTTTTCCAACATCCTTGAGCACCTGCCGATATACATTGGACTATGATCCTTGGTACGTGGCAGGGGGGTTTTCACCCAAATAGGTGGCCCAGTTGTGAGGCTCTGTCCCGAACTATGGTTCTGGAAGAGAGCCCAGCAACGTGAAGACCTGGACAATATAGGTAGGGTGATATTTTTGAAAAACATGAGCACATGCAATCAAACATAAGGCTCTAAGTCCTAAAGAGATAGGATTTTGAAATATTTGAAGAAGCAAACATTGTTTTCATACAATTCCTAAATTGAGGAGTGTTGTATTAGACCTAAGTCTATGTCAGCTTGAATAATTCTCCTCAATATGGTCCTACCAAACCATACCTAGTCTATATGCATTCCATGTCAGTTGTGTTCAAGTCTAGGCTCCTAGGTTCACATGATATCATAAAGTAAAGCTGACATTCCATGGAAATCGATTTTGACAATTTGAACTAAGTAGAGCATTAGATTGATCAGGCGAAGACAGGTCCCATCTCGGTCGCCAAACCTGTTATCATCGCAAAATTTTTACGTTTTGCAAATCAAACTGACCTTTGAAAAAGTTTTTGAAAATAACTCGCCTCCGTTTTTAAAATGCGGGATTATTCCGAAGAATGGGACTCGCCTGTCGGTACGAGGTTCAACCGTTCCTGCCACCTTTAACAGGGGTAATTGAACCAAGGATCAATCTTATGCTCTACTCTATTCAACTTGTCTAAATCATGTTCTAATTTCTAAATGCACATAGAATCAGGCATGTGCTATGAATTTTCAGGCAATACACATTTGAAAACAGGATGTTTGCTTTGAATGATTGAAATATTTAGAATAGGTATCACATGAAAAATCGTGAATTGGGATTTGAAATATACTTCTGAGAGAAATAAAAATCGACTTTGAGGAATCCTTGACATTTGGTGAAAATCGATTCTGAGAAACTTGGTTTCTCTGATTTCAAACTTTGAAATTGAAATTCTGTTATCGTCGCGAAATTTTTCCCCGTCTTCCCTTCCTTGCGGAAGAGAGAGGGAGAAACGCTTTCGCGCTTCAAACTTGACCGGATTTTGGAAAAATTGTTTAGAAATACTCGCCTCCGTTTTGAAAATTGAAAATTGCGGGAAAATCCATGGGATGGGGCTCGACCTGTCGGTACGAGGTTCGACCGTTCCTGCCGCCTTTAACAGGGGTAATCGAACCAAGGACCAAAACTATGCTTGACTTAGTTAAATCATCAAAATCGTGTTCTATCCTATATGAACAGAGAATTCAGGCATGTGCTATGAGATTTTGGAAAATGCAGCTTGGGAAAACATGATGTATGCTTGAAAAATATTTGGAGTTGGAAAACATTTCTCAGGAAAAGATGAAAATCAATTTCTCAGGAAACTCAGATGAAAAAGATTTGAAATCTCGGGAAAGTTCATAAAGTTGTGGAAAAATCATGAATAGTTGAAAATCCTGGGAAATTGGAAATGATTCTTGAGAAAAAGGTGAACATTTGAAAAGGGAAACACTTCTCAGGAAAAATCAAACATTGAGAATTTTCTTAGGAAAATGATGGAAAATTTATAGGAAAACTCATTGGAGAAGAAAACTGAAACTTGGGAAATTGAAATCCTGGGAATTTTACCCTTGAAATACTTGGAAATCGATTTTGATCTTTGAGAAAGATTGGAAAACTCTTTTGAAGCTCTTAAGAAAATAACATTTTCCAGGGAAAATTGTGAAAAACTTGACTTGGGAAAACCGATTTTGGAAAATCCATAGAGTTTCTTGAGAAATCGATTTCTTGAGAATGAAGTTTTCTTGAGAAAATGATTTCATGATGCAGATGACATGAGTGAATGAATGCCCTTTGAAAAGATTTTCTGAGGAATTGGTTGGAAAATGTGCATTAAGTCCAAATAAATCCTTCACATATTCTGACTGTGGCCATGAATATGTTCAGAACTTAGTTGATTTAATGCACAATGCTTTGAAAACATTGAAAATATGATGTGCATTTTAAGATAGCCTAAGAGTGTAGGCTCAATGTGACTAGTAGAAAGATGATGGATCTGGGTCTCGTCTATATTCCGACTAGGGCCGTAAATATGGATCCCACCGAGTCCATCAACTCCCTAAGAGTTGGTGCACGTGCCATTCGTGAACATCCATAGTGCTTTTGAAATAAAATGCATGAATCATAGAAACAGGATATTGCATAAAATCAAACTATATGATATGCATCCTAGTCTAAGCAGAAAATTAAATCTCTTATTCCAAAATCTACATTATTACATAATTAAATAAATGAAAGAAATGGAAATTACAGACTTCAGCTCCTTCTTTTGAATGTCCCTGCCAAACTTGAAATATGGTTAGCTCAAATATGTGGGTTTTTCCAAGATTTTCCAATAATATTATGAAATTATTGGATTTAATTGGATATAAACCCTATGATCATGCTTCCTTGATATTTGAAATGATGTAAATGCAGGAAATTTAGTAGACAATAGTTTGAAATTCGGAATGGTGGTCAAAATGACCAAAATACCCCTAAAATTAAAGTTACACCTTTAAAATCAGGGTTTTTTGAAGGAAAACTTGGTAAAACTGAGATTTCGAAATTCAAATTGAATCAAATGATGATGAGATGCAGTAAGGGACATGATGACATGCTGCTAAACACATTAGGACTGTAAAATCAGAATTCGACCTTTTGCAATTTATCCAAAATAATGAATTTCGCTTGTTTTTCGCTTGGATCTGGGTCCTGCGGGACCCTGTTTTGGTATTATGGATGATCCGAACCTCAAATGGATTCCAAATTGCACCAAATTCGGTATGAAGCATCTAAACACTCTGATAAACAATCTAGAATGCTAAAAATCACGAAATGATATGATTTAAATGCTAAAAATCAAGGAAAGTCCTAAAAATGATGGATTTTGCCTATGGATCCGAACCAAATGCAATACCTAATATGATAATGCAAGATTTACACCATGGAAACTTCTGATATTTTGCAGAATGCTAAAAGACCCGAAATGGAACATTTTTGGTTTTTATAGCCTCGGGATTTGAGCCATGGTGAGTTCAATAACAGAGATTTAGTTCTGACAGAGGTAAAAATCACACTAATCTGATGAAAATGCTAAAGAAATACAAAACGGCCATGGAAATTTATGAAATTAATCAGAGTTATGAACGACACCTACATGCATAACTTTCATGTTTATGACTTTGGCATTTGATCAACGGAAACACAGAATAAAATATAACTATTTCTGCCTAAACTAACAGAACAGACAAATGTAGCAAAATAGGGGGCTGATAAGAAAAATCTGAAGCAGGGGTCAACACTGTTATAAAAATTACAGGCGTTCAGATTCAAACAGAGGACATCTTGTACACCACTTTCACTTTTTATAGTTTCGGATTTGTAGCACCACACAAAGCGAAACCATAGCCCTAAGTCGATCCAAGATCTCAAAGGCCCAAATTAGGCTCTGACACGTGTCCCGAACTCTCGGATTTTTGTCAGACATAAAACAAATTCAGAAAAATCTGAGAAAATAATAGTAAAAACTAGACATTCTCTTTAGTTCAGAACATCTTTCGGATCGAAAATCGGATCTCCCATGAGGGATATCTCGATTTTCCAAGTCGGAAAATGATTTTCAAAACGCATCCCGGGTAACAAAACCCGACTTGCCATTTTGAATGTTTACCGCAGTAAACAAATTCAAATGCCTCCGCATTTTTGGCAAACTTTCAGGGACACCTAAGGGCGCATTCCGTGATTTTTTTGGGATTTTTAATAAAAAATAAATGCATAAAATGACGTGTGGACTGACTGACAAAAATAGAGACCTACTGAAAATAAGCAGAATTGAAATAAATGCTAAATTAATCCTAATTAATTCATGAAATATGCTAAATGAATGAAATAAAATGCAAATTAAACCTAGATAAATGCATGAATGATAAAAATCATCAAGGAAGCATAACAAAACATTTATATATATGTCGTTTTATGAGAATAGCTCAATGCATCCCTCGGATGAGCTCTTTCTTCAAACGACTCCCGATTCGGATTATAGAATCACCTCAAGGGGAAAAGAAGTGCACCTTGCTTCGTTACGCAGCGTAGGAGCTCTTGAAAGGAGCAGCTATCACAAGCTTCCTTCGTCCTTCGCTCCGAGCTTCGGATGGTCCACCAAAATCGAGCTCCGTTGGAATCGGATTGGCCACGGCACGAACTTTACTCCACCTTCTTCAATGCACCAAAGGGGGCACGATTTCCAAGGTTCAAAATCAGTTGTTAGGAAGGCTAGGTCGGATTTTCCAAGTTCACAAGAGCTAAAAAAATGATCTCCCTTTGTTGGGCGTGAACCCTTGTTTTTATAACTTTTCTGAAAAATTTTGAAATTCAAACAGGCTGGATCTGAGCCCTCCATGTGGTGCCATCTCAAGGGGTGCCATCTGGGGGGTTTGAAATTCAAATTTGTCTTTTGCAGGGAGCCCTCAGGTGGCGCCACCTCAAAAGGTGTTTTAATTTTTGAGAAAATAAAAAAAATGGAAATTTTGTGGGTGAGACACCTCAGCAGGGGGAATTTGGAATTTTTCAAAAGTTTGCTTGATTCTCTCTGCAGGGAACTCCCAGGAGGCGCCACCTCAGAGGGTGCTCTCTTGGAGTTTGAATTTCAAATTCACTTTTTGTAGGGAGTCCTCAGGTGGCGCCACCTCATGGTGGGCTACCTTTATTAAAAATAAAATAAAAAATAAAAATGGAGCCAAGTGGAGTCCTGGAATGGCACCACCTCAAAAGGTGTTTGACACATGTCAGGAGGACAGAGCAGTGGGCTCATAAGGTGCCACCTCAGAGGAATTTGAATTTTGCTTTTTCTAGTGAAAGGAGATCTGGACATGTGGCAGTCCAGGATGGTTCCAAGTGTCAGCCTGCTGGAGGAGGTTCTTCAGATGGCGCCACCTCAGAGGAGAATTCGAATTTCAAATGGAGGTTGGCCCTGGAGGAATGGAGGATGGACATGTGGCGCCACCTCAGGGTGGCTCCTACAATGCCATGTGGCAAGAGGGAGGAAAAAGAGGGCAGTGACATGTGTCTCCTACTTTTCTGAAAAAAGTAGGGAGAGGACATATGTCCTCTACTTTTTATGAAAGAAGTAGAGAATGACACGTGACAGAGGGATGAGAAGGAGGGAAGGGACATGTGGCGCCATCTCAGACAAGATGAAAAAGGTAGAAGTTCAGGATTTGCGCCACCTATGAGGAGTTTTAAACTTTTGAATTCTAGTTTTTCTGAAGAAAGCAGGAAATGACACATGGCACTTGCTTTTTCTGAGGAAATGAGAGCTTGCCACGTGTCCTCTGCAGGAGACACTCCAGATGACGCCACCTCAGAGGAGACAAGCCTACCTTTTCTGTAGGAATTTAGGAGTGACACATGTCTCCTACTTTTCTGAGAAAAGTAGGAAGAGACATGTGTCAGGCTACTTTTCTAGAAGGAGGGAGAGGTTGACACGTGTCCTCTGCAGGAGACACACTTCAAGTGGCGCCACCTCAGAGGAGACAAGATCCACTTTTTCTAGACAAGACAACCTATGACACTTGGCATCTCCTGGTAGTCTTTGAAATGACACATGGCGCAGGATGGATAGGGTGACACATGGCAGATAAATGGGATGACATGTGGCGGCTTCTGAAGGTAGCCCCACACTGACACTTGGCAGAAGAGGGAAGGTGACATGTGGCACCAACTCTAGGTGAACCCTATGCTGACACATGGCATGTAAATGGGAGGAGAGAGAAAGGACAAGTGGCACCAATCCAGGGGACAAGGCTCCTATATTTTTGGGTTTTTCAAAATTCAAAATTTCAAAAGAAAAGCTTGTGTGACACCACCTCAGTGTGGGTCCCACATTGCTTATTTACTGAAATAAGGATAAAACAACAACTTCTTTTTGGAATTTTCATAAAATCTGGACTAATTGGTGAAACAGGAATTTTTGGAAAGAGTTGGCCCCTGTAGGGCAATTTTGTAAAAGGAAGATATTTGAAATTGTCAAAAGGGCAAAATCTGAGTTGAAATTTATTGAAAATTATCCAGATTGTTTTCCTGAGGAAACATTTTGAAATTCAGAACCCTGGGGGTAAAATGGGAACATTTGATAACTTTGAAGACCCAGGGTTTTGAAATCAATTTTGAAAAGAGTTAAAATTCTAATCTGGATTGAAAATTTTGAAATCAAGAGTTCTGGACCTCGAAATGACATGCTGTGCAGTGCAGTGATATGAGATGCTCATGCAATGATATGCAATGCCATGTCTTATGAAATGTAATCCCGAACCAAGACTTGGAGATTCCTGTCTTCTGTGAGGAATAAATTTTTGAACATCTGAGTTAAAAATAGAGAAATTTTGAGAGTTTCAGATGAAATTTAGACTTTTGCAAGGTCCGGGCTCAGAAAATGACCATTTTGCCCTCCGACGATTTCAGAGGTTGAATGATGATGTTTGGTGGAGATATAGGGGAGGTGAGTGAAAATTTGGGGTGTTTACAGATTCCCCTCTTTGCTACTAAGCCGGCTCGTGGCCGAGCTTAGTGGCAAAGAAAAACACACCAAATTTGGGCTATAAAAAAATAAAAAAAAATGCCCCAGTTAGAAGGATCTGACTGGGTGTGAAGAAATTAGCCCGAGGAAGATGGTAGATATGAAATGGAGAATGAAGAGAAAAGATTTGCTCTATGAGAGCCAAGTTCAGGTTTATGCCCTTGACCTGGATGGGACAAAAATACCTCGCATGGAACGAAGCTCAGGTTTGGCCCTTAACCTGATTGGGGATGGAATATCTCATAACATGAGACTCAGGTTTGTACCCTTAACCTGATCGGGCGGAAAATGAAATACCTTTTCAAAGGAGGCTCAGGTTTGTACCCTTATCCTGATCGGGCGGAAAATGAAATACCTCTTTGATTGAGGCTCAGGTTTGTACCCTTATCCTGATCGGGCAAAGAATGAAATACCTCTTTGATTGAGGCTCAGGTTTATACCCTTATCCTGATCGGGTGGAAAATGAAATACCTCTTCGACGGAGGCTCAGGTTTGTACCCTTATCCTGATCGGGCAGAAAATGAAATACCTCTTTGATTGAGGCTCAGGTTTATACCCTTATCCTGATCGGGTGGAAAATGAAATACCTCTTCGACGGAGGCTCAGGTTTGTACCCTTATCCTGATCGGGCAGAAAATGGACGGAATCTTCAAAAGAAGAGACCATGATGGAACCTTCGGATTTTGCACAATAAATCCGACAGGGGTTTTGCAAAAGGAAGGAAAATGGGGTCCCTAAAGCTTGAAAAGGGATTGGTTTTGGGCGTCTCATTGCTGAGACTAAAATCAACTTTTGAAATTGCCTTTTGCGAGAAATGATTGGTGGTTCGACCTCGAACCGAAATGGGACTGTCTATGGTGGGACAGTGGGGACACAGGGAAGTGTGCAAATCTGAGAGTTCATGCTCTCAAAGAAGGGAAGGAATCAAGTCCTTAGGAGGGATTGGTGTCTGGATGTATCAAAGACGGATATCAAGCTCTCACTTCATGTCAGGATAGCTAGAAAATATTGTCAAAATATTGAGAATTCTGTTGTTGATTCAAAGTTTTTGAAAATGTTGCACGTGGTTGCAAAGATATTCTTTCTTTTCTACCCAAAGTATTACCTCCAAACAAGGTTCACTTCGTAGAATCGAGATTGGAAATCCAAATTACTTGCGATTGACCTTCTTCAAGGAAGCTATCAATTTCCTTGATATGAGCAGGAAAGAGAATTTGATATTATGAAAGCAATTGATGAAAGAATATTGATAATAGAATTTCACAAATTTAAAGAGAATTCTTGATAAATTTGGCAGTTTGATATCCTGGGGGCTTCTCTCATGATAGTCTTTCTGCACTCTTTTGGCTCTCTGGGTTTTTGCTACATTCTCCTTCATTTTGGAGATGTTCTGACTTTTTTTTCTCTTTCTTTTTCCTCTCTTTCTCTCTTTTGGGAAAAGGGTACGTCACAAACTCCTTCAACTTGGAGATGTTTTGATCCTCCTTTGATGATATTGGTTTATGGGTCATTTTGATGATATTGGCTCATTGGCTGGAAGATCTTTAGCTGAAATTAAATACCTTTTAGGGATTGTCGAGGGGTTCATCGCATCTGCCTTCATCTTGACAGTGCTTTGGACCTTCCCTGGAAGGATCCGTCACAAACTCCGTAATCTTGGAGGTGTTTCGAATCTTCTTTGGCCCCGGGGGTCTACTCGCCTAATTCGCCTTCATCTTGACGACAGGTGAGAGATCCCTTTTGCGGATATTTAATTGCAGCTTAGGTGATTTTGAGGAAACAGGGCTTGGGTAAATGCTCTCTTTTCTAGCGCTCAGGATATTTCCACTGCCTTGTCTTTACAAGAATAATCCTTAAAGATGTGCCATAACTGCGATCAATATCAATCATCTATGACTTTTCAATAACATTGAATCTTCTTTTCTGTCCATATCGAGGACTTATCCTTCCTCCTTTTGGTTGGCCAATAGAAAGAATTTGAAGTTTGAATCCCTTTTCGCAAAAGCTTCACTCTTTTGGAAGTGATGCTGAAGGTAAATTGAGATAGAGATTAGTGCAATAAAAGATTCTGAAATCAACAATTGATTGACAAATTGACAAAATTTTCTTGAAATCCTTGGTGAAAGTGAGTATTTGAAATCCGGCTCAACACATCCATGACGAAAATTCTCCTCTCTTTTTCCCCAAAAAGAGAGACTCAGGCTTAGCCCTTACCTGAATGGGAAATGGGAAATACTCCTTTCTTCCCTAAAGAGGAGGTGTTTGCAAAACGAACTTTCGAAGAGAAATTGAGCTTTCGTCAAAGCTCCCTAATATTAGGCTTCTCTTATGGAAAGAGGGCCGATAATAGTGAGGTCTGAAAATTGGGTCATGAAAGGAACGAGTCCATCACACTCTCCCTGCAAAGAGGGTCTTTCATGACGAAGATGGCCTAGTATGAAATTGGGGGGTCACAAGAAAAGCGAGTCTCCGTCGAGCCTCTCCCTTTGAAAGGGTTTGTTGTGTGAAATTGGAAATTGTTTTGCAAACGGTTCACAAAGACGCGAGTCCCTTCAAACTCTCCCTAAAAAGGGGCTAAGTGAACGAATTGGATAGCATGCGAAAAGAACGAGCTCCCTCGAACTCTCCCTAAAAAGGGTCTCTCGCAAGAGAAAATGATTGAAATTGGATATTGAGATTGATTGACCCGAAGGTCGAAATTGGAAATTGGAAATTGATTGTTGAAAATTGAATGACCCGAAGGTCGAAATTGGATGACCTGACGGTCGAAATTGGATGACCTGACGGTCGAAATTGAGAATTGGTTTGACCAAAAAGGTCGAAATTTGGAATTGGTTGACCGAAAGGTCAAAATTGTGCGACCCGAAGGTCGAAATTGAGAATTGATTGACCCGAAGGTCAAAAATTTGGAATTGGTTGACCCGAAGGTCGAAAATAGGAAATTGATTGACCCGAAGGTTAAAAATTGGAAATTGGTAATTGAAATTGAGAATTGAGTGACCTAAAGGTCGAAATTGAGAAATGAAGGTCAAAGATTGGAAATTGATTGACCCGAAGGTCGAAAATTGGAAATTGGAAATTGAGAATTGGAAATTGGGTGACCCAGAGGTCGAAATTGGAGAATTGCCTGATTTGAAGATTTAAATTGGAATTTGGAGAGCAAAATATCAAATTTGAGCAATTGACAGACCCTGAGGCTCAACAAAGGAGAATGATGAGTTCGAGTCAGAATTCGAATAAAATACAGAGATCACGAGTCGGAACCCGGATCAACAAAAGAAAATGAAGAGCTCGAATCAGAGCTCGAATGATATAGAGAGATCACGAGTCGGAACTCGGATCAACAAAGAAAAATGGAAGGCTTGAATTAGAGCCCAAATAAGATAATGAGATCACGAGTCGGAACCCGGATCAACAAAGGAAAATGAAGTGCTTGAATTAGAGCTTGGATAAGATAAAGAGATCTCGAGTCGGAACCCGGATCAACAAAAGGAAATGAAGAACTCGATTCAGGGTTCGAGTAAGGTAATGAGATCACGAGTCGGAACCCGGATCAACAAAAGAGAATGACAATCTCAAAGAGATCTCGAGTCGGAACCCGGATCAACAAAAGGAAAATGAAGAACTCGAGTCAGGGCTCGAACAAGGTATAGAGATCACGAGTCGGAACTCGGATCAACAGAAGAAAATGAAGAACTCGAGTCTGAGCTCGAATGAATAATGAGATCACGAGTCGGAACCCGGATCAACAAATGAAAATGAAGAGCTCGAATCTGAGCTCGAATGAATAATGAGATCACGAGTCGGAATTCGGATCAACAAAAGAAAATGAAGAGCTCGAATCTGAGCTCAAATGAATAGAGAGATCTCGAGTCGGAACCCGGATCAACAAAGGAAAATGAAGAGCTCGAATCTGAGCTCGAATGAATAATGAGATCACGAGTCGGAACTCGGATCAACAAAAGGAAATGAAGAGCTTGCATCTGAGCTCAAATAAGATAAAGAGATAGCGAGTCGGAACTCGGATCAACAAAAGGAAAATGAAGAACTCGAGTCTGAGCTCGAATGAATAATGAGATCACGAGTCGGAACCCGGATCAACAAATGAAAATGAAGAGCTCGAGTCAATTCTCGAATAAGTTAGAGAGATCACGAGTCGGAACCCGGATCAATAAAGGAAAATGGAGAGTTCGAGTCACGGCTCGAGTAAAGTAGAGAGATCACGAGTCGGAACCCGGATCAACAAAGGAAAATGAAGAGTTTGAGTCAAGGCTCAAATAAGGTAGAGAGATCACGAGTCGGAACCCGGATCAACAAAGGAAAATGAAGAAATCGAGTCAAGGCTCGAGTAAAGTAGAGAGATCACGAGTCGGAACCCGGATCAACAAAGGAAAATGAAGAAATCGAGTCAAGGCTCGAATAAGGTAGAGAGATCACGAGTCGGAACCCGGATCAACAAAGGAAAATGAAGAGTTCGAGTCAAGGCTCGAATAAGGTAGAGAGATCACGAGTCGGAACCCGGATCAACAAAGGAAAATGAAGAAATCGAGTCAAGGCTCGAGTAAAGTAGAGAGATCACGAGTCGGAACCCGGATCAACAAAGGAAAATGAAGAAATTGAGTCAAGGCTCGAATAAGGTAGAGAGATCACGAGTCGGAACCCGGATCAACAAAGGAAAATGAAGAAATCGAGTCAAGGCTCGAGTAAAGTAGAGAGATCACGAGTCGGAACCCGGATCAACAAAGGAAAATGATTTGAATAAAAACCCGAGTCGGAACTCGGTTTTCCAAAAAGTTGAAAATGTACCTGCTTGAATACTGGATTTTGAAATAATACCAGTTCGAGTGCTGGGTTTTGGTTCAGTATTGGCGATGATCTTTGGATCATTAGGAATTGTGATGGGACTGTTTGTTGAAATCCCAATACCGACCAGATTGTTATTAATGCAATTGAATGCAAATGAATATGAGTTGATGCATATGAATGCACAAGTGCATGAAATGAGGAATTTGTTTATCCTGCCTGCATATAGAATGCTTGAAAACAAATTTTCAAAAAGATGCCCTAGTGTAATGGGGGAGAGAGAATAATAACAAAACAGAACAACCAAAAGAAGAATGTCATAATTAAACGAGAAAAGTTGATGATTTTATTGATGCCTTAAAAATGGATGACAACTTGAAAAAGGAAAACCACTACGACTATATCGTCCTGACAAAAATAAATATGACAAAATGAGAAGGCATTGGCATTGGCATTGTCATTCTTCAAGGTGATCTGGGAGAGGCTTGGTCAGGACTGCAACTCGTCCCTCCCTTTCTTCCGGCACCAAAAGCTCTTTATCGATGTGGTCCTGTACAATATTTTTTAGAACGAAGCAACGTTCAGTATCGTGCCCCATTGCCCGATGGAACTCGCAGAAACAATCTTTCCATTTCCCCATGGTGACGGGAGGATCCACAATCCTTGGAAGTTTGATCATATCCTTCGCGAGCAGATATCCAAGAATTTCTTCGATTGGCTCACCTAAAGGAGTAAACTCGCGATCATAACTCCAACCATCACGCTTTATTTTCTTCGGATTGTTGGATTTCTGTTGAATGCTGACTTCTTTGACTTCTTTCTTGGTTAGGGCTACTGGATGTTCTTCTTCTCTGCCTTCAACAAAGAGGTTCTTATCAATACAGTCTTGTACAATATTTTTGAGGACAAAACAATGATCAGTGTCATGCCCTACTGCCCGATGGAACTTGCAAAAATGATTCTTGAACCTTCCCATGATGGTGGGAGGAGTTGTGGCCTTTGGGAGCTTCACTAATCCCTTAATCAACATGTATTCAAGGACTTCGTCGAGTGGCTTGTCTATAGGAGTGAAATCTCGATCGCCGCTCGAGTTTCCGCGCTTTGGTTTTCCTTGATTTTTTTTTCTTTTGCTGAGGGCTGGATTGAAAAGGTCTATTCTGGATTCTAGAATACTTTCCTTTCAAATCTTTAGACTCTTCTAACTTGCTGCTTTGACTGCCTCTGTTTTTGTTGTTGCTGGGTTTAGAACTGGTTGCCCTGTTGTGGTCTCCAATGATGTTCATAGGGATGGTGATGGATGCCTCTTCTTTAACAGAAACTTTTCCGAGATTGGCTTCAACTTGCTCGGATAATATCTCAATCATCATTCTTTTGAACAAACGATATATAGCGGGATCAATCTCCTCCTTGATGGTCTGAGCTCCCTCTTTGACAGACTTTATGGAATCCATTTCTCACTCACTATCTGTAACTAATGTGTTGAAGTAGCGCTGTCCTTGATCTCGTCTGGATCACACAACTATGCCAATGCCCTCTGCAGAACCACATGGGATGTTTAGCATGATGGGAAAAGAATTTTGAAACCAACACTCTTGAGGGAAAAACAAATGATGGGATTAGAAGGACATGACAAAAATTTTGGAAAAGTTTTTGAAGATATAAACAGAATTTGAAATTTCAAAAATTTGCAGGCAGGATTGGAATAAGGCTGGAAGTTCGAGATCCAGTAGAACGGTAGAATGAAAATCGCCTGGAGTTTTGAAAGAAATTGGATATTTGGAAAAATCATCCAGGGTTTGAGGAAAAAAATCTCGTGAAAAAATAAGGATATCTTGAAAAAGGCCTAATGAGTAGGAAAACATTGGAAAATATAAAGAATTGAGGGAATAGCACACAATCACATCCTGCACAAACATTTATGCACATTCAGCACTCCCTAAAAGGCTGACTCTAGATGCATCCATTTGAAAACAGCTGTAGGACCTTAATCCTAACTCTAGGTTCAGATCATCTTTGTCCAATCCAGTTATGCCGATATACCCGAATCGAAATCCGAGGTACGTGGCATAGAATTTCAACTCCGGTTCTAAGGTAAGGTTTTCCAACATCCTTGAGCGCCTACCGATATACTTCGGACTGTGGCCCGCGGTACGTGGTAGGGGGGTGTTAACCCAAATAGTTGGCCCAGTTGTGAGGCTCTGTCCCGAACTAGGGTTCTGGAAGAGAGCCCAGCAACGTGAAGACCGGGTAATGATAGGTAATGGAGATTTTGAAAAATGATCACATGCAAGAAATAGAGGCTCTAAGTCCTAGATAGATAGATTTTGAAAACTTTGAAGAAGCATACATTGTTTGCATTCAGATCCTAAATTGAGGAGAGTTGTATTTAGACCTAAGTCTATGTGAGCATGAAAATTTCTCCTCAATATGGTCCTACCAAACCATGCCTAGTCTACATGCAATCAATGTCAGCTAGGTCAGAATCTAGGCTCCTAGGTTCACATGATATCAAAAGTAAAGAGCTGACATTTTGTGAACATAATTTTGATAATTGAACTAAGTCAAGCACAATTTAGGTCAGACAAGGACAGGTCCCATCTCGGTCGCCAAACCTGTTATCGTCGCGAAATTTTTCCCCGTCTTCCCTTCCTTGCGGAAGAGAGAGGGAGAAACGCTTTCGCGCTTCAAACTTGACCGGATTTTGGAAAAATTGTTTAGAAATACTCGCCTCCGTTTTGAAAATTGAAAATTGCGGGAAAATCCATGGGATGGGGCTCGACCTGTCGGTACGAGGTTCGACCGTTCCTGCCGCCTTTAACAGGGGTAATCGAACCAAGGACCAAAACTATGCTTGACTTAGTTAAATCATCAAAATCGTGTTCTATCCTATATGAACAGAGAATTCAGGCATGTGCTATGAGATTTTGGAAAATGCAGCTTGGGAAAACATGATGTATGCTTGAAAAATATTTGGAGTTGGAAAACATTTCTCAGGAAAAGATGAAAATC
Source organism: Nuphar pumila (assembly GCF_984573655.1). Lineage (NCBI taxonomy): Eukaryota > Viridiplantae > Streptophyta > Magnoliopsida > Nymphaeales > Nymphaeaceae > Nuphar > Nuphar pumila. The sequence goes on along the minus strand of NC_143261.1, from coordinate 59,442,984 downwards.
AATTTCTCAGGAAACTCAGATGAAAAAGATTTGAAATCTCGGGAAAGTTCATAAAGTTGTGGAAAAATCATGAATAGTTGAAAATCCTGGGAAATTGAAAATGATTCTTGAGAAAAAGGTGAACATTTGAAAAGGGAAACACTTCTCAGGAAAAATCAAACATTGAGAATTTTCTTAGGAAAATGATGGAAAATTTATAGGAAAACTCATTGGAGAAGAAAACTGAAACTTGGGAAATTGAAATCCTGGGAATTTTACCCTTGAAATACTTGGAAATCGATTTTGATCTTTGAGAAAGATTAGAAAACTCTTTTGAAGCTCTTAAGAAAATAACATTTTCCAGGGAAAATTGTGAAAAACTTGACTTGGGAAAACCGATTTTGGAAAATCCATAGAGTTTCTTGAGAAATCGATTTCTTGAGAATGAAGTTTTCTTGAGAAAATGATTTCATGATGCAGATGACATGAGTGAATGAATGCCCTTTGAAAAGATTTTCTGAGGAATTGGTTGGAAAATGTGCATTAAGTCCAAATAAATCCTTCACATATTCTGACTGTGGCCATGAATATGTTCAGAACTTAGTTGATTTAATGCACAATGCTTTGAAAACATTGAAAATATGATGTGCATTTTAAGATAGCCTAAGAGTGTAGGCTCAATGTGACTAGTAGAAAGATGATGGATCTGGGTCTCGTCTATATTCCGACTAGGGCCGTAAATATGGATCCCACCGAGTCCATCAACTCCCTAAGAGTTGGTGCACGTGCCATTCGTGAACATCCATAGTGCTTTTGAAATAAAATGCATGAATCATAGAAACAGGATATTGCATAAAATCAAACTATATGATATGCATCCTAGTCTAAGCAGAAAATTAAATCTCTTATTCCAAAATCTACATTATTACATAATTAAATAAATGAAAGAAATGGAAATTGCAGACTTCAGCTCCTTCTTTTGAATGTCCCTGCCAAACTTGAAATATGGTTAGCTCAAATATGTGGGTTTTTCCAAGATTTTCCAATAATATTATGAAATTATTGGATTTAATTGGATATAAACCCTATGATCATGCTTCCTTGATATTTGAAATGATGTAAATGCAGGAAATTTAGTAGAAAATAGTTTGAAATTCGGAATGGTGGTCAAAATGACCAAAATACCCCTAAAATTAAAGTTACACCTTTAAAATCAGGGTTTTTTGAAGGAAAACTTGGTAAAACTGAGATTTCGAAATTCAAATTGAATCAAATGATGATGAGATGCAGTAAGGGACATGATGACATGCTGCTAAACACATTAGGACTGTAAAATCAGAATTCGACCTTTTGCAATTTATCCAAAATAATGAATTTCGCTTGTTTTTCGCTTGGATCTGGGTCCTGCGGGACCCTGTTTTGGTATTATGGATGATCCGAACCTCAAATGGATTCCAAATTGCACCAAATTCGGTATGAAGCATCTAAACACTCTGATAAACAACCTAGAATGCTAAAATTCACGAAATGATATGATTTAAATGCTAAAAATCAAGGAAAGTCCTAAAAATGATGGATTTTGCCTATGGATCCGAACCAAATGCAATACCTAATATGATAATGCAAGATTTACACCATGGAAACTTCTGATATTTTGCAGAATGCTAAAATACCCGAAATGGAACATTTTTGGTTTTTATAGCGTCGGGATTTGAGCCATGGTGAGTTCAATAACACAGATTTAGTTCTGACAGAAGTAAAAATCACACTAATCTGATGAAAATGCTAAAGAAATACAAAACGGCCATGGAAATTTATGAAATTAATCAGAGTTATGCACGACACCTACATGCATAACTTTCATGTTTATGACTTTGGCATTTGATCAACAGACACACAGATAAAAATATAACTATTTCTGCCTAAACTAACAGAACAGACAAATGTAGCAAAATAGGGGGCTGATAAGAAAAATCTGAAACAGGGGTCAACACTATTCTAAAAATTACCGGCTTTCAGATTCAAACAGAGGACATCTTGTACACCACTTTCACTTTTTACAGTTTCGGATTTGTAGCAACACACAAAGCGAAACCATAGCCCTAAGTCGATCCAAGATCTCAGAGGCCCAAATTAGGCTCTGACACGTGTCCCAAACTCTCGGATTTGTGTCAGACATAAAACAAATTCAGAAAAATCTGAGAAACTCATATTAAAAACTAGACATTCTCCCCAGTTCAGAACATCTTTCGGATCGAAAATCGGATCTCCCATGAGGGATATCTCGATTTTACAAGTCGGCAAATGATTTTCAAAACGCATCCCGGGTAACAAAACCCGACTTGTCATTTTGAATGTTTACCACAGTAAACAAATTCAAATGCCTCCGCATTTTTGGCAAACTTTCAGGGACACCTAAGGGCGCATTCCGTGATTTTTTTGGGATTTTTAATAAAAAATAAATGCATAAAATGACGTGTGGACTGACTGACAAAAATAGAGACCTACTGAAAATAAGCAGAATTGAAATAAATGCTAAATTAATCCTAATTAATTCATGAAATATGCTAAATGAATGAAATAAAATGCAAATTAAACCTAGATAAATGCATGAATGATAAAAATCATCAAGGAAGCATAACAAAACATTTTTATATATGTCGTTTTATGAGAATAGCTCAATCCATCCCTCGGATGAGCTCTTTCTTCAAACGACTCCCGATTCGGATTATAGAATCACCTCAAGGGGAAAAGAAGTGCACCTTGCTTCGTTACGCAGCATAGGAGCTCTTGAAAGGAGCAGCTATCACGAGCTTCCTTCGTCCTTCGCTCCGAGCTTCGGATGGTCCACCAAAATCGAGCTCCGTTGGAATCAGATTGGCCACGGCACGAACTTTACTCCACCTTCTTCAATGCACCAAAGGGGGCACGATTTCCAAGGTTCAAAATCAGATGTTAGGAAGGCTAGGTCGGATTTTCCAAGTTCACAAGAGCTAAAAAAATGATCTCCCTTTGTTGGGCGTGAACCCTTGTTTTTATAACTTTTCTGAAAAATTTTGAAATTCAAACAGGCTGGATCTGAGCCCTCCATGTGGTGCCATCTCAGGGGGTGCCATCTGGGGGGTTTGAAATTCAAATTTGTCTTTTGCAGGGAGCCCTCAGGTGGCGCCACCTTAAAAGGTGTTTTAATTTTTGAGAAAATAAAAAAAAATGGAAATTTTGTGGGTGAGACACCTCAGCAGGGGGAATTTGGAATTTTTCAAAAGTTTGCTTGATTCTCTCTGCAGGGAACTCCCAGGAGGCGCCACCTCAGAGGGTGCTCTCTTGGAGTTTGAATTTCAAATTCACTTTTTGTAGGGAGTCCTCAGGTGGCGCCACCTCATGGTGGGCTACCTTTATTAAAAATAAAATAAAAAATAAAAATGGAGCCAAGTGGAGTCCTGGAATGGCGCCACCTCAAAAGGTGTTTGACACATGTCAGGAGGACAGAGCAGTGGGCTCATAAGGTGCCACCTCAGAGGAATTTGAATTTTGCTTTTTCTAGTGAAAGGAGATCTGGACATGTGGCAGTCCAGGATGGTTCCAAGTGTCAGCCTGCTGGAGGAGGTTCTTCAGATGGCGCCACCTCAGAGGAGAATTCGAATTTCAAATGGAGGTTGGCCCTGGAGGAATGGAAGATGGACATGTGGCGCCACCTCAGGGTGGCTCCTACAATGCCATGTGGCAAGAGGGAGGAAAAAGAGGGCAGTGACATGTGTCTCCTACTTTTCTGAAAAAAGTAGGGAGAGGACATGTGTCCTCTACTTTTTCTGAAAGAAGTAGAGAATGACACGTGACAGAGGGATGAGAAGGAGGGAAGGGACATGTGGCGCCATCTCAGACAAGATGAAAAAGGTAGAAGTTCAGGATTTGCGCCACCTATGAGGAGTTTTAAACTTTTGAATTCTAGTTTTTCTGAAGAAAGCAGGAAATGACACATGGCACTTGCTTTTTCTGAGGAAATGAGAGCTTGCCACGTGTCCTCTGCAGGAGACACTCCAGATGACGCCACCTCAGAGGAGACAAGCCTACCTTTTCTGTAGGAATTTAGGAGTGACACATGTCTCCTACTTTTCTGAGAAAAGTAGGAAGAGACATGTGTCAGGCTACTTTTCTAGAAGGAGGGAGAGGTTGACACGTGTCCTCTGCAGGAGACACACTTCAAGTGGCGCCACCTCAGAGGAGACAAGCTCCACTTTTTCTAGACAAGACAACCTATGACACTTGGCATCTCCTGGTAGTCTTTGAAATGACACATGGCGCAGGATGGATAGGGTGACACATGGCAGATAAATGGGATGACATGTGGCGGCTTCTGAAGGTAGCCCCACACTGACACTTGGCAGAAGAGGGAAGGTGACATGTGGCACCAACTCTAGGTGAACCCTATGCTAACACATGGCATGTAAATGGGAGGAGAGAGAAAGGACAAGTGGCACCAATCCAGGGGACAAGGCTCCTATATTTTTGGGTTTTTCAAAATTCAAAATTTCAAAAGAAAAGCTTGTGTGACACCACCTCAGTGTGGGTCCCACATTGCTTATTTACTGAAATAAGGATAAAACAACAACTTCTTTTTGGAATTTTCATAAAATCTGGACTAATTGGTGAAACAGAAATTTTTGGAAAGAGTTGGCCCCTGTAGGGCAATTTTGTAAAAGGAAGATATTTGAAATTGTCAAAAGGGCAAAATCTGAGTTGAAATTTATTGAAAATTATCCAGATTGTTTTCCTGAGGAAACATTTTGAAATTCAGAACCCTGGGGGTAAAATGGGAACAATTGATAACTTTGAAGACCCAGGGTTTTGAAATCAATTTTGAAAAGAGTTAAAATTCTAATCTCGATTGAAAATTTTGAAATCAAGAGTTCTGGACCTCGAAATGACATGCTGTGCAGTGCAGTGATATGAGATGCTCATGCAATGATATGCAATGCCATGTCTTATGAAATGTAATCCCGAACCAAGACTTGGAGATTCCTGTCTTCTGTCAGGAATAAATTTTTGAACATCTGAGTTAAAAATAGAGAAATTTTGAGAGTTTCAGATGAAATTTAGACTTTTGCAAGGTCCGGGCTCAGAAAATGACCATTTTGCCCTCCGACGATTTCAGAGGTTGAATGATGATGTTTGGTGGAGATATAGGGGAGGTGAGTGAAAATTTGGGGTGTTTACAGATTCCCCTCTTTGCTACTAAGCCGGCTCGTGGCCGAGCTTAGTGGCAAAGAAAAACACACCAAATTTGGGCTATAAAAAAATAAAAAAAAATGCCCCAGTTAGAAGGATCTGACTGGGTGTGAAGAAATTAGCCCGAGGAAGATGGTAGATATGAAATGGAGAATGAAGAGAAAAGATTTGCTCTATGAGAGCCAAGTTCAGGTTTATGCCCTTGACCTGGATGGGACAAAAATACCTCGCATGGAACGAAGCTCAGGTTTGGCCCTTAACCTGATTGGGGATGGAATATCTCATAACATGAGACTCAGGTTTGTACCCTTAACCTGATCGGGCGGAAAATGAAATACCTTTTCAAAGGAGGCTCAGGTTTGTACCCTTATCTTGATCGGGCGGAAAATGAAATACCTCTTTGATTGAGGCTCAGGTTTGTACCCTTATCCTGATCGGGCAAAGAATGAAATACCTCTTTGATTGAGGCTCAGGTTTATACCCTTATCCTGATCGGGTGGAAAATGAATTACCTCTTCGACGGAGGCTCAGGTTTGTACCCTTATCCTGATCGGGCAGAAAATGAAATACCTCTTTGATTGAGGCTCAGGTTTATACCCTTATCCTGATCGGGTGGAAAATGAAATACCTCTTTGACGGAGGCTCAGGTTTGTACCCTTATCCTGATCGGGCAGAAAATGGACGGAATCTTCAAAAGAAGAGACCATGATGGAACCTTCGGATTTTGCACAATAAATCCGACAGGGGTTTTGCAAAAGGAAGGAAAATGGGGTCCCTAAAGCTTGAAAAGGGATTGGTTTTGGGCGTCTCATTGCTGAGACTAAAATCAGCTTTTGAAATTGCCTTTTGCGAGAAATGATTGGTGGTTCGACCTCGAACCGAAATGGGACTGTCTATGGTGGGACAGTGGGGACACAGGGAAGTGTGCAAATCTGAGAGTTCATGCTCTCAAAGAAGGGAAGGAATCAAGTCCTTAGGAGGGATTGGTGTCTGGATGTATCAAAGACGGATATCAAGCTCTCACTTCATGTCAGGATAGCTAGAAAATATTGTCAAAATATTGAGAATTCTGTTGTTGATTCAAAGTTTTTGAAAATGTTGCACGTGGTTGCAAAGATATTCTTTCTTTTCTACCCAAAGTATTACCTCCAAACAAGGTTCACTTCGTAGAATCGAGATTGGAAATCCAAATTACTTGCGATTGACCTTCTTCAAGGAAGCTATCAATTTCCTTGATATGAGCAGGAAAGAGAATTTGATATTATGAAAGCAATTGATGAAAGAATATTGATAATAGAATTTCACAAATTTAAAGAGAATTCTTGATAAATTTGGCAGTTTGATATCCTGGGGGCTTCTCTCATGATAGTCTTTCTGCACTCTTTTGGCTCTCTGGGTTTTTGCTACATTCTCCTTCATTTTGGAGATGTTCTGACTTTTTTTTCTCTTTCTTTTTCCTCTCTTTCTCTCTTTTGGGAAAAGGGTACGTCACAAACTCCTTCAACTTGGAGATGTTTCGATCCTCCTTTGATGATATTGGTTTATGGGTCATTTTGATGATATTGGCTCATTGGCTGGAAGATCTTTAGCTGAAATTAAATACCTTTTAGGGATTGCCGAGGGGTTCATCGCATCTGCCTTCATCTTGACAGTGCTTTGGACCTTCCCTGGAAGGATCCGTCACAAACTCCGTAATCTTGGAGGTGTTTCGAATCTTCTTTGGCCCCGGGGGTCTACTCGCCTAATTCGCCTTCATCTTGACGACAGGTGAGAGATCCCTTTTGCGGATATTTAATTGCAGCTTAGGTGATTTTGAGGAAACAGGGCTTGGGTAAATGCTCTCTTTTCTAGCGCTCAGGATATTTCCACTGCCTTGTCTTTACAAGAATAATCCTTAAAGATGTGCCATAACTGCGATCAATATCAATCATCTATGACTTTTCAATAACATTGAATCTTCTTTTCTGTCCATATCGAGGACTTATCCTTCCTCCTTTTGGTTGGCCAATAGAAAGAATTTGAAGTTTGAATCCCTTTTCGCAAAAGCTTCACTCTTTTGGAAGTGATGCTGAAGGTAAATTGAGATAGAGATTAGTGCAATAAAAGATTCTGAAATCAACAATTGATTGACAAATTGACAAAATTTTCTTGAAATCCTTGGTGAAAGTGAGTATTTGAAATCCGGCTCAACACATCCATGACGAAAATTCTCCTCTCTTTTTCCCCAAAAAGAGAGACTCAGGCTTAGCCCTTACCTGAATGGGAAATGGGAAATACTCCTCTCTTCCCTAAAGAGGAGGTGTTTGCAAAACGAACTTTCGAAGAGAAATTGAGCTTTCGTCAAAGCTCCCTAATATTAGGCTTCTCTTATGGAAAGGGGGCCGATAATAGTGAGGTCTGAAAATTGGGTCATGAAAGGAACGAGTCCATCACACTCTCCCTGCAAAGAGGGTCTTTCATGACGAAGATGGCCTAGTATGAAATTGGGGGGTCACAAGAAAAGCGAGTCTCCGTCGAGCCTCTCCCTTTGAAAGGGTTTGTTGTGTGAAATTGGAAATTGTTTTGCAAACGGTTCACAAAGACGCGAGTCCCTTCAAACTCTCCCTAAAAAGGGGCTAAGTGAACGAATTGGATAGCATGCGAAAAGAACGAGCTCCCTCGAACTCTCCCTAAAAAGGGTCTCTCGCAAGAGAAAATGATTGAAATTGGATATTGAGATTGATTGACCCGAAGGTCGAAATTGGAAATTGGAAATTGGTTGTTGAAAATTGAATGACCCGAAGGTCGAAATTGGATGACCTGACGGTCGAAATTGAGAATTGGTTTGACCAAAAAGGTCGAAATTTGGAATTGGTTGACCGAAAGGTCAAAATTGTGCGACCCAAAGGTCGAAATTGAGAATTGATTGACCCGAAGGTCAAAAATTTGGAATTGGTTGACCCGAAGGTCGAAAATAGGAAATTGATTGACCCGAAGGTTAAAAATTGGAAATTGGTAATTGAAATTGAGAATTGAGTGACCTAAAGGTCGAAATTGAGAAATGAAGGTCAAAGATTGGAAATTGATTGACCCGAAGGTCGAAAATTGGAAATTGGAAATTGAGAATTGGAAATTGGGTGACCCAGAGGTCGAAATTGAAGAATTGCCTGATTTGAAGATTTAAATTGGAATTTGGAGAGCAAAATATCAAATTTGAGCAATTGACAGACCCTGAGGCTCAACAAAGGAGAATGATGAGTTCGAGTCAGAATTCGAATAAAATACAGAGATCACGAGTCGGAACCCGGATCAACAAAAGAAAATGAAGAGCTCGAATCAGAGCTCGAATAATGTAGAGAGATCACGAGTCGGAACTCGGATCAACAAAGAAAAATGGAAGGCTCGAATTAGAGCTCAAATAAGATAATGAGATCACGAGTCGGAACCCGGATCAACAAAGTAAAATGAAGTGCTTGAATTAGAGCTTGGATAAGATAAAGAGATCTCGAGTCGGAACCCGGATCAACAAAAGGAAATGAAGAACTCGATTCAGGGTTCGAGTAAGGTAATGAGATCACGAGTCGGAACCCGGATCAACAAAAGAGAATGACAATCTCAAAGAGATCTCGAGTCGGAACCCGGATCAACAAAAGGAAAATGAAGAACTCGAGTCAGGGCTCGAACAAGGTATAGAGATCACGAGTCGAAACTCGGATCAACAGAAGAAAATGAAGAACTCGAGTCTGAGCTCGAATGAATAATGAGATCACGAGTCGGAACCCGGATCAACAAATGAAAATGAAGAGCTCGAATCTGAGCTCGAATGAATAATGAGATCACGAGTCGGAATTCGGATCAACAAAAGAAAATGAAGAGCTCGAATCTGAGCTCAAATGAATAGAGAGATCTCGAGTCGGAACCCGGATCAACAAAGGAAAATGAAGAGCTCGAATCTGAGCTCGAATGAATAATGAGATCACGAGTCGAAACTCGGATCAACAAAAGGAAATGAAGAGCTCGCATCTGAGCTCAAATAAGATAAAGAGATAGCGAGTCGGAACTCGGATCAACAAAAGGAAAATGAAGAACTCGAGTCTGAGCTCGAATGAATAATGAGATCACGAGTCGGAACCCGGATCAACAAATGAAAGCGAAGAGCTCGAGTCAAGGCTCGAATAAGTTAGAGAGATCACAAGTCGGAACCCGGATCAATAAAGGAAAATGGAGAGTTCGAGTCACGGCTCGAGTAAAGTAGAGAGATCACGAGTCGGAACCCGGATCAACAAAGGAAAATGAAGAGTTTGAGTCAAGGCTCGAATAAGGTAGAGAGATCACGAGTCGGAACCCGGATCAACAAAGGAAAATGAAGAAATCGAGTCAAGGCTCGAGTAAAGTAGAGAGATCACGAGTCGGAACCCGGATCAACAAAGGAAAATGAAGAAATCGAGTCAAGGCTCGAATAAGGTAGAGAGATCACGAGTCGGAACCCGGATCAACAAAGGAAAATGAAGAGTTCGAGTCAAGGCTCGAATAAGGTAGAGAGATCACGAGTCGGAACCCGGATCAACAAAGGAAAATGAAGAAATCGAGTCAAGGCTCGAGTAAAGTAGAGAGATCACGAGTCGGAACCCGGATCAACAAAGGAAAATGAAGAAATCGAGTCAAGGCTCGAATAAGGTAGAGAGATCACGAGTCGGAACCCGGATCAACAAAGGAAAATGAAGAAATCGAGTCAAGGCTCGAGTAAAGTAGAGAGATCACGAGTCGGAACCCGGATCAACAAAGGAAAATGATTTGAATAAAAACCCGAGTCGGAACTCGGTTTTCCAAAAAGTTGAAAATGTACCTGCTTGAATACTGGATTTTGAAATAATACCAGTTCGAGTGCTGGGTTTTGGTTCAGTATTGGCGATGATCTTTGGATCATTAGGAATTGTGATGGGACTGTTTGTTGAAATCCCAATACCGACCGGATTGTTATTAATGCAATTGAATGCAAATGAATATGAGTTGATGCATATGAATGCACAAGTGCATGAAATGAGGAATTTGTTTATCCTGCCTGCATATAGAATGCTTGAAAACAAATTTTCAAAAAGATGCCCCAGTGTAATGGGGGAGAGAGAATAATAACAAAACAGAACAACCAAAAGAAGAATGTCATAATTAAACGAGAAAAGTTGATGATTTTATTGATGCCTTAAAAATGGATGACAACTTGAAAAAGGAAAACCACTAGGACTATATCGTCCTGACAAAAATAAATATGACAAAATGAGAAGGCATTGGCATTGGCATTGTCATTCTTCAGAGTGATCTGGGAGAGGCTTGGTCAGGACTGCAACTCGTCCCTCCCTTTCTTCCGGCACCAAAAGCTCTTTATTGATGTGGTCCTGTACAATATTTTTTAGAACGAAGCAACGTTCAGTATCGTGCCCCATTGCCCGATGGAACTCGCAGAAACAATCTTTCCATTTTCCCATGGTGACGGGAGGATCCACAATCCTTGGAAGTTTGATCATATCCTTCGCGAGCAGATATCCAAGAATTTCTTCGATTGGCTCACCTAAAGGAGTAAACTCGCGATCATAACTCCAACCATCACGCTTTATCTTCTTCGGATTGTTGGATTTCTGTTGAATGCTGACTTCTTTGACTTCTTTCTTGGTTAGGGCTACTGGATGTTCTTCTTCTCTGCCTTCAACAAAGAGGTTCTTATCAATACAGTCTTGTACAATATTTTTGAGGACAAAACAATGATCAGTGTCATGCCCTACTGCCCGATGGAACTTGCAAAAATGATTCTTGAACCTTCCCATGATGGTGGGAGGAGTTGTGGCCTTTGGGAGCTTCACTAATCCCTTAATCAACATGTATTCAAGGACTTCGTCGAGTGGCTTGTCTATAGGAGTGAAATCTCGATCGCCGCTCGAGTTTCCGCGCTTTGGTTTTCCTTGATTTTTTTTTCTTTTGCTGAGGGCTGGATTGAAAAGGTCTATTCTGGATTCTAGAATACTTTCCTTTCAAATCTTTAGACTCTTCTAACTTGCTGCTTTGACTGCCTCTGTTTTTGTTGTTGCTGGGTTTAGAACTGGTTGCCCTGTTGTGGTCTCCAATGATGTTCATAGGGATGGTGATGGATGCCTCTTCTTTAACAGAAACTTTTCCGAGATTGGCTTCAGCTTGCTCGGATAATATCTCAATCATCATTCTTTTGAACAAACGATATATAGCGGGATCAATCTCCTCCTTGATGGTCTGAGCTCCCTCTTTGACAGACTTTATGGAATCCATTTCTCACTCACTATCTGTAACTAATGTGTTGAAGTAGCGCGGTCCTTGATCTCGTCTGGATCACACAACTATGCCAATGCCCTCTGCAGAACCACATGGGATGTTTAGCATGATGGGAAAAGAATTTTGAAACCAACACTCTTGAGGGAAAAACAAATGATGGGATTAGAAGGACATAACAAAAATTTTGGAAAAGTTTTTGAAGATATAAGCAGAATTTGAAATTTCAAAAATTTGCAGGCAGGATTGGAATAAGGCTGGAAGTTCGAGATCCTGTAGAACGGTAGAATGAAAATCGCCTGGAGTTTTGAAAGAAATTGGATATTTGGAAAAATCATCCAGGGTTTGAGGAAAAAAATCTCGTGAAAAAATAAGGATATCTTGAAAAAGGCCTAATGAGTTGGAAAACATTGGAAAATATAAAGAATTGAGGGAATAGCACACAATCACATCCTGCACAAACATTTATGCACATTCAGCACTCCCTAAAAGGCTGACTCTAGATGCATCCATTTGAAAACAGCTGTAGGACCTTAATCCTAACTCTAGGTTCAGATCATCTTTGTCCAATCCAGTTATGCCGATATACCCGAATCGAAATCCGAGGTACGTGGCATAGAATTTCAACTCCGGTTCTAAGGTAAGGTTTTCCAACATCCTTGAGCGCCTACCGATATACTTCGGACTGTGGCCCGCGGTACGTGGTAGGGGGGTGTTAACCCAAATAGTTGGCCCAGTTGTGAGGCTCTGTCCCGAACTAGGGTTCTGGAAGAGAGCCCAGCAACGTGAAGACCGGGTAATGATAGGTAATGGAGATTTTGAAAAATGATCACATGCAAGAAATAGAGGCTCTAAGTCCTAGATAGATAGATTTTGAAAACTTTGAAGAAGCATACATTGTTTGCATTCAGATCCTAAATTGAGGAGAGTTGTATTTAGACCTAAGTCTATGTGAGCATGAAAATTTCTCCTCAATATGGTCCTACCAAACCATGCCTAGTCTACATGCAATCAATGTCAGCTAGGTCAGAATCTAGGCTCCTAGGTTCACATGATATCAAAAGTAAAGAGCTGACATTTTGTGAACATAATTTTGATAATTGAACTAAGTCAAGCACAATTTAGGTCAGACAAGGACAGGTCCCATCTCGGTCGCCAAACCTGTTATCGTCGCGAAATTTTTCCCCGTCTTCCCTTCCTTGTGGAAGAGAGAGGGAGAAACGCTTTCGCGCTTCAAACTTGACCGGATTTTGGAAAAATTGTTTAGAAATGCTCGCCTCCGTTTTGAAAATTGAAAATTGCGGGAAAATCCATGGGATGGGGCTCGACCTGTCGGTACGAGGTTCGACCGTTCCTGCCGCCTTTAACAGGGGTAATCGAACCAAGGACCAAAACTATGCTTGACTTAGTTAAATCATCAAAATCGTGTTCTATCCTATATGAACAGAGAATTCAGGCATGTGCTATGAGATTTTGGAAAATGCAGCTTGGGAAAACATGATGTATGCTTGAAAAATATTTGGAGTTGGAAAACATTTCTCAGGAAAAGATGAAAATCAATTTCTCAGGAAACTCAGATGAAAAAGATTTGAAATCTCGGGAAAGTTCATAAAGTTGTGGAAAAATCATGAATAGTTGAAAATCCTGGGAAATTGAAAATGATTCTTGAGAAAAAGGTGAACATTTGAAAAGGGAAACACTTCTCAGGAAAAATCAAACATTGAGAATTTTCTTAGGAAAATGATGGAAAATTTATAGGAAAACTCATTGGAGAAGAAAACTGAAACTTGGGAAATTGAAATCCTGGGAATTTTACCCTTGAAATACTTGGAAATCGATTTTGATCTTTGAGAAAGATTGGAAAACTCTTTTGAAGCTCTTAAGAAAATAACATTTTCCAGGGAAAATTGTGAAAAACTTGACTTGGGAAAACCGATTTTGGAAAATCCATAGAGTTTCTTGAGAAATCGATTTCTTGAGAATGAAGTTTTCTTGAGAAAATGATTTCATGATGCAGATGACATGAGTGAATGAATGCCCTTTGAAAAGATTTTCTGAGGAATTGGTTGGAAAATGTGCATTAAGTCCAAATAAATCCTTCACATATTCTGACTGTGGCCATGAATATGTTCAGAACTTAGTTGATTTAATGCACAATGCTTTGAAAACATTGAAAATATGATGTGCATTTTAAGATAGCCTAAGAGTGTAGGCTCAATGTGACTAGTAGAAAGATGATGGATCTGGGTCTCGTCTATATTCCGACTAGGGCCGTAAATATGGATCCCACCGAGTCCATCAACTCCCTAAGAGTTGGTGCACGTGCCATTCGTGAACATCCATAGTGCTTTTGAAATAAAATGCATGAATCATAGAAACAGGATATTGCATAAAATCAAACTATATGATATGCATCCTAGTCTAAGCAGAAAATTAAATCTCTTATTCCAAAATCTACATTATTACATAATTAAATAAATGAAAGAAATGGAAATTACAGACTTCAGCTCCTTCTTTTGAATGTCCCTGCCAAACTTGAAATATGGTTAGCTCAAATATGTGGGTTTTTCCAAGATTTTCCAATAATATTATGAAATTATTGGATTTAATTGGATATAAACCCTATGATCATGCTTCCTTGATATTTGAAATGATGTAAATGCAGGAAATTTAGTAGAAAATAGTTTGAAATTCGGAATGGTGGTCAAAATGACCAAAATACCCCTAAAATTAAAGTTACACCTTTAAAATCAGGGTTTTTTGAAGGAAAACTTGGTAAAACTGAGATTTCAAAATTCAAATTGAATCAAATGATGATGAGATGCAGTAAGGGACATGATGACATGCTGCTAAACACATTAGGACTGTAAAATCAGAATTCGACCTTTTGCAATTTATCCAAAATAATGAATTTCGCTTGTTTTTCGCTTGGATCTGGGTCCTGCGGGACCCTGTTTTGGTATTATGGATGATCCGAACCTCAAATGGATTCCAAATTGCACCAAATTCGGTATGAAGCATCTAAACACTCTGATAAACAACCTAGAATGCTAAAAATCACGAAATGATATGATTTAAATGCTAAAAATCAAGGAAAGTCCTAAAAATGATGGATTTTGCCTATGGATCCGAACCAAATGCAATACCTAATATGATAATGCAAGATTTACACCATGAAAACTTCTGATATTTTGCAGAATGCTAAAATACCCGAAATGGAACATTTTTGGTTTTTATAGCGTCGGGATTTGAGCCATGGTGAGTTCAATAACAGAGATTTAGTTCTGACAGAGGTAAAAATCACACTAATCTGATGAAAATGCTAAAGAAATACAAAACGGCCATGGAAATTTATGAAATTAATCAGATTTATGCACGACACCTACATGAACAACTTTCATGTTTATGACTTTGGCATTTGATCAACGGAAACACAGATAAAAATATAACTATTTCTGCCTAAACTAACAGAACAGACAAATATAGCAAAATAGGGGGCTGATAAGAAAAATCTGAAGCAGGGGTCAACACTGTTCTAAAAATTACAGGATTTCAGATTAAAACATAGGACATATTGTACACCACTTTCACTTTTTACAGTTTTGGATTTGGAGCAACACACAAAGAGAAACCATAGCCCTAAGTCGATCCAAGATCTCAGAGGCCCAAATTAGGCTCTGACACGTGTCCCGAACTCTCGGATTTTTGTCAGACATAAACCAAATTCAGAAAAATCTGAGAAACTCATATTAAAAACTAGACATTCTCCCTAGTTCAGAACATCTTTCGGATCGAAAATCGGATCTCCCATGAGGGATATCTCGATTTTACAAGTCGGCAAATGATTTTCAAAACGCATCCCGGGTAACAAAACCCGACTTGCCATTTTGAATGTTTACCGCAGTAAAAAAATTCAAATGCCTCCGAATTTTTGGCAAAAATTCAGAGACACCTAAGGGCGAATTCCGTGATTTTTTTGGGATTTTTAATAAAAAATAAATGCATAAAATGATGTGTGGACTGACTGACAAAAATAGAGACCTACTGAAAATAAGCAGAATTGAAATAAATGCTAAATTAATCCTAATTAATTCATGAAATATGCTAAATGAATGAAATAAAATGCAAATTAAACCTAGCTAAATGCATGAATGATAAAAATCATCAAGGAAGCATAACAAAACATTTATATATATGTCGTTTTATGAGAATAGCTCAATCCATCCGTCGGATGAGCTCTTTCTTCAAACGACTCCCGATTCGGATTATAGAATCACCTCAAGGGGAAAAGAAGTGCACCTTGCTTCGTTACGCAGCGTAGGAGCTCTTGAAAGGAGCAGCTATCACGAGCTTCCTTCGTCCTTCGCTCTGAGCTTCGGATGGTCCACCAAAATCGAGCTCCGTTGGAATCAGATTGGCCACGGCACGAACTTTACTCCACCTTCTTCAATGCACCAAAGGGGGCACGATTTCCAAGGTTCAAAATCAGATGTTAGGAAGGCTAGGTCGGATTTTCCAAGTTCACAAGAGCTAAAAAAATGATCTCCCTTTGCTGGGCGTGAACCCTTGTTTTTATAACTTTTCTGAAAAATTTTGAAATTCAAACAGGCTGGATCTGAGCCCTCCATGTGGTGCCATCACAAGGGGTGCCATCTGGGGGGTTTGAAATTCAAATTTGTCTTTTGCAGGGAGCCCTCAGGTGGCGCCACCTCAAAAGGTGTTTTAATTTTTGAGAAAATAAAAAAAAATGGAAATTTTGTGGGTGAGACACCTCAGCAGGGGGAATTTGGATTTTTTCAAAAGTTTGCTTGATTCTCTCTGCAGGGAACTCCCAGGAGGCGCCACCTCAGAGGGTGTTCTCTTGGAGTTTGAATTTTAAATTCACTTTTTGTAGGAAGTCCTCAGGTGGCGCCACCTCAGAGGGTGCTCTCTTGGAGTTTGAATTTTAAATTCACTTTTTGTAGGGAGTCCTCAGGTGGCGCCACCTCATGGTGGGCTACCTTTATTAAAAATAAAATAAAAAATAAAAATGGAGCCAAGTGGAGTCCTGGAATGGCGCCACCTCAACAGGTGTTTGACACATGTCAAGAGGACAGAGCAGTGGGCTCAGAAGGCGCCACCTCAGAGGAATTTGAATTTTGCTTTTTCTAGTGAAAGGAGATCTGGACATGTGGCAGTCCAGGATGGTTCCAAGTGTCAGCCTGCTGGAGGAGGTTCTTCAGATGGCGCCACCTCAGAGGAGAATTCGAATTTCAAATGGAGGTTGGCCCTGGAGGATGGACATGTGGCGCCACCTCAGGGTGGCTCCTACAATGCCATGTGGCAAGAGGGAGGAAAAAGAGGGCAGTGACATGTGTCTCCTACTTTTCTGAAAAAAGTAGGGAGAGGACATGTGTCCTCTACTTTTTCTAAAAGAAGTAGAGAATGACACGTGACAGAGGGATGAGAAGGAGGGAAGGGACATGTGGCGCCATCTCAGACAAGATGAAAAAGGTAGAAGTTCAGGATTTGCGCCACCTATGAGGAGTTTTAAACTTTTGAATTATAGTTTTTCTGAAGAAAGCAGGAAATGACACATGGCACTTGCTTTTTCTGAGGAAATGAGAGCTTGCCACGTGTCCTCTGCAGGAGACACTCCAGATGACGCCACCTCAGAGGAGACAAGCCTACCTTTTCTGTAGGAATTTAGGAGTGACACATGTCTCCTACTTTTCTGAGAAAAGTAGGAAGAGACATGTGTCAGGCTACTTTTCTAGAATGAGGGAGAGGTTGACACGTGTCCTCTGCAGGAGACACACTTCAAGTGGCGCCACCTCAGAGGAGACAAGCTCCACTTTTTCTAGACAAGACAACCTATGACACTTGGCATCTCCTGGTAGTCTTTGAAATGACACATGGCGCAGGATGGATAGGGTGACACATGGCAGATAAATGGGATGACATGTGGCGGCTTCTGAAGGTAGCCCCACACTGACACTTGGCAGAAGAGGGAAGGTGACATGTGGCACCAACTCTAGGTGAACCCTATGCTGACACATGGCATGTAAATGGGAGGAGAGAGAAAGGACAAGTGGCACCAATCCAGGGGACAAGGCTCCTATATTTTTGGGTTTTTCAAAATTCAAAATTTCAAAAGAAAAGCTTGTGTGACACCACCTCAGTGTGGGTCCCACATTGCTTATTTACTGAAATAAGGATAAAACAACAACTTCTTTTTGGAATTTTCATAAAATCTGGACTAATTGGTGAAACAGAAATTTTTGGAAAGAGTTGGCCCCTGTAGGGCAATTTTGTAAAAGGAAGATATTTGAAATTGTCAAAAGGGCAAAATCTGAGTTGAAATTTATTGAAAATTATCCAGATTGTTTTCCTGAGGAAACATTTTGAAATTCAGAACCCTGGGGGTAAAATGGGAACAATTGATAACTTTGAAGACCCAGGGTTTTGAAATCAATTTTGAAAAGAGTTAAAATTCTAATCTGGATTGAAAATTTTGAAATCAAGAGTTCTGGACCTCGAAATGACATGCTGTGCAGTGCAGTGATATGAGATGCTCATGCAATGATATGCAATGCCATGTCTTATGAAATGTAATCCCGAACCAAGACTTGGAGATTCCTGTCTTCTGTCAGGAATAAATTTTTGAACATCTGAGTTAAAAATAGAGAAATTTTGAGAGTTTCAGATGAAATTTAGACTTTTGCAAGGTCCGGGCTCAGAAAATGACCATTTTGCCCTCCGACGATTTCAGAGGTTGAATGATGATGTTTGGTGGAGATATAGGGGAGGTGAGTGAAAATTTGGGGTGTTTACAAATTCTAACTTAGAAAATTTGAATTTGGAACTTGGGAAATATTTGAAATATCATTGGCAAATCCATATTCTTTTGAATAAGACTTAGAAAAATTCTAACTTCAAACTTTGAAATTGACTGCATAACTTTGGAAAATTGAGTTTATGAACTCGAAAAACACTTGAAATATTCTTTGAAATTCAATGCTTTTGGGAAAATCGATTTTGCTATAAGACTTAGGAGATTTTGAGAAAATGAACTTCTTTGAATTGAGATTGGAATTGGCAAATGCATGAAATGAATGAATATGGATTTGAGGAATTGAGAAATACTTTTTGTATTTTTTAGAAATGCAGTGCATTTTTGAAGTTAGCCTAAGAGTGTAGGCTGAATGTGGCTAATGTGAAGATCATAAATCTAGATATCCTTCATATTCTGACTATGGCCATAAATACGAATTCCACCAAGTTTATAAACTTCATAAAAGCTAGTGTATGTGCCATTCGTGTAGACCATAGTGAGTTTGAATATGCATGAATCATCACCCATCACACATTAACATTATTTAAAAAAATAAACTATATGCAATGCTGCCTAAGCTAAGCAGGAAATGTAAATTCTTATTCCAAAGTTTAATTTAGTTTACATCACTATTGAAATTTAAATACATGAAAAATAAAGTCTTCAATGTACCTACAAAACTAGAAAACTTTGTTAGTGATGATATGTTGGCTTTTCTAGGTTTATCCAGTAATATCTAGAAATTACTGGATTTTGCTAGATATAAGCCTTTTCCTTGATTCCCTTAAATAAAAATGATAAAGATGTGAAATCAAATTGAACAAATAATGAATATAAGATGTGGAATTTCGAAATTGGGGTCCAAATAACCAAAATACCCCTAATAACAAGACTATGGCCTTGAAATTAGGGTTTTTAGAAAGATATTTTGATAAAATGCAAATAAATCAAACTAAATATGCTATGACATGATTAAAAATATGAAAATTAGGGTTATGGATTTCAAAATTTAGGTCAAATGACCAAATTGCCCCCGATAGCAAGACTATGGCCTTGAAATCAGGGTTTTTAGAAAATATTTTGGTAAAACTTAGGTTTTATGCACTAAATGAAATCAAATGAACATCAAATTTAACCTAAAGTATCCTAATATGATTATGAATATGATTAAACCCTAAAAATATATGCTTATGCACGAAAATCCAAGAATATCACAAAAACTATGATTTTGGCAGTGTTTTTGGATCTTTCAAGAACCCTGTTTTGCAATTTGCTTAATTCAGCCATCAATCAGATTCCAAAATTCATCAAATTTGGTACCTACACTTGTTATAAACCTAATTTTGAATTAGAATTATAAAAATATTTTTTTGACATTAAATTAACCCAAAAATTGCATCAAACCCTAAAAATATGCTATTTTTGACCTAGTTCACCAACTAGTTTCAGAGTTAGACCCGAATCAGGGATCAATATTTCATGAAAATCTGTGAAATTTTACAGAGACAAACTAGGAATAAAAACAGAGATTTCCCAATTTACAGATCGGAAAACGCATCTCCGGTTAGGGAGAAACTCTTCCGGCAATCTGGACTTGAATATTGCAAACCACACATGAGTTAAAACAGACACTGCAGATTAAAGATTTTGGGATAAATATCAATACTATTCCAAAATATCTGATATTTTAGCAGTAAATAGTAGACAGAAAAATAATAGTACTCACTTTTTACAGATCATGAATCGGATCTGTGGTTTGGGATTTATAAACAACACAATTCGGATTAGGGTTTTGGTAAACCCTAACGAGTTTTAAATTAAAAATCAGACTTTCTATCAGAGGCAAAATATCAAACAGAGATCAAAAAATCTCAAAATTTTACAATAGATATATCTAATCAATATGAATCCATGGCACTTTACGGATCTCAAATCAGATATCGGATGAGAAAAATATCATCATATCAAGTCACCCTCCTGATTTTAACACCGATTTTAAAGTTTTAAAAACCCGACCTGATGTTTGATTTTTTTGACAGGGTTCCCGAAGTCCAAAATCTCTGATTTTTTTACAGTAGTTTAATCACATATGCGTGCATCACATATAAAAAAATCATAAATAAACAGCAAGTATTTCAATCCGAAACATCATGCTCTTTTCTGTTCTAAACTAAAAAATACACAGAAATCTAAGAAACTTGAGAAAATATGCATTAATTAATGAAAAACAATAAAACAAACCATAAAACAGCAAATAAAAATTATTTCTATGCTGGAAAACGTAAAATAAACATGAATAAACAAATAAATAAAATAAAATCAAGGAATCAATGGCTGGAATTTGATTTCACCCTTAAACACATGGATTTGACCCATTAAAAGGGTAAATCATGTATTTTATTGGTTAATAATGCAAAGAATAATGTTAAAATTGATTCTAATGGATTAGAATCCCTGTAAACACCACAAAAAAGAGTTAGATCACTTTCTTGAACCGTTCTTGAGGTTCTTGAGGTTGAATCCATGGTTTAATCCATGAAGGGGATGACACCAATGGCTAAAATTGATTTAAAACATGAAAAAGTATTAAATAAAACTAAAAAATATTAAAAATATTACCTTGGTGCTTGCAGCTGCAATGGAGGAAGGTGGAGGTGCTGGAGAGGAGAGAGAAGCCACGAAAATTTGAGAGAAAAGAGCCCTCATTTTGGCCCCCCCTTAGGTCCCTTTTTATAGTTTTTCAAAAAGTCACTTAATTAGGGTTAATTAAGAGGTTTTTCATTTTTTTAGGACTCTTTCTAATAAATCCACTAAAGGCAACGAATTTTTGTGGTTTCCTAACCCTAAATGAACTCTAACTAAACCTTAATTAACACCTAATTAAACCCTAAAAAGTCCAAATGTGATGCCACTTGGCATCTTCCACATTTGGTTTTTTAAAAACCTTTAAAAACCTTTAAAAACACTAGTTTTAAAAACTAAACTTCAAAATGGGTTTTTAAAATGATATTAACTCTTCTAAACCCCTAACACTAACCAAGACACTGACTAACCCTAGTCTAGCCCTGACTTACTCGAATATGGCGCCACCCCGAGTGGGCTCTACTTGAGTTTTTCAAAAAGCGATTTTAGAACTTGAAATTGGAGGAGTTTTCAAAAGACTTTCAAAAGTAAACTTAAAATTAAAATTTTTGAAATGACATAGAGTTCCAACTAGGTCAGAACTCCTCTGGATACGACGCCAACGGGGTGGGCCCCACATCGAAGTTTTGAAAAACTTGAAATAAATACTAAAAATGGCTTTAAAAAAGCGTTAAAATCAACAGTTGAAATTCAAAGTTTTAAAAATAGAGTTCTAAGCAAACTGGAACTCTGGGCTAGAGTCCTGGATTTATAAGACTCTGAGATTTTGGTCTTTTAAAAGCCAAATGAAGGAGTTTTTGAAAAGATTTTATAAAAAATGATGCAATAAGTCAAAAAATACTGTCAGGGTTAGACTCCTAACTCAATCAGGACTCCGAAATAGAGTCCTGAATTAACTGGACTCTGTAAAATGACCTAATTTTTGAAAACAAATGGAAATAAATAAAAAACGGAGTAAAAACAAACTTCAAAACAGACTCCTGACTGGACTAGGACTCTGGGATAGAGTCCTGATCGGACTGAAACTCTAGATTTTTTGGTATTTTCTGAAAATTAAATGAAAGAACTTGTCAAAACAGTGAAAACAATAACGAACATTGAAATAAAACAGAGTTCTGATTCAACTGAGACTCTGAGGACAGAGTCTTGATTGAACTAGGACTCTTAGATTTTTGGATTTTCTGAGAAAACAAATAAGAGAATTTTGAAAAACAGTTAAAAATAGGATGAAATCGAAGTTTCGGTTCAGAGTCCTGATCTGATTAGGACTCTGAGAAAGAGACCTGATTCGATCAGAACTATAAGAATTTTGGTTTTCTGATAAACAAATGATGAAATTTGGGCAAAGCCTTTGAAAACCAGTGAAAATGAAGTATAAAAACCAATTTTGGATAGAATCCCACTTCGATCAGGACTCTAGAGTAGAGTCCTAATTTGATCAGGACTCTGAGATAAAATCTCAGAATTTTGAAATTTTTTGATAAAAGTGTAATAGTTTTGGTAGATTGAAAGATTTCTGAAAGATTCTCTCAAAATTGAAATCAGAATCAGAGTCCTGATCCAACTAGAACTCTTCAAACAGAGTCCTGGTTCAACTAGAACCTTGAATTTTTTTGACTCATTTTGAAAGATTTGATTGAAAATGGATAAAATAGTTGTAAAAGATTAGAGTCCCAATCGAATTGAAACTCTGAAGAAGAGTCCTGATCCGACTGGACTCTTGCAGAAGAGTCCTGATCCAACTAGGACCCTAACATTTTGGCCAAAACAGAAGATTTTGAAAGGTTCTTCTCAAAAACATGTAAAAAGGTAGTGAAAATTAGAGTTTTGATCCGACTAGGATTCTGGAAAAAGAGTCCTGATCCAACTAGGACTCTAAAATTTTTGGAGATTTTTGACAAGTAAAGGAATCCAGAAGCGACACCACCTAAATGGGTCTCATCTGAGAATTGAAATCAATTGAAATTGAGTTTGAAATGAATCCAGATTGTTTTCTGAGAAAATATTTCAAAATATAAAGTCCTGGGGTTAAAAAAATGACAGAATGTTGAGTAAAAACCCAGGTTTTGAAATTGATTTTTGAAAGAAAAAGTTTTAAAACTCAAATCTGGATTAAATATTTTGAAAACGAGAGTGCTGGATCTCGAAAATGAGATGTAATGACATGCAATGCCATGCAATGCAGTGAAATGACATGTCAAATGGATGCAATGATATGCAATGATCTGTAATAACATATGAAATGGATAAACACTGGATGAGGGTGAAAATTTGGGGTGTTTACATCGCTTTTAGTTTAATTGAACTTAATTCAATTATCCAAGTCTTCTGTGCAATTTTTCCCCTACCTTGGAGGGTTACGAGCTTGCTGACGTCTGCGGACGTACACGATTGACGGCTCGGGTCGCGGAGCGCGAGTGGGATCTGTCGTAGCTGCAAATATGCGATATTAACAAGCAAACTCTGACAAAAGAAAAGCAAGGCAAAGACTCGACTTTGCCGATACATAAGGTTGGGGCCAACCGTCCCAATTGACTCGAAAAGAAGATGGGGCAGGATCAAAAGACTCTAGCTGCCAAAAGAGGGATGTAGCTCATGCGAGCAGATGACTCACGCTACTAGGAATTCCTCGTTGGAGACCAACAATTGTAATGATCTGTCCCCATCACGATGTAGCTTCCAAAGATTTCGCGGGCCTGTTGGCCAAGGGTATAGGCTCGTGCACAAAGGGCAGGGGGCCATCGGCCCCTGCTGGCAAAAAAGAAAGGCAGGGGCCGATGGCCCTTGCTGGCAAAAAAGAAAGACAGGGGCCCATCGGCCCCAACTGGCAACAAAAGAAAGGCAGGGGCCGATGGCCCCTGCCTTTCCGTGTGCCAGCAGGGGCCGATGGGCCCCTGCCTTCCTTTTTGCGAGGCAGCAGGGGCTTATGGCCCCTGCCTTTCTTGTTGCCAGCAGGGGCTGATGGGCCCCTGCCTCTCTTTTTGCTAGCCAGCAGGGGCTTATGGCCCCTGCTTTTCTGTTTGCCAACAGGGGCCATCGGCCCCTGCCTTGTTGCCAGCAGGGGCCATCGGCCCCTGCCTTCTTGCCAACTAAAAGGGACAGGGAGGAGGGGCTCGGCCCCTCCCCTGCCATAGCCAAGAACAGGGAGGAGGGGCTCGGCCCCTCCCCTACCATAACGGAAGCAAGGAGGGAGGCTCAACCCTCTCCCCTACCATAACGAAGAGCAGGGAGGGGTGTCGGGCCCCTCCCCTACAAAAAAGGGGGCACAGGGAGGGGGGTTGACCCCTCCCGTGGGCACACAGAGAAGTGAGGGAGAGAGAGAAGAGACGGAGATGGAAAAGAGGGAGAAAGAGGAAGCGATGGCGTACCAGGGGGTTTTCGGAGGAAGCTCGCCGAAGAGGAGCTCGCCGGAAGGAAGGGGGGTCACCGATGTCGGTGGCGGCGGCTGTCGGGGGTCGCCGGCGTCGGTGACCGTGGACGAGCGAGAGAGGGAAACGGAGAGACAGAGAGCAAGTGGCAATGAGGGGGGTTTTGTAACCCTCCTCCCACCTGCCTCGCTGTCTTTTAATGACAGCGAGGGGCGGTGGCCTGGGTCGAATCCGGATCCGGCCCAAACCAATTTTTTTTTTTTTGATATTACAATGTCACAGAATTCAGATCTTGTTTATCCTTAATATAGGCCCACTCCCATGCTGGATCACCTGATTTTCTCTTAAAGTTCTGAATATGTTCCAAATTTTAAAATGTGGACCCACTAGCACTTGCAGATGAAGCCCCCTTCCATTGTTCTAAAAAATGATAAGAATCTAAAAAAAGGCAACATCTAAATTTGCTAAATAAAAAGGAGTTAGAAACAAATAACATATCAGCAAAATATGAATTCATAATAAAAAAACCCTTAAGTTTTTTTTTGTAATTGCAGCACACATTTAATGACAACTTTAACAGGAGCAAACCCTAGGTTTTTTATTAACTATAAAAAAGTTTAGGTGTGTTTTTAACAATATTGAAAACTTAGATGTGTTTTTTATAATCAACCAAAATTTAGGTGTTTTTTTTTAAATATCCCCCAAAAAACATAGTTAAACCTAATTTGAGTTGGGTTCTTGTCATTATTTTATGCCTATCCTGATGTTTGGGTTTGGGCTCAGTCAGATACCAGACATGGATCCGGCCCATTGACTGCCCAAGATGAGATCTGTGAACTTATACCCAAACAAATGTTTATCTGTGCACTTATACCCTAACAAATGTATATATGTGCCCACACATGCAACATTGGAAATAGCCAGTAACAAAAATTGGAGTGTGGCTGAGATTGTTCGGATCACAGTAAATCTTTTTAGAAGAATTTCTAACTTGTCCGCACGGGAATTTGTAGGGGATTTTCAAAAAATGATTGTTTTGCTTTCATAGAATCAGTAATTTAGAGAAAAAGTCAAAAGGAAATTTACAAAAGCCAACAAGCGAAAATGTTTGGTTTATAAGAGGAAAAAAAAGAGAAAAACATAACTGCCACAACATAGATGAAAATATTATTCATGGCAGCATTGATCCCAATTTCATGGAGATACTCTTTACACTGGTGTATAAAGCAAAGCTACCGAAAGCTTCTTAGATAGGTGGGAAGCTCGCTTCCTAGAAACTCGCTTCAGAAGCGTGATACTCCTCGCTTCCGAAACTTGATGAGAACCTCGATTTCCCCATGCTTCTCCTATGCTTTCCACACGCCTCATCTATTCTTCTTATATGTTCTCTTACTCAACTTTTCTTGTTTTTTATGTGTTTTCTCTCACTTTTCTCACTCACTTTCATGTGCTTTCTCTAAATTGGTAGTCATCATTTTTAGATTTTGTTATACATTTAATTCTTACACTAAAAAAACATGAAATTTAATATTCGTCACTTTTATTTTAGTTTTTATTTGTGTTTCATTTTGATTTTCATTCAATTCATATATTTCTTTTATTTATTCTTCGCTTCCCGCTTCCTATATATTTTAAAATTCATTGCTTCTCGCTTCCGCTTTCTGTATCGTTTCCCGCTTCCGTTTCCTAGTCTGGCAACCTTGGTATAAAGTGATCCTAATAAACCGATAATGTCTATTTAGTACAAATATGACACCCAACAGTTTGCTTCATCACTCTTTTTTTTTATAGGCAAGCCATCACTGAGCATTTGATCTTTCTAGATTTATATTCTGATCAAATATATCACACTCACATCATTGGAATCACACCACGGAGCCAGCCCAAACTGTGAAGTGTGAACTCAAAAGGACAGTTTAAAAATGTTAAAAAAAATGTGAAATGTTAAACAAAATACTACAAAATAATGTCCCAAAATATGATGAAGAAAACCGTGGCACCAACAGCTTGAAACACTGAACACATTATTAGAATACTTTAATTCTTTTTCTTCACTTACCTTTGTTTATAAGGTTCATATGGAGAGTACAACTTTTAAGAGAGAGAGAGAGAGAGAGAGGTAGCGGTACCTGTAGAGGGAGGAGAAGGTTGACCTTCTTCGGCTCTGCCCTAGCGAGAGGAGGGAGAGAGAACGGAGCGAGAGAGAGTGGAGCGAAAAAAGGGGAAAAATGACCCTTTTCCTCCTTTTATACATGTTGATAACAGTCAACGGAAAAAAAATACCGACCTAGGCTTATGCCTAGGCACCACCTTTGACAACTAAGCTTACCACTAACTAATGCTAAAATCCATAAGTACCCCTGAAAAAATGAAATGTACACATAAATACAAAGAGGGGGTACCACACTAAATGTAATACACATATGATACATAAGTCTCATATGTGATTTAACATAAGAAGCGAGAATATAGCTGTAAATTCATAAAACGATATTGAAGGCAAAATATCACAATATTTTAAAAATATCATAAATTTATATATGTCATGATATTATCGTGATAATATCATGATATTATAAGTTGCCTTTTACTTTTTATTATATCTTAACTATGTTTTTCTTCTTTCTTTTATTTTTTTTTTATTTTTTGTATTATGTGTTGCTTTTCTCACTTATTGCTACTGTTTTTAAAAAAAATTTAAGCACCAAGTTTATATTTATCAACCAAACCTAGAGAAATTGCCTTGCTAAGATATGTCCGAGACCGATATTTGTGACTATGATAATATATATTTTTTATATTTATATAATGCATGTCTAGCTATTTTATTGCTTGTTGATCATTGATTTATATTTTATACTACTGTGATATAAAAATTTCTAAAATATTGTTTATTCTGTTTGATGCCATTATTTGGGCTATTTCTTGATTCTTTCTTTCCTGTGTTCACTTATTCTCAAATTTTATGTGTTGCTTACTTTGTTAGCCTTCACATGACAGCTTTCAGATGATGAAGGTGAACCAAATGAGAGCAGCAGCAACAAAACCGGGGAAAATTCAAGTTTATGTGAACATAAAATCCTCACAAGTTTCTCCATTGATTCATGGTGCCAACAGATCATGAATCAACAAAACATCTTTGTGCTTCCTAATCTGTTAAATGGATTCTGGGTTGCATGCCATTATGGAAGTGATAACTCTGATGCTCTATTATACAAGATTCAGACAAGAGCAGCTTTCTGCAAGGTTTTGTTAATTGTGCTTCATGAAGCAGACAGTATATTCCGAAGATTATTGGGAATGTCAAGCTCTGGTTGCAAGGACACTGTACTGAGCTTGCAAAATACTTCAAAATGGGCCTCAGTGAAACCACTGGTTAAGTCTTACATCAAAAGTACATTGTATCTTCTGACTCAGGCTACAGATACACAGATAATTGTCTTCGTCCTTTCTCGGCTCAGAGATTCAGTTATATTTTTAGTTGCATTTCCAGTTTTGCTACAAAGGCTTAGCAAGGTAACTGTTGTTGAACAAGCTAGAATCTATTGAGAAGCAAAAGATATGCATATGTATGCGTAAACATGCACGGATGTGCCCCATGCTATCCATGTGCATGCTTGTATTTGTGTGCTGACGTTGTCATGCCTGTGTTTTTCCAAAAAACATGTTTGTTTTTTAATTTTATGCTTTGTTCATTACATTAGGCCATTTCTACGGCAAAATCGTGAGACTTCTTTTAAATGCAATGAAGTTTCCAGGATCTATATTGCATGATCCTGCTGGTACAGCAGAAAGGATATATTTGGTATTTCTTTGGGAGAAAAGTTTTCTTTATGAGGAAAGACGTAGGGAACAAGGGGTTTCAGTGCTAAATTTTTTAATGAGCAAATGTGGTTATTTCACAAAATTCATTTATTGCAGATGGAAAACCCTTTTTAGGTGTTTGCATCTATTATTTCATAATAATTCATATTTTGAGAAAGATTTTTTCCTTGTTTGTCTCAAAGTTCTTGTCCATCACATGGGAAGAGGTGTACTTAATCTGCCCGAAGGTCACATAGATTGGAACCCCTATAGTTAACTTATTATCATTATACATGAGATTGATTTGAACCGTTGCTGTTACACTCGGCTATTGCAAGGGCATTCTTGTGATGAATGTCTAATAACTTATCACTTAATGGATTTTTATTATCTCATATGTGAGGTGATTGCAGATTGCCATCCACCTATGGGCTACTGGAGGAGGGAGAGTCTCTTTGGCAGCATTCTTACTCATCCAAAGCATGGTTCTGCAGTTAAATTTAGATTGCTATGATTCCTTCCTAACGAACATGTACATAACATTTTTGGCACACTCCAAATTTGTTGAACCGGAAAACATAAAACATATCCAGTTTCTTGTTGATTCTGTTGTGGAGTTGTACTTACTAGATATTGCTAAGTCTTACCAGAAGGCATCCATCCTTATACAGCACCTTTCCAAGGTTTTGCAGCATGCCCTCAAAACCAAGACGGAGGTCAGTTTTTCAGCTCATGCATATCACAATTTTAAAAGCCAAATTAGTTTGCTAGTTATCGTGTCTAATTGTTCCTGCTTGTCCATCTATGCATAATGTAGAATATTGCAGTTATTGAATATATTAAAAAGTCTAAGATTTTAGGTTATTGAATATTGTAATATTATGCATTATTGGATGTTTTAGTACCCTTTTTGGTTATAGTATATCAAAAAGCTTAGCCTTTCAAGAGGAAATATTTATGTAGAACCTATATATATGAAATATGATGTTACAATATAAAGAAAATTCCTCATATCTAGTAAACCATCTCCCCCCACTCCTTCACTTTCTCTCTCTGTGAAACTTGCTAGGCCCTTGTTTGATGCCTTCTTTGATAATGGGAAACTCCTAATAATACTTAATATCCAAAAAAAGAAAAAAAAATTCTGAAAGAACAAAAGCACAATTTATAATACTTGTACAGTGTAGTCGATTGAACCTCAACCTTGCGAAATTATGAACATTATGTATGTAACAAACAAACCTTCTCATTTCCTTAAGAGTCATTGACACTTCCAATTCTGTAGATTGGACTGCAGAATTTGCAATTTGATCAAGCCACATGATCAAGATATAGCTGGATAGATGTCAGACACATCTAGGGATGTAACTGGGTCGGATGTGGTTTCAATGTAGGCATAATTGGATATAACCGATGTCACATGGACTCGGTTAGGAGGTCGATGCCCCCGTGTCGACACGCCCCGACACGAGTGTGGCTTCAGACACGGGGCAGACTCGGTCAACAAGTGTTGGACTCGGTCAATGCATCGGGGCCGAGTCCGTCCACTTTATAGACTCGGTCAACTTTGATCGAGCCTATTGTTGTCCATATTTAAAATTATTTTGGACTCAGGTCGGGTCCGATCCGGACCCGATCCGGATCCAAAATGTTTATCGGGGTCGGGGCCGAACCCTAAAGAGGCTACGCAAGGGGAGGGGCTTACGACAGACCCCTCCCCGCTGATCTTTCCCTCTCCCCCAGCCGTCCCTCGCTCTTCGTCCCCTTCAGTCTCGCCGGCGACCCAGACCCCGACGATCGTAGCCGCAGCCAGCCATCGGCGACCCCAGCCACCGGTTCTCTCAGGTATGCACTCCTCCCTCTTTCGTTCTTATTCCCCTTCGTCCGGTAGGGGGCGGATCCCCCTGCCTCGTTCGTGTTTTCCGGTAGGGTATGGAGGCCCCTGCTTGAGTTTATTTTTCAGCAGGGAGCTCCCGTGCCTCATATTTGTTTCTCGACAGGGGGCTGCCCCCTGCGTCAGATCTGTTTTCCGGTAGGGGGCTCCGCCCCCTGCCTCAGATCTATTTTCCGGCAGGGGGCTGCCCCCTGCGTTGGATCTGTTTTCCGTTAGGGGACTTCGCCCCCTGCCTCAGTTTATTTTTTGGCAGGGGGCGGAGCCCCCTACCTCATTCGTGTTTTCCAACAGGGGGTGGAGGCCCCTGTCTCAGTTTATTTTCCGGCAGGGGGCTCCCCTGCCTCAAATCTGTTTTTCTGCAGGGGGCTGCCCCCTGCCTCATATTTGTTTTCCGGTAGGGGGCTCCACCCCCTACCTCAGTCGCAGGTTTTCGGCAGGGGGCGGAGCCCGCCTCAGATCTGTTTTCTGATAGGGGGCTCTCCCCCCTGCCTCAACCCCTGCCTTTGTTATTTTCTATCAGGCACACAGTTAGAGGGGTGGAGCTCTTACTATTTTTTTGAAGTGTTTATTAACTTTATTTACATATTTTCTATTCACTTTTCACTTTTCAGATATAATGGCGAGTTCTAGTGGTGTCAATAGAGTTGGTTCAAGTTTAACTCTGAATTAGAAGTTTCTCAACCACTTTGGAGGCTTGTGACAAAAGGGATAAAAAGCTAGTGGTGTAAGATTCACAAAAAATATTAAAAATTTGACCAATTAAAAAAACAAAATAAAGCATCATTTATGTACTATTAATATATAATTAGATATTAAGTGGACAATCTAAACTAAATTATAAAACTAATTCAAAGAAATGACTACAATGCAATAATTTAACTGATCCAACAAAGAAGATGTGATTATTTAACCAAGGAACAAGACCAAAAATCACAATAACTAGCAAGAACCACTCTACATATTTGTATAAAGGACAACATAATGCTATACACCACACATAGTTATACTTAGCAAACACAATTATATAATACAAATAGCATGCAGCTAATAAAAAAGCAACAAATCAATGAATTACTAAATCAATATATAATTAATTAACAAGAACAAAGTAATTTTCTGATTAACAGGCCCGATTGTTCAAGAAGAACAGAGGAAGGGAAGAAGAAAAACGAGGAGGAAAGAAGGGGGAGAAGAAGAAAAGGAAGTAGGAGGGAAGAAGAAAAAGAATATCAGAAGAACAATAAGAAGGGGAAGAAAAACAAAAGAAGAAGAAGTTGGGCAGAGGAAGAAGGAGAAGAACGAAAGAAGAAAAGAGAGAGACCTAAGCAATCGGGCCTCCCTTGTTTTTTTAACCTGAGGAGAAGAATATCTGCAGAAGGAAGGAGAAGAAGATCAGCATAGGAAGAATAAGAAGGAGGAGGAGAAGAAAAGAAGAAGAAGAAGAAGAAGAGACGAAGGAGAGAGAGGGGTGCGTACCGAATGGACCCTCCTTCCTCCTCCTTCCTTTCGGCAGAGAGAGAGAGAGAGAGGGCCTTCTTCCTCTTCTTCTTGAAAGAACATGAGAGGGTTCTTCTTCTTCCTTTCGGCAGAGGCGAGAGAGCCCTAAACAATCGGGCCTCTCTCTTCTTTCAAAAATTGAGAGCCTATTGCCTCACAGGCACTTGCGCTTCATTAACGCGCCTCAAGGCAAAAGCGCACCTTTTACGCTATCCATCAAAAACTTCAAATTAGTCTACCTGAAAGCTGAACACGTTCCATTCGACTAGTGATCCTAAAACAATGACTAAGAGAATAAGCACTCTCCCAAATAACCATACCAACAATGATTCAGACATAGAACACTATATAAGATGATCACAACAAAATTACTTTTCCCACAGAATAACCATATAAACATCGATCAATTGACACCATCTTCACCGAAACAATGATGTAAACCATGTTGTGAAAAGCGATGGGGCGTAGAGAAGGGTTCCACTAAAATATGAAGAGAGGAGTAAAGCACAAGCCTTAAAAACACATTTTTAAAAACTTAAAAAAAAAATATATCTAAAAACAGAAATAAATAAAAGAAATAACAATGAGAAATAAAAAAACTCAAATAAATACTGAAAGATATGAGAATAATATGTAAAAACAACATTAATGTAGCACCTTGATCTTTGTAAGTATCTAACAAATAAACTATCTATTTAAGGTTATGTCCACGAACGTGGATACAATATGGGCATGAGGCATGCATACATGGTTTTTATGAAAATTAGGACAGGACGTCTTCTCTTGAAAGCTTAATTTATAAAAACACAATACGCAACAAATTTTTATACATAAACATAATTACTACGAGATTCGATTAATCAAGGAATATACAACTAAAGTTTAAAACCAAATAATTAAGTAAAACTCAAAGAAGAAGAGGAATGAGAAGAAGAAGAACGAAGAGAAGAAGAAGATGGAGAACGGAAGAAGAAGAAGAGACAAAGAAGAGAGAGAGTACCTGGGTGGGGGGACAGCCTCCTCTTCCTTCTTCTTTCGGCAGAAAGACAGAGAGAGAGAAAGAGATTTTGGCGGGGATTCATAGGGAAACGCGATGCTGGGGTTTAGGGTTCTTTTTATCACAGTTCACAGATCGTTGTTCATAGGGTGCGAACCAGTGTTGTTAAAATCAGTTTCTCAAGAAAAAAACTCTTAATGAAATCGAATAGGATTGAATCCGTACTTTTCACCACTGGATGACACATGTTATTAAAATATTTAAAATGTTAAAAATCTATTAAGAATACTAAAACAGAGTTTGAAATGATAGGTAAATCGGCCTCTTTGAATTGAATTGACTGAGAACGGATTCCATATGAATCAGGCCGAATCTGACATTGGTGCAAACGGGTAGAACTGGGCTTAGATCTTTTAGGATCCGAATCTGAATCCAAATTTAAACAGTAGATTCAAATTCAAATTCAAATTCTGATACGATGAGGTAAAGTTGAATCCAAATCCAAAATACATGTGGTGATACTAGATCCCAAAACATAGAACAAAAAGAAGTTATTTATATGCAAGACATAATCTGGTCAGATTTTGCATTGGATCAATTTGAGATCCGAATGCAAAAGTAAACTGATTGAAAATATCAGAATCCCATTATGAATGTACATTTGAATCTTACTTAAAGGATCCATATATGGAGAAAACATGTCTGACTCATATCGTATATTTGACCCTATCCGATCTTCAACCCTAAATTATTCTGATCTTTATTCAAACATACACTACTAAGATCTGATGTTATAGTGGAGATCTGATTCATGTTTATACTTAGGTAAGAACTACAACAGGTTTGCATCCATAGACATGGCCAAACCCATCATGTTGGATCCTGGTTTTGGATCAAGTGTTGCTATAGGGTCTTATTATAAAACATGATTATATAGCTTTATGAGTTTCATGTAACCAAAAATTGGTTATGTAGGGGGGATTACTGGAATTTATGGGGGCACTATCTCTAATTAGTGGTGAATTAAATTTAATCTTATGGAATACCTATAAATGAAGATCATGGTTATGGCAGCTCATATGATAGAGCATTTTGTGCTCAGTAAGAGGATTGTGGAGAGCCCCACGGTTAGAGATTGACTTAAATAGCTCAATTGAGAGAACATGTGTCACTACAAGAAAAGAGGTTATTAGCGACGGAAATTAGCGACAGAATTATTTCGTCGCTAGTTAGCGACGGTTTACCGAGCGAAACACATCCGTCGCTATAATCGCTGAAATTTACGAAAATAGTGATGAACTATATCCCATCGCAAAATCCGTCGCTAATTAGCGGTGGATTTTGCGACGGAATATTTGGTCGTAACGGACGCAGCGTTTGGCGACGGTGTTTGCGACAGACAATTTACCGTCGCGACGTAGCGACGGACTTGGCGACGGAATATATTCCGTCGCCATTTACTTGTTTTTGATTTACGACGGCTTAGCGACGGAATTACTCCATCGCTAAGTGTCGCATAACCCTATCCAAGCCCTCTTTTCCTTTTCTTCTTTTGCTGCTGTCGCTCTCGCCAGTCGTTCGTCGTTCCTGGTTCGCCGTCCCCCTCCAGACGTCATTTGCCGATCGTCGTTTGTCGATCGCCGCCGCCCGAAGACAGGTTCGCCAGCCGTCCCCGCCGTTCGTCGTTTCTGGCAGGGGGTTTAACCCCCTACCTTTCCGGCAGGGGGGGTCGACCCCCTGCGTTTCCGGCAGGGGGTCAACCCCTGCTTCCGTTCGGGGTGCTGCAATCGCTAGATCAAGCAGGAAAAGCATAACTATGTGCATAAGTGTGTGTTGTGGCTTGTAAGACAAGTGAAACGATATACACTATGCACTCGAGGCTGCACTCAGAGAGTGCAGGCAAACAAGGGACAAACCCATGCACATGCTAATGCAAAGGCAAATCGAGGGGCAAGGTGGTGAACAGGTTGTGCTTTTCCTGCTTGATCTAGCGATTATCTTGCTTATTGTAGCTTTTGTTCTTTCTTGTCTCTTGCACCCCTATTAGTCTGTTATGAGACTGACCCATTTTCTGGGCAGGTGGTGAACATGTTGATACAGCTTGCGATGGCACGATGACACGATGCATTCAAGGCAATGCCATTTCCTGACGTTGCGCTCCTGGGGACTCTTTTGATAGCTGTGGTATAAGGTTTCTTTGAAAGCATCTCTTTTTATTAGAACTCTGGATTTCTAAAACTGTATTACCAAAAATGTGGTTCTTCTTTTCATTTCAATAAAATATATATTTGAATTGCAAATCGGTTTGTAAGGGGAAATCTGCTTTTGGTTGTAATGCGCCCAAGGTCTAGAGACTTGTTTTTTGAACCTGATCTTCCGCTGAACTTCTGTTTTAAACTCTGATAAATGATTGATTTCAAAGCTTTCAACCTTTTTCATAAAAGCTTTCAAGTCCACGATTTTGGGGCGTTACACCCCATGCCAGAAACGCAGGGGTTTAACCCCTGCCTTTCCGGCATGGGGGGTTGACCCCCTGCCGGAAACGCAAGGGGTTAACCCCCTACCGGTTTCGGCATGGGGTTAACCCCCTGCCGGGGTCGACCTGTCGGAAAGGCAGGGGGGGTCGACCCCCTGCCGGAAACGCAAGGGGTTAACCCTCTGCCTGTTCTGGCATGGGGTTAACCCCTTGCCGGAAAGGCAGGGGGTCGACCCCCCATGCCGGAAACGCAGGGGTTAAACCCCCTGCGTTTGCCATAAAGGCAGGGGGTCGACCCCCTGTCGGAAAGGCAGGGGGTTAAACCCCTGCGTTTCCGGCACGACAGGGGGTTAAACCCCCTGCCTTTCCGGCTGGGGGTCGACCCCCCCTGCCGAAAAGGCAGGGGGTTAAACCCACTGCCGGAAATGACGAACGGCGGGGACGGCTGGCGAACCTGTCTTCGGGCGGCAGCGATCGACAAACGACGATCGACAAACGACGTCTGGCAGGGGACGGTGAACCAGGAACGACGAACGGCTGGCGGGATCGATAGCTGCAAAAGAAGAAAAGGAAAAGAGGGCTGCGATAGGGTTATGCGACACTTAGCGACGGAGAAATTCCGTCGCTAAGCCGCTGTAAATCAAAAACAAGTAAATAGCGACGGAATATATTCCGTCGCTACGTCGGGACGGTAAATTGTCTGTCGCAAACACCGTCGCCAAACGCTGCGTCCGTTACGACCAAGTATTCCGTCGCAAAATCCACCGCTAATTAGCAACGGATTTTGCGACGGGATATAGTTCATCACTTTTTTCGTAAATTTCAGCGATTATAGCGACGGATGTGTTTCGCTCGGTAAACCGTCGCTAACTAGCGACGAAATAATTCCGTCGCTAATTTCCGTCGCTAATAACATATTTTCTTGTAGTGACACATGTTCTCTCAATTGAGCTATTTAAGTCAATCTCTAACCGTGGGGCTCTCCACAATCCTCTTACTGAGCACAAAATGCTCTATCATATGAGCTGCCATAACCATGGTCTTCATTTATAGGTGTTCCATAAGATTAAATTTAATTCACCACTAATTAGAGATAGTGCCCCCCCCCCATAAATTCCAGTAATCCCCCCTACATAACCAATTTTTGGTTAAATGAAACTCATAAAGCTATATAATCATGTTTTATAATAAGACCCTTGTGAACACCCCAAATTTTCCAAAAATCCAAAAATTCCTTCTTTGCCCCTGGGTCCATCTTTTAAATAATCAGGTCAAATTTTTGATAAAATTTCCATTCATTTCTCAGATTTGTTGGAAACCAGACCCAATCTTTCATTTCTAACCCATTTTCTGAAGAATTTTCAAAAGAACAACGTTAAAATTCTCAGAAAACCCCTCTTTTGTAAATATTTAAAAAAAAAAAAAACCAAAAATAGTCTTTATCAAAAATACAAAAATCAGAAAAACACAAAGAAAATACAAAAAATATATATATAATAATAAGCTTTTAGAACCACCTTTTGAAAATCATCTTTTATTTAAGTCTATCTTTTTTTTTGAAAAAAATCTTATAAAAAGAACCTCGTTTTGGAAATTTTATAAAGTAGAAAGACATGCTTGAAAATAAAAACCCTAATTCGGTTTTTTTCTTTTGATAGGGTCGCTCTCTCTCAGCCTTCACAAAACCTCTCTGGAAAAACCCTCTTCCAAACCCTTTTCTTTCTCTTTTCCCCTCTCGGCTTCCCTTCACGAGCCATCCACTGAAACCCTCTTCCCCATCGCACCCCTCCGAACCACCCATCGCGGAACCACCCGCCTTCTCCTACCTCTTCTGTAGATCAATAACCGACCACCCTCTCGAATCTTCCCCTTTTCCCCTTTAAAAAAGATCACGCGGGTCTCTCCTCAACCCATCCGCGCTTCACCCCTCCATGTTAAATCCTCGACGCTTCTCCCTTGAAGTTTTCCCCGCTCCTTTCCTTCCTCCTCTTTCCCCTGTTTCCTCTTTTTCCCTGTGTTTTTCCCTTTGATCGACTAAAAATCCATCGTCTAGCAAGCATTGATCAAAAGACATCACCTCCTCTTCTTCGATTACCTGATTTCTGTGAAACGACGGCTAAAAAACAATCGTTCAATCTCATAACCCATTACAGGTAAGTAACCATTTTTCTCTCTTTTCCACCTTTTTTTTTTTGAAAACATCGTTTCCCCTTTATTTTCAGTGTTCCTTCGTCTTGATTTCCGTTGTTCTTCTTCATTTCTTTTTTTCCATTTTCTTATAAGAGCACTAATGACAGGATCGTCCTGCATACAGCAGGGTCGAATCCTCCATTTGCTACAATCAATGGAATGTTTATTCCAATAAATTCTTTATGTGTTTATCAAGTTTCCTCAGTTTTTCGATGAAATATCTATTCCAAACTTGATTTTCCTGCTTTATTCTCACGACTTTCTGTTTGCATTTTCTGTTCTTTTTTTTTTTTCTCTTTCTTTTCTGTTTTTCTCATTTTATTGCTTCCTTTTTTTTATTATTCCCCTCTTTAATTTCTGTAACATGGCGTGGGTGTATGGGTTCGTTGTGATCACTTCCATTCATGGTTGCATTTTTTTTTTTATATTTTTTTTTATTTTACCTAAGTAGTTTAGCCGATGTCTTCATTATGGGTGTATTTGGCATCCTGTCCATTCTTTCTTTTTAAACATCATTAGTTCACCTTTTTTTTTTTTACCTCTTTTGTGCTTATTATGTAGTTCAATATAGCATGATATCGTTTTTGCTAGATTTCCCTTTCGTTTGGATATCTTTGGACACATCGTGTATATATATCGGATACAGCCGATCATCATAAGTTACGTTATAGGCATCTTTGTTGATATCCGATCATCATAAGTTTTTGTTTGGATAGCATTCATTGTTCCCCTGCATCTCTTCTTTAGGTGGTCTGTTTTATTTCTTTTTTGTTATCTCCTGTTGCTATTCGTTTGTTCCAATATTAATTCAAAGTTAAGATGCTGTTACTGCTTGGAAAGAAACGAAGAGAAGAATATGGTGATGATAATAATGATCCTGCTAGTTGACAGTTATGATATTAGTAACTCACCAAGAATCCTATACTAAAATCCATTGATCCACTGCTATCAAGGCCAGTCAGTTGTCACTAGGGAAGGCACTTTGCAGAAGGTATCGTGAGTAGCTGATGAGCTTCCAACTTCCTCTGCCTACCAGCTCGCCACATGTTTGGGAATAGGTAATTAACTTGCAATGTCACATACAACATATTTTCAGCATAATCTACTACTTCTTAAGAGACTGAGTGATACCTATGATCTCTTCTGGTTCCTTTCTAAGCTTGGTTTGTGATCTGGGGCTTACATTTTCTGTTGATGGCTTGAATATTTTACATTATTTTATAATAGACGGTTCGCAAAATGGGTTTCTGAGAAAACCAAGATTGATGAAGGCATTGTTTTAGGAAGTGATATTCTTCTGTCTATTGAGTGCTCTGCTTTTCACTTGTCGATTGATATTCATGGTTTGGTTGTGCTGGATGAATGTCTAAACTATGGCTGCTGGGTGATCCGTGCTTGAAGCTGTTGAAGTTACTCGCTACCTAAGTGTCGGTATATCAATTTGAGATGGACTCAAAGTTGGTTCAGCATTGGTTAATAACTATGGATGGAGATTTAGAACGGATCATCTAAACCATCAGATGTGGGCAAGATATCTGAATTTTTCAAACTACTGGGTTTGGTCACTATGAGTTCGTTCTCTTGAATAAGAGTGATCCCAAAATGTACAGCGTCAGTCTGGAGCATATTCAATTTCGACCTTGAGAATTGGATTCCTGCATTCTCGCGAGTATTTTCCATCTCAAGCAAACATTGGCCATCTGCTCTTCTGTAACAGTGTTCTGGTTTCGTTCCTTTAAACTCAGAAAATGTCTTATTTATATCTTTTATGAACTGCAAAAAGTTGATATATACTTTATCAATAATCATCCTCCTGTCATTTAGCCCACATCATGTATTTGATTGTTAGAATACTTTCCTGCAATTTATACTGTTCATCATCTGTACATAAGCACACCCACGTTGCATCTGTATCCATTCACTTGCCCAACATTTGATGCTTTTCATGAATTGTATGTATCAGGATTTGTGAATTTGATTACCGCGCCCATCACATATCATACTGTCAACGGCTCGCTGCCAATGCATAAACACCACCTTCCCTCCCTTCACACCGCAGTGAAGCAGAGCTTGGACATAATTCAGATGGTCGAGCCCAGCAAGCTTCATCATTGACCAGAACAAAGCCCACTTGATTCATAGCAAGTGGCTCCAGCACTGCTTGCATCTAAAAGTTTAGTTGATTTCACAACCCCTGCAACCAGTCATTTGAGATTAAGCAGGGACCAGCTCGTCAGGTAGGTTCTTTAGCTGTTGTTGAGCATCGCTGACTAAGTTTCATTAACTAGGCTTGTTGTTATTTCTGAGTTTAACAGGATTTTCTTTTTACTGATTAGTAAACTGATTTGCATTATGATTTCTATTGAGTTTCAATGTAACTTTTACTGATTAGTTAATTAGATATTGTTAGCTGTTAATTAAGTAAACTGTTAACCATTAATTAAGTAAGTTGTTAGCTAGATAGTTAAGTAATTAGCTGGTTGTTAGCTATTTCGTAGTTGAAGTACTTAGTTATTTCATTATGAAATTTAATTAGTTCTTTTGTTATCAGTTGATCCCATTGTTTAGATGATAAATTTACTTAGTAATTAGAGTACTCAGTGGACTTACAATGATTAAACCATCTATGTGATGCCCCCAAGGCATATTGGTCCCTGTACATATTTCATTACAGTTTCTGCTGCAAATACACATTTTAACCAACACTAGTCATTCCCATTTCTGCTGGTTCGGTACAACATTACGTTATCATCCTCTGCCATTAACTTCCCTATCATCCCCTGCTGTAGCCACCTATCCCCCATCACCACTGCATACATACTAGTCGCTTCACAACCAGTTATCATTGGACATGGTTGCATATGAGTTCTATCATGTCATCTCCAAGACTGGAGGTGGAATTTGGTTACTATAGAAGAACATCAAGTGGGTTAGCATTGGTTATCAAATGCTAGTGCAGAATATGACAATCAATATATAGTTAGTAAGTGTTAGCATTAATGAAGTTGTTCCAGCAGGATGTGTTAGCGTCGTGTGAGGTAGTCAGCTTGTGTAAAATACTTATATATCGATGGTATGGTGTGACAGTTCTTTTTTTTGTAAATACGAGTAGCAATCAAATTGTATCTTCAGTATGAATAGGATGTAATGTATCCAGTGTATTTGAAAGCTGGACATTAAACATTGTCGAATAGGTATATTGGCAGTTTGTTAGATTATGGGTATGTATTATAATGTAGGTGTTAGCCTTTGTCAGTGTATCTTGTGTTAACACAGAATGCTGGTTTTGGTAGTATCAATGCAACATGGCATGATGTCTGCAGCAGTGGGTTAGGGTTAAGGCAATCGATGAAAGTTACGATTAGCAGCAAATATACACTAGCAGTCAGTATATATCAGTATATCATTAACAAAGTTAGGGCATGATTAGCAATGGCGGTGTTAGGTAGGGTGTCATAATTATTGTTTTACAATTAATTGTTTCTTACATTTGAATTTTTTACTATGTCTTTGTTTATTATGAAGTAGTGATTCTAAAATGCCTCTTGCTCTCATTAATCACTGCCCTTCACGGTGATTGTTTTCTGTTTTTTAAACGCTTTCTTAATTTCTTTTTCATCAAGTACATAATAGCAGTTTCAACATTTTTGTTCTAGCGTATGTTCTATTTATCAAATATGCTCCAGCACAGCCACCTGCCACTGTATTGAATTTTTAAATCTCCAGCAACACCTTGGTATCCCGTTGCATATTCATCATGAACCTTGCATAAGTGTTTCCACTGTGGCACACCTGCTGTGATGCCTACTTCAACTACCACACCCATCATTTCTGTTAGCTATCACAGTCTCTAGAGCAAATGATGCATCCCCTATACTACACCTTCATCATCTCACTGTACATATACACTCAGCCCCATTCAAATCCCCATGGTGATTCCCTTTATCATATTGGCACCTCACAACATGTAGGGCCTCCACAGCAGTTTGCAGAATTTTCTACAAAAGGCACTATGCAGTTCCAATCCTGCCACCAGCCATGCATTGTTCCCCTTTCCACTTCGTCCTTCCCTCCATACCACCTGCCATGGGTGTCTCGACTACACCCTGATGTTACTACCAACAACCCATATTTCATTGCATATATAGTTGTTGATCCCATCCTCAATTTACAACAGTGATTCACATTTCTTTTCAACTTCTGTCTTCATTTCAATGCATATATATTTTCTTTGATTCATCCCATCTCATCTTGCTGTAGTTGTGCAATCCAACCCCTTTTGTTAGCTACATATTGTCAAACGGTTGGCAGTTTCTATGTGATTTCACAGTATTTAGTACAACACTAACAATGTCCCTCTGTATGAATATCTCTAAGTTAGTGATCATTGTAAACTTGTAAAGGCGGTAATTTCCAGCAGGTTGCTATGAATAGTTTTAGCAGTTTGTTACATTTTTTTTCTTTCTCTTTTCTTAGGGTATTGCATGTATATTTCAAATCTATTTATTAGCCTAGAACCCTATATATATGCATTTTTCTTATCAAATATGATCTTCATTAGTACGTAATATATGTAAAAGCCTCATATCAGTATGATACTTGGTGAACTTCCTTCTAGTTACATCTCTTATCCTGTGCTAACCTGACCCTTGCAGGAGATATGTAAAATCTGTTGAAATCCCTCTTTAAATTAAGATTTCATTATCCCAATTTTAAAGTTGTGATAGCTAGATGCTGATGAGAAACATTTACATTTCTTGTTTTAGATAGAATGAATGAACATTGTAAACATCATGAATTATTTGTTCTTCATGCATTTTTCCTTTATTTCTCAAAATCTCACAATGGCACGTGCACCATTTCGTAAGAGGTAAACTAATCCTAAGTTGATGATCCATATCAATGGCCATAGTCAGGGTGTGGACAAAATTTAGTATTTTTATCTTTTACGAAATAACACTGGATCCACTTTGGATCCGTTTTCAAAATTCATCATATTTACTCAAATATTTTCTTCTTTTATCAGAATTTAACTTAAAATTAATTCAAAATATATACCAATGGCCATAGTCAGGGTATATTGAGAATTAATTTCATTTTAAATTCTATAAAAGCACCAAATGTGTTTTATTCTTCACCTGAATTTAAATACAGATTATTATATAATACATTCAATGACCATAGTCAAGAATGTATTATATCTTCAATCTTGTTTTAATTCATTAAAAAAATGGAATAGCTTTTCAAAATCCAATTTCAAAAATTTAAATTCATTCATCATTTAGGATAGAATTGCATCATATTTTTAAAATTCTTTTTTTTCAAAAACTCCAAGTGATGTAAATACCTTCCTCAATCTATCTTCAATTCTTATCATTTTTAAAATTCAATTTCATTTTTCAAATCTCAAAGTTCAATTTAACTTTGAGATTTCAAATTCATTTTATATTCAAATTAAAATCAGATTTCGAAGTTCAATTTGACTTTGAAATTCCAAATTCATTTATATTCAAATACTCCAATCAAAATTAAAGTTCAATTTAACTTTGAGATTCTTGATTCATCTTCTGAATTTAAACTCCAAATCCATCTTAGGATCCAGAATCCAATTTCACCTTGGATCTCAGACTTCAGATGCAATTCCTCCGTAGGATCCAGAATCCAATTCCTCCTTAGGATC
Source organism: Nuphar pumila (assembly GCF_984573655.1). Lineage (NCBI taxonomy): Eukaryota > Viridiplantae > Streptophyta > Magnoliopsida > Nymphaeales > Nymphaeaceae > Nuphar > Nuphar pumila. The sequence goes on along the minus strand of NC_143261.1, from coordinate 59,400,143 downwards.
TCAAACTTCAGATCCAATTCCTCCTTAGGATCCAGAATCCAATTTCACCTTGGATATCAGACTTCAGATCCAAAATCCATCTTAGGGTCCAGAGTCTAATTCTACTTTTGGATCTCATATCCAATTCCACTTTTTGGATCTCAGACTTCCGATCCAAATTCCATCTTAGGGTCAAGAGTCCGATTCTACATTGGATCTCAGACTTCAAGATCTGAATCCATTCCAAGATCCAGAATCCAATTTTCATTCCCAAGTCCAACTTCTTTTCAAATCCAATTCATCTCCAGATTTCAAATCCAAATCCATCTACAGATCATTCCTTAAATTCATCTCTATTTTTAATATCATCTGGATCCCTCAGATCTATTCTAAATTTCAAACTTTAAAATCTAAATTCAAATCCATCTCAAGTATTCATTTCCTTTCCTAAATTCAAGTTCAAATTCAAAATCCATTTTCCGACTTTGATACTTCATTTTCAAAGCTTCAAATCATTCTTTCTCAAAATTAAAGATTTATTCTTCCAAACTCTAATTTACTTCGAAAACTTGGAACTTCTCTGATCTATCTCAAGTTCTAAAGTTAGATTCAAACATTTCTTCACTCCCTTATCAAGTTCATCTCATAAACTTGGGAAATTTTCAAAACATCTTTCAAAATGAGCATACATTCTTGCATTGCACAAGCATGATTCTTTGTGCATTTAGAATTAGAATAAATTCTTAGATTATATTTAGGCAAAGCAAAAGGCATAGATTCGATCCTTGGTTCGATTACCCCTGGTAAAGGCGCCAGGAACGGTCGAACCTCGTACCGACGAGCGAATCCCGTCTCTCCATTTTCCCGCACATTTTAAAAAACGGAGGCGAGTAATCTTTTAAAATCTTTTTCAAAAATCAAGGTCAAGTGAGACCGCGCAAAATAGTTCCTCTTCTCACTTCTTTCTTTTTCTCTTCTCTCTTTTATTTTTCTCCCTTCAAAAAGGAGGAAAATAGAGGTTAGAAAGGAAAAGAGAAGGGAGAGAGAGAATATTACGAGAGGAAAAATTTTGCGATGATCACAGTTTTGGCGACTGTGATGGGACCCATCTTCGTTCGGTCGAATTTAATGCATTTTCTTTTGCTTTGACATTATCTAAGTCTTTATTCTATATATGTCAGCTATATTTCCATGCAAACCTTTGGAGCCTAGATTTTATCCTAAGCTGACATCATTGCATATAGGATTTAGGTATGGTTTGGTAGGACTATATTGAGGAGATTATTTCATGCTCACATTAGACTTAGGTCTTAAATACAACTCTCCTCGATTTTAAGGATTGAATGCAAAAACAATGTATGCAAGTGTATGCTTCTTTTCATTTTAATCTATCTCTTTAGGACTTGCATTAGAGCCATATGATTTCTTGCATGTTGAACATATTTTGAAAACCTCCTTACCTATATTGTCCCGGTCTTCACGTTGCTGGGCTGTCTCCCTGAACCATAGTTCGGGAGAGAGCCTCACAACTGGACCACTTATTTGGGTTCGCGCCCCCCTACCACGTACCTAAGGGCCATAGTCCGAGGTATATCGGTAGTTGCTCAAGGATGTTGGGAAGCCATTACCTTAGAACCAGAGAAATAATTCTTATGCCACATGATTCGAGCTTCGGCTTGGGTATATCGGCGTATCTTGATTGTAATCAGATGATCTAAATCCTTAGAGTTAGGATTAAGGTCCTACGAGCCTTTTTCAAAATTTGCATTTAGAGTCAGCTTCTAGGGAGTGCTATTCTGTGCATCATTGATTGTATAAATTGATTCTTTTGTAGATATTATCTTGAAAATTCTTATCTTTCAAAACATTGGATATTTATTTCATAAAAATTCTTTTATTTTCTCAAAATCCATGATGGTATATTTCTTATTTCTTTATTCTCTCATAAATTTCTTAAACCCTGGACATTCTTTTAAATTCTTTCCCCTATCTTTCAAAAGTCCAGGCGTATTATTCTTCTTCTGATTTATTTAAATTCTTTTGATCCTGCCTGCAATTTTTAAAAAATATTTCAAGGTCTTGTCATCTTCAAAAATACTCTTCCTCGTATATTCCATCTTCTCCATATAAAATCCTTTTTATCCAGAGATCTCTTTAAAAATTCTCTTTCATTATCTCTTTTCCTTTCAAAATTTCTTTGATCTGAAACCTTCATTTATTCTCCAGAGAAAATACCAACATTCCAATCATGGTTCAAACGAGAGCAAGGAGAAGGGCAGCTCAGCAGCACGATAACAGCGAAGTGGAAGAGATAAACTCTCCCAGGTTGTCCCGAAAACATGATTCAGATGAGGATGATGTCGACCCAGCAATGTATAAAATCTTTCAAAAGATGATGGCAAAAATGATGTCCGAGCAAGCTGGGGCAAATTCAAAGAAAACATCCTCTAAAACCAAGGTCAAAAGGAAGCCAGTGAAGAAGCATGTCAAGATCAGCAAGAAGAAGGTTCAACAAGACACCACCTCTGAAGGTACGGAGTCAGGAGAGGAGGATTCCGAGGAAGAACAGTTTGTATTTGTTCCAAAACACCTGCGACAAGTCAAGAAGGTGGCAGAGGAACCTGAATCAATCAACAAGCCTAAAGATGGAGTCACAGCGGAAGACTCAGTTCAAATATTGACAAAGATGGTCAAAGACCTACAGATCCGAGATAAGGGAAAGAGGGTATATACCAGACAGGACTTCTACCTTGGTTTAGATGGGGACGGCAGCTTGGAAGATCTCCCCCGAAAATTTATTAAGTTTGATGGGTCCGGCAATCCAAAAGCCCATCTCGCGATGTTCTTCGCCGAATGTGCCAGATTCAGTGAAGACAATCAAGCCCTCTTCTTGTGCTTTCCCGCAGCTTAGAAGGCATAGCCGCGAAATGGTATGCGGAGCACATCAACCCCGTCGAGCTGCAAAATTTTGACAAAGTTGTTAATCTGTTCGTGGAAAGATTCATGTTCAACACTCAGGCACTTCCTGAAACAAGGAGATAAGGAAAAAGTTGTAGACTTCATTCGGAGGTGGAGAGATACCTGCAACAAGATGAGAACCCCTATTTCAAAGGAGCACGCACTCCAAGTTATCCTGAACAATTTTTCTCAGCCTCTTAGAAGCCTCATTTCCACTTACCCCTCTAAATCATTCATAGAGCTTATCGAACGAGCTGAGTGGCTCGAGATGGGGATGGAAAATGGGAATTATGAGGGCATCACTCTCGTCAAGGGAGTCCAAGACCTCAAAAAGAAGGTGAATTATACATTTTCAGCTAACTCTGGGGGCAGTGGCAGCAAAGATAACAAGACCAAGCAGATGGGTCAGCAAAAGGAACCCTTCAAGCAGAATGACAAGCCAGTTCCCGCCAAGCAGAAGGAAAAGATAAAACGTGAAGGTTGGGGTTATGACCGCCAATTCACTGCTCTGGAACAGTCCCTCGAACAAGTTTTGGAGTATATGCTGAGCAAAGATATGATTAAACTCCCGAGAGTTGCTGATCCTCTGGTCTCCCTGGGAAAATGGAAGGACAAGTTCTGCAAGTTCCACCGGGCAATGGGGCACGACACCGAGCACTGCTTCGTCCTAAAGAACATCATCCAGGATTGCATTGATAAAAATCTTCTGATAGAGGACGAAGAAGAAGAGTAGCCCGCCGTCCTAACAAAGCCTTTCCCAGATCACTCAAAGAACTGATGATATCAAAACTTTTCTTGCTTTCTTCCTTTTGCTTTTTCCCGTCGTCTTATAGGGGCAAGTCAGCCCTAGTCTTTTGCGATCTTTTTGGTCACATGCTTGTAAATAGTCAAGTTCTTGTTTTCAGTAGTTACTTATAAATGAAATGTCAATTTCCTTCATACCTTTGTCATATTGGGGCATCTTTTGTTAAAAATTACATATACACTTCAAAATATTCTCTTGTCATTAAATTCATGTTCTTTTTCATAATGCGGGGCAAAATCCTGACATCATTCATGAGAGAAATGATATTACCTATGAGGGTTTTTTTTCCAAAAATCATGAAATTTTGAAAGTCTTCATTATGATGACCAAAGAGTTCAAATACTCTTTGGTCCAACCTTTGTCAAAATCAACCCTCGTGTTGATCATATTAACAAAAATAGGTTTTCGAACCGTTGTATTGAAAAATCAACCCTCGTGTTGATCATATTAACAAAAATAGGTTTTTGAACCGTTGCATTGAAAAATCAACCCTCGAGTTGATCGTGTTTTCAAAAAAATAAGTTTTCGAACCATCGCATTAAAATGTCAACCCTTGTGTTGGTTTTATCTCCCAAGATTAATTCCGAAACATTTATATCCAAAGATCAACCCTTGTGTTGGTCTTATCTTCCAAAATAGGTTTCAAATCATTCAAAGGTCAACCCTTGTGTTGGTTTTATCTTCAAAGATTGGTTCGAAACATTGCATTTAGAGATCAACCCTCGTGTTGATCATATTTTCTAAAAATTGGTTTCGAATCATTACATTCAAAGATCAACCCTCGCGTTGGTCATATTTTCTAAAAATTGATTTTCAAATCATTGCTTTAAAAAAATTAAACCCTCATGATGATCTCTCATGAATGATCCCCTTTCAAATATTAGCTCTCGCAGTTAATCATCTTTTCAAAGATGATTTCCTCGTATTCTTCTCCTACTTCTTAAAAGATTCCACATGCAGGCAGGATCAAACAAAATTCTTTTTTTCTCAATCAACTCTTTCTTTTTATTATTTGTTTGGCGATTTTATCAGTCTTATCAATTTTTTATTAATTTTGTCAATTTTATTGATCCTTCATTGATTTTGTTAAAATTTTCTAGTCAAATTCTTATTTTCAAAAATTACCCTTTCAGGTTAAGGGATAAACCTGATGCCTCTTTCCCATGAGGTATTCCTTTTTTTTTCCTTCTTTTCCCATTCAAGATAAGGGATAATCCTGAGACCCCTCATAGGAGCACCAATGCTACCTGTGAGAATTCTTGTTCAAAATAAATTCCTTTAAATTCTTCCCCATTTTTATAAATTTTATTCAATTTCCCGCTCAGGTTAAGGGGTAAACCTGAACCTCGTCCCGCGAGGTCCTTCTTCCTTCAGGATCAGGGATAATCCTGAAGTCTTTCATCTTCTTCCAAATATCTTTAATTTTTCTATCAAGCTTCACCATTCTTTTAGATCTTTGTCAATCTTTGTCTTTATTTCTGATTCTTTACCAATTTTATTGATTCTTTTTCATTTGTTATCAATTCTTTTAATTCTTTATCAACCTTTTATCAAATTTTGTTGAATTTGTCAATTTTATTCCTTCTTTCCCTTTCAGGTTAAGGGATAAACCTGAATCATCTTTTAATTTTCTTTTTATCTTTTCGGGTTCCGACTCGAGTCTTCCTTTCATCTTTTCATTTGAAGTTTCGAGTTCTGACTCGGGCTTCCCTTTGGTTCTGATTGAACCAATTGTTTTCTTTTATCGTTTATCTTTTCCTTTTAAAGATTCGGGTTTCGACTCAGGTCTTCTTTTATTCTTTCGTTCGAAGTTCCGAGTTCCGACTCGGGCTTCCTTTTGAATCCAATCCTCGCATTGGAAAATCAATCATTTCTTTAGAAAATCGAGTTTCAACTCGGGTTTTTCTTCTATTATTTTTCGTTTGAAGTTCCGAGTTACGACTCGGGCTTCCTTTTGAATCCAATCATCGCATTGGAAAATCAATCATTTCTTTAGAAAACCGAGTTTCAACTCGGGTTTTTCTTCTATTATTTTTCGTTCGAAGTTCCGAGTTCCTACTCGGGCTTCCTTTTGAATCCAATCCTCGCATTGGAAAATCAATCATTTCTTTAGAAAACTGAGTTTCAACTCGGGTTTTTTTTCTATTATTTTTTGTTCGAAGTTTCGAGTTCCGACTCAGACTTCCTTTTGAATCCAATCCTCGCATTGGAAAATCAATCATTTCTTTAGAAAACCGAGTTTCAACTCGGGTTTTTCTTCTATTATTTTTTGTCCGAAGTTTCGAGTTCCGACTCGGACTTCCTTTTGAATCCAATCCTCGCATTGAAAATCAATCATTTCTTTAGAAAACCGAGTTCCAGCTCGGGTTTTTCGTCTATTAATTTCGTTTGAAGTTCTGAGTTCTGACTTCGACTTCCTTTTGAATCCAATCCTCGCATTGAAAAACAATTGGTTCTTTAGAAATTTAAGTTTTCAAAACTCAATTTTCTCTTTTATCTTTTACCTTGAAAATCTAGGTTCCGGCTCGGGTCCTCCCTTTTTATATATTCCATCTTCTTGAATATCCAAAATTGAGTTTTATTCTCTTTAAAATCCCTTCATTCCCATTCAGGATAAGGGATAATCCTGAAACCATTCATAGAAGCAGCGCAACCTTCTATAATGGTCCTTCCAAATCCAGTCTAAGCACTGGTCCTTCATTACAAAATCCTTCATAAAACCCAATTCTCACATTAGTCCTTCCAAATCCAGTCTAGCACTGGTCCTTCATCAAAAATCCTTCCAAATTCCAATTTCATAAATTGGTCCTTCAAGATCCCAATTTTTACTGGTCCTTCAAAATTCCAATGTTTACATTGGTCCTTCCAAAATTCCAATTTTCACAAATTGGTCCTTCCAAAATTCCAGTTTTACGCCGGTCCTTCAAATTCCAATTGGTCCTTCATCAAATACCAATGTTTACATTGGTCCTTCCAAATTCCAATTCTATGAATTGGTCCTTCAAATTCCAATTGGTCCTTCATCAAATACCAATGTTTACATTGGTCCTTCCAAATTCCAATTCTATGAATTGGTCCTTCAAATTCCAATTAGTCCTTCATCGAATTCCAATGTTTTTCATTGGTCCTTCCAAATTCCAATTCTACGAATTGGTCCTTCAAAATCCCAAATTGGTCCTTCAAATTTCCAATGTTTACATTGGTCCTTCCAAAATACCAATTTTCACAAATTGGTCCTTCAAAATTCCAGTTTCACGCTGGTCCTTCGAATTCCAATTGGTCCTTCATCAAATTCCAATGTTTTCATCGGTCCTTCCAAATTCCAATTCCATGAATCGGTCCTTCAAAATCTCATTTGGTCCTTCATCAAATTCCAATGTTTACATTGGTCCTTTCAAATTCCAGTTCCACGAATTGGTCCTTCAAAATCCCAAATTGGTCCTTCATTAAATTCCAATGTTTTTCATTGGTCCTTCCAAATCCCAATTCTATGAATTGGTCCTTCAAAATCCCAATTGGTCCTTCAAAATCCCAATTGGTCCTTCAAAATCTCAATGTTTACATTGGTCCTTCCGAAATTCCAATTTTCACAAATTGGTCCTCCCAAAATTCCAATGTTTACATTGGTCCTTCAAAATTCCAATTTTCATAAATTGGTCCTTCAAAATCTCAATCAGTCCTTCAAAAATTCCAATGTGTATATTGGTCCTTCAAAATTCCAGTTTAGCACTGGTCCTTTACCAAAGTCTTTTATCAAAATCCTTTACCAAAGTCTTTTACCAAAATCTTCCCTTATCAAAATCCTTCTCAAATTCCAGTTTAACACTGGTCCTTTACCAAAGTCCTTTTACCAAAAATTCCTTTACCAAGTTCTTTTACAAGATTCTTTACTTAAACCTCATTCTTTAAGATTGGTCTCGTAAAACCCAGTTTTACTGATCAAGATTGCCAAAATGAAAGATGTTCAGCCCGAGGTCCTATCAAAATCTATATTGAGTGATTATTTCACAAAGATTCTCGAAAACTTTGCCAATCTGCTAAAATATGTCTTGATTCCAATATTTTACTGCACAAAAAGAATCACCTCAGATTACCTCTAGTATTCTTTTTCAAAAAAGTGAAGCTTTTTGCGAAAAGGAGTGAAAATTCAAATCTTCTCTCTGTTGGTCAACCAAGAGGATGCAAGAAAGATCCTTGGTATGATTATCAAAAGAAATATTCAATGATGTTGAAAAGCTAGAAACAAATCGATATTGATCATAGCTATGACACATGTTTTAAGTCGACTTTCTGGCAATCAGGCAGTGGAAATATCCTGAGCGTTAAAAAGAACCCACTCAATCCATATCTCCTCATTTCATTCATTCAAAGCTTCAATCAAATATCCACAAAAGGGATCTCTCAATTGTCGTCAAGATGAAGGCGAATTAAGCGAGTAGATCCCCGGGGCCAAAGAAGATTGGAAACATCTCCAAGATGACGGAGTTTGTGACGGATCCTTCCAGGAAAAGTTCAGATCACCGTCAAGATGAAGGCGAGTGTGATGAACCTCCCGACAAACCCTAAAAGATATTTGATTGCTGCTGTCATTTTTAACCAATGACCCAGTATAATTCCCGAGAAAAAGAAGGATCGAAGCATCTCCAAGATGACGGAGTTTGTGACGTACCCTTCCCCGAAGAAAAAAAGAAAAGTCAGGAAACATCCAAATGAAGGATGATGTAGAAACCCAAGAAAGCTCAATGTCCCAAAAAAAGTGCCAAAAGATCATTATGGGAAAAGCCTCAGGATATCAAACTGCCAAAATTGCCAGGAATCATCTTTTCTTATGCGAAATCCTTTCATCAATGTCTTTTCACTGCTGGCCTTTATGAAGTTAAGAGTATTTCTTCTCTATTCATGTCAAGGAAATGGATAACTTCCTTGAAGAAACTCAACAACTTTAAAATTTGAATCTAAACTCTAGAATCCAAGGAGTTAACCTCATTTTGGAGGGAATACTCTAGGTAAAAGAGGGAATATCTTTCGCACATACGTGCACACTTTCAAGCATTTTTGAATCAATTGCAATTTCATCTTGTTGGCAAAATTTTCTGGTTATCAAAAAAATGAAATAAATGCTCAATATCTATTTTGATACAACCCAGCATTCTTTATATTTTTCAAAGAGAGTTGTCTCATTCTAAGTGAGGTATTTCTCCCAGTCCCATCATGGTTTTCCCCATCAAGGAATCCATACTTTGTATATCCATTCAAATAAAGAATTATGCTTGAACCTCGTCCCACGAGGTTAGTTTTCAAAAATGTCCCATCCAAGTTAAGGGCTAAGCCTGTGTTCTTTTAAAAAATCCTTATCTTCGTCTCAACCTTGAGACTTCTTCAAAATTTCTCCTTTTATCATTTTAGGATATTCATCCCAAGAATCCCATCACGATTTCTTCATTTTCTACTATCCAGATTATTTTCATTCTCGAGGATTTCGTTCTCTTCCCAAAAACCCTTTCAGAGTAAGATACAAAACCTGAAAAATAAATCTTTTAAAAAACCGATTCTTTCACACCCAGTTCAGACCTTTTGACTGGGGCATTTTTTTTTTTTTAAGAAAATTTGGCATGTCTTCTTTGCCGCTAAGCTCGGCTCACAACCGGCTTAGCAGCAAAGAGGGGCATCTGTGAACACCCCAAATTTTCCAAAAATCCAAAAATTCCTTCTTTCCCCCTGGGTCCATCTTTTAAATAATCAGGTCAAATTTTTGATAAAATTTCCATTCATTTCTCAGATTTGTTGGAAACCAGACCCAATCTTTCATTTCTAACCCATTTTCTGAAGGATTTTCAAAAGAAAAATGTTAAAATTCTCAGAAAACCCCTCTTTTGTAAATATTTAAAAAAAAAAAAATCCAAAAATAGTCTTTAATCTCTCATTTTCCCTAGTTTTAAAGTCTTTTTGTCAAAAATACAAAAATCAGAAAAACACAAAGAAAATACAAAAAAATATATATATAATAATAAGCTTTTAGAACCACCTTTTGAAAATCATCTTTTATTTAAGTCTATCTTTTTTTTTGAAAAAAATCTTATAAAAAGAACCTCGTTTTGGAAATTTTATAAAGTAGAAAGACATGCTTGAAAATAAAAACCCTAATTCGGTTTTTTTCTTTTGATAGGGTCGCTCTCTCTCTCAGCCTTCACAAAACCTCTCTGGAAAACCCTCTTCCAAACCCTTTTCTTTCTCTTTTCCCCTCTTGGCTTCCCTTCACGAGCCATCCACTGAAACCCTCTTCCCCATCGCACCCCTCCGAACCACCCATCGCGGAACCACCCGCCTTCTCCTACCTCTCCCGTCGATCTCTAACCGACCACCCTCTCGAATCTTCCCCTTTAAAAAAGATCACGCAGGTCTCTCCTCAACCCATCCGCACTTCACCCCTCCATGTTAAATCCTCGACGCTTCTCCCTTGAAGTTTTCCCCGCTCCTTTCCTTCCTCCTCTTTCCCCTGTTTCCTCTTTTTCCATGTGTTTTTCCCTTTGATCGACTGAAAATCCATCATCTAGCAAGCATTGATCAAAAGACATCACCTCCTCTTCTTCGATTACCTGATTTCTGTGAAACGACTGCTAAAAAACAATCGTTCAATCTCATAACCCATTACAGGTAAGTAACCATTTTTCTCTCTTTTCCACCTTTTTTTTTTTAAAAAACATAGTTTCCCCTTTATTTTCAGTGTTCCTTCGTCTTGATTTCCGTTGTTCTTCTTCATTTCTTTTTTTCCATTTTCTTATAAGAGCACTAATGACAGGATCGTCCTGCATACAGTAGGGTCGAATCCTCCATTTGCTACAATCAATGGAATGTTTATTCCAATAAATTCTTTCTGTGTTTATCAAGTTTCCTCAGTTTTTCGATGAAATATCTGTTCCAAACTTGATTTTCCTGCTTTATTCTCACGACTTTCTGTTTGCATTTTCTGTTCTTTTTTTTTTCTCTCTTTCTTTTCTGTTTTTCTCATTTTATTGCTTCCTTTTTTTTTATTATTCCCCTCTTTAATTTCTGTAACATGGCGTGGGTGTATGGGTTCGTTGTGATCACTTCCATTCATGGTTGCATTTTTTTTTATTTTTTTTATATATTTTTTTTATTTTACCTGAGTAGTTTAGCCGATGTCTTCATTATGGGTGTATTTGGCATCCTGTCCATTCTTTCTTTTTAAACATCACTAGTTCACCTTTTTTTTTTTACCTCTTCTGTGCTTATTATGTAGTTCAATATAGCATGATATCATTTTTGCTAGATTTCCCTTTCGTTTGGATATATTTGGACACATTGTGTATATATATCGGATACATCCGATCATCATAAGTTACGTTATAGGCATCTTTGTTGATATCCGATCATCATAAGTTTTCGTTTGGATAGCATTCATTGTTCCCCTGCATCTCTTCTTTAGGTGGTCTGTTTTATTTCTTTTTTGTTATCTCCTGTTGCTATTCGTTTGTTCCAATATTAATTCAAAGTCAAGATGCTGTTACTGCTTGGAAAGAAACGAAGAGAAGAATATGGTGATGATAATAATGATCCTACTAGTTGACAGTTATGATATTAGTAACTCACCAAGAATCCTATACTAAAATCCATTGATCCACTGCTATCAAGGCCAGTTAGTTGTCATTAGGGAAGGCACTTTGCAGAAGGTATCGTGCGTAGCTGATGAGCTTCCAACTTCCTCTACCTACCAGCTCGTCACATGTTTGGGAATAGGTAATTAACTTGCAATGTCACATACAACATATTTTCAGCATAATCTACTACTTCTTAAGAGACCGAGCGATACCTATGATCTCTTCTGGTTCCTTTCTAAGCTTGGTTTGTGATCTGGGGCTTACATTTTCTGTTGATGGCTTGAATATTTTACATTATTTTATAATAGACGGTTCGCAAAATGGGTTTCTGAGAAAACCAAGATTGATGAAGGCATTGTTTTAGGAAGTGATATTCTTCTGTCTATTGAGTGCTCTGCTTTTCACTTGTCGATTGATATTCATGGTTTGGTTGTGCTGGATGAATGTCTAAACTATGGCTGCTGGGTGATCCGTGCTTGAAGCTGTTGAAGTTACTCGCTACCTAAGTGTCGGTATATCAATTTGAGATGGACTCAAAGTTGGTTCAGCATTGGTTAATAACTATGGATGGAGATTTAGAACGGATCATCTAAACCATCAGATGTGGGCAAGATATCTGAATTTTTCAAACTACTGGGTTTGGTCACTATGAGTTCGTTCTCTTGAATAAGAGTGATCCCAAAATGTACAGCGTCAGTCTGGAGCATATTCAATTTCGACCTTGAGAATTGGATTCCTGCATTCTCGCGAGTATTTTCCATCTCAAGCAAACATTGGCCATCTGCTCTTCTGTAACAGTGTTCTGGTTTCGTTCCTTTAAACTCAGAAAATGTCTTATTTATATCTTTTATGAACTGCAAAAAGTTGATATATACTTTATCAATAATCATCCTCCTGTCATTTAGCCCACATCATGTATTTGATTGTTAGAATACTTTCCTGCAATTTATACTGTTCATCATCTGTACATAAGCACACCCACGTTGCATCTGTATCCATTCACTTGCCCAACATTTGATGCTTTTCATGAATTGTATGTATCAGGATTTGTGAATTTGATTACCGCGCCCATCACATATCATACTGTCAACGGCTCGCTGCCAATGCATAAACACCACCTTCCCTCCCTTCACACCGCAGTGAAGCAGAGCTTGGACATAATTCAGATGGTCGAGCCCAGCAAGCTTCATCATTGACCAGAACAAAGCCCACTTGATTCATAGCAAGTGGCTCCAGCACTGCTTGCATCTAAAAGTTTAGTTGATTTCACAACCCCTGCAACCAGTCATTTGAGATTAATCAGGGACCAGCTCGTCAGGTAGGTTCTTTAGCTGTTGTTGAGCATCGCTGACTAAGTTTCATTAACTAGGCTTGTTATTTCTGAGTTTAACAGGATTTTCTTTTTACTGATTATTAAACTGATTTCCATTATGATTTCTATTGAGTTTCAATGTAACTTTTACTGATTAGTTAATTAGATATTGTTAGTTGTTAATTAAGTAAACTGTTAACCATTAATTAAGTAAGTTGTTAGCTAGATAGTTAAGTAATTAGCTGGTTGTTAGCTATTTCGTAGTTGAAGTACTTAGTTATTTCATAATGAAATTTAATTAGTTCTTTTGTTATCAGTTGATCCCATTGTTTAGATGATAAATTTACTTAGTAATTAGAGTACTCGGTGGACTTACAATGATTAAACCATCTATGTGATGCCCCCAAGGCATATTGGTCCCTTTACATATTTCATTACAGTTTCTGCTGCAAATACACATTTTAACCAACACTAGTCATTCCCATTTCTGCTAGTTCGGTACAACATTACGTTATCATCCTCTGCCATTAACTTCCCTATCATCCCCTGCTGTAGCCACCTATCCCCCATCACCACTGCATACATACTAGTCGCTTCACAACCAGTTATCATTGGACATGGTTACATATGAGTTCTATCATGTCATCTCCAAGCCTGGAGGTGGAATTTGGTTACTATAGAAGAACATCAAGTGGGTTAGCATTGGTTATCAAATGCTAGTGCAGAATATGACAATCAGTATATAGTTAGTAAGTGTTAGCATTAATGAAGTTGTTCCAGTAGGATGTGTTAGCGTCGTGTGAGGTAGTCGGCTTGTGTAGAATACTTATATATCGATGGTATGGTGTGACAGTTCTTTTTTTTGTAAATACGAGTAGCAATCAAATTGTATCTTCCGTATGAATAGGATGTAATGTATCCAGCGTATTTGAAAGCTGGACATTAAACATTGTCGGATAGGTATATTGGCAGTGTGTTAGATTATGGGTATGTATTATAATGTAGGTGTTAGCCTTTGTCAGTGTATCTTGTGTTAACACAGAATGCTGGTTTTGGTAGTATCAAGGCAACATGGCATGATGTCTGCAGCAGTGGGTTAGGGTTAAGGCAATCGATGAAAGTTACGATTAACAGCAAATATACACTAGCAGTTAGTATATATCAGTATATCATTAACAAAGTTAGGGCATGATTAGCAATGGCGGTGTTAGGTAGGGTGTCATAATTATTGTTTTACAATTAATTGTTTCTTACATTTGAATTTTTTACCATGTCTTTGTTTATTATGAAGTAGTGATTCTAAAATGCCTCTTGCTCTCATTAATCGCTGCCCTTCACGGTGATTGTTTTCTATTTTTTAAACGCTTTCTTAATTTCTTTTTCATCAAGTACATAATAGCAGTTTCAACGTTTTAGTTCTAGCGTATATTCTAGTATCAAATATGCTCCAGCACAGCCACTGTATTGAATTTTTAAATCTCCAGCAACACCTTGGTATCCCGTTGCATATTCATCATGAACCTTGCATAAGTGTTTCCACTGTGGCACACCTGCTGTGATGCCTACTTCAACTACCACACCCATCATTTCTGTGAGCTATCACAGTCTCTACAGCAAATGATGCATCCCCTATACTACACCTTCATCATCTCACTGTACATATACACTCAGCCCCATTCAAATCCCCATGGTGATTCCCTTTATCATATTGGTACCTCACAACATGTAGGGCCTCCACAGCAGTTTGCAGAATTTTCTGCAAAAGGCACTATGCAGTTCCAATCCTGCAACCAGCCATGCATTGTTCCCCTTTCCACTTCGTCCTTCCCTCCATACCACCTGCCATGGGTGTCTCGACTACATCCTGATGTTACTACCAACAACCCATATTTCATTACATATATAGTTGTTGATCCCATCCTCAATTTACAACAGTGATTCACATTTCTTTTCAACTTCTGTCTTCATTTCATTGCATATATAGTTTCTTTGATTCATCCCATCTCATCTTGCTGTAGTTGTGCAATCCAACCCTTTTTGTTACCTACATATTGTCAATCGGTTGGCAGTTTCTATGTGATTTCACAGTATTTAGTACAACACTAACAATGTCCCTCTGTATAAATGTCTCTAAGTTAGTGATCATTGTAAACCTGTAAAGGCGGTAATTTCCAGCAGGTTGCTATGAATAGTTTTAGCAGTTTGTTACATTTTTTTTCTTTCTCTTTTCTTAGGGTATTGCATGTATATTTCAAATCTCTTTATTAGCCTAGAACCCTATATATATGCATTTTTCTTATCAAATATGATCTTCATTAGTACATAATATATGTAAAAGCCTCATATCAGTATGATACTTGGTGAACTTCCTTCTAGTTACATCTCTTATCCTGTGCTAACCTGACCCTTGCAGGAGATATGTAAAATCTATTGAAATCCCTCTTTAAATTAAGATTTCATTATCTCAATTTTAAAGTTGTGATAGCTAGATGCTGATGAGAAACATTTACATTTCTTGTTTTAGATAGAATGAATGAACATTGTAAACATCATGAATTATTTGTTCTTCATGCATTTTTCCTTTATTTCTCAAAATCTCACAATGGCACGTGCACCATTTTGTAAGAGGTAAATTAATCCTAAGTTGATGATCCATATCAATGGCCATAGTCAGGGTGTGGACAAAATTTAGTATTTTTATCTTTTACGATGGATCCACATTGGATCCGTTTTCAAAATTCATCATATTTATTCAAATATTTTCTTCTTTTATCAGAATTTAACTTAAAATTAATTCAAAATGTATACCAATGGCCATAGTCAGGGTATATTGAGAATTAATTTCATTTTAAATTCTATAAAAGCACCAAATGTGTTTTATTCTTCACCTGAATTTAAATACAGATTATTATATAATACATTCAATGACCATAGTCAAGAATGTATTATATCTTCAATCTTGTTTTAATTCATTTAAAGAATGGAATAGCTTTTCAAAATCCAATTTCAAAAATTTAAATCCATTCATCATTTAGGATAGAATTGCATCATATTTTCAAAATTCTTTTTTTTCAAAAACTCCAAGTGATGTAAATACCTTCCTCAATCTATCTTCAATTCTTATCATTTTTAAAATTCAATTTCATTTTTCAAATCTCAAAGTTCAATTTAACTTTGAGATTTCAAATTCATTTTATATTCAAATTAAAATCAGATTTCGAAGTTCAATTTGACTTTGAAATTCCAAATTCATTTATATTCAAATACTCCAATCAAAATCAAAGTTCAATTTAACTTTGAGATTCTTGATTCATCTTCTGAATTTAAACTCCAAATCCATCTTAGGATCTAGAATCCAATTCCACCTTGGATCTCAGACTTCAGATCCAATTCCTCCGTAGGATCCAGAATCCAATTTCTCCTTAAGATCTCAGACTTCAGATCCAATTCCTCCTTAGGATCCAGAATCCAATTTCACCTTGGATATCAGACTTCAGATCCAAAATCCATCTTAGGGTCCAGAGTCCAATTCTACTTTTGGATCTCAGATCCAATTCCACTTTTTGGATCTTAGACTTCCGATCCAAATTCCATCTTAGGGTCCAGAGTCTGATTCTACATTGGATCTCAGACTTCAAGACCTGAATCCATTCCAAGATCCAAAATCCAATTTTCATTCCCAAGTCCAACTTCTTTTCAAATCCAATTCATCTCCAGATTTCAAATCCAAATCCATCTACAGATCATTCCTTAAATTCATCTATATTTTTAATATCATCTGGATCCCTCAGATCTATTCTAAATTTCAAACTTCAAAATCTAAATTCAAATCCATCTCAAGTATTCATTTTCTTTCCTAAATTCAAGTTCAAATTCAAAATCCATTTTCCGACTTTGAAACTTCATTTTCAAAGCTTCAAATCATTCTTTCTCAAAATTAAAGATTTATTCTTCCAAACTCTGATTTACTTCGAAAACTTGGAACTTTTCTGATCTATCTCAAGTTCTAAAGTTAAATTCAAACATTTCTTCACTCCCTTATCAAGTTCATCTCATAAACTTGGGAAATTTTCAAAACATCTTTCAAAAGGAGCATACATTCTTGCATTGCACAAGCATGATTCTTTGTGCATTTAGAGTTAGAATAAATTCTTAGATTATATTTAGGCAAAGCAAAAGGCATAGATTCGATCCTTGGTTCGATTACCCCTGGTAAAGGCGTCAGGAACGGTCGAACCTCGTACCGACGAGCAAATCCCGTCTCTCCATTTTCCCGCGCATTTTCAAAAACGGAGGCGAGTAATCTTTTAAAATCTTTTTCAAAAATCAAGGTCAAGTGAGACCGTGCAAAATAGTTTCTCTTCTCACTTCTTTCTTTTTCTCTTCTCTCTTCTTTTCTCTCTTTTATTTTTCTCCCTTCAAAAAGGAGGAAAATAGAGGTTAGAAAGGAAAAGAGAAGGGAGAGAGAGAATATTACGATTGGAAAAATTTTGCGATAATCACAACCCTATAGCAACACTTGATCCAAAACCAGGATCCAACATGATGGGTTTGGCCATGTCTATGGATGCAAACCAGTTGTAGTTCTTACCTAAGTATAGACATGAATCATATCTCCACCATAACATCAGATCTTAGTGGTGTATGTTTGAATAAAGATCAGAATAATTTAGGGTTGAAGATCGGATAGGGTTAAATATACGATATGAGTCAGGCATGTTTTCTCCATATATGGATCCTTTAAGTAAGATTCAAATGTACATTCATAATGGGATTCTGATATTTTCAATCAGTTTACTTTTGCATTCGGATCTCAAATTGATCCAATGCAAAATCTGACCAGATTATGTCTTGCATATAAATAACTTCTTTTTGTTCTATGTTTCGGGATCTAGTATCACCACATGTATTTTGGATTCGGATTCAACTTTACCTCATCGTATTTGAATTTGAATCTACTGTTTAAATTTGGATTCAGATTCGGATCCTAAAAGATCTAAGCCCAGTTCCACCCGTTTGCACCAATGTCAGATTCGGCCTGATTCATATGGAATTCGTTCTCAGTCAATTCAATTCAAAGAGGCCGATTTACCTATCATTTCAAACTCTGTTTTACTATTCTTAATAGATTTTTAACATTTTAAATATTTTAATAACACGTGTCATCCAGTGGTGAAAAGTATGGATTCAATCCGATTCGATTTCATTAAGAGTTTTTTTCTTGAGAAACCGATTTTAACAACACTGGTTCGCACCCTATGAACAACGCTCTGTGAACTGTGATAAAAAGAACCCTAAACCCCAGCATCGCGTTTCCCTACGAATCCCCACCAAAATCTCTTTCTCTCTCTGTCTTTCTGCCGAAAGAAGAAGGAAGAGGAGGTTGTCCCCCCACCCAGGTACTCTCTCTCTTCTTTGTCTCTTCTTCTTCTTCCGTTCTCCATCTTCTTCTCCTTCCTCTTCTTCTTTGAGTTTTACTTAATTATTTGGTTTTAAACTTTAGTTCTATATTCCTTGATTAATCGAATCTCGTAGTAATTATGTTTATGTATAAAAATTTGTTGCGTATTGTGTTTTTATAAATTAAGCTTTCAAGAGAAGACGTCCTGTCCTAATTTTCATAAAAACCATGTATGCATGCCTCATGCCCATATTGTATTCACGTTCGTGGACATAACCTTAAATAGATAGTTTATTTGTTAGATACTTACAAAGATCAAGGTGCTGCATTAATGTTGTTTTTACATATTATTCTCATATCTTTCGATATTTATTTGAGTTTTTTTATTTCTCATTGTTATTTGTTTTATTTATTTGTGTTTTTAGATATATTTTTTTTAAAGTTTTTAAAAATGTGTTTTTAAGGCTTGTGCTTTACTCCTCTCTTCATATTTTAGTGGAACCCTTCTCTACGCCCCATCGCTTTTCACAACATGGTTTACATCATTGTTTCGGTGAAGATGGTGTCAATTGATCGATGTTTATATGGTTATTCTGTGGGAAAAGTAATTTTGTTGTGATCATCTTATATAGTGATTCTATGTCTGAATCATTGTTGGTATGGTTATTTGGGAGAGTGCTTATTCTCTTAGTCATTGTTTTAGGATCACTAGTCGAATGGAACGTGTTCAGCCTAGAACTACACTAATTTGAAATTTTTGATGGATAGCGTAAAAGGTGCGCTTTTGCCTTGAGGTGCGTTAATGAAGCGCAAGTGCCTGTGAGGCAATAGGCTCTCGATTTTTGAAAGAAGAGAGAGGCCCGATTGTTTAGGGCTCTCTCGCCTCTGCCGAAAGGAAGAAGAAGAACCCTCTCGTGTTCTTTCAAGAAGAAGAGGAAGAAGGCCCTCTCTCTCTCTCTCTCTGCCGAAAGGAAGGAGGAGGAAGCCGGAGGTCTCTCTCGCCTCTGTCGAAAGGAAGAAGAAGAAGGAGGGTCCATTCGGTACGTACCCCTCTCTCTCCTTCGTCTCTTCTTCTTCTTCTTCTTTTCTTCTCCTCCTCCTCCTTATTCTTCCTATGCTGATCTTCTTCTCCTTCCTTCTGCAGATCTTCTTCTCCTCAGGTTAAAAAAACAAGGGAGGCCCGATTGTTTAGGTCTCTCTCTTTTCTTCTTCCGTTCTTCTCCCTCTTCCTCTGCCCAACTTCTTCTTCTTCTGTTTTTTTCCCCTTCTTATTGTTCTTCTGATATTCTTTTTCTTCTTCCCTCCTACTTCATTTTCTTCTTCTCCCCCTTCTTTCCTCCTCATTTTTCTTCTTCCCTTCCTCTGTTCTTCTTGAACAATCGGGCCTATTAATCAGAAAATTACTTTGTTCTTGTTAATTAATTAATTAATTATATATTGATTTAGTAATTCATTGATTTGTTGCTTATTTATTAGCTGCATGCTATTTGTATTATATAATTGTGTTTGTTAAGTATAACTATGTGTGGTGTATAGCATTATGTTGTCCTTTATACAAATATGTAGAGTGGTTCTTGCTAGTTATTGTGATTTTTGGTCTTGTTCCTTGGTTAAATAATCACATCTTCTTTGTTGGATCGGTTAAATTATTGCACTGTAGTCATTTCTTTGAATTAGTTTTATAATTTAGTTTAGATTGTCCACTTAATATCTAATTATATATTAATAGTACATAAATGATGCTTTATTTTGTTTTTTTATTTGGTCAAATTTTTAATATTTTTTGTGAATCTTACGCCTCGCTTCATGAGTGGGTCTTACGCCTCAACACTATTCACAACATTGATAAAATCATAAGGCTGAAGGTAAATTTGGACTCTTCATTATGCATTAAGATTCGAAATCAGTCAGATTTAATAAATGGGACAACCTAACTGTGAAAAATTTAAAATCTATGATATATATATATATATATATATATATATATATATATATATATATATATATATATATATATATATATATATAGAGAGAGAGAGAGAGAGAGAGAGAGAGAGAGAGATGGGAACCTACTAAATGGACACAGTGCTAAATGAAACATGCTCTTAGATTTTTGGTGCTTTTCGAAATTTTGACTGTACAGATGTGATTTATATGTTTGTTTTTATAGGAATCACTTCTTAGAGCATTTGACTCCGATGCATGAATAGGTTTTTATAAGGTTTCAAAAATCAATAGCCTACAATTTTTCATAAATTTTTGAGCCTCCAAATACCATTTTTTTCCATCCAAAATGCTTGATCCAAATTAGGATTTCTAGTAAATCAATCATGCTGAACACATCTATGGGGTTGGAATTTTGAAAAAAAACAATGGAAATCCAATTGCATGTTTCATTTAGCAATGTTTCATTTAGCATGTTCCCATCTCTCTCTCTCTCTCTCTCTATATATATATATATATATATATATATATATATATATATATATATATGAAATGCATCCAAACACTATTTTTCCAGAATATTTAAAAAATTGAAAAGCAGAAAATCCAGAAAAGTGAATTTATGAATTTTGCATCCAAACATGCCCTTAAGGTCACCAGTTTGTTTGTGCAATTGAAAGCGAAATAGATCCAATTGGAACTTTTTTTTGAATTCATTGTAGGGATGTATGCAAAAAAAGAGAATAGTGCTGCTCTTAAATAATGCCTAAGAATGTCTGCACCTCATATTTTGTAGATTATGTGTTCCATTTATAATGAAAATTTTGCCTGAAAATTTCTTGATTCCTTGGAATTAGCTTTCAATTCCACATGTCGAACACTGATAGAGTAGTTATGGGAAGGTTGTTTCTTATGTAGGTAAAGTTGCAACCAAGAAAAATTGAAAAAGAATATCTTATCTGGTTGTGAATTCAAGGAGATAGATCTTGTCTTTTATTGAATGAATCTTCATTTTCTTTATGCATTACAAGCGTTTTGTCATGGAATCTCAAGCATTTCGTGTTTGAGTTCTCAGGTGCACTAGGGACCCTTTGCAGTTTTGACCTGTATGCTTTGTTTCTTGCTTCACTTGTTAAATATATTACATCATTTTTTCTGAAAGTTAATATTTGCTTCTTGCTATTCACTCAATAAAAATATTGCATCAGTAGTTTTTCTAAGAATCAATAGTTGCTTCAGTTTTTTTTTTCTTTTTTAATTTGTTCATTTCTGTAAGTGCATGGATGTGTTATTACAATGCATTAGATTTGGTTCTTCATTTGATTTAGCTCTGGTTTTGAGTCTTCTTGACGTTATGATGTATTGTTCTCATTTGTTTTGCCAAGAAATGGGTAAACTTGGGAAGAAAGCACGGAAATTTGCTCGTAAGAATCTTCAATCTGTGCTCAAGAAAAAGCGGAAACAGAATGCTTTCAGGAATTCTTTCAGGACAAGAAGGGCTTTTAGTAAGGCTCATAAATCCAAAATCCCCCCTTCATGTCTTCTTTAAGCTATTCAAGGTTGAATGAATTTGCTCTTTTGGATTTTATTCAGGATACTTTCTCTCATCTCTCATCATGGATGTTAAAACTACTGATATACAAGATAACCATGACTAGCTTTGGTGAATCACACACTCAATTTAATTTTGCCTTCCAAATAAGAGAACTAAGTCACCCATTTGATTATTCAATATCTAGTACTTTTCTCACTGCATGTATTCCATGATCAACCGGAGAAATCTTATGAGGTTTTTGAATCAGTAAATACCTTTTCTAATGAAAGAAAATTTGATTAGGATCTTTAATATGGTTGAATAGGTTTAACACAAGAAATTTTCTATTGCAAAGCTCTGAGCTAGTTGGGATATGGTGGGTCAAGCTGCTTACAAGTAGCTCAGGTCTGGCAGTTAAAAGCTTCATTAAATTTTGGACGGCAGACTGAAAGTAACAAATGTTACCAGTTTGAATATTTGCCAACAATTTCAGATAAAATAGTGGAACATTTCCCTCTTCCATCTTGGAGCAAAGAAACTTCAGATTCTTGAGCTTTGCTGGGAGCGTGTAAAAACATAGGTGTTTATCCTTGGACCAATAGGATAAAGCCTATGTCACAGGGATTCGGCTAGCAGGGTGCCGCACTTGCGTCGATGCGACTCGACGCGGGTGCGGCACCGGGTGCGGTCAACCCGACCCTGGGTGTGTTGACCGCACCCAAGGTCATTTGTGTCCAATTTTTTTATTAAATAAAAAAATGTGTCCAATTTTTTTATTAAAAAAAAAATTGGCCAGGGGGAGCCCCCGCCCCCCCTTTCTGCAAGGGCAAAAACTCTGAATCAAGCTCCACAACTCATCCGCTCGACCCCTCCCCTGCACAAAGAGGGCGTAGGGAGGGGGCTCGACCCCTTCCCTGCACAAATTATATATATATATATATATATATATATATATATATATATATATATATATATATATATATATATTGCCGCACCCCCGCACCCAAGTTTTTTGAAAGTGCCGCACCCGCACCCGCACCCATGTGACATAGGATAAAGCCAACATAAAAAAACTTGGTACCAGGAAACTATTGGTGAGGAAAAATGTCATGATAAATTAAATTTTTTATTTTTTGGAAAAACTCTAGGAAATATTAGCATGTGTAAAAAGTTAGAAATATGGGCAATATATATAAAAAAATTAAAAATGATTTATTATGTTGATATCATGATAAGACCATTATTGGAAATATTGTGACTTTTTATAGTATAGCAGATTTTGTAAACGCTGCCATGTTTACAAAATATTGCCAATATTTGTAACTATGATAAAAGTTAAAACCAATTAAGACTATAAAAATATATAAAAACATAAAGAAAGACATAAATTTTTTAAAAAATGCCTTTATTGGATTAATTGATTTTTTTGTGGACCAAGCCCTATGGATATGATCCATATGGTTTGTTCAGTCAAAAGCAAGTTTTAGATCGTCCGATCAATTATATAGGTAGATCTTTTAAGGGTTTCAAATTTTATGGTTCACAATGTATTGAAATTTCAAAATTGAAAAATTCATGCTTGTATGTCCAAACCAGAGTTATCAGAAGTGCCATAGGGCATGGGGAAGCGTGTTTTGTAAGCGTGAAACATGGCGCTTCTGAAACGTGCTGGGAAGTGCCAAAAAAATTTAGGGAGTGGGAAGCGCGCTTCCCAATTTAGGGGAAGCTCGTTTTCCCTTATTTTTTCATTTTTTTGTGTTTTTATTTTTCTTTTATTTTTCTTCCCCCTCACTTCCTAGGTCGCTTTCGGTTTGCTTCCTAGTTTTCTTCCAAGACGATTCCTGATTCGCTTCTAAGTCGTCCTGCTTTTCCCGCTTCCTAAAATTTTGAAAATGCCTCGCTTCTCGCTTTTGCTTCTCGAATCGCTTCCTCGACTAGCAACTCTGGTCCAAACCACTCATGATCTTTTCAAAATATTGCTGATATTTGTTACTATGCATAAAACCAGTGTTTAATTTTGCATTGTAAATTTGAATGCTTTGAAGTTTGCGATTTTCAAGTGGGAGCAATCTAAAGGCCGTTTGGATATTAAACCATCTAAAGAATGGTTAAGTTTTTTGGCCAATTGATCAATGCGGGCAATGATAATAGTGTATGACATGAACAAGTATAGTCTGCCTCAAAGTGACTCCATTGTCTCTGCTCTTTAGGTATTCTGGACAAAATCCCTTTCTGGATGATATCACACCTCATTGATATCCTTTTAGCCCATGGGTTATGGTTGCTTGAAGTTGAAGATTAGCAGCAACTTGATTAAGGTTTATGTGTCTTTTTCATGCCCCCCCTGATGTAATCTTTCTACCTCCTTTTCAGTCTTCATGACTGGCTCAGGCCCTCAATGGGAAGCCAAGCAGAGAGTGCCTTGAGGATTGATACCATACATTGAATGAGCTTACATATAACGTCTTTAATAGTTCATTAGATGTTTAAACATTTATATTATTATTTTAGTAGCTACAAATATTTTTTCCAGAAAATAAATGATAATTCCGCAAGTGTCATGTTGCATGAGGCCAACAATATTTTTGCTAATCTAACTGCCTGCGCTATTGCCTTCTTTTTGTAGTGTTCATAGGCAGTTGCTTCATAAGACATCGTTTATTAGGAACTGATCTCTACATCTAAGTTGCCCTGCTTGGTTTGTGTTTGTGCTTCTGTTCACTGAGTGGATTGTGTAACAAAATGTTTCCAAGTTTGTATAGTTTTTAACTAGACTTTTTGTTTATTTGCAAGCATTGATTAGGCCACCACATTTAAGCTCTATGGTTGGTTCTGTTATTGCAGGAGATAAAGGTGTTGTATATGTGAACCATCCAAAATCCTCAGATGTACAACCTGTAGAAGAGTAAGAAAATGCCACTATTTATTTTCTTTGCTATCACTTGCTTTAGATTATTTTTCTGACATCAACTTGCTTTAAATTGTTAGACATGCCAATATTGAATGTTAATTCCAATCAAAATTTACATCCCTTGTAAGATTGTTTTTCTGTGTTTTTCTTGTTTGGTTCCGCCTTTGCAGTTACTTTTCTTTATATTAGGATAAAACTGTACACTTCTACTGCTTAATACATGATGTAAGATTGAAGTTTGCCAAGAATCAAAGTGGCACCTGTGCAATTTGCCTTTTCTTGTGCAGCCGATAGTTGACAAACTCGTGACTTGGATCCGGATTGCCTGACCCTTGACTTGTGAGTCAGCAGGTTGACTCGGTAATTTGGACGAGTTAGGACATGATTTTTTTAGTGTTAAGATATGGAAAAAATCAAACTCCAAACTGTATAATCACTAAATTTATTACATGACATCAATGACTAAGCTATATAAGTATTCAACTATACATAATTGTTGATATTATGATTTAAAAATAGATGATTCTTTGTAAAAATTATCCTTTTATAAGCATTATGCACTAAAACCATGAAATGCATGACAAAAGACACATAAGTGGCATGCGGATAGGTGGTCCTGAATCGGTGACCCAGTTGGGATCCGATCCGGGTTGACTCGGGCGATTCTCGAGTCAGCTCTCTGGGTTTGCCAACTATGGTGCAGCCACTGCATTTTATATGTAATATATCTGTCTATTTATGATGGATTCTAGTTGGCTGCTTTTTCTGTTTGTTGTCAATAGCATCCAATTACCCTCATTTTATATACATTTGAAAACTGTCTTAAGCTCCTCTTTGAAAGGAGACAAACTAAAACTTTTATAACATTTATTCTTTTGCTTCTGTTGTCTATGGCTTCTTGTTCATTTTTGTCGTGTAGCGGTTGTATTCTTGTGTTTTCTCTGTGCTATTGTGTAACTTGGGTATATTAATTTATTACCTTCTGTTTATATTTTCAAAATAAAATCTGCCATTAAATGGTAAATGGCATATATTGATAATCTGTGTTCTCCCACACTTTTATTGAAAAAATCTTGGCAAAATGAATAATTTTTTAAAAATTTATAAACTGAAGTTAAAAATATGTAAAAAAATTACTCAAATGCCAAAAGCAATAAATATGTCTCATCCATTGTTTTAAAAATGAAAAAGAAATGAAAGATGGGAGAGTCCAGAGGCCGAAATAAATACTTTCTTGCTTAGGATTAAGTTACATTCAGTATTTATTGCCATTAATTAGTTAGGAGAAAAAGATTGAGAGAGATATGAATGATAAAATAGGATTATCAGCCAAAGTTTTTTAAAATCATTTATGAAACATAAATTATGATATTTTAATTTTAAATTATCACAACATTTTGAAAAATATCGTGATATTTTAAATGTTAGAACTGATGAAAAGATATCATAATATTTTTTTAAAATATCATGATATTTGTGACTGTGCTTATACCTTCTTCCATTGCCTTAGTTTTCTTTTACTGCAAAAATCAATTTTATGTTTTTATGAAAAACAGCTGCATTACTTGAGTTTTATCCTTACATACTTGTAATCACCATTGATAGCTGCTAACTTTTGTTTAGTTGCAAACTATGTTGTCAAAAGTGATACGTGGTTACCTAGTCAACTGGTACTGCCTACCCTACTTGTGTTCGCCTAATCCTCCCAGAGCCAATCCCTAGTTAGACAGCACAGAGTAGGATGACAATGTTTTTTATTTTTGAGGTCTTAAATTAATCCTATGCACTTAATTCCTATATGCTGTTTTTTGTGCTTATTTTCTTTATTACTTGAGAAAAATGATTGCTTGGGCCTTGTTAGGGACTGTTGCAATCGGATTGATGTCAACATATATTCTTGTTAAAACCCACACACATACATGTGCACACATGCATACACAAAAATTTGCAAGTCTCTATTACAGCTCAATGTTTCTAGAAGAGATGTTCTTGTAAGAGTAAATATTTAGTGCTATGCTGCTATTATGCATTTTAGAGCATACTAGGATCAGCATAGAGAATCTAGTACAAGACTAATGTGTGTTGCCAATTTGCCCTTATCTTCCCTTTTTAAAATTTTTCACAAGGTCTATTATGTTCAATGATAAAATGATTCTGGGGGTGCGCTTCTTAGGAGCCTTAGGAGGTCATTGTTAACATAATTCCTGCTTGCATGAGTAATTCAAACCATTTTCTTCTTCCTAGGTGTTGATTAAATGACATAATCGATGCCGATATTCTTTTTAGAATAATTTCTAGTGTATCAATTGAAATTTTGTGTTGATTCTAGTGGAGTGGGTATTATTCTTGATCGTAAAGATACCGATGCTCGACTTTGGAGAGCATCACACAATTGCACTTTCGCCCACTGATTAATTGTCAAGCATTTCACAATTTACTAAGTTCTTTCCTCATTCATGTATGTTATTCAGGAGCTTCATTGTTTCCATTGGTTAATTGTTAAATGCAATTGAGTTTTCCAAATAGTCTGAGTCATATATTGCAAGTTTATATGACATGATTATTCAGGAGGTAGTGATGCTTTTTCAGTTTCCATAAAGTAGCGAAATTTTTTTACTGAGATTCTAGCTAGATTATGGGCGTAATATCTTTCAATGTATTATGGAATTATCTGTGCGCATACATTTGTTCCATTTTGTATAGTTGTCTTAAGGTGAGGCAATTAATTAACGATTTAACTTGAAATGCAAGTGTTTATGTTCATATATAGTTATGCTCATCATTGTTGTCAGATATCCTGAAGGTATTGTAAATCAGGCGCTCGACGACATTTTTGTAGATACTTTTGGTAATGATGTTGACAATGATTCAGTTATAGATTCAGATTCGGAAAGTGATGGTCTTCTTTCTGAGGTAATGTCATGCTCTTCTAAAAATCCGGCCACATCTTTTTCTAATTCTTTATTTATTTATGAAAGAGTTCTGAATTCTGATATTGGTTTCAGGATTTGAATGGTTCTTATCTTGTTAAAGATGGAAGTGATGATAATTCAGGTTGGAACATAATTACAACAGTGAAATTTGGTGTTTGAAATATCCTAAATTTTTGTTTTAGTAAAATCGCAAGAGGATATTTTTCAATATAATTGCTGTTGCTGTAGATGAAAGCTACCATACTGCTCTATCTGAGCAGAACAAGACAATTCAGGTGGAACTCATGAAGCAGAAAAGTAAGTTAGATCGGCTGAAGAAAAAGGTAAGAACGACCTTGTACTTAATTAAGACCTTGAAATGACCATATATATTAAGCTCAACATGATGGTATGTCTAACTAATATAAACATGTAGGGTTTGTTTTAAAAAAATTCTCTCCTATTTTGAAGACAAAAAAATTGATGGCTCACATTCATCATTGTAATGCACTTAGTTTTACCCAAAATGAACTAATGCTAGGGATGTCAATCGATCACGTTTGAGTCAGGTATCTGAAAAGTACAAATCTGATTAGTTGAATCGGTATAGCAAATGAATCTGATTAATAATCAGATTCGGATGCAGTTTTCAGATTTTCATTTGAATCTGGATCCAAGGGTAATCCAACCCAATTCCTTATAAAATATATCTGATTAGCTAACCGAGTACAGGTTCAATATTGCCTTTTCCATCCAACTCTAAATTTGATTAAGCTAGATCCGGATAGGTCAGATTCACTAAGACCTAGATCTCAACTGAATATTTCCAGTTTACTGCCCTGGCTAATGCTCAGAAAGATTTTCATGTTATGACCCTTGAAATGTTGTATTCTTAAGTATGAAGAGCATATTTAAAGCAATAGAAGTGCTTTTTGTTTTTTATTTTTGCTTTTGTGTTTGCTCATAAAAAGAAAACAAGTGCATCTTTTGTGATATAGACAACTCTTCATACTTCTTTCAGTACGACATTATTTCTGGATGCTTGAAATATTAATAAGGTTATATTTGCTTCATTGTTTCACCAGGATCCAAATTTTGGTGAGTTTCTGGAAAAAGATAGTTTGGAGCTTCAAGCTGCAAGCAATGAAGAAAAAGTAAGACGTCCATCACTTTCCAGTTTCCACATGGCCATCATTGTACTGGCTTTCGACATTCTATTATCATTTTATCATTGGTAGGACTCCTATTGATATTAAAAAATTTTGATGCCATAAATGGTTGTCTTCTTAGGTTGTATGTCATGTCGGTAGTCATGTTATCAAGCCTACTCTTCTCTGTTCTTTTTTCCTTCACCCTTTTTCTTTTGTTTTTTTTCTGGTGTGTGTCTATTCCAGATTGGTGTGCTCAAATCAGGCCAGATTGGGTCCAACTAACCAATCCTGATTGATTTCATAGATTATCCATACCATTGGGAATCAATTTTAGAGTCAAGTTGAGTCAGATTAGTATAAAGTGGCAAGTGTCTGGTTGGACCAATCCATTGATTAGATCACCCAATTTTAACGTTCTTCTCATCATTTTTTGATAACTTTGCAGTGAATTTAGGTGGTTTTGTTCTTAGTTGTCATAGGCGCTAGGCGGAGCCTAGGCGGTGAGCCCCTAAAAAGCCTAGGCAGTCTAGGCAGTACCCCAAATAAAAAAACAAAAAAAATATATACAAATATGTAAACAAACTACTAAAATTAATAACAAATATGTATACAACATAAAATCAATCAACAATAAGCAATAGACAAAACAAAATATGTCGTCAAACACTATAAGATAATTATATTAAATAACCTGCTCAATACATTGTCCAACACAAAACATTTAACAACACAATACATTTAACTAAACATAGAATTCTGAAACATATGTCTATATATAAAAGTCATCTTCATTCTTCAGTATCAAACTTCATTTCAACGATTTCCTTCATTTATTGCATCTTTTAGTGGCTTGAGATGATGATGGCAGATCATCTTCATACAATTTCTGTCCCACAAATATTGCAGGTACTTGTGCCTTTCTCTCATCATCTTTTTTAAGACTAGTAAGAAGCTCAACACAAATATCAGAAGGAATGCTATGTTTACATAATTTCACAGTGGAGTTAATATGTCCCACAACATGATATTTAAATCTATACAATCCTTCATGCATTATAAAATCACAAAAATTACACTTCACTATTTCTTTGGCATCTCTAAGTCAATAGTGTACAATATTTCAATGCAGGTTTCTTTGAGAGGCATCCTCCAAGACCTCTACCTTCCATCGACTTACTAGAACACGAATTAATAAATCTAATCACTACAAAAATGTAAAATAATGTAACTGATAACCATGTTAAAAAATGAAACAAAGAACAATGGAATAAATAAACCATGCAACTGATAACCAATGCAAAAAATTAAAAATTAACTAATTAATCACCAAATAAAAATATAAGCATACAGACATTTAACAAATCTACACACATAACATAATTAACTTTAACTGTATTTAAGTATAAAATAGTAAAAAAAACCCAATAAGTTTATAATAACAACTTAAATTTAATCCTTAGATGAACTTGAAAGTCTATCATCATCTTCATTGATATATTGCTCTTCTTCTTCAGTTTTATTTGCAGAGTTAGCTTATTCCTCTTCTTCTTCCACCCTCACCACCTTCTTTCCTTTGTCAAACATTTTCTTTCTTAGGACATTAGTTACATGTATTTTTACCCCCACCCTATGCCTTAACGCTCTGGATGCCTTATCAACAAGATCTCATGTAAGTGATGTGTCATTTTCAAAGATTATCATTGACTTCTCTTAAGACAATGGGGTCGAGATCTCCTTTTTTCATTCTCTCCTCATACCTTCGTTTCAATTTATGATTATATTGCACAAAAAACAAACCATTCAACTTTTTGTGCAAAAGTCAGTTTCTTTTCTTTGTATGAATCTATAAATATATATATAAAGTTAAAATATATACAAACTGACAAATATTATTTAGTAATTAGTAGTAAATAATATTTTACTGCTTCAAAAGTACTTCAATCACGTTCACAACTGAATGTAATGCATGCGAGACCTAAGACTTGAACAACAAAGGTCTGGAGCTGGAGACAACCAATGGCAAAAGAAATCCACCAATCTACTATAAAAAAATCAAATTACATATAATTAAAGTATATGTTGAAACTTGGTTTGAGAAAAGATAGAAAAGTACCTTCACGATTAGCCCTAATCACCCTTAAGTAGTGATTAGGGTCAATAAAGAAAATTACACTAGAGACCATTAAAAGTTAAAATATAAACAAGACCACCCAATAAACCCCTCACGATAATAACTCTCAACACTCCCTCTCAAGCTGAAGCATAGATATCAATCATGCTCAGCTTGTTACAACACTTTGAGAATTCTGTGATAGGAAGGGGTTTGGTAAAAACATCTGCTACTTGATCTTCTGAAGAAACATGAAAAGTTGATATATTTCCCACTTGAACCATATCCCGAATATAATGACAATCTATCTCAATATGCTTAGTCCTCTCATGAAACACATCATCTTAATAGGCAGAGAAACCTTTATGCTCAATCCGGTAAGCATAGATTTTATCCAAATCATTTCAGCAGCAGTTTGTGCCATGACCCTATATTCTGACTCAACACTTGATCTTGCTACTACAGCTTGTTTCTTGCTTCTCCATGAAACTAAGTTGCCACCAACAAAAACACAGAACCGTGTAGTAGATTTCCTATCATCAACCGACCCTGCATAATCAGCATTAGTATACGCAACCACATCAAGATTTGCCTCTTTTGTAAACAATAGACCTTTTCCTGGAGATGTCTTCAGGTATTTAAGAACCATCATAGCTGCCTCCCAATGAACTTTTCTTGGTTTATCCATGAATTGACTCAATTTGCCAACAACAAATGATATGTCAGGCCTAGTTACAGTAACATAGAGAAGTTTACCAATGAGAGTCCTATAGGACTTACTATCAACTGCCTCAGATTGCTCGTCATACAAGAACAGTTTAGGATTCATGTGAATAGTGGCTGGTTTTGCACCAAGCATCCCTGTCTCCTGTAAAAGATCAAGCACATATTTACTCTGAGAAAGAACCATACCTTCTCTATTTCTTGCTACTTCGATTCCCAACAAGTACTTGAGAGGACCCAGATCCTTTGTAATAAAGTATTTCTGCAGATATGCCTTGGTGCTTGAAATCTCCTGCTCATTATCTCCAGTTAAAATTATATCAACATAAACAACCATAGTCACAAAACCCTTAGAGCTATTCTTTATGAACAAAGAATGATTTGATGGTGACCTCTGAAAACCAAATTTAGACATCACCTCAAACAATTTGTGAAACCATGCACGCGGGCTTTGCTTTAGGCCATATATTGCCTTTTTTAGTTTGCACACTTTGCCACACTCTCCCTGTCGTTCGAAGCCAGGGGGTTGTTGCATGTAGACCGTCTCAGATAGATCCCCATACAGAAAAGCATTCTTCACATCAAGCCGAGTCATACTCCACCCATGATGAACAACCACAGAAGTAACTAAGCGTATAGTGCCCATTCTGGCTACGGGAGAGAAAGTCTCAAAGAAGTCCACCCCATATGTTTGGGTGTAGCCTTTGGCGACTAGACGAGCTTTGTGTCTCTCCAGAGTGCCATCAAAATGATATTTAATAGTGTACACCCACTTACAACCAACAATGTCTGCATCAGAAGGAGGATCGACAAGCTCCCAAGTCCCTTGAGAAATCAAGGCGTCCATTTTTTCTTGCATTGCTTGTTTCCATTGAGGATCTAATAAAGCCTGTTGATGATTGATAGGACTGGAGATGGCAGATAAAGCAGATAGAAAGTTGTGCATGCTCTTTCCAATCTTGTATGTGGACACAAACTTTGAAATTGGGTGCAGAGTACACTGACGCATGCCTTTCCTCAGGGCTATGGGAAAATCATTTTTAATCTCAGGATCTGCTCTACGATCATCAGGATAAGCAATAGAATCATCAACATAATCAGGATCACTGACTGCAGGAGAAGAAGACGATGAAGGGCCACGAGAGGAGGCTTGACGACGAGTATACACCAGTGGAGGATCATGGAACCGAGTTGAAGAGGGATCAAAACATAATGAAGGCAATAAAGGAACTGACTCCAAAGGAATGGGAGGAATGGGTAAGGGAAATGATGTGGACATATCAGGATTCACACGAGACGCGCACGTCGAGAAGTAAGGAATGGTCTCAAAGAATGTGACATCCACACTGATATACTCTTTACGAGCAATGGGGTCAAGACATTTGTACCCTTTTTGGTTTTTTGGATACCCAAGGAAGACACACTTAGTTGCCTGTGCAGCTAGTTTGTCCCTAGTAGGTCCAAGTTTTTGCACAAAACAAACACAACTAAATACCTTAGGAGAAACTTTGAACAAAGAACAATCAGGATAAAGTTGTCTGGTAGGAATTTGGTCATTAAGAGCAGTAGAAGGCATTCTGTTAATAAGGTAACAAGAAGTAAGAAGGGCATCTCCCCAAAAAGAAGCTGGCATGTTTGTTTGAATCATAAGGGTTCGAGTTACTTTCAAAAGGTGTCAGTGTTTTCTTTCAGCTACCCCATTTTGCTGGGACGTATGGGCACATGAAAATTGAGGGCAAATCCCATTATCCCGATAAAATTGTAATAGTTTGCTAGATTTGAATTCAAGAGCATTATCAATGCGAACAATTTTAACAATGGAACCAAATTGCGTATTTATTTCAAGAATAAAAGATTGGAGAATACACAAGACTTCAGATCTCTCCTTTATTAAAAAGACCCAAGACACTCTAGAGTAGTCATCAACAATGACAAGGTAATACTTGGACTGAAACCTATTAGGAACCCGACTAGGCCCCCAAACATCAACATGAATTAGATCAAAAGGACTTTGACTAGTATAACTCTGACTTAAAGAAAAAGAACTACGATGATGCTTGCCCAACTGACATGCTTCACACTGAAAGGACGCTGTAGGAGAGACTTGTGGAATGACTCTTTGAAGCTTGGAAAGAGAAGGATGACCCAATCTGAGATGCCATTGGTAGGAATTAGAACTCGATTCCACACACGAAGTTGCTACTCCAACAGGTTGTGTAAGATATAAACACCTCCCTCCTCATGGCCTCCACCAATCTTCTTCCCAGGCAGCAAATCCTAAAATACACAAGAACCCGGGTCAAATATAACTCGACAATTTAGTTCTTTTGTAAGCTGGCTTACGGATAATAAATTCTTAGGAAACTGTGGAGCATGGAGAACATATTGAATCCGTAATGTAGGGGTAAAATGCACATCTCCTTGCCCCACCATTGGGGATAATCTACCATCTGCCAATTTAACATGACGAGGGAAAGATGTATGAACCAGTGTAGAGAAACTATGTGAATCTCCACAAAAGTGTTGAGAGGCGCCAGAATCAATAAT
This sequence comes from Nuphar pumila, assembly GCF_984573655.1. Taxonomy (NCBI): domain Eukaryota; kingdom Viridiplantae; phylum Streptophyta; class Magnoliopsida; order Nymphaeales; family Nymphaeaceae; genus Nuphar; species Nuphar pumila. Next base: position 59,366,237 of record NC_143261.1, on the reverse strand, counting down.
CCATATCTTACCTCCATCATCCAACTGAGTACCCGCAGAGCATGCCACATCAGTCACTACAATAGAGGCAGACACAAATGCAGAACTCTGAGAAAGAAGCTGATCATATTTTGCACGACTGAGAGTAATCGTATTGGTTGAAGAAGTAGGCACAGGTTCAGTGATGGAAGAGACAACCGGAGTTGTTGCTTTGGGGAACGATAATGAGCTCTGAGGGTGACTTCTAGGGTTCTTATCCCAACAACGATCCTCAAGGTGCCCTTGCTTGCCACAATATGTACACTGAAGCCTGCTACGACCTCCACTGCCTCTTCCACGACCTCTGCCTGTGGAAGAACTAGGTAAATCATGCCCTCCTCCACCAGTGAAAACAAGAGCTGAAGTCTGAGAGTCTCCATGAGGCGGAGGAAAGGTAACAGCAAGACGACTTAACTGGTTGTAGGCATCAGCTAGAGTAGGGATCTCTGAGCTAGTAAGCATTTGCACCTTGGCTACTGAGTAATCTGGAGATAATCCTGATAGAAAACGAGCCACCATAGTCTACTCCTGATGGGTTTTATGATTAGTGCAGCAGGGAGGACGAACAGAGTTGAGCCTTTTATAGGCTGATTTAACTGATGCATAATATTGGGAAAGATTCTGATCACCCTGCTGCAACTGAAATATCTCTTGCTCAACTTACAAAATTCTACTGACATTTTTGTCTTGAGAGTACGTGTCACGTAATGAATCCCACATCTCCTTTGCAGTAGAATAGTAAATTAAGTCGTCTGCAATATGTGGCTGAACACTGTTCATAATCCAAGACATAACAATGTCATTATCTTCCTACCATGTGGTATATTTCCCAGTTTTCTCTGTTGGTTCCTTTTTTAACAAAATATGTTTTCGACGATGTCCTGACACAGACATCATAAAAGTCCTCGACCACCTTTTATAATTATTGTCGTCCAGCTTTACGGACGACCCATAAGAGAAGGGATTAGCAAAAGCTTTGTACTATGCAGACACTTCAAACCTTTGTTCACCATCACTGGACTTTATTTCAGCCATGGTATTTCACTGCTGACAGTAGCTAGCTAATGAGCCGGATAATAATAATAACCAGAAAGTAATCACGAGCAAACTGATAGTAAAGAAATAGATTCCAGCTGGAATAAAATCCTTGTCTTGCAATATATATATATATATATATATATATCACAGACGCCACCAGCAAGATAATAAATCTGATCACCACTATAAAAATTAATTTTAGATGACAAAAATTGATTTCACATCTGAACTTCAGCAAAAATTAATCAGATTAGATTAAATCTGATTCCAACAACAGCAAGCACTACAGATTTAACGCCTACCACATCAACACGACTCTGATACGAGCAAATCTGATTCCAACGACAACAAGCACTACAGATTTAACACCTACCACATCAACACGACTCTGATACGAGCAACAGTCAGTCAGCCACACCATTCAGATCTGATCCAACATCAACGCTCCACGCTACACGACATCCAATTACTGCACGATCTCAGATCTGCTCCACCCAATCACAAAATGATTGCTGATCTGATGCAACACGATCATGATGTTAGATCTGCTCCACGCAATCTCCACATGATGGTAGATCTAATGCACCACGATCCATCAATATTACTGAGGCGTCATCAACAAGGAGCAAAAGAGGAACACACGATCTAGGGTGTCTAATCAGATCTGCATATTGTGTAGAACTAGTCAGATCTCAGGTCGTGAGACTGAGGAAAGAACCTAGGGTTCGATCAGAAGGAAGATCGAAAAAACTAGATATAGGCTAGGAGGAGAGAAGAAGAAAGAAAAAAACTATGATAAAGAGGGAAGAAAGAAATTCAACCTAGGCGTTAGATTCTCCCAAGAACGAGAGGCTTTGATACCATGTTAAAACTTGGTTTGAGAAAAGATAGAAAAGTACCTTCACGATTAGCCCTAATCACCCTTAAGTAGTGATTAGGGTCAATAAAGAAAATTACAAAAGAGACCATTAAAAGTTAAAATATAAACAAGACCAACTGATAACTTTTCTGATTTCCAATAAACCCCTCACGATAATAACTCTCAACTGTATATAAGTTATAAAAATAATGCAAAAGGGGTTATATGAAATTTAATCATCTTACCTAGGGTTTACACCAGAGTTACTAGTCAAGGAAGCGGGAGCGGGAAACGATACGAGAAGCGGGAGCGGGAAGCGAGACACTTTCAAAAATTTAGGAAGTGGGGAAGCGTGGGACCACTAAGAAGAAAATTACGAACCGTCTCGGAAGCGACCAAGGAAGCGAACCGGAAGCGACCTAGGAAGCGAACTGGAAGCGAGGGGGAAGCAAAAAAAATGAAAAAATGGGGAAGCGAGGGGGAAGCGCGCTTCCCAAAAAAGGGGGATGCTTCCCCACACATTTCGGAAGTGCGACATTTCGTGCTTCCGAAGCGCGCTTCCCCTTTTACCTAGGCGCTTCCGGTAACTCTGGTTTACACTTTCTTCTTCCTCTTTGCTAACTCCATTCCAAAAGGCCCAATAGCAGTTCTATATCTTATGAGTTGGTCTAGTAGTGTGTCTCGATCCTCTTCGCTTTGAACAAGACGATTGGCACAATCATATAAGTCATTCTTTATCTCCTCATTGGACTCGATATTTTTATACTTATAATATATGGCTGGATTCAAATATAGGTTTGTTGCATGCAAAGGTTTGTGCAATTGATTGCTCCACCTTTTATCGATTATCTCCCAAACCCAGCCGTATATTTGTTTATCATCACACACATTTACCTACTAAGTAAAAGAATTGAAAGTAACCATTATAGAAGCTAAAATAAAATGTAATTTACAATTAGTAGAATACAAAAAAATTAATTTATAATTATACTTTTATTTTTTCCTTTCCACGATCCATTTTCTTGTAGATGTAACTCATAGCAGGCTTTTCATCGCTATCAACCAATCGAAGCATGTCAAACAAGGGGGCGATTGTTTTCAGAGCACAACTCACTCTCTTCTAAAATTTTGAACTCAAAATCATGCTTTCACATCTTTTACCAACTGACGTTTTTGAAAAACTATTTTTTTCCCAATCATCTTTAAGAAATATGAACTTTAGGCATTTTTTCCAATTATATATGCTTTCTAGAGTAAAAAAATGGCAAATTTTGTCACTGCAGGCCTATGTAAGTCCTTTTGTGTGTATGCTCTCATCATACTCAACACTTGAGAATGTTTGTAATGAATACCACCAATTGCCTTGCTTTTCCGGAAATGTTCTTCAACTCTTTCAATTATCCTATATATTCCAACATCATATCTATACAATGTGCAGCACAAAGAGTCCAAACTAAATGCTTTCTCTTATCCATAAATAATTTACCTGCTTTCACATAGTTTGAGGTATTATCAATAACAACTTGAACCATATTCTCCTCCCAAACTTCAACAATATCATTCAACAATGCAAAAAGAAAATTTGCATCTTTTACTTCATTTGATGCATCAACTGATTTCAAAAAGATTGTTCCCAAAAGGCAATTAACAAAAAAATTAATAAGTGTACACCCTTTTGTATCCATGTTTGGACCAATGCACTTTGTATTGGTCCAAGAACTCCTTCATTTTCTTCATTTCTTTATTCAAAAGTAGTTCTCGCAACTCGTGATATGATGGAGGCTTCATCCCTGGTTCAAATTGGCCTATAGCTTCAATCATACTGTAAAATGAAGGCAACTTCGCTGTATTAAAAGGTATTCCACCGTCATAAAATCACCTATTAATGTACTCGTACACTCTTTCTCTTTTTTCCTTTTTGAAGCAATTTTCAAACATAGTTTGTTTGTTTGCTTGCCTTCCTTTCTCTGTTGAATCACTTTCAAAGTATAGATCCATAGCCCTTTTGGTCTAAAGCCGAATGTACTACTCCCCTCTTGTAAACACCCCAAATTTTCCACATCCATTCTCAAACAATCCTCCTCAGGCAGTGCCAACCATGTTAGGTCAGTGTAGGAGTCAAACCCTGAGTTAGTTTCAGAAAATTACCATTTTACCTATTTTTCATTAGGAAAATTACCATTTTAACCCTAGGTCATCCCAGACCCCAGTCAGTCGGAGTCAACCAAGCTTGTTGGTGAGTTCAAAATAGTTAGAATATCAGTCATTTCAAGCTCATCTGAGCTCACAATGAACATACCATTTTCATTTTTGACCATTCCTGCCAAAATGAGATCATTTCTTCAGAAATGAGCTCATTTCTCAATCAAATCCAAGCCAACTGTCTTTGAGTCAGTCATTCATAGTCAGTCATACTCCCCAGAGTCTAACTTGAGCTCATCAGGAGTTTGAGTGCTTCCGTTTCAGTTCAAAACCATTTCTAAGTGTCCAGGAGCCCATTTTAGTCCATTTCAGCTCTTTCAGCTAAAATTGAGCTGAGTTCAGCCAATTGAGCTAGTGTTCAAGCTTCGATTTTAGTTCATGTCAGTATTACTGACTTTTGTTTTAGCTCAAAGCCAGCTCAAATCCCTAATTCACTTCACTTCAGTGACCATTCCGTGCCATTTCTCTAAAAATGGCAGCTTTTCTTGAAAATTCAGTCAGAAAGGCCAGTTGAGTCAGTATCATTGTCAGCTCATTGGAGTTCTAAAACTCTAAAACCCAGCTCAATCTAGCTCATCTCAGTTCAATCCAGCTCGAACCTCAATTTTCAATGTCACTCTGACCCAGTAGAGTCTCGAAAACCATTTTTTGAGCTATTTTGCAAATTTTATCAATTTTAATGCTTTTTAAACTGGTACAAATGTCTGTCGGGGTCTAACATCCAAAATTCTTCATTCAGGGTCTGCATTTCGCATGTCATTTCTCATCATTTCATATCATTTCTCAGCATTTCATAACATATCATCACATTTCATTCCATTTTCGAAGTCCAGAACTCCAGTTTTATAAATTTCAATCCAGAACAAGTTTCAAAAGCTTTCAAAAATCAATTTCAAACCCCAGGTTTCCAAAATTGACATTTTTACCCCCGGGAGTCTAAATTTGGAAATATTTTCTCAAGAAAAATAATCTGGATTTACTTCAAACTCAAATTTTTGAATTCTACACTGGATTTGCTTTGCAACAGGGTATTGAACTTCAAAATCCGAGCTCGTTTCAAAAACTGCCAAAAATAGCTCGTTTTGTCTAAAAATAGATTTGGAAGCATTTTCTCGAGAAAAACAATTTGGATTTCTTCCAAAATTAAATTTTTAAACTCTACATTGGATTTGCTTCGCAACGAGGTATTGAACTTCAAAATTCGAGCTCGTTTCAAAAACTGCCGAAAATAGCTCGTTCCGTCTGGAAACTTTCTAAAAAGACTATTTTACCCCTCTAATCGTCAAAATGAATTTCAAAAGTGGAATTTGGACCCGCTCTGAGATGGCCCATTCATTTACTTTTCTATTTTATAAAAAAAAAAAAGATGTTTCTTTTTATTTGTTTGTTTTTGTTTTTATTAATTTTTATTTATTTATTTTATTTTAGAGAGGTGGGACCCACAAGATGGTCACCCAAACCTCCAGCCCCACTTTCCATTTTTTTCTCATTTTTTCTTTCCCTTTTCCTTTTTCCCTCCTTTTCTTTCTTTCCTTTTCTTTTTCTTCCTTTTCTTTTTCTTCTTTTCTTCCCTTTCTTTCCTTTCTTCCTTCCTTCCTTTCCCTCTTGCCCAGCCATTCACGTAAAAGGTTCTCTCCCCCTTTTCCCTTTTCATTAAACCCTAGGTAAAAGCCAATTAAAACCTAAGTTCTAAAACAAAAGGAAAAAAGGAAAGAGGCATACGGCTAGCCCTCTTCTCTCTCCCATCACACACCTCTCTCTCTCTCTCTCTCCTTTGGCTGCAGCCATCTTTGCTGCATCTCTTCCAGCCATCTCCTTACTTCACTTCCACCATTGGCAGCCACCTTGCAGCAGCTTCCTCCATCGGTTCCAACCACCAGTAGCAACCTCCACGCATGGCAGCAACCTTCCTTTAGCAGCTGCCTCCCCCTCAACCGATTCAGCCACCACTTCAACACCACATCATATGGCTAATGTTCAGCCTTCATCACCTTCACCATAGCAGCAAGACCTCCAGCTGATCCAAACCAATCTAAGGTAAGCCTGCATATGCTCTGTTGGTTTTTTTTTATTAGAACTCCATGGGCTTCTCATGATTGTGGATTGCATAGAGGAAGGGATATGTCCGGCAAATGGATCAAGTCCCTCCTCTCAATGGCCAAAATCAATGAAATACTTTATGCCTCTTTACATTTTCGTTTTATCCATTCCCATATAGTTTTTACATTGCATTTAAGTTCATTTTGTTATTTGAATTAATGTTTTATTCATATAGCATATTTTGTTAGTGCTTTGACTAGAGTCTATAGGTTTGAATCTTAAGCATTTAGTCCAGTCATCATTTCTTATTTAACATTCTATCAATAAATTCTTGAAATTTTAATATTGTTAGATTTATATGTTCTTACTTTCCTGTAAAAAAATTGGCTTCATTCAAGTTTTGTAACCCCATGAACAAAGCAAAGTCCTAATTTGGGTTTTGGACTTCTCAGAAATTCCAATTTCTGCTTTAGCAGACAAGAACCTTAAAATTTACCCTCATGAAAGATTTGAATTGTTCTCCAAAAATCATAATGAATTCATGATGAAATCTACTAGTGATCTTGAAATTTTGAGGTTTTTCCAAGCAGCTTTGGCCTCTTTCAAAAATCGGATTTTCCAGACCCCTGGGAAAATCTTGATTTTCTTTCGTCAGGGTATAGACAGAACTTAATGCACCGAGTCCGCCCAATCTGTAGCCCGTCTGCAAAAACTTTCAACATGAAAGTTGTTCCTAACATAATTTACTGCCATTTCCCAAAATTTGGGAATTTTTGAATCTGTTTCATTAATTTTCCCAGATTTTCATTTTCTGTCTAACAGATTCCAATGTCCAGAAATTCCAGAGATTTAGATCTCTGATAACAGTGCGGCTTTTTCCAAACTGTAACCCGAATGACAATGGTTCAAAATATAAAATCTTACTATGTTTGTCAGGGACATTTTCCCACAATTTTAGCCTTTTTCCCATCTGTCTGCCATTTTTACCACATTTTCTACCAAAACCTGTCTGTTTCCCCTAAATCCTAGAGTCGCCGGATTCCGATCCGACTTGCCAGAGTGGTACAGCTCCGACCGTAGGTTAAAACCAGAAAGTGTTAAAGGCAAAAATCATTGCCTTACTGTCCTATGTCAGCCCATAAAATTTGGGAAATTTTTATGGAAGTTTGATATCCTAAATCAGCTTTAGAATCAACATTTTAGGCAAAAATCACAAAATTTAGGGTTTTTATTTGAATTTCCATATTTAAAAATATAAAAAAAATAGATTTTCGAGCTCCATTATGTTTATAGGGTTATTTTAGGTGTCCATGCCAAATTTGGTTTAATTTCAAGTTCATTTGCTCCATGTGTTAGTTTATCTTTAAATTCAGAAGCGAAAATCAAGCGAAAATCAGGTTAAATTTGATTTTTTATGATATTTTTGTCATTTTAGGGTTTTTATCATGTACATAAGCATGTATAATCATATTAGGGTTGATTTCAATGTCATTGGCATTTCACATTTTTCATTTTTGCAAAATTTATTTCAGAAAACCCTGGTTTCAAGGCCATAGTCTTGTTATCGGGGGTATTTTGGTCATTTTGACCTAAATTTCGAAATTTCAATTTCTAATTCTTCAAAATTTTATGCATATCATCATATTTCATCATATTATGTTTGATTTATTTCATTTGATTTTCAAATTTCTAAAATTTACAAAAATTCTTTCAGAAAACCCTGATTTCAAGGTCATCAGGGGTATTTTGGTCATTTTGACCCCAATTTCGAATTTTCAAGTTTATTTTTGAAATTTATTCATTATTTATCATGTTTATATCAAAGGGGGTATGATTATGGGTTTATATCTGAATAATATCCGATAATTTCCCATCTTTTCGGATAAATTCAGAAAAACCTACATTTTTGTGCTAACATTGTTTTCTAGTTTTGCAGGAATATTCAAGAAGAAGATTTTATTTTCTTATTTTATTTCAATTCAATGTAAAAAAAATCAATGTAATATTTGGAATAAGAGTTACTTTTCTGCTTAGAATAGGGTTGCATTGCATATAGTTTAATTTATGCAAATTTCAATATGTGATGTATGATTCATGCATATTATTTCAAATTCACTATGGTTTACACGAATGCCATGTGCACAAGATCTTATGGAGTTTATAAACTCGGTGGGATTCGTATTTATGGCCATAGTCAGAATACGAAGAAAACCAAGATTTATGATCTTCGTATTAGCCACATTCAGCCTACACACTTAGGCTAACTTCAAAAATGCACTGCATTTTTCAAAACTTCAAAAGGATTTCTCAACTCCTTAATGAAATTCCCTTTTCAAATTCATATTCATTCATTCATATCATTCAAATTGCATTATTCTCAAATTCATTTTCCAATTTCAATTTCAAAAAATTCAGCTTTCTCAAGAATTTCCAAGTCTTTCTCAGGATCTGGTTTTCTCAAAATTCTAAGTTTTCAAATGACATTTAAAAGCATTTACCAAGTTCAAATCAAGATTTTCCTATGCTTTAAAATTCTCAAATTTCAAAATCCCAAGTTTTCAGAAATCCATCTTCTTAGAATTCCCATTTTTCCTGAGGATCCATTTTCCATTTCAAAATCCTTTTCCAATGATTTTCTGATTTTCTCAAGATTCTCAAATCCATTTTCTCAGAAAAGAAATTCCAAATCTCAAAATCGGTTTTCCAAAATTGAAGTTTTCCTGTGTATTCATTTTCCAATGCAAATTTCTGATTTCCAATGAACTTCAATGATTTTTCCAAGAATTCCAATTTCAAGTACTTTTTCAATCAATTTTCAAGCATATTCCAATTTTCCAAAGCAAACATCATATTTTCTCAAACTTGCATTTTTTTCAAAATTCCATAGCACAAGCCTGATTCTTTGTGCATTCTAGGAAAAATAGAGCATAATTTAGATATTTTGAGTCAAGTTAAAGCACGTAATTGATCCTTGGTTCAATTACCCCTGGTAAAGGCGCCAGGAATGGTTGAACCTCGTACCGACAGGCGGATCCCATTCCACGGAATTTTCCCGCAAATTTTCAAAACGGAGGCCAGTAATTTTCAAAACCAATTTCAAAACTTTGGTCGAGTTTGACTCGCGAAATTCGTTTCTCTCTCGCAAGGGAGGGAAAATTTTTGCGATGATAACAGGTTTGGCGACCGTGATGGGACCTGTCCTCGCCTGATCAATTATGTGCTTTGACTTAGCTCAATTATCAAAATTATGTTCTATGGAATGTCAGCTTTAATTCCTGATAACATGTGAACCTAGGAGCCTAGACTTGAACCCAGCTGACATGGGTTGCATATAGACTAGGCATGGTTTGGTAGGACCATATTGAGGAGAATTATGCATGCTCACTTAGACTTAGGTCTGAAATACAACACTCCTCAATCTAGGGCTTGTATGAAAACAATGTTTGCTTCTTCAAAAAATTTCAAAATTTTATCTCTTTAGGACTTAGAGCCCTCTGTTTGCCTGCATGTGATCATATTTCGAAAACCACCCCACCTATGTCTACCCGGTCTTCACGTTGCTGGGCTCTCTTCTAGAACCATAGTTCGGGACAGAGCCTCACAACTGGGCCACTTATTTGGGCTAACGCCCCCCTGCCACGTACCAAGGGCCATAGTCCAACGTATATCGGCAGGCGCTCAAGGATGTTGGGAAAACACAAGCCTAGACCCGGAGATGAGTTTTATGCCACGTACATCGAGCCTCGGCTCGAGTATATCGGCATAGCATGATTGGACACAGTTGATCTGAGCCTAGAGTCAGGATTAGGGTCCTAAAGCTTTTTCAAAATCAATGCATTTAGAGTTGGCATCTTAGGGATTGCTGTATGTGCATAATTGTTTGTAATTGAATGTATGATATTCATTTTCGCCTTATTTTCTCATATTTTTCCCAATTTTTCCAAAATACCAAACAATTTTTCAAAATACCTCATTTTTCATCTTTTATAAAATATCTCCTTTTTCTCAAAAACCCTGGACGATTTTTTTTTCAAATTATCCACCTTTTCTTCAAAACTCCAGGAGATTTTCCATTCTTTCGTTCCTCTGGACTTCGAATTTCTAGTTTTTTTATCCTGCCTGCAATTTTCAAAATTCTTGTATTTTTTTTCAAAGTCTAATTCCAATCTTCCTATCTTTCAGTCTAATGGCATTCAGTCAGATCGACTGTGTCTTTCCTGAGGGTCACATCTCCTACGAGGTGCGACAAAGTCTTCCTGAGCATCGATCTCTTAGCACCGGACCCTTCTTCCCCCGGTGGTACTATGTCTGGTTCAAAAACTTCTCTCGTATGTTTCCGGACCACTTGAGCGATTGCGGGTTGGAATTGGCATCTGCAGTGGGGAAGTTGATAGTTAATGGCAATCTTATCCATGCACTGGAAGAGCGGTGGAATCTACACACTTGCACATTCTGGTTCCCGTGGGGTGAGATGACACTACTGATGGATGGGTTTTCAGAGATTATGGGACTACCTGAGCCAGCCGGTCAACCTGGAGATCCGTTAGAGCAACAGTTTCTAATTAATGTCAAGGGTCTGGACCCTAAGGATGTCGTGGATCGCATGACAGGGCGTAAGTCTTGGCCACTGATTGAAGAAAATGAGAATGAGTACGTGAGCCTGCTCGAGATCTATCAACAATATGAGGCATTTGCAGAAGTCAGCTCATTATTTAGAACAACTCGAGAAAGAAATCAGCATGCAATGGTTCTGTGCACTGAAGGGCTCGCCCTCTTCCCAAATATACATATGTGTATGGCAAGCAGTTCAAGCTACTTGGCCCATTTTCTTGTACCTACTACTATCTAGAGTGATGCGTCAGGCAATTTTCTCAGAGACAGAAGCGCGTAGAAGCTCGGCTACTATCAGGGGTTATGCTAGAGTTCAACCTTGCATCAGCGCAGTGGTCCGAAACATGCCATTCTGCCAGATATGGCTGGGATTCTTTCATAATTCTCACTCTTTTCATTGGTCCTCGTGACTCTGCTGATCGTTAAGAGTGGTGGCAGACTGTCTATATACTCCCTCTTTCCCAAGTTTTATTATTGATGCAATCATGTTTTCTTTCAATAAATAAAAATCTTGCAAATTCTTCAATTCTTGGTTTGACGACCTCGCCTAGGTAACAAGGCATGATTTTCAGTTGTTTATTTTCTTTGCAAAGGAATGACAACACAATTGTCGTAATCCCAGCGACGACTCAATCTCTAGTAATGAGATATTCTTTCAATTGTCTACCAAAATTCTCAGCATATATCTTTCTTCCAGTCAAAATCTCTTTCGAAAGCTTAACCCTCAATCTTGCCCTACAGAGAGCATTCGTGACATTCAATGGTTCAGACAAGGTCAGGGAAGAAAACTGCACCAGTTGAAGGCATTGCGTACTCAATCGCTTCAGAAGAAGAAATAGATTCACCCCGATCAGCTAAAAGTCAAGGACAACAGGTGGAGGATGACATTGATCCTCAGATGTATACTACATTCAAGAAAATGATGACCAAAGTGCTGGCAGAGCAAGCTGAAGCCAGTGCCGAGCAGACTCAGATCAAACAGAAGGAGAGGGGTCATACAGCCAAGAATATGAAAATCAGTAAAAAGCAGAATCGCCATGGGGAAATATCTGATGAGTCAGAATAAGCAGATGATACTGATAAAGAGTATGAAACCCATCAAGAATTTAGAAGGTCGACTCAGGGGCAGGGGTCGGCTTATAAGTCTAGGAATCAGTCCGTTGACGACCCTACTCAGCCACAGCTCAAAGACGTGATGAAAATGGTTAAGGACCTGCAAGCTCGCAATAAAGGCAAGAAGGTCTTCACAAGCGAGGATTTCTATGATGGTCTGGAAGGGGATGACAGACTAGAAGATCTTCCCTGCAAATTTGTCAAATTTGATGGGACTGGCAATCCCAAGGCCCACCTGACTATGTTCTTTGCAGAATGCAATAGATTTAAGAGAGATAATCAAGCGTTGTTTAGATGTTTTCCTCGCAGTCTAGAAGGCACTGCCGCCAAATGGTATTCAGAGCACAGCAATCCCATTGAGTTGAAGGAGTTCGACAAGGTGGTCAATCTTTTTAGTGAACGATTTTTGTTCAACACAGAGGTGCTACCCACCCTGAATCACCTCTACAATCTGAAGCAGAAGAGCAGTGAAAAAGCCAGAGACTTCATCCACAGATGGAGATCCACCTACAATCAAATGAAGGATCCAATATCAGAAGGGCATGCGTTGTCCGTCATCCTGAATAATTTTTCCCAACCTTTGAGAGGCCTGATCTCTACTTCCCCGGCACGATCTTTCATCGAATTGGTAGAACGAGCTGAATGGCTCGAGATGGGATTAGAGAATGGAGTGTATGAGAGCCTCACTCTCTCAAAAGGCAGCTCCGATACCAAGAAATCATGTGTCACCTTCTCGGTGAATACCACAGGCAACAACAATGGTAAAAATAAAAGAGGTGGCAGAAAGAACCGCACTGGTGGATCAGGAAGCTCAAATCCTAGCAGAGATGATCATATAAAACAAGAGGACAGAATCAGCAGGCAGAATGACAGCCTTCTCTCAAGCATCCAACTAGAATTAAAGCCCCAAGGGAGACCAAAGCATGATGGTTGGGGATACGATCATAATTTTACTCCTTTAGAACAACCGCTCGAACAAGTTCTGAAATATATGATAACCAAAGGGGTGGTTAGACTCCCCAAGATAGCAGATCCTCCTGTAACCATGGGAAGGTTTAAAGATCAGTTCAGTTTCATCGGGCAATGGGTCACGATACCGAGCATTGCTTTGTCCTTAAAAATATTGTCCAAGACTGCATTGACAAAAATCTCCTTATTGAAGATGGGGAAAATACCAGTTGATTATCCTGATCAAATTTCCCAAGAAACTGACAATGCCAAGGCTATGTCATCTTTAATCATTTTGCTTTTGGACAATACAGACCCAGTTTTCTTACCAACTTGTTATTTCTTTTCAATGATTGAATAAATTATCCATTTTCCTCATGAACTTGATATCATCTTTTATTCTTCTTCTCTGCAAAATGTTCTTTTATGAGGAATGACCTCTTCTGAGTCTCTTCTCAATCAACCAAAAACCAGTTACCGTGTCATTTTCAGAGAGCGCTCTTCGAACATCAATCATTTATCCTTTTGTTCAAAATATTCTTCCCCCATTACACTGGGGCATTTTAATTTTTTATTTTATCTACAAATACCCTGTATGCAGGCAGGATCAAACAAATCCCTCATTTTGCACGCATGTGCACCCATTTACATTCATTTGCATTTGCATGCATTCATCTGCATTCATCTGCATCAATTTGCATCGAATTCCCCATTCAGGATAAGGGATAAATCCTGAGACCTCGGCAAGGCGTTCAAGTCATCGTCAGTCGGTAACCATTTAAAATCCAGTGCTCGTACTGGTACCCTTTAAAAATCTAACACTCGTGTTGGTGTCTTGCCCATTGGTCGCGTTATTCGATCTCTTAGGTGCAGTCTTCACGCTGACCTTTCATCAGAATTCAAGTTCAATATCAATTATGTCAATTTCGACCTTCGGGTCATCCAATTTCTAATTTCCAAATTTCTAATTTCGACCTCCGGGTCACCCAATTCTTTTTTTCAACCTTCGGAACATCCAATTTGACCAATCAGGCCTCTGGGCCGCCCACTCTATCAGATTCTCAATTCAAGCCTTCGGGTTACAATCTTACCAGCATCAGTCATTCTCCTGCCTTCGATTTACAACTTTGTCAATATTTATCACTTACCAAGCCTTCGGGTTACAATTTCATTAATGTCTATCATTTTCAAGCCTTCGGGTCACAACTCTATCAATGTCAACTATTTTACCAAAAATAGCAAAATCTTGCTTTCGAGCTGGTAAGTCAAATCAAATACTGCTTTCGAGCTGGTCGGTCAACAAATCCTGCTTTCGAGCTGGTCGGTCAACAAATCCTGCTTTCGAGCTGGTAAGTCAAATCAAATCCTGCTTTCGAGCTGGTAAATCAAAACAAATCCTGCTTTCAAGCTGGTCAATCATCAAATCCTGCTTTCGAGCTGGTCAGTCAAATAAATCCTGCTTTCGAGCTGGTCGGTCAAACCAAGTCCTGCTTTCGAGCTGGTAAATCAAAACAAATTCTGCTTTCTAGCTGGTCGGTCAACAAATCCTGCTTTCTAGCTGGTCGGTCAACAAATCCTGCTTTCGAGCTGGTAAGTCAAATCAAATCCTGCTTTCGAGCTGGTCGGTCAACAAATCCTGCTTTCGAGCTGGTCGGTCAACAAATCCTGCTTTCGAGCTAGTCGGTCAACAAATCCTGCTTTCTAGCGGGACGATCAACAAAATCCTGCTTTCGAGCTGGTTGGTCAACAAATCCTGCTTTCGAGCTGGTCGGTCAACAAATCCTGCTTTCTAGCTGGTCGGTCAACAAATCCTGCTTTCAAGCTGGTAAGTCAAATCAAATCCTGCTTTCGAGCTGGTAAATCAAAACAAATCCTGCTTTCGAGCTGGTCGATCATCAAGTCCTGCTTTCGAGCTGGTCAGTCAAATAAATCCTGCTTTCGAGCTGGTTGGTCAAACCAAGTCCTGCTTTCGAGCTGGTAAATCAAAACAAATCCTGCTTTCGAGCTGGTCGGTCATCAAATCCTGCTTTCGAGCTGGTCGGTCAAACCAAATCCTGCTTTTGAGCTGGTAAAACAAAACAAATCCTGCTTTTGAGCTGGTCCGTCAAAACAAATCCTGCTTTCGAGCTGGTAAATCAAAACAAAACCTAACTTTCAAAGTTGATCTCTTACTAAAGTATTTTCAGGATTCAGTTTAGTCATGGATGTGTTGCGTTGTGCTTCAAATACTCGCTTCCACAAAGGATTTCAAGAAAATTTTGCCAATTTGTCATTAAATATTTGTTGATTTCAAAATCTTTATTGCACAAAAACATTACCTTAGAATACCTTTAGTATTACTTCCGAAAGGACAAAGCTTTCGCGAAAAAAATATTTAAAATTCAGAATCTTTCTATTGGCCGACCAAAAGGATAAAGAATAAATCCTCGATATGGCCAGCAAAAGAAATTCAATGTTGTTGCAAAGCCATAAGTGATCGGTATTGATCGCAGTCAATGACACATTTTAAAAAAATCATTCTTGGAAAATAAAGCAGTCGAAATATCCAGGGTGATATAGAAAAATCCATTAAATCCCTATATCTCCTCAATCACCTAAGCTGCAATTAAATATCTGCAAAAGGGATCTCTCAATTGTCGTCAAGATGAAGGCGAATTAGGCGAGTAGACCCCCGGGGCCAAAGAAGATTTGAATCATCTCCAAGATGACGGAGTTTGTGACGGATCCTTCCAGGGAAAGTTCGGAGCACCGTCAAGATGAAGGCGACTGCGATGAGCCTCCCGACAAACCCTAAAGGATATTTAATTTCTGCTATCATCAAGAGATTTCCAACCAATGAGCCAATAACTGTCGATATAATCCCTGAGAGAAAAAGAAAGATCAGAACATCTCCAAGATGAAGGAGTTTGTGACGTACCCTTCCAAAAAAAGAGAGAGAGAAAAGTCAGGACATCTCCAAAATGAAGGATGATGTAATAAAATCCCCAGAAGCCCAAGAGAGCTCTAATTCTGCCAATAAAGAAAAAAAAGTGGGCAGAAAGATCATCATGAGAAAAGAATCCCAGGATATGAGACTGCCAAATTTGCCAAAGAATCTTCTATAATTTTGTGAAATTCTATTATCAATATTCTTTCACCAATTGCTCTCACAAAATCAAGAATACTCTCTTTTCTACTCATATCAAGGAAATTGATAGCTTCCTTGAAAGAAAGCCAATTGCAAGCAATTTGAATTCGAATCTTGATTCTATGGAGTTAAGCCCAGTCGGAGGTAATACTTCAGGTAGAAAAGAGAAAAGATTTTCATACCAATATACATCAATTTCAAGCATTTTGAATCAACAAACAATTTTTAATATTTTGGCAATATTTTCTTACTATCTTGACATGAAGTGAAGAGCTCGATGTCCATCTTGACACATCCTGATATCACCTTTTACCTCCTTGAGAGAGTAACCTTTATCATCTTTCGCGTTGTTGAAAGAATCACCTTGTTCCTTTGGATCGCCTTTTTCCATCTTTCGCGTTGTCGAAAGAATTCATCTTTTGCGTTGACAAAAGAATCGCCTTGCTCCTTTGGATCGCCTTGTCGTCTTTCGCGTTGTTGAAAGAATTGCCTTGTTCCTTTGGATCGCCTTTTTCCCATCTTTCGCGTTGTCGAAAGAATTCATCTTTTGCGTTGTCAAAAGAATCGCCTTACTCCTTTGGATCGCCTTGTCGTCTTTCGCGTTGTTGAAAGAATCGCCTTTTTCCATCTTTCGCGTTGTCGAAAGAATTCATCTTTTGCGTTGTCAAAAGAATCGCCTTACTCCTTTGGATCGCCTTGTCATCTTTCGCGTTGTTGAAAGAATCGCCTTGCTCCTCTGGATCGCCTTGTCATCTTTCGCGTTGTCGAAAGAATTCATCTTTTGCATTGTCAAAAGAATCTCCTTGCTCCTTTGGATCGCCTTGTCATCTTTCGCGTTGTTGAAAGAATGGCCTTGTTCCTTTGGATCGCCTTGTTATCTTTCGCGTTGTCGAAAGAATTCATCTTTCGTATTGTTGAAAGAATCACCTTATTCCTCTTCAAGAAAATTGTCTCATTCACCATCCAACTTACAAACCTGAGCCTCCTTTGATGAGGTATTTCATTTTCCGCCCAATCAAGATAAGGGTACAAACCTGAGCCTCCTTTGATGAGGTATTTCATTTTCCGCCCAATCAGGATAAGGGTACAAACCTAAGCCTCCTTCGATGAGGTATTTCATTTTCCGCCCAATCAGGATAAGGGTAAAAACCTGAGCCTCATTTTGATGAGGTATTTCATTTCCCGGTCAGGATAAGGGTACAGACCTGAGCCTCCTTTGATGAGGTATTTCATTTTTTGCCCAATCAGGATAAGGGTACAAACCTGAGCCTCTTTTGATGAGGTATTTCATTTTCCTGCCCAATCAGGATAAGGGTACAAACTTGAGCCTCCTTTGATGAGGTATTTCATTTTCCTCCCAATCAGGATAAGGGTACAAACCTGAGCCTCCTTTGATGAGGTATTTCATTTCTCGATCAGGTTAAAGGTTAAAACTGAGCCTCATTTTGATGAGGTATTTTGTTTCCCAGTCAGGTTAAGGGTCAAACCTGAGCTTCGTTTCTACACGAGGTATTTTCCGTCACATCCAGGTTACGGGCAAAACTTGAATCTTACTTCTTTTGAGGTAAAATTCTTCTTCTTTATTCTCCATTTAATATCTAACATTTTCATCAGGGCTAAATCTCTTCATATCCAGTCAGATCCTTCTAACTGGGGCATTTTTATAGCCAAAATTTGGTGTATTTTTCTTTGCCACTAAGCTCGTCTTCAAGCCGGCTTAGTAGCAAAGAGGGGCATCTGTAAACACCCCAAATTTTCCACATCCATTCTCAAACAATCCTCCTCAGGCAGTGCCAACCATGTTAGGTCAGTGTAGGAGTCAAACCCTGAGTTAGTTTCAGAAAATTACCATTTTACCAATTTTTCATTAGGAAAATTACCATTTTACCCCTAGGTCATCCCAGACCCCAGTCAGTCGGAGTCAACCAAGCTTGTTGGTGAGTTCAAAATAGTTAGAATATCAGTCATTTCAAGCTCATCTGAGCTCATAATGAACATACCATTTTCATTTTTGACCATTCCTGCCAAAATGAGATCATTTCTTCAGAAATGAGCTCATTTCTCAATCAAATCCAAGCCAACTGTCTTTGAGTCAGTCAGTCATACTCCCCAGAGTCTAACTTGAGCTCATCAGGAGTTTGAGTGCTTCCGTTTCAGTTCAAAACCATTTCTAAGTGTCTAGGAGCCCATTTTAGTCCATTTCAGCTCTTTCAGCTGAAATTGAGCTGAGTTCAGCCAATTGAGCTAGTGTTCAAGCTTCGATTTTAGTTCATGTCAGTATTACTGACCTTTGTTTTAGCTCAAAGCCAGCTCAAATCCCTAATTCACTTCAGTGACCATTCCGTGCCATTTCTCTAAAAATGGCAGCTTTTCTTGAAAATTCAGTCGGAAAGGCCAGTTGAGTCAGTATCATTGTCAGCTCATTGGAGTTCTAAAACTCTAAAACCCAGCTCAATCTAGCTCATCTCAGTTCAATCTAGCTCGAACCTCAATTTTCAGTGTCACTCTGACCCATTAGAGTCTCGAAAACCATTTTTTGAGCTATTTTGCAAATTTTATCAATTTTAATGCTTTTTGAACTGGTACAAATGTCTGTCGGGGTCTAACATCCAAAATTCTTCATTCAGGGTCTGCATTTCGCATGTCATTTCTCATCATTTCATATCATTTCTCTGCATTTCATAACATTTCATCACATTTCATTCCATTTTCGAAGTCCAGAACTCCAGTTTTATAAATTTCAATCCAGAACAAGTTTCAAAAGCTTTCAAAAATCAATTTCAAACCCCGGGTTTCCAAAATTGATATTTTTACCCCCGGGAGTCTAAATTTGGAAATATTTTCTCAAGAAAAATAATCTGGATTTACTTCAAACTCAAATTTTTGAATTCTACACTGGATTTGCTTTGCAACGGGGTATTGAACTTCAAAATCCGAGCTCGTTTCAAAAACTGCCAAAAATAGCTCGTTTTATCTAAAAATAGATTTGGAAGCATTTTCTCGAGAAAAACAATTTGGATTTCTTCCAAAATTAAATTTTTAAACTCTACATTGGATTTGCTTCGCAACGAGGTATTGAACTTCAAAATCTGAGCTCGTTTCAAAAACTGCCAAAAATAGCTTGTTCCGTCTGGAAACTTTCTAAAAAGACTATTTTACCCCTCTAATCGTCAAAATGAATTTCAAAAGTGGAATTTGGACCCGCTCTGAGATGGCCCATTCATTTACTTTTCTATTTTATATAAAAAAAAAAAGATGTTTCTTTTTATTTGTTTGTTTTTGTTTTTATTAATTTTTATTTATTTATTTTATTTTAGAGAGGTGGGACCCACAAGATGGTCACCCAAACCTCCAGCCCCACTTTCCATTTTTTTCTCATTTTTTCTTTCCCTTTTCCTTTTTCCCTCCTTTTCTTTCTTTCCTTTTCTTTTTCTTTTTCTTCCTTTTCTTTTTCTTCTTTTCTTCCCTTTCTTTCCTTTCTTCCTTCCTTCCTTTCCCTCTTGCCCAGCCATTCACGTAAAGGGTTCTCTCCCCCTTTCCCCTTTTCATTAAACCCTAGGTAAAAGCCAATTAAAACCTAAGTTCTAAAACAAAAGGAAAGAGGCATACGGCTAGCCCTCTTCTCTCTCCCATCACACACCTCTCTCTCTCTCTCTCTCTCTCTCTCTCTCTCTCTCCTTTGGCTGCAGCCATCTTTGCTGCATCTCTTCCAGCCATCTCCTTACTTCACTTCCACCATTGGCAGCCACCTTGCAGCAGCTTCCTCCATCGGTTCCAACCACCAGCAGCAACCTCCACGCATGGCAGCAACCTTCCTTTAGCAGCTGCCTCCCCCTCAACCGATTCAGCCACCAATTCAACACCACATCATATGGCTAATGTTCAGCCTTCATCACCTTCACCATAGCAGCAAGACCTCCAGCTGATCCAAACCAATCTAAGGTAAGCCTGCATATGCTCTGTTGGTTTTTTTTTATTAGAACTCCATGGGCTTCTCATGATTGTGGATTGCATAGAGGAAGGGATATGTCCGGCAAATGGATCAAGTCCCTCCTCTCAATGGCCAAAATCAATGAAATACTTTATGCCTCTTTACATTTTCGTTTTATCCATTCCCATATAGTTTTTACATTGCATTTAAGTTCATTTTGTTATTTGAATTAATGTTTTATTCATATAGCATATTTTGTTAGTGCTTTGACTAGAATCTATAGGTTTGAATCTTAAGCATTTAGTCCAGTCATCATTTCTTATTTAACATTCCATCAATAAATTCTTGAAATTTTAATATTGTTAGATTTATATGTTCTTACTTTCCTGTACAAAAATTGGCTTCATTCAAGTTTTGTAACTCCATGAACAAAGCAAAATCCTAATTTGGGTTTTGGACTTCTCAGAAATTCCAATTTCTGCTTTAGCAGACAAGAACCTTAGAATTTACCCTCATGAAAGATTTGAATTGTTCTCCAAAAATCACAATGAATTAATAATGAAATCTACTAGTGATCTGGAAATTGTGAGGTTTTTCCAAGCAGTTTTGGTCTCTTTCAAAAATCAGATTTTCCAGACCTCTGGGAAAATCTTGATTTTCTTTTGTCAGGGTATAGATAGAATTTAATGCATCGAGTCCGCCCAATCTGTAGCTCGTCTGCAAAAACTTTCAACATGAAATTGTTCCTAACATAATTTACTGCCATTTCCCAAAATTTGGGAATTTTTGAATCTGTTTCATTAATTTTCCCGGATTTTCTCTTTCTGTCTAACAGATTCCAATGTCCAGAAATTCCAGAGATTTAGATCTCTGATAACAGTGCGGCCTTTTCCAAACTGTAACCCGAATCCCAATGGTGTCAAAATATCAAATCTTTCTCTATTTGTCAGGGACATGTTTCCACAATTTCAGCCTTTTTCCCATTTGTCTGCCATTTTTCCCACATTTTCTACCGAAACCTGTCTGTTTCCCCTAAATCCTAGAGTCGCCGGATTCCGATCCGACTTGCCGGAGTGGTACAGCTCCGACCGTAGGTCAAAACTAGAAAGTGTTAAATGCAAAAATCCTTGCCTTACTGTCCTCTGTCACCCCATAAAATTTGGGAAATTTTTATGGAAGTTTGATATCCTAAATCAGCTTTAGAATCAACATTTTAGGCAAAAATCACAAAATTTAGGGTTTTTATTTGAATTTCCATATTTAAAAATATAAAAAAATTAGATTTTCGAGCTCCATTATGTTTCTAGGGTTTTTTTAGGTGTCCATGCCAAATTTGGTTTAATTTCAACTTCATTTGCTCCATGTGTTAGTTTATCTTTAAATTCAGAAGCGAAAATCAGGTCAAATTTGATTTTTTTATGATATTTTTGTCATTTTAGGGTTTTTATCATGTACATAAGCATGTATAATCATATTAGGGTTGATTTCAATGTCATTGGCATTTCACATTTTTCATTTTTGCAAAATTTATTTCAGAAAACCCTGGTTTCAAGGCCATAGTCTTGTTATCGGGGGTATTTTGGTCATTTTGACCTAAATTTCGAAATTTCAATTTCTAATTCTTCAAAATTTCATGCATATCATCATATTTCATCATATTATGTTTGATTTATTTCATTTGATTTTCAAATTTCTAAAATTTACAAAAATTCTTTCAGAAAACCCTGATTTCAAGGTCATCAGGGGTATTTTGGTCATTTTGACCCCAATTTCGAATTTTCAAGTTTATTTTTGAAACTTATTCATTATTTATCATGTTTATATCAAAGGGGGTATGATTATGGGTTTATATCTGAATAATATCCGATAATTTCCCATCTTTTCGGATAAATTCAGAAAAACCTACATTTTTGTGCTGACATTGTTTTCTACTTTTGCAGGAATATTCAAGAAGAAGATTTTATTTTCTTATTTTATTTCAATTCAATGTAAAAAAAATCAATGTAATATTTGGAATAAGAGTTACTTTTCTGCTTAGAATAGGGTTGCATTGCATATAGTTTAATTTATGCAAATTTCAATATGTGATGTATGATTCATGCATATTATTTCAAATTCACTATGGTTTACACGAATGCCACGTGCACAAGCTCTTATGGAGTTTATAAACTCGGTGGGATTCGTATTTATGGCCATAGTGTAAACACCCCAAATTTTCACTCACCTCCCCAACATTTCCACCAAGCATCAACATCCAGCCTCTGAAATCGCTGGAGGGCAAAATGGTCATTTTCTGAGCCCGGACCTTGCAAAAGTCTAAATTTCATCTGCAACTCTCAAAATTTCTCTATTTTGTCTCAGATAGTCAAAATCTTACTCCTGACAGAAGACAGGAATCCTCAAGTCTTGGTTCAAGATTCCATTTCATAAGACATGACATTGCATATCATTGCATGAGCATTTCAAATCACTGCACTGCACAGCATGTCATTTCGAGGTCCAGAACTCTTGATTTCAAAATTTTCAATCCAGATTCGAATTTTAACTATTTTCAAAATTGATTTCAAAACCCTGAGTCTTCAAAATTATCAATTCTTCCCATTTTACCCCTAGGGCTCTGAATTTCAAAATATTTTCTCAGGAAAACGATCTGGATAGTTTTCAATATGGATTTCAGTCACTTCACCTCAGATTTTGCCCTTTTTGATAATTTCAAATATCTTTCTTTTACAAAATCGCCCTACAAGGGCCAACTCTTTCCAAAATTCCTGTTTTGCCCATTAGTCCAGATTTTATGAAAATTCCAAAAAGAAGTTGTGGTTTTATCCTTATTTCAATAAAGAAGCAATGTGGGACCCACACTGAGGTGGTGTCACACAAGCTTTCCTTTTGAAAATTTGAATTTTGAAAAACCCAAAAATATAGGAGCCTTGTCCCCTGGATTGGTGCCACTTGTCTTTTCTCTCTCCTCCCATTTACATGCCATGTGTCAGCATAGGGTTCACCTAGAGTCGGTGCCACATGTCACCCTCCCTCTTCTGCCAAGTGTCAGTGTGGGGCTACCTTAAGAAGCCGCCACATGTCTGCCATGTGTCAGTATCCATCCTGCGCCATGTGTCATTTCAAAGACTACCAGAAGATGCCAAGTGTCATAGGTTGTCCTGTCTAGAAAAAGTGGAGTTTGTCTCCTCTGAGGTGGCGCCACTTGAAGTGTGTCTCCTGCAGGGGACACGTGTCAACCCCTCCTTCCTTCTAGAAAAGTAGCCTGACACATGTCCTCTCCCTATTTTTTTCAGAAAAGTAGGAAACATGTGTCACTCCTAAATTCCTACAAAAAAGGTAGGCTTGTCTCCTCTGAGGTGGCGCCATTTGGGGTGTGTCTCCTGCAGGGGACACATGTCAAGCTCTCATTTCCTCAAAAAAAAGCAAGTGCCATGTGTCATCTCCTGCCCTCTTCAGAAAAACTAGAATTCAAATATTCAAATCTCCTCATAGGTGGCGCAGATCCTGAACTTCTACCTTTTTCATGTTGTCTGAGATGGTGCCACATGGCTTGGCCCTCCTTCTCTCCCCTCTGCCACGTGTCATTCTCTGCTTCTTTTAGAAAAAGCAGGTGACACATGTCCCCTTCTACCTCCTTCAGAAAAAGTAGAGGACACATGTCTTCTCCCTACTTCTTTCAGAAAAGTAGATGACACATGTCATCTCCAGCTTCCTTTAGAAAAAGTAGAAGACACATGTCACTCCCTGCTTTTCTCAGAAAAAGCAAGTGACACATGTCACCCTCTGCTCTTCTCAGAAAAAGCAAGGGACACGTGTCATTCTCTGCTTTCTTCAGAAAAAGCAAGTGACACATGTCACTTTCTGCCTCCTTTAGAGAAAGCTAGAATTCAAATATTCAAACTCCAGACTGAGGTGGCGCAAATCCTGAACTTCACCTTTTCTATTTTGTCTGAGATGGTGCCATGTGTCCCTTTCCCTCCTTTTCCTCCTTTCATGTTCTCCTGCCACATGGCATCGTAGGAGCCACTCTGAGGAAATGCCACATGTTAGCCCCTCCTTTCCTGTAGAAAAGCAAAATTTCAAACATTTGAACTCCCCAGAGGTGGCGCCACATGGCATGCCCCTACTGTTCCAACTTTACACCTCAGAACACCTTTTGAGGTGGCACCATTCCAGGACTCCACTTGGCTCCATTTTTATTTTTTATTTTATTTTTAATAAAGGTAGCCCACCATGAGGTGGCGCCACCTGAGGACTCCCTACAAAAGGTGAGTTTGAATTTCAAATTCCAAGAGAGCACCCTCTGAGGTGGCGCCTTCTGGGAGCTCCCTGCAGAGAGAATCAAGCAAACTTTTGAAAAATTCCAAATTCCCCCTGCTGAGGTGTCTCACCCACAAAATTTCCATTTTTTATTTTTCTCAAAAAAATCAAAATAGCCTTTTGAGGTGGCGCCACCTGAGGGCTCCCTGCAGAAGACAAATTCGAATTTCAAACCCCTCAGGTGGCACCCCCTGAGATGGCGCCACATGGAGGGCTCAGATCCAGCCTGTTTGAAATTCAAATTTTTTTCAGAAAATCTATAAAAACAAGGCTCCATGTCCAGCATAGGAGATCATTTTTTTTAGCTCTTGTGAACTTGGAAAATCCAACCTAGCCTTCCTAACATCTGATTTTGAACCTTGGAAATCGTGCCCCCTTTGGCGCATTGAAGAAGGTGGAGTAGAGCTCGTGCTGTGGCCAGTCCAATTCCAACGGAGCTCGATTTTGGCGGACCATCCGAAGCCCGGAGTGAAGAACGAAGGAAGCTCGTGGTAGCTGCCCCTTTCAAGAGCACCTACGCTGCGTAACGAAGAAAGGTGCACTTCTTTTCCCATTGATTGGATGCTATAATCCGAATAGGGAGTCGTTTAAAGAAAGAGCTCATCCGAGGGATGGATTGAGCTATTCTCATAAAACGACATACATAAAAATGTTTCATTATGCTTCCTTGATGATTTTTAACATTCATATAGTTAGCTAGGTTTAATTTGCATTTTATTTCATTCATTTAGCATATTTCATGAATTAATTAGGATTAATTTAGCCTTTCTTTCAATTCTGCTTATTTTCAGTAAGTCTCTGTTTTTGTCAGTCAGTCCACACGTCATTTCATGCATTTATTTTTTATTAAAAATCCCAAAAAAATCACGGAATGCGCCCTTAGGTGTCCCTGAAATTTTGCCAAAAATTCGGAGCCATTTGAATTTGTTTACTGTGGTAAACATCCAAAATGGTAAGTCGGGTTTTGTAACCCGGGATGCGTTTTGAAAACCATTTGCCGACTTGTAAAATCGAGTTCTCCCTCCTGGGAGATCCGATTTTCGATCCAAAAAATGCCCTAAACTCGGGATAATGTATAGTTTTTAATATGATGTTTTCAGATTTTTCTGATTTTTTTTTATGACTGACAAAAATCCGAGAATCCGGGACACGTGTCAGAGCCTAATTTGGGCCTCTGAGATCTTGGATCGACTTAGGGCTATGGTTTCTCTTTGTGTGTTGCTTCAAATCCGAAACTGTAAAAAGTGAAAGTGGTGTCCGAGATGTCCTCTGTCTACATCTAAAAGCCTGTAATTTTTAGAACAGTGTTGACCCCTGCTTCGGATTTTTCTTGTCAGTCCCCTGTTTTGCTACATTTGTCTGGTCTGTTAGTTTAGGCAGAAATAGTTATATTTTTCTCTGTGTTTCTGTTGATCAAATGCCGAAGTCATAAACATGAAAGTTGTTCATGTAGGTGTCGTTCATAGCTCTGATTAATTTCATTAATTTCCATGGCCGTTTTGTATTTTTTTAGCATTTTACATCAGATTAGTGTGATTTTTACCTCTGTCTGAACTAAATCCCTGTTATTGAACTCACCATGGCTCAAATCCCGAGGCTGTAAAAACCAAAAATGTTCCATTTCGGGTCTTTTAGCAGTCTGCAAAATATCAGAAGTTTCCATGGTGTAAATCTTGCATTATCATATTAGACATTGCATTTGGTTCGGATCCATAGGCAAAATCCACCATTTTAGGACTTTCCTTGAATTTTAGCATTTAAATCATATCATTTCGTGATTCTTAGAATTCTAGGTTGTTTATCAGAGTGTTTAGATGCTTCATACCGAATTTGGTGCAATTTGGAATCCATTTGAGGTTCGGATTATCCACAATACCAAAACAGGGTCCCGCAGGACCCAGATCCAAGTGAAAAACAAGCGAAATTCGTTATTTTGGCTAAATTTTAAAATGTTAAATTCTGATTTTACAGTCCTAATGTGTTTAGAAGCATGTCATACTGCATTTCATCATCATTGAATTCAATTTGAATTTCGAAATCCCAATTTTACTAAGTTTTCCTTCAAAAAACCCTGATTTTAAAGGTGTAACTTTAATTTTAGGGGTATTTTGGTTATTTTAACCTCAATTCCGAATTTCAAACTGTTTTCTACTGAATTTTTAGCATTTTCATCATTTCAAAATATCAAGTAAGCACGAGAATAGGGT
This sequence comes from Nuphar pumila, assembly GCF_984573655.1. Taxonomy (NCBI): domain Eukaryota; kingdom Viridiplantae; phylum Streptophyta; class Magnoliopsida; order Nymphaeales; family Nymphaeaceae; genus Nuphar; species Nuphar pumila. The sequence goes on along the minus strand of NC_143261.1, from coordinate 59,339,820 downwards.
TTATATCCAATTAAATCCAATAATTTCATAATATTATTGGAAAATCTTGGAAAAACCCACATATTTGAGCTAACCCAATTTCAAGTTTGGCAGGAACAATCAAAAGAAGGAGCTGAAGTCTGCAAATTTCTTTTATTTTTTTTATTTAGTGATGTAATAATTTTGGAATAAGAGAGTTAATTTCCTGCTTAGACTAGGATGCATGTCATATAGTTTGAATTTATGCAATATCCTGATTATATGATTCATGCATTTTATTTCAAAAGCACTATGGATGTTCACGAATGGCACGTGCACCAACTCTTAGGGAGTTGATGGACTCGGTGGGATCCATATTTACGGCCCTAGTCGGAATATGGACGAGACCCAGATCCATCATCTTTCTACTAGTCACATTGAGCCTACACTCTTAGGCTATCTTAAAATGCACATCATATTTCCAAAGTTTTCAAAATCATGTGCATCAAATCAACTAAATTCTGAACATATTCATGGCCACAGTCAGAATATGTGAAGGATTTATCTTGACTTAATGCATATTTTTCCAACAAATCTCTTAGAAAATCTTTTCAAAGTGCATTCATTCACTCATGTCATTTGCATCATGAAATCATTGATTTTCTCAAGATTTTCTCAAGAAAACTTCATTCTCAAGAAATCGATTTCTCAAGAAACTCTAAGGATTTTTTTAAAATCGGTTTTCCAAAGACAAGTTTTTTCACAGTTTTCCCTGGAAAATGATGTTTTCTTAAGAGATTCAAAAGAGTTTTCCAATCTTTCTCCAAGATCCAAAATCGATTTTCAAGTATTTCAAAAGGTAAAATTCCCAGGATTTCGATTCCCCAAGTTTTGAATTTCCTTCTCCAATGAGTTTTCCTATAAATCTTCCATCATTTTCCTAAGAAAACTCTCAAAGTCCAAGTTTTCCTAAGAAGTGTTTCCCTTTTCAAAAGGTTCATCTTTTCTCAAGAATCACTTCCATTTTCCCAGGATTTTCAACCATTCATAATTTTCCCAAGTCTTTATGAACTTTCCTGAGATTTCAAATCTTTTCCATCTGAGTTTCCTGAGAAATTGACTTTCAGCTTTTTCCTGAGAGAATCTTTTCAACTCCAAATATTTTCCAAGCATACATCATGTTTTCCCAAGCTGCATTTTCCAAAATCTCATAGCACATGCCTGAATTCTCTGTGCATTTAGGATAGAACATAACTTTGATAATTTAACTAAGTCAAGCACGATTTTGGTCCTTGGTTCGATTACCCCTGTTAAAGGCGGCTGGAACGGTCGAACCTCGTACCGACAGGTCGAGCCCCATCCCATGGATTTTTCCGCAATTTTCAAAAACGGAGGCGAGTATTTCAAAACAATTTCCAAAATCCGGTCAAAGTTTGAAGCGCGAAAGCGTTCTCCCTCTCTCTCTTCTGCAAGGAAGGGAAGGCGGGGGAAAAATTTCGCGACGATAACACATAGTCAGAATACGAAGAAAACCAAGATTTATGATCTTCGTATTAGCCACATTCAGCCTACACACTTAGGCTAACTTAAAAAATGCACTGCATTTTTCAAAACTTCAAAAGGATTTCACAACTCCTTAATGAAATTCCCTTTTCAAATTCATATTCATTCATTCATATCATTCAAATTGCATTATTCTCAAATTCATTTTCCAATTTCAATTTCAGAAAATTCAGCTTTCTCAATAATTTCCAAGTCTTTCTCAGGATCTGGTTTTCTCAAAATTCTAAGTTTTCAAATGACATTTAAAAGCATTTACCAAGTTCAAATCAAGATTTTCCTATGCTTTAAAATTCTCAAATTTCAAAATCCCAAGTTTTCAGAATTCCATCTTCTTAGAATTCCCATTTTTCCTGAGGATCCATTTTCCATTTCAAAATCCTTTTCCAATGATTTTCTGATTTTCTCAAGATTCTCAAATCCATTTTCTCAGAAAAGAAATTCCAAATCTCAAAATCGGTTTTCCAAAATTCAAGTTTTCCTGTGTATTCATTTTCCAATGCAAATTTCTGATTTCCAATGAACTTCAATGATTTTTCCAGGAATTCCAATTTCAAGTACTTTTTCAATCAATTTTCAAGCATATTCCAATTTTCCAAAGCAAACATCATATTTTCTTAAACTTGCATTTTTTTCAAAATTCCATAGCACAAGCCTGATTCTTTGTGCATTCTAGAAAAAATAGAGCATAATTTAGATATTTTGAGTCAAGTTAAAACACGTAATTGATCCTTGGTTCGATTACCCCTGGTAAAGGCGCCAGGAATGGTTGAACCTCGTACCGACAGGCGGATCCCATTCCACAGAATTTTCCCGCAAATTTTCAAAACGGAGGCGAGTAATTTTCAAAACCAATTTCAAAACTTTGGTCGAGTTTGACTCGCGAATATTGTTTCTCTCTCGCAAGGGAGGGAAAAATTTTGCGATGATAACACCTCCATCTATGAAACTGCATTCACGTCCTTCGCCATAATCGGAAGCTGAGAATAAACTTTCATTTCTTTCGTCTATATTAACCGTCTCTCTCTTATTTTTTTCATCTCTATTCTTCTTTGATTCCTCCATGTACTTAGAAAGTACTTGCTTGATTTCTGCAATTGTTTTATCATAAGCCTTCACTTTTCTTCCAATCCCAAGTAGATGTCATTTTATTTTATATATACATCCTTTATAAGTTCAACATTTAAGGTATGACACAGAATTCAGATCTTGTTTATCCTTAATATAGGCCCACTCCCATGCTGGATCACCTGATTTTCTCTTAAAGTTCTGAATATGTTCCAAATTTGAAAATGTGGACCCACTAGCACTTGCAGATGAAGCCCCCTTCCATTGTTCTAAAAAATGATAAGAATCTAAAAAAAGGCAACATCTAAATTTGCTAAATAAAAAGGAGTAAGCAACAAATAACATATCAGCAAAATATGAATTCATAATAAAAAAACCCTTAAGTTTTTTTTTGTAATTGCAGCACACATTTAATGACAACTTTAACAGGAGCAAACCCTAGGTTTTTTATTAACTATAAAAAAGTTTAGGTGTGTTTTTAACAATATTGAAAACTTAAATGTGTTTTTTATAATCAACCAAAATTTAGGTGTTTTTTTTAAAATGTCCCCCAAAAAACATAGTTAAACCTAATTTGAGTTGGGTTTTGGTCATTATTTTATGCCTATCCTGATGTTTGGGTTTGGGCTCAGTCAGATACCAGACATGGATCCGGCCCATTGACTGTCCAAGATGAGATCTGTGAACTTATACCCAAACAAATGTTTATCTGTGCACTTATACCCTAACAAATGTATATCTGTGCCCATACATGCAACATTGGAAATAGCCAGTAACAAAAATTGGAGTGTGGCTGAGATTTGTTCGGATCACAGTAAATCTTTTTAGAAGAATTTCTAACTTGTCCGCACGGGAATTTGTAGAGGATTTTCAAAAAATGATTGGTTTTCTTTCATAGAATCAGTAATTTAGAGAAAAAGTCAAAAGGAAATTTACAAAAGCCAACAAGCAAAAATGTTTGGTTTATAAGAGGAAAAAAAGAGAAAAACATAACTGCCACAACATAGATGAAAATATTATTCATGGCAGCATTGATCCCAATTTCATGGAGATACTCTTTACACTGGTGTATAAAGCAGAGCTACCGGAAGCTTCTTAGATAGGTGGGAAGCTCGCTTCCTGGAAACTCGCTTCAGAAGCGTGATACTCCTCGCTTCCAAAACTTGATGAGAACCTCGATTCCCCCATGCTTCTCCTATGCTTTCCACACACCTCATCTATTCTTCTTATATGTTCTCTTACTCAACTTTTCTTGTTTTTTATGTGTTTTCTCTCACTTTTCTCACTCACTTCCATGTGCTTTCTCTAAATTGGTAGTCATCATTTTTAGATTTTGTTATACATTTAATTCTTACACTAAAAAAACATGAAATTTAATATTCGTCACTTTTATTTTAGTTTTTATTTGTGTTTCATTTTGATGTTCATTCAATTCATATATTTCTTTTATTTATTCGTCGCTTCTCGCTTCCTATATATTTTAAAATTCATTGCTTCTGGCTTCCGCTTTCTGTATCGTTTCCCGCTTCCATTTCCTAGTCTGGCAACCTTGGTAAAAAGTGATCCTAATAAACCGATAATGTCTATTTAGTACAAATATGACACCCAACAGTTTGCTTCATCACTCTTTTTTTTATAGGCAAGCCATCACTGAGCATTTGATCTTTCTAGATTTATATTCTGATCAAATATATCACACTCACATCATTGGAATCACACCACGGAGCCAGCCCAAACTGTGAAGTGTGAACTCAAAAGGACAGTTTAAAAATGTTAAAAAAAATGTGAAATGTTAAACAAAATGCTACCAAATAATGTCCCAAAATATGATGAAGAAAACCATGGCACCAACAGCTTGAAACACTGAACACATTATTAGAATACTTTAATTCTTTTTCTTCACTTACCTTTGTTTATAAGGTTCATATGGAGAGTAGAACTTTTAAGAGAGAGAGAGAGAGAGAGAGGTAGTGGTACCTGTAGAGGGAGGAGAAGGTTGACCTTCTTCGGCTCTGCCCTAGCGAGAGAAAGGAGAGAGAACGGAGCGAGAGAGAGTGGAGCGAAAAAAGGGGAAAAATGACCCTTTTCCCCCTTTTATACATGTTGATAACAGTCAACGAAAAAAAAATACCGACCTAGGCTTATGCCTAGGCACCACCTTTGACAACTAAGCTTACCACTAACTAATGCTAAAATCCATAAGTACCCCTGAAAAAATGAAATGTACACATAAATACAAAGAGGGGGTACCACACTAAATGTAATACACATATGATACATAAGTCTCATATGTGATTTAACATAAGAAGCGAGAATATAGCTGTAAATTCATAAAACGATATTAAAGGCAAAATATCACAATATTTTAAAAATATCATAAATTTATATATGTCATGATATTATCGTGATAATATCATGATATTATAAGTTGCCTTTTGCTTTTTATTATATCTTAACTATGTTTTTCTTCTTTCTTTTGTTTTTTTACTTATTTTTTGTATTATGTGTTGCTTTTCTCACTTATTGCTACTGTTTTTAAAAAATTTTTAAGCACCAAGTTTATATTTATCAACCAAACCTAGAGAAATTGCCTTGCTAAGATATGTCCGAGACCAATATTTGTGACTATGATAATATATATTTTTTATATTTATATAATGCATGTCTACCTATTTTATTGCTTGTTGATCATTGATTTATATTTTATACTACTGTGATATAAAAATTTCTAAAATATTGTTTATTCTGTTTGATGTCATTATTTGAGCTATTTCTTGATTCTTTCTTTCCTGTGTTAACTTATTCTCAACTTTTATGTGTTGCTTACTTTGTTAGCCTTCACATGACAACTTTCAGATGATGAAGGTGAACCAAATGAGAGCAGCAACAACAAAACCAGGGAAAATTCAAGTTTATGTGAACATAAAATCCTCACAAGTTTCTCCATTGATTCATGGTGCCAACAGATCATGAATCAACAAAACATCTCTGTGCTTCCTAATCTGTTAAATGGATTCTGGGTTGCATGCCATTATGGAAGTGATAACTCTGATGCTCTATTATACAAGATTCAGACAAGAGCAGCTTTCTGCAAGGTTTTGTTAATTGTGCTTCATAAAGCAGACAGTATATTCCGAAGATTATTGGGAATGTCAAGCTCTGGTTGCAAGGACACTGTACTGAGCTTGCAAAATACTTCAAAATGGGCCTCAGTGAAACCACTGGTTAAGTCTTACATCAAAAGTACATTGTATCTTCTGACTCAGGCTACAGATACACAGATAATTGTCTTCGTCCTTTCTCGGCTCAGAGATTCAGTTATATTTTTAGTTGCATTTCCGGTTTTGCTACAAAGGCTTAGCAAGGTAACTGTTGTTGAACAAGCTAGAATCTATTGAGAAGCAAAAGATATGCATATGTATGCGTAAACATGCATGGATGTGCCCCATGCTATCCATGTGCATGCTTGTATTTGTGTGCTGACGTTGTCATGTCTGTGTTTTTCCAAAAAACATGTTTGTTTTTTAGTTTTATGCTTTGTTCATTACATTAGGCCATTTCTACGGCAAAATCGTGAGACTTCTTTTAAATGCAATGAAGTTTCCAGGATCTATATTGCATGATCCTGCTGGTACAACAGAAAGGATATATTTGGTATTTCTTTGGGAGAAAAGTTTTCTTTATGAGGAAAGACGTAGGGAACAAGGGGTTTCAGTGCTAAATTTTTTAATGAGCAAATGTGGTTATTTCACAAAATTCATTTATTGCAGATGGAAAACCCTTTTTAGGTGTTTGCATCTATTATTTCATAATAATTCATATTTTGAGAAAGGTTTTTTCCTTGTTTGTCTCAAAGTGCTTGTCCATCACATGGGAAGAGGTGTACTTAATCTGCCCGGAGGTCACATAGATTGGAACCCCTACAGTTAACTTATTATCATTATACATGAGATTGATTTGAACCGTTGCTGTTACACTCGGCTATTGCAAGGGCATTCTTGTGATGAATGTCTAATAACTTATCACTTAATGGATTTTTATTATCTCATATGTGAGGTGATTGCAGATTGCCATCCACCTATGGGCAACTGGAGGAGGGAGAGTCTCTTTGGCAGCATTCTTACTCATCCGAAGCATGGTTCTGCAGTTAAATTCAGATTGCTATGATTCCTTCCTAACGAACATGTACAGAACATTTTTGGCACACTCCAAATTTGTTGAACCGGAAAACATAAAACATATCCAGTTTCTTGCTGATTCTGTTGTGGAGTTGTACTCACTAGATATTGCTAAGTCTTACCAGAAGGCATCCATCCTTATACAACACCTTTCCAAGGTTTTGCAGCATGCCCTCAAAACCAAGACGGAGGTCAGTTTTTCAGCTCATGCATATCACAATTTTAAAAGCCAAATTAGTTTGCTAGTTATCGTGTCTAATTGTTCCTGCTTGTCCATCTATGCATAATGTAGAATATTGCAGTTATTGAATATATTAAAAAGTCTAAGATTTTAGGTTATTGAATATTGTAATATTATGCATTATTGGATGTTTTGGTACCCTTTTTGGTTATAGTATATCAAAAAGCTTAGCCTTTCAAGAGGAAATATTTATGTAGAACCTATATATATGAAATATGATGTTACAATATAAAGAAAATTCCTCAGATCTAGTAAACCATCTCCCCCCACTCCTTCACTTTCTCTCTCCGTGAAACTTGCTAGGCCCTTGTTTGGTGCCTTCTTTGATAATGGGAAACTCCTAATAATACTTAATATCCAAAAAAAGAAAAAAAAATTTCTGAAAGAACAAAAGCACAATTTATAATACTTGTACAGTGTAGTCGATTGAACCTCAACCTTGCGAAATTATGAACATTATGTATATAACAAACAAACCTTCTCATTTCCTTAAGAGTCATTGACACTTCCAATTCTGTAGATTGGACTGCAGAATTTGCAATTTGATCAAGCCACATGATCAAGATATAGCTGGATAGATGTCAGACACATCTAGGGATGTAACTGGGTTGGATGTGGTTTCAATATAGGCATAATTGGATATAACCGATGTCACATGGACTCGGTTAGGAGGTCGATGCACCCGTGTCGACACGCCCCGACACGGGTGCGGCTTCAGACACGGGGCAGACTCGGTCAACAAGTGTTGGACTCGGTCAATGCATTGGGGCCGAGTCCGTCCACTTTATAGATTCGGTCAACTTTGACCGAGCCTATTGTTGTCCATATTTAAAATTTATTTTGGACTCGGGTCGGGTCCGATCCGGACCCGATCCGGATCCAAAATGTTTATCGGGGTCGGGGCCGAACCCTAAAGAGGCTACGCAAGGGGAGGGGCTTAAGACAGACCCCTCCCCGCTGATCTTTCCCTCTCCCCCAGCCGTCCCTCGCTCTTCGTCCCCTTCAGTCTCGCCGGCGACCCAGACCCTGACGATCGTAGCCACAGCCAGCCATCGATGACCCCAGCCACCGGTCCTCTCAGGTATGCATTCCTCCCTCTTCCGTTCTTCTTCCCCTTCGTCCGGTAGGGGGCGGATCCCCCTGCCTCGTTCGTGTTTTCCGGCAAGGGATGGAGGCCCCTGCTTGAGTTTATTTTTCAGCAGGGGGCTCCCGTGCCTCAGATTTGTTTTTCGACAGGGGGCTGCCCCCTGCGTCGGATCTGTATTCCGTTAGGGGACTTCGCCCCCTGCCTCACTTTATTTTTTGGCAGGGGGCGGAGCCCCCTACCTCGTTCGTGTTTTCCAACAGTGGGTGGAGGCCCCTGTCTCAATTTATTTTCCGGCAGGGGGCTCCCCTGCCTCAAATCTGTTTTTCGGCAGGGGGCTGCCCCCTGCCTCAGATCTGTTTTCCGGCAGGGGTCTCCACCCCCTACCTCAGTCGTAGGTTTTCGGCAATGTTATCATCGCCAAATTTTTAACTTTTGCAAATCAAACTGACCTTTGAAAAAGATTTTGAAAAAAACTCACCTCCGTTTTTAAAATGCGGGAAAATTCCGAAGAATGGGACTTGCCTGTCGGTACGAGGTTCGCCAGAACTTGATTGACGATTAACAAAGAATCGCCATAAGCATGCACTCTTTTGACATTGAAGTCCTGTAGAATTTTCAGACCTTGTATCAAAGCTTCATACTCGGCCATATTGTGAGTGCACTGAAAATCCAGTTTGAGAGAAAAGGGGATCATCTCCTTCTCTGGTGTAATTAGCAAAATTCTGATTCCTATGCCTGCCATATTCTTGGAACCGTCGAAGAATAAATTCCAAATTGAGGATTGTTGAATATTGCAGATCCGCTCATCGGGGAAATCATCCTCAGCTTTAACATCCTCTGCTAGAGGAAAGTCTCCTAATTGGTCTGCAATTGCTTGGCCTTTGATAGATTGCTGAGAGACATATTCTAAGTCGTATTGCATTAATAGGACTTGCCATTTGGCGATTCGTCCGCTGAGAAATGGTTGTTCAAGAACGTACTTGAGAGGATTTAATTTAGATAGAATCTTGACTTCAGACGCCAATAGATAATGTCTCAATTTCTGACACATCCATACCAGAGCTAAACATGTCTTCTCTATCTGAGAGTATTTCTTCTCGTAATCAATAAAGGTTTTGCTTACATAGTAAATGGCATGTTCGATCAAGCTGCCTTCTTCGTATTGCGCCAAGAATCTGCCGCAAGCAACTTGATTAACTGAAATGTATAGCAATAGGGGTTTCCCTAATTCTGGCGGCTTTAAAACAGGAGGATTGAGAAGATATTTCTTGATGCGTTCGAACGACTGCTGACACTCTGGTCCCCATTCGAACCTCACTCCTTTTTTGAGCAAATGATTGAAAGGCTCACATCTCATGGCCAAATTAGAAATGAATCGCCGAATTGATTGCATGCGTCCTTGAAGGCTACGCAATTCTTTGAGATTAGTCGGGGGCGGCATGCCAATGATAGCTTTGGCCTTAGCGGGATCCATTTCTATCCCCTTCTTGCTGACCAAGAAGCCTAGCAACTCGCCTGATTCGACTCCAAAGACACATTTTTGTGGATTGGGTCTTAGCTTGTAAAGAATGAGTCGCTTGAAGACTTGATTAAGAGCTTCGATGTGATCTTCCTCTTCTTTGGATTTCACCAGAATATCATCGACATATGCATCCATAGTCTTGTGCATCTGATCATGGAATATAACGGCCATAGCGCACTGATAAGTGGCTCCAGCATTCTTGAGCCCAAAAGGCATGACTGTATAACAGAAAGTGCCCCATGGCGTAGTGAAGGATGTTTTGGATTGGTCACGAGCGGCCAATTTGATTTGATTATATCCGGAGTATCCGTCCATGAAGGAAAACATAGCATGCCCGGCTGTGCTATCGACTAGGAGATCAATGTTTGGGAGTGAATAGTCATCCTTCGGAGTGGCTTTATTGAGATCACGGAAGTCGATACAGATTCGTACTTTACCATTCTTCTTAGGAACTGCTACGATATTCGCCAACCAATCCGGGTAATCAATTGCTCGAATGAATCCTGCTTTAAGCAGATCCTCAAGTCCTTCCTTGACCTGTTGCTCGATTCGAGGATCCATTTTTCTCAACTTCTGCTTGACTGGTTTCGCCTCAGGCTTCAAAATGAGGCGATGTTTCACCAATTTCGGATCTAAACCTGGCATATCCTCATAAGTCCATGCGAATACTTCTTCATGCTGCTTGAGGAAATTAGTGAGCCTTTCTTGCTCTCCTGGGCTCAAACCACTGCCAATCTTGAGAATTCTAGGATCGTCTTCTGATCCGATATTGATATCCTCAGTCGGGTCTTGAACTAAGGATGATGGCTCATCTTGCTTCTGAATCGATGCAAATTCTGACAGTTCTTGAAGAGCTGAATCGAACTCTGCGGATTCTTCTGACTGCTTTGCAGTCTGACTACATTCTGTTCTTATTCTGACCTGATGAATTATTGCTGATTTCGAACAGGCTTTTGGATTAAAGACGAGCTTCTTGATAGATCGGGAAGACATTCTGAAAATTGGAGGATAAATTGATTTAGGGAAATTGCTCATCATGAAATAAATTGCTTTTATTGAAAATAATTGGAAAGATAAAAGAGCAAAATGATTTCAATTTTGTGAAGATTTAATATTGAGGAGTAAAGAGACAAATGGCACCAAGATAGACAAAGGAAACTGGCAACTTTATTGAAAGATAAAATTAATCAAAATGACAATGATGAAAATGAAATGGGATATCATCCCGAATGTGGAAATAAAAGAATGGAAATGAAAAGACAAGCAAATGCCCTTAGTGCATTCCTTCAGAGATGACCGCTGTATTATAAGGGGGAAATGGTTATTTCAAAATTTCTATATTCTCATCTTCGGCACCTTCTATCAGAAGATTTTTGTCAATAAGATCTTGAACTATGTTCTTGAGAACGAAGCAATTCTCAGTATTGTGCCCCACTGTTCGATGAAATTTGCAGAATTGGTCTTTGAATTTTCCCATAGGAGCGGAAGGATCGACCAACCTGGGCAATTTGACCATCTCCTTGGTCAACAGGTACTCGAGCACAGTCTCGAGTGATTGATCTAATGGAGTGAACTTCCTCGCATAGCTCCATCCTTCGTGCTTCACTTTCTCTCGGGGTTTTGGTCCCTGCTCTAGTTGAAGCGGCTTGCTAAATTGCGGGATCGACTTTCCTTTCTGGTCATTCCTGTTTCTTTCAGCTCTATAGGGTTGATGTGCTCCGAATACCATTTAGCTGCCGTTCCCTCCAGACTGCGAGGGAAGCAAAGGAAGAGTGCCTGATTGTCACACTTGAATCGTGAACATTCAGCGAAAAACATGGCGAGGTGAGCCTTAGGGTCGCCAGAACCATCAAACTTGATAAATTTTCTGGGGAGATTATCCAGATTGTCATCCCCATCCAAGCCATCATAGAAGTCTTCGCTGGTGAAGACTTTCTTGCCCTTGTCGCGGGCCTGCAGATCTTTGACCATTTTCATCATATCTTTTAGTTGCGACTGGGTAGGGTCGTCAACAGACTGATTTTTGGATTTGTAAGCCGACCCCTGGCCCTGAGTCGACCTTTTGAATTCATGTTTATTTTCACATTTCTTGTCAGCATCGTCAGCTGATTCTGACTCATCAGATACTTCCTCATGACGACTCTGCTTTTTGATACTTTTCACATTCTTGGCGGCATGACCCTTATCCTTCTGCTCAGTGTTGGCTTCAGCTTGCTCTGCCAGCATCCTGGTCATCATTTTCTTGAACATGACGTACATTTGGGGATCGATGCCATCATCCGCCTGCCGACCCTGACTCTGGATTGATCGAGGTGAGTCCATCTCTTCTTCTGAAGCTATTGAGTACGCGACGCCTTCAACTGATGTGGTTTTCTTTTCGGACCTTGTATGAACCATCGGGTATCACAAATGTTCTCTTGGATATTGCTGATGCTCTCTGCAGGGCAGAACTGATGGTTAGGCTTCTGAAGGAAATTTGGTTTGGAGGAAAATATTTGTTGAGAATTTTGGTAGACAATTGAAATAATATCCCATTACTAGGGATTGAGTCGTCGCTGGGATTACGACAATTGCGTTGCTATTCTTTGCAAGATAAACAACTGGAAATATGCCTTGTTACCTAGGCGAGGTCGTCAAACCAAAGTGAAATATAAAATAAAGGAATTTTATTGAGGGGAAAAACATGATTTCATCAATAATACACTTGACAGAGGGGAGGGGGACAGACAATTTTCCACCACTCAGGATAATCAGAGGACACTCGAGGACCAGGATGCTTGCTCTGCTAGCATCCTGGTCATCATTTTCTTGAACATGACGTACATTTGGGGATCGATGCCATCATCCACCTGCCGACCCTGACTCTGGATTGATCGAGGTGAGTCCATCTCTTCTTCTGAAGCTATTGAGTACGCGACGCCTTCAACTGATGTGGTTTTCTTTCTGGACCTTGTATGAACCATCGGGTATCACAAATGTTCTCTTGGATATTGCTGATGCTCTCTGTAGGGCAGAACTGATGGTTAGGCTTCTGAAGGAAATTTGGTTTGGAGGAAAATATTTGTTGAGAATTTTGGTAGACAATTGAAATAATATCCCATTACTAGGGATTGAGTCGTCGCTGGGATTACGACAATTGTGTTGCTATTCTTTGCAAGATAAACAACTGGAAATATGCCTTGTTACCTAGGCGAGGTCGTCAAACCAAAGTGAAATGTAAAATAAAGGAATTTTATTGAGGGGAAAAACATGATTTCATCAATAATACACTTGACAGAGGGGAGGGGGACAGACAATTTTCCACCACTCCGGATAATCAGAGAACACTCGAGGACCAGGAAAAATAGTAAGATTGACAAAGGAATCCCAGCCATGTCTGGCAGAATGGTATGCTCCAGACCATTGATCTGATGTGAGATCGAATTCTGGCAAGACCCCCGATAGTGGACGAATCTCTACACATTTTTGCCTCTGAGAGAACTGCCTGACGCACCGCTCTAGATGATAGTATGCGCAGAAGAACGGGCCAAGTAGTCTGAATCGCTTGCCGTAAGCGTAAGTATATCTGGGAGGTGATTCCTGACGATCAAAGTAGTCTCATACGACTTCTTCCTCCTGAAGGTTGTCGATCAAGAACCAGTATCGAGCAACTGGAAGAAGCTTTTCACCATTATATCTGAATGAACTGGCTCGGGCGGGCACATGCCGGAGGAACCAAGATTGTAATGCGTAGGTGCACCCTTCGACTAGAATAGATTCTCCAAGTGTGGAACGGGTCAACCCTCGGTATAGAAAGGCGAGTGCAGCCATGGCTATCGAGAGGCGGCTGGTCTGTCGACTCCCCCACCTTCGCAGAAGTTGAACTATCCTGATATCTATATAATTCCGTCCATCGGGAAAGAAAGCCAATCCCACCGTGCACAGAACCATTGCGTGCTGAATTCTCTCTCGAGCTGTCCTGGACAACGAGCTGACTTCCACAAATGTCCCATACTGTCTGTAGATTTCGAGCAGGTCCACATATTCATTTCCATCTTCTTCAATCAGAGGCCAAGACTTGCGTCCCGTCATGCGAGCTAAGGCATCTTTAGGGTCCAGACCCTTGACGTTAATAAAAAACAGTTTCTCCAATGGATCTCCAGGCTGACCGGCTGGCTCGGGCAATCCCATGATTTCTGAAAATTCATCCATCAGTATTGTCATCTCGCCCCACGGAAACCAGAAAGTAGAAGTGCTCGGATTCCACCGCTCTGCTAGTGCATGGATCAAGTTGTCGTTGACTGTCTGCTTTCCCACTGCGGACGCCAGTTCCAATCCACACTCGTCCAGATGGTCCAGAAACATACGAGAGAAGTTCTTGAACCATGAATAGTACCACCGGGGAAAGAAGGATCCGGTGCTGAGGACTCGCTGTTCGAGAAGACTTTGTCGCACCTCGTAGGAGATGTGACCCTCAGGGAAGACTGAATCAAGCTGACTGGATGCCATCGGATTGGAAGACATGGAGATTGGAATAAGACTTGGAAAAATACAGGAAATTTGAGGAAAACGCAGGTAGGATAAAAATAAAGTAGGAAATTCGAGATCCAGAAGACAGGAAAGATGGGAAATCACCTGGAGTTTTGAAGGAAATTAAGGGAAATTTGAAAAATCGTCCAGGGTTTGATGAAATATGAAGAAATAAATGAAGTATTTGGAAAATCATTCAAGGTTTAAAACATGGACAGTACATGGACATAGATTGAGGAATTTTGAGAAAATCGTCCAGTATTTTAGAAAATTGGGGAAAATATGGAAAATAAAAATGAAATAACACATTCAATCAAATTCTGCATAAACAAGTATGCACAAACAGCATTCCCTAAAAGCTTACTCTAGATGCACAAATTTTGAAATGGCTGTAGGACCTTAATCCTAACTCTAAGGTTCAGATCATCTGTGTCCAATCATGCTATGCCTATATACTCAAGCTAAGGCTTGATGTACGTGGCATAAAATCAATTTCTCCGGTTCTAGGTTCAAGTTTTCCAACATCCTTGAGCACCTGCCGATATACGTTGGACTATGGCCCTTGGTACGTGGCAGGGGGGTTTTCACCCAAATAGGTGACCCAGTTGTGAGGCTCTGTCCCGAACTATGGTTCTGGAAGAGAGCCCAGCAACGTGAAGACCGGGACAATATAAGTGGGGTGGAGCACATGCAATCAAATCAGAAGGCTCTAAAACCTAAAGAGATAGAGATTTTGAAAAATTTGAAGAAGCAAGCATTGTTTTCATATAATTCCTAAATTGAGGAGTGTTGTATTAGACCTAAGTCTATGTGAGCATGAATAATTCTCCTCAATATGGTCCTACCAAACCATACCTAGTCTATATGCATTCCATGTCAGCTGGGTTCAAGTCTAGGCTCCTAGGTTCACATGATATCATAAAGCAAAGCTGACATTCCATGGAAATTGATTTTGACAACTTGAACTAAGTTGAGCATTAGATTGATCAGGCGAAGACGAGTCCCATCACGGTCGCCAAACCTGTTATCATCGCAAAATTTTTAACTTTTGCAAATCAAACTGACCTTTGAAAAAGATTTTGAAAATAACTCGCCTCCGTTTTTAAAATGCGGGAAAATTCTGAAGAATGGGACTTGCCTGTCGGTACGAGGTTCAACCGTTCCTGCCACCTTTAATAGGGGTAATTGAACCAAGGATCAATCTTATGCTCTACTCTATTCAACTTGTCTAAATCATATTCTAATTTCTAAATGCACATAGAATCAGGCATGTGCTATGAATTTTCAGAAAATGCACATTTTGAAAACATGATGTTTGCTTTGAATGATTGAAATATTTAGAATAGGTATCACATGGAAAATCGTGAATTGGGATTTGAAATATACTTCTGAGAGAAATCGATTTTGAGGAATCCTTGACATTTGGTGAAAATCGATTCTGAGAAACTTGGTTTCTCTGAATTCAAACTTTGAAATTGAAATTCTAACTTAGAAAATTTGAATTTGGAACTTGGGAAATACTTGAAATATTCTTTGGCAAATCCATATTTTGAGAAAATCGATTTTTGAATAAGACTTAGAAAGATTTTGATTTCTCTAACTTCAAACTTTGAAATTGACTGCATAACTTGGAAAATTGAGTTTATGAACTTGAAAAACACTTGAAATATTCTTTGAAATTCAATGCTTTTGGGAAAATCGATTTTGCTATAAGACTTAGGGGATTTTGAGAAAATGAACTTCTTTGAATTGAGATTGGAATTGGCAAATGCATGAAATGAATGAATATGGATTTGAGGAATTGAGAAATACTTTTTGTATTTTTGAGAAATGCAGTGCATTTTTTAAGTTAGCCTAAGAGTGTAGGCTGAATGTGGCTAATGTGAAGATCATAAATCTAAGTATCATTAGTATTCTGACTATGGCCATAAATACAAATTCCACCAAGTTTATAAACTTTATAGAAGCTAGTGCACGTGCTATTCGTGTAGACCATGGTGAATTTGTAAAAATATGCATGAATCATCATCCATCACACATTAACATTATTAAAAAAAATAAACTATATGCAATGCTGCCTAAGCTAAGCAGGAAATGTAAATTCTTATTCCAAAGTTTAATTACAAGTTACATCACTATTGAAATTTAAATACATGAAAAATAAAGTCTTCAATGTACCTGCAAAACTAGAAAACTTTGCTAAGTAATGATATGTTGGCTTTTCTAGATTTATCCAGTAATATCTAAAAATTACTGGATTTTGCTAGATATAAGCCTTTTCCATGATTCCCTTAAATCAAAATTGATAAATTATGAAATAAAATTGAATAAATATGAATATGAGATATGGAATTTCGAAATTGGGGTCCAAATGACCAAAATACCCCTAATAACAAGACTATGGCCTTGAAATTAGGGTTTTTAGAAAGATATTTTGATAAAATGCAAGTTTTGAAATTTGAATGGAATAAGTTAAGCTAAATATGATGTGACATGCTTAAATATGTGAAAATTAGGGTTAGGGATTTCGAAATTGAGGTCAAATGACCAAATTGCCCCTGATAGCAAGACTATGGCCTTGAAATCAGGGTTTTTAAAAATAGATTTTGGTAAAAACTTAGGTTTTATGCACTAAATGAAATCAAATAACTACAAAATTAAACCTAAAGTATCCTAAGATGCTTATGAACATAATAAAACCCTAAAACTATATGCTTATGCACCAAAATCCAATAATATCACTAAAAAATATGATTTTAACAGTGTTTTTGGATCTTTCAAGAACCCGGTTTTGCAATTTTATTAATTCAGAGATCAAATGGATTCCAAAATCCATAAAAGTTGGTACCTGCACTATTTATAACCCTAATGTCGAATTGGAATTATAAAAATAATTTTTTGACATTGAATTAATCCGAAAATTGCATTAAACCCTCAAAATATGCTATTTTTGACCTAATTCACCAACCAGTTTCAATCCAAGACCTGAACCAGGTGTCAAATCTCCATGAAAATCCATGAAATTTTACAGAGACTAACTAAGAAGAAAAACAAAGATTTCCTAATTTACAGATCGGGAAAAGCATCTCCGGTTAGGGAGAAACCCTTCCGGCAATCTGAGCTAAAATATATCACTCTTAACAGGGATTAAAACGGCTACTTCAGATTGACAATACAGACATAAATAGCAATCCTAAACAAAAATCTCTGAAATTTTAGTGGTGAATAGTAGATAGAAAAATAATAATACTCACTTTTTACAGATTATGAATTGGATCTGTGGTTTGGGATTTATGACTAACACAAGTCTGATTAGGGTTTTGGTAAACCCTAACGAGTTTTAAATTTAAAAACAGATTCTCTGAAAGGGGAAAAATACTAAACAGTGATCAAAAAATTTCACAGTTTACTCAATGTGAATCCATAGCACTTTACAGATCAAAAATCGGATATAAGATGAGAGAAATATCATCACAGCAAGTTACCTTCTTGATTTTAACCACGATTTTAAAGCTTTAAAAACCCGATTTGATGTCTGATTTTTTTGACAGGGTTCCCGAGATCCAAAACCTCTAATTTTTCTACAGTAACTCAATAACTCATGCATGCACCACATATAAAAAAATCAGAAATAAACAATGAGTACTTCAATCCAAAATAACATTATTTTTACTGTTCTAAACCTAAAACACACAGAAATTTAAGAAACTTGGAAAACCATGCATTAACTAATGTAAATCAATAAAATAAACCATAAAACAGTAAATAAAAATTATTTCTATGCTATAGAACGTAAAACAAACATGAATAAACCATGAAAATAAAATAAAAACAGGGAATCAATGGCTGGAATTTGATATCACCTTTAAAACATAGATTTAACCCATTAAAAGGGTAAATCATATATTTTATTGGTTAATAATGTAAAGAATCATATTAAAATCAATTCTAATGGATTAAAATCCCTGTAAATCATCCAAAACAGGGTTAGATCACCTTCTTGGATCGTTCTTGCTGATTCTTGATAGTTCTTGAGGTGAAACCATGGTTGGATCTTCATAAGGAGGGGTGTCCAAGCCTAGATCTAGGTTTAAATCATTAAAAACACTAAATAAAATATTAAAAAATGAAGAAATTATTTACCTTGGAGTTGCAGCAATGGAGGAAGGCTGGAGAGGAGAGAGAAGCTCCAAGAATCCAATAGGAGGTGGCTGGAAAAATCATCCCCCATGGGGCCTCTTTATAAAGAAAAATTTTTTTAGGTTAAAAAATCAAGTTTTCTAAAATTTTTGGACTCTCTAAGGGGGGGCGATTTTTGGGTGGAAAGACCTAACTACCCCTAGCCTAAATTATCTAAACTAATGCCTAATTAACCCCTAAACTTTCCTAAAAAATCCCCAAATGTAATGCCACTTGGCATTTTCTACATTTGGCTTTTTAAAACACCTTTAAAAACCTTTTAAAAACACTAGTTTTAAAAACTAACTTTCAAAATGAGTTTTTCAAAATGGTTTTGACTCTTCTAAACCTCTAATATTAACCAAGACATCAACTAACCCTAGTCTAGCCCTAACTGACTTGAATATGGCGCCACCCCGAGTGGGCCCTACTTGAGTTTTTTACAAAAAGATGATTTTAAAACTTGAAATTGAAGGAGTTTTCAAAAGGATTTTCAAAAGCAATCTTAAAATTAGAATTTTTGAAATGACATAGGGTTATAACTGAGTTAGAATTCCTCTGGATATGGTGCCAACTGAGTGGGTCCACATCGAGTTTTGGAAATTTTGAAATAAACACTGAAAATGGCTTTGAAAAAGGGTTAAAATTGACATTTGAAATTCAAGATCTTTGAAAATAGGGTCTCAAGCGAACTGGAACTCCGAGTTAGAGTCCTAAACTCTTGGGACTCTGAGATTTTAAATTTTAGAATTCAAAATGTAAATTTTTTTGAAAGATTTTATCAAGAAATGATGAAATAAGTCAGAAAATACAGTCAGGGTTAGACTCCTAACTCGACCGAACTCTAAAATAGAGTCCTGAACTAGCTGGACTCTGTAAAATGACCTAAATTTTGAAAACAAACGGAAAAGATTGAAAAATGGAAGTAAACAGACTTCAAAACAGATTTTTGACTGGATTTGGACTCTGGGACAGAGTCCTGATTGGACTGAAACTTTCAAAAATTTGAGAAATTTGATGAATAGAGGAATTCAGAAGCGACACCACCTCAATGGGTCTCATCTGTGAATTGAAATCGATTAAAATTTGAATTTGAAATGAATCCAGATTGTTTTCTGAGAAAATATTTCGAAATATAAAGTCCTGGGGTTGGAAAATGACAGAGTATTGAATAAAAACCCAGGTTTTCAAATTGATTTTGAAATAAAAGCTTTAAAATTCAAGTCTGGATTGAATGTTTTGAAAACAGGAATGCTGGATCTCGAAAATGAGATGTAATGACATGTAATGCCATGCAATGCAATGAAATGGTATGCCGAATGCATGCAATGATATGCAATGACACATGAAATATACAAACACTGGATGAGGGTGAAAATTTGGGGTGTTTACAGGTAGGGGGCGGAGCCCGCCTCAGATCTGTTTTCTGATAGGGGGCTCTCCCCCCTGCCTCAACCCCTGCCTTTGTTATTTTCTATCAGGCACACAGTTAGAGGGGTGGAGCTCTTGTTACTATTTTTTTGAAGTGTTTATTAACTTTATTTACATATTTTCTATTCACTTTTCACTTTTCAGATATAATGGCGAGTTCTAGTGGTGTCAATAGAGTTGGTTCAAGTTTAACTCTGAATTAGAAGTTTCTTAACCACTTTGGAGGCTTGTGACAAAAGGGATAAAAAGCTAGTGGTGATAGTGGTGGGAATGTGCAGTTTCATTGTAATTTATGTATGATTGTTTTCACGGGTTCTTATACGCGTGTGAAAGCACATCTTTTGCATATTCGTGGTCAAGGAATTAGGCAATGTTCTGGGGTTGATAAAGACTTGTTAAAGCAATTAAAGAAAGAACAAGAGGAAGCTGAAAAGAAGAAAATTGCAGAGATGAGAAGCGATTCGAGTTTTTGAAGAAAAGAAAGATAGAAGGCAATAAAACAATACAAGGATCATTCAAAAACATGGCAAGAGCAGAAATTGATAAAAAGATTGGTCGATTCTTTTACTCAAGCTCAATTCTTTTTAATGTAGCTAGAAGTCCATACTGGAAAGATATGATTACATCTTTGACTAATTGTAATTTGAGTGGTTATATGCCTCCTAGTTCAAAAAAACTAAGAACAGTTTTTCTTGCAGAGGAAAAAAATAGAATTGAAGACTTGTTAGAGACCAAAAAATTTGCATGAAAACGTCATGGAGTGTCTATTGTTTCTGATGGGTGGACTGATATACAAAGGCGTCCACTGATAAACTTCAATGCTTACTCACTTAATGAGCCAATCATTTTGAATACTCTTGATGCATCTGGGGAGTATAAAGATGCTGAATATTTAAAGAGATTATTTGTTGAAGTGATAAAAGAAGTGGGTGAAGAAAGTGTGGTGCAAATCATTACTGACAACGCTTCAGTTTGCAATCGTGCATGAATGAATTTGGCAAGTGAAGATACGTATTCACATATTTTTTGGACTCCTTGTGCAGCACACAGTTTAAATTTGGCACTTAAGAGTATATACAATCCATCAAAAGATAATGCACATGCACATGAAATGTGTTTATAGATTGAGGAAATAGAGCATGATCGAAATATTAGAAATTTTGTTATAAACCATCATCATGCCCTTTCTATATTTAATCGGCATTCTGATCTCAAGTTACTGAAAGTTGCTGAAACTCGTTTTGCTTCTCATTGTTATGATGCAAAGAATTAAGCAACTCAAGAATGCATTGATGATGATGGTGGCTGATAAAGATTGAGATTTTTATCGCACTGAAGATGATGTTAAGTCTCAAGCTATCAAAAAATGCATCTGTGATGATTTTTGGTGGGATAAAATTACACATTTTGTTGAATTTACAGAGCCTATTTGAGAAATGTTGAGAGAAGTTGACAGAGATATACCCATGCTTCATAGAATTTATGAAACGTGGGACAATAAGATTGAAAAAGTTCAAAGTATCATTTTTAAACATGAGAAGAAAGATGTACTTGATGATTCAGAATTTTACAATTATGTATATTCAATTTTAGTGAGAAGATGAGATAAAAGCAATACACTTTTGCATTGCATGGCACACTCTCTCAATCCAAAATATTATGCAAAAAAATGGTTGACAACAGGTGTTGGTCGTGTTTTTCCAAATGAAGATCCTGAGATATCAAGGAACAAAATGATATATTTGGGAAGACTTTTTAATGATCCTCACATGTTTAAGGTTGTAAATAGTGAGTTTGAAAAGTTCTTTACTGGAAGATTTGATTCTTTAGCAACACTCATAGCAAGGGACAGAGAAGATCCCCTTAATTGGTGGGCAACATATGGATCAGATACACCAAATCTGCAACGTCTTGCAATGAAGTTGTTATCCCAACTTGCTACATCATCGTGTTGTGAAAGAAATTGGACTCACATATGTTCAAATTCACAACATTAAAAGAAACAAACTCATTAGTAAAAGAGCAGAGGATTTGGTTTATGTTCACTCTAATCTACGATTAATTTCTCGTCACACCAAAGATGAGTATATGTACTTTTTTTTCTTTTGTATTCAAAGTTCATATTTAAATATTTATATTCAAAGTTTGAAGTTAGATACTAAGTTAATCATATTTTGATGTAGTTGTGAACCATCTAAGTATTGAGATGTAAATCCAAAAGATTTTGACTTGGAGGGAGAACATGATTTGCATACTCTCAACATGGACTACCTCGATCTTGTTCTTCCCTCTAATTCAGACGATGAGGCAGATTTATGATAAGTTTTGTTGTTATCACACTCACAAGCTTCTTTATGTGTTATATTTTGGTAAGTTTGTGTTGTTACTTCAATAGAATTACTTTTTTATTTTTGCTGTAAAATTTACAATCTTATTATTCATTTATTGTTATATATATAATTATATATATATTTTTAAAATATATATAGCCGAGTCCCCGTCTTCAAAATTTTTGAAATTGTGCCGCACCCGTACCTGCACCCGTACACGTACCCATACCCGTACCCGCACCTGCACCCATGTGACATAGGATGTAACCTAATCAGACTTGGAGTTGGATGAAGAGATGGGTGAGAAAAGCCTTTAGCAAGCCAGATCTTATCAGCGTAATTTGTGTGTGTTGGTTCTGAACCATGATGCCATATGGTGATGTGCACTATTGTTTGCATGAATATAACCAGCAAATGTTAGATGTACCCCCCACAGACATGTTCAACATAGTTTATTTACTATATTATGAGGTTTTATCATGTCTAATATACCATAATCATAGTCACAGTTATATATATATATATATCGTGTGATAATATCAGGTGCAGAAAAGAAAGAAGAAAGGAAGGAAAAAAAGGAGGGAAGAAGGAAAGAAAACTGTTTTTCCTAGTTTTTTTTTTTATTTTTCGCATTTTATTTTTAAGTTCATAGATTTTCCTGGGATTGATTGAAAAATATATAATATCCTGATATTTTGCCTTAGCCGAGATATAGCCAAGACCGATATTTGTGACTATGATTATAATACAGTTTCAAAGATGGTGAAAAAACGAAGGCTCACAATTCATAAGGATAAAAAATGGTCTAAAATATCCTATTAAAATAAACTTTAATGCATAAAATGGAAAATAGAACATCCTAAACATGATCCAAAGGTTAGTTTTTGCTTTTAGAGGTTAGATCTGTGTAAAACAAGTGTGTACCACCATAAGTTATGGTGGTTCAGTACCACCATAGAAACACCATATCCATATACATATGTACACACGTGTACATGCATATATATATACACACCATTGTCACCGATATCGCTGATATTTTGAATATATCGTGATATTATCGGCAATTTCAAGCTTGCCGATAATATTGGGAATATATCGTGATATTTTCAAAATATCAGCAAATAAAAAATATCATGATATTTTTGAGTTTTTTTTTAAAATTAAATTTGCATTTCCTATTTTTTTGTTTCTTTTATATTTTAAAACCTTTAAAACATGTTTCTTTATATTTTTGAAAGAAAAATAATACAAAACTTATTATTTTCTTAGGTTTTTTTGTTGTTATTTATATTTTTTTCAATTTTTTAAACTCCCATGATTTTCCCAAGATATTCCCAAGATTTATCAACTTTTGAAAATCTCTCCGAGAAATACCCTCGCTGAGAAATTACCTTTAACGATACAGGTGACTATGATACACACACATTTTAAGCCAGATACTATGTTGGATTTGGATTAGGATATAAAAAACTGAAAGATAGTCTGTTCTGATTAGCTAATTGGATATTGAAATTTATACTGAATCCCTCTAAATGGATTTAAGCCAGTTGAATATCCAACCCTCACATCCTTAAGCGACATCTGCATAAGACCTATTTAAATCTTTAGCCCTGTTTCTTCCAAAACCATCCTAGTGCCATGTTTATTTTGGCCAGGCTACACTTCACCCCATGGCAAAGGCTTGGCCTGATTGCCTAGGCATGGGCCCATCAGTTTCAGGCCCAAGCTAAGTCTGTCCTGCACCATGTACCCAGCTCAATACCCACCCCTTCTGGAAGAAAGAGACTGAGGTTGGGTCAGATGATGCACTTTGGTTTGACCCAACACCATTAGAGATTGGAAATCTTTAGAAACATGTTTCTATTCTACTTGACCAGCACAATGAAATTTCTCTTGTATCTATGTCCTTCAAAGCAATCAGAGAGTTGATGAAATGGCGAACTTGGATTT
Organism: Nuphar pumila; assembly: GCF_984573655.1. Lineage (NCBI taxonomy): Eukaryota > Viridiplantae > Streptophyta > Magnoliopsida > Nymphaeales > Nymphaeaceae > Nuphar > Nuphar pumila. The sequence goes on along the minus strand of NC_143261.1, from coordinate 59,315,804 downwards.
TATGGTGACATATTTACTATAAATCCCCATTGATTTCATACAATTTATTTTTCATATATTTTTTTCCTGAAGGTGGTAGTATTATAACTTTATCTACTTGTATAGATGAGGTGTATTATAGTTGTCTTAGAACATAGGAATATAATTTTAACTTTATAACCCTAACCTTGTTTCCTTATTCTATAATTGTAGTAATATTTTATTTCCAGTTCCTATGATCTAGCATATATCTCATAAACTCCAAACAAAGGGTTTATATGATTGACAATAGAAACTTTAGAAAGTCCTTCAATTGTTTAGGAGTTGCTTCTCGCTAATAAAGCCAGATGATGCGGATAGATGGATATGTGTTTTGACTTTTGAGCTTCTCTTGATTCCTTGGGTTCTGGAACAATTTAAAAAAACGTGGCATGTTTAAGTCATTTTTAGTTTGAACGACCATCCCTGCTTAATTAGTGTCTTTGGGCTTTGTGACCCATGACTTGCAATTAGCAAATTCAGTGACTGTGGGATCAACTTTGTAAACATCTTCAAAAACTACTTCAAATAACCAGGATTAACTCATTTTTTTCCAATGTGAAGTTTGAACGCTTTTTTTAGCCATCTACTTTCTTTGATGATGATGCCATCTTATCATTTTAAGAAAAAGTGAAATTTGGATATCAGAACTAGCTTAAATGTCTTATAGTCAAAGAGCTAGGCAGTGCACACGTGCCAGCTTGCTGTGTGGCTCAGAAACACACAAAATAAATTTTCAAAATGAAAAGATTGATAAAAGGCTTTCAAGATCTAGAAATTTTCTGAAATTATATGTTTTAACATTGTATGCAAAAAACAGTTATAGTATAATATGAAATTCAAGGTGGCTGTAATGTTAAGATTAACATCTTACACCATTACAAGATGTACGCTAATATTAGTAAAAATTGTGCACCTACTTGAGCACAAGATGGCACTGTGACATGCACCCAGGAAAGCAAACCGGCATATTTAACATAATATGAAAATCCATAACTCTGTAAATACATTTGTATGTGATGTTGATTGTTGAACAGAACCCAGGAATTCAAATAAAAAAAAGAAAGAAAAAGTTTCAATCACAAACATAACTTGCTATTCTCTGTCTTTATAGACTTTTTTTTATTAAGATCAAGCATACTTAGAAGCACCTAAGTGATGTTTACATGAGGTTTCCTGAGCATGACTTTTATCGCCTAGTACTAGCACGTAGATAGCCTTCCCAGTCAGTAAGCTGGCCTCACAATATGGGTATAGGCAGGGACCCATGTGAAATATAGATATTGTATTGATCTCATTTCTAAATCTTTGTCATTTTATTTCAGCACCATGAAATGTTCATTATCCAAAGTTATATTTTTTTACCAATTTGTCTCCTTTCACTTTATTCAACTAGAAACAGTTCTTTTACTTGTTTCCTGAAGTTACTCTTTGCGCTATTAGTTCAGAGCCCCGAGTGCAACAGAACTAAATCCTATAGGTTCTTTCACTAAAAGGTAAAGGAAAAAGTCCCTTTAGATAGAGACTCTTCAGAAAAATGATCACCACCTCTTTGGGTGTGCAAAGGCTAGTTCCTTTGTTCTTGTGCTGTTGTGCATGGCCAATGGATAATGTTGTATAGATTGGACGATCAATTACTTTCTTGTGCCACTGAGAAGACATTGGTGTAGATTTGGAAATGGTGGGTAATGACTATTTGGAGGCTTCTCAGAAGTAAAAGAAATACATGTTACTGTATGGATGGATTTATCTCACATGCAAGTTTATCACCTCCAATCACAAGTCATAAGGTCTTGGACCTTCATGGCGTGGCCTCATTGCTCTTTCAGGTATTTTTTATAATGTTTTCCTTTAGCACAAACCCAAGTATTGTGTCATGAAGGTTATAGAGGGTGTGGTTCTGCTCATCATGACAGAAATTGCATATATAAAGGGTTTATTGTGGGCAAGTTGTGGGTGACACCAAGCTTACAGAATTTAATTATTATTTCATGTATGTGAAAGTTGCAAGTGAGAAAATTTACCACAGTGAAGATAATGATGCTACACTTGTTAATTTGCCACTAAAAGAAGTCTGAAGTTTTTATAGGATGAATTCCATGTGCATGAGCATTATTTTGCATTCTCAAGTGTGTTTCACTATGTTTCAGACCACTATCTGATTTGATATAGATCAGCTATGGGCGATTTCACAATTTCATCGGCCAACACTGCTGGGATGTATATTATGTTAATTATTGGAACTATTGCAGCATGGTTTGATGTTAATTGGAAAACCAACAACTTCTCTAGTTTCCTCTGCCCTGCTCTCATTCATGTTCTTATGGAATCAAGTCATTGAACCTAGAACGGTTCTTACCCTTCTTGAGAAATTCACTGTGATATTGTTGTTTCCCAAATATAGTGAGTGTTTTGCCTATTCTCCACAATTTTCTGCTTATCTGTTCATAATTGTGGTTGCAATTCTGTTTGTACACGAGATCCATATTTCTCTATCTTCTTTCTAATATTTTACATATTTTTCAGGATGGACTAAGGAAAATACAAGATTGGCAGTATGTAAACTGCCTTGAACTTTGGGTTAAGTTTGTATGTGCTAGCATCAAGGAACATGATCTTCAGAGTTTGCTATACTTGGCAATTCAGATGATAAATGGACTTGCCCATATGTTGCCTGGACCTCGTTTCTTTCCTTTGAGGCTAAAATGCATCCATTTGTTGAATAAGCTTTCACATTCTAGTGGCGTCTTCATTCCTGTGGCTTCTTTATCTCTAAGCTTTCTAGAATTTGGGGAAGGTGGCAAATCTGATAATAGTGCTCCAAAATATTTTAATTTTTCAAGTATGTTGAAGGTTGGTTCAAGTGGAGAGACTACCTCATCAGTTTTCAGGATCTTCACTGTCTCGGCTCTCTGCTTTACTTATTAGTTGGTTACTTGTCTGACAGGTGCCAAAACAGCTACTGAAACTGAAAGCATACCATGAGCAATGTGTACGCTCTGCAGTTGAAACACTTTCAGAGCACTTTTCTCAATGGAGTTATCATGTATCTTTCCCTGAGTTGGCTTTTGTTCCACTCGTCAGCTTTAGAAAGTTTTGCAAAAAGACAACCAGTGAGAGCCTCAGACGTCTTGTAAAGCCATTCATGGATCAGGTAAATATTTTTGAATATGCTTACATGTTTGACTTTGCGATAGCACGTGCTCAGAGTTGTGTTTTTTATCTGTAAATTGATTTTCTTTTGACCAACAATGTGAAACATTGCTCAGGGAATCCTTAGTACAACTAACTTGGGCTGACAGAATCTGTGTCACAAGGTTGCACCTACCCCTGACCACAATCCAAGTGCATAAGGTGAAGGGGCTCTGAACTTGGGGCAAGGGCACTTTGCTTCAATTCTACATCTACCCTTGCCACAATTCAAGATCATATGAGGATTTTGTACCTACATTTGATTATGTGGAACCAGCCCTGTCCACTTCATGCTGCTGCCACCTGAACAACCTTAAATTGAATGGTCTAAGCTTAGAAGCCTGTAGTTCTAATGAAAGATTTGTTGGTTCGAGACAAGAAAAAAAATTGATGACCAATGCCGGTGTTTCAAAACCTAGCAAGCTCAGAACCCATCTTAGGATGCAGGAAGTGTAGCCAAACTTCTCTAGGTTTTTGCCTAGAGTTAGATGGACTTGGAAAATCCAAGACCCACCAATTTGGATTAACAAAACAACCAGCCGGGACTGAGTTATCCACTTGGCGCCAAGTGACACAATCTTGTTCAATGAATCAATATCATGGTGATAGGCTTAATCCTATCCATTTGGATTATGGTTATAAACATTATTTTATACTAATGAAGAAGCAGTTCCCAACATCTCTTTTTTATTAGACGGGGAAAACCTGGCCCAGTCTGGAGACTTGGCCCAGACCTGGTTGTCTATCCAGGAAAAAATCCTGTACAGCTACCCTGCCTCATGAACAGTACTGCTGTTAATATATATATATATATATATATATATATATATATATATATATATATATATGTAATCATGTATATATATATATATATATATATATATATACATGATTACATATATATATATATATATATATATATATATATATATATATATATATATATACCCGATAAAGGGTATTTCTGTAATTCTGCCCATTAGGGGCATTTCAATCTTTTTACTTTTCTTTTATTTTCTTTTTCTTTTCTCTTTTCTTATTTTTTATTTTTCTTTTTTTGATTGTAAAATGCATTAAATGCATTGCATTGGGGGTCTCTGTTAAATTATGTATATAAATATATATATATATATATATAAATATATATATACATACGTATATATATACATATATATATATACATATTTCTTTTTTTGTTTTCTTATTTCTCCAAATACCCAATAGGGGTATTTTGGTAAATCCCCATGTAAACTCTCCCCTTTTCCTTTTCTCTCCCTTTTTTACTTTTTCTTTTTTTCTTTTGCTTTTTTAAGACCACAAGGGGCCCCACTCATCTTGTCGTTGGGGCCCCAACGGTCATATTTTTGAGATACTTTTTAGGAATTGAGGTTGCCTATTCTCTCAGAGGATATATTCTCTCTCAAATAAAATTAGCTGCTAACATATGTGCTAGGTCAAAAGTTTTCGATAAAAAGGTGGAAACCTCAAAAGTCATAAATACAAAATTAAGACTTGAAGATAGTGTATTGCTTGAAGATTCTATTTCATATTATCAATTGATTGGATCTCTCACTTATCTCTCTATCACCCAACCTAATATCACTCATGTGTTCATGCAGCAAGTCAGTTTTAACATGCCCCTACCACATTGCACATGGCAGCAATTATGAGGATTGTGTGATACATTAAAAACACCGTTTCAAAAGAGCTTTTTTTTTTGTCCTCTTCATCATCTTTAGATCTAATTATCCGGGGTGGTAACCTAAATGATAGGTTTTTGTATTTTTTAAAGAGATTCGTTGATCTATTGGAGGTGTAAGAAACGACAAAAAATATCTTTATCTTCAGCTGAAGCCGAATATCAGGTAATGACTATGACAACAATGGAGCTTGTGTAGCTTAAAAGTCTTCTCAGTGATATGGAAATCATCATCTCAACACCTTCGAAGAGTTATGACAATAAGAGTGTAATCTACATTGCCAGCTACCATACCTTCCATGAGCGAATCAAACATATTAAGATGGATTGTCACTATGTTTGTGATGAATATCTAAGAGGAACTATTACGTTGTCGTACCAGTTGACAAATTTCTTCATCAAAGCTCTTTCCGCTCCTCGATTTCTCTTTCTCAGCAAACTTTCGATCATTTTCTCGTAAAGTTTGAAGGGGAGTGTATATATATATATATATATATATATATATATAAACAGTTTGCCCAATAAGGGCATTTTTGTCTTTTTGTATGTAATTATAGTTGTTTATTAGAAACAACTATTTTTTCATTTTCTTATTTTTGTCTTCATTTTCTTTTTTTATTTCTATTTTATCATGTCATTGGGCCCCGCTGTATAGAGTCGATAGGGGCCCCAACAGTAAAAAAATATGACCGAGGGAGCTCCCCAACGTCTCTATGAAAGGGAGCTCCCAATGGTCTCCCTCTTGTATTTGTATATAAATAGGGGAGTGTTCCCCCTATATTTTTTCATGGCTTCCCAAAGCACATTTTCAATAATATTTTATTTTTAATTGACTCTTTGTATTGTCCTTTAGTGGACTTTTGTCTATGCACTTTTGTGCTTGTCTATCTTCTTTGTAATTGTCCACTTATGTGCTTTTGCACTTTGCTTTTGTAATTCCACATACTTCATTACAACCGCTTGCATCAGCTTGCACACAGGCACATGACTGGTTTTGATCTTGAGATGTGGGATTAGCATCACTCCTCAATCCCACTCCGCTGACCAAATGCACACTCTGCTGCAGGGCCAACTCCCAGCATCTTACCCAAAATCATTTTAAGTATTTGTTGCTGATAAAATTAAAACAAATCCCTTTTGGTGTTTGTGATATGCACTTACACTTCAGCTATCTGCGACATTTCCTAGACTGGACCAGATTCCATGCAACACCCAAAATAATGTCCAAATGAAAGTAGCAGGATGATTTTTGAAACATCCTCTGTTGTGCTCTTTGTGACCAATGTTAAACTAATTAATGAAATAAGGAAAAGAAAATTAAACTAAAACATAGTCTTGGTTTTTAGTTGACATCAGTGAATATTTTAGGACTGTTTCATATTGCACACAGGCACATGACTGGTTTTGATCTTGAGATGTGGGATTAGCATCACTCCTCAATCCCACTCCGCTGGCCAAATGCACACTCTGCTGCAGGGCCAGCTCCTAGCATCTTACCCAAAATCATTTTAAGTATTTGTTGCTGATAAAATTAAAACAAATCCCTTTTGGTGTTTGTGATATGCACTTACACTTCAGCTCTCTGCGACATTTCCTAGACTGGACTAGATTCCATGCAACACCCAAAATAATGTCCAAATGAAAGTAGCAGGATGATTTTTGAAACATCCTCTGTTGTGCTCTTTGTGACCAATGTTAAACTAATTAATGAAATAAGGAAAAGAAAATTAAACTAAAACATAGTCTTGGTTTTTAGTTGACATCAGTGAATATTTTAGGACTGTTTCATATTGTAGTATATAATGGTATTCTACAGATGCAAACTTTGTAAGCAGGATGCACTAGTAGTGGATTTCGTGATGGACATATCATCTTCACATATTTTTTTTTGTATTAATATCATGCTCTTGAAGTTTCTGGATATCATAATCTGACATCAAATATTCATGAAAAGAGATGATGTCTGCTTTTTTCTTTTTCATTCAAGCTTAAATTATGGGAGAGTATGAAAATGAGCTTTTCTTGTAATTAAAGACTTGCCATCTTCTGCGCTCTTCAGCATTCGAGTATCAAATTAATTTGGCAATTCTCTCACCTTTTTCTTTTTCCTATGATATAGGTTGAGCAGAACATAGAATTTGTATAGAAAAAAAGGGATGAGATTGCTTTTTCTCCAAATGACCAAGCATCACTTGAATCTTTTCTCCAGGTGTGCTAGTGTTTCTCTTTTTTTTTTGTGTTTACTGGCCATCTTCTCTCACCAACTGTTCTAATATCTCTAGGATGAAAAGAGAAAAGGGAGTGCTCCTTTCCATAAGTATCATGCAAGGATTGTTGAGGGATCTCTTTCTAAAAAAGCAGAGAAGAAATCAAGGTAATTGATGGATTTTTGTTAGAAATCTCCAATAATTAATTAATTCTCTGCTTGGCTCACAAAGGCTTCAATATAATCACAAAACGATATATACCCGAAAAAAATGCGATATTTTAAAAATACTGCTAAAACCCTCACGATTTTTTGTAAGATTTTGAAATATACAAAAAAATCATGCTGCTTCATTTGATGGTGTGAACTTTTTTTTTGTCAGCAATCATTCAATGCTGAGCTGAGCTGGCATTGAATGGCGCATGTTAGGCAGCATTGAATGCTGACTACCGATGGCAATGGCTTTTCACTAAATGAAGGGGAGGCACCCTCGTTTTATATAGCAGCTGAGAGGGCCTTCCCTCCCCTACACATTTGGTATGGTACTATTCAAGTAGCCGATTAGACTCTAAACAACTTATGCATATTTTTTTAAAGGGAAACTGTGTTATATGTTGCATATCATTTAAACTTCCTTCACCCCATTGCTGAAACTACCTTATATTATATGGTATTTTGTAAATGCCTTTCACCCCATTGCTCAAAGTAACCTATGTTGTATAGTATTTTTGTAAACGCCCCTTACCTCATTTTCAAAATCTCTCTCTCTCTCTATATATATATATATTTATATATATATAAGGTGCTCTCAGAGCACCTACTCTCACCTAATAAAAGCTTCAAATTTTCAAAATCTGAGTGATTTTTTCGTTGATCAGACCCTATAGATATGATCTACAACTTTGCTTTCTAGTAGGAGGGAGTAGGTGTTCCCGGAGCATTACTCTATATTAATAATGATAGGGTGTTCCCACCTAGTAGAAGCTTCAAATTTTCAAAATCTGAGTGCTTTTTTCGTTGATCAGACCCTATAGATATGATCTACAGTTTTTATTTAGTGGAAAAAAATGTTTGGATCATGTTATTATGTCATACATGTAGTTTTTTTTAAGATCTTCAAAAATCAATGGCTCACAAGGTACCAAAATTTTATGACTAAAAAAGCCTATTTTGAACATGATCCAAAAAATGATTACTATCAAATACACTGTTTTAAGTACATCTATAAGATCTGATTGAGAAGATGCAACCTACAAATATGATTTCTAGTAGGTGCTCCGGGAGCACCCTAGGATTGGTCTATATTAGTAATGAATGTATACATTTTCAACTTACAGAGATTTTCCTGCGGAAAACTCACTTTTTAACCTGAGAATGAGATTTGTAACTGTGATACCCAGGGTGTGCATCCCTTGCTTTAAGCCCAAGCATCAAGCTCCCTGGAGGGATTTTATGTGCTTGGGAGTGGGCCATACGGCAGAGCATCAATCTCTACCGGGCCCCACCACCTGAACTGGGGTTTCCTCTCAAAAAATATAAAAAGGCAATTCTCTGCCTGCCAACTAGAATTTTTGCTGAATAAATTCATCTTACTCTGGTGGTTGTCAACTTGGTATTGCAGCATTTTGGAAGAGCCGGCTTCAAATTCTATTGAAGTTACAGAGCTTGTAAGTGGAATGAAAAGGTCAGGCAAAGGGAAAAGAAACTTGAATTTAAATTTTCCGAGTAAGAAGAAGAAACATAGAACATGAGTGTGCATTCCGTATACCTTTTTAACCATCGTGTTTTTCATTATTGTTTAATATTGAATGATAATAACTGGATTAGTTTTATTTAGTTTTAGTCATCTAAATTCTGTACATGCTGACGAAGTTTTTGAGGGCTTATATGATGAAATAATTCCACTGGAGATCCGGATAAACGACAATTCATTGAAAGGTTTAGTGCATGCTTGATATTGACTGATCTAATTTATCAAGATATTTGTGCATGAGCAAGTGACTTTTTAAGTGTTGCTGTTTCCAATTAGGAGATTCAATTCATATCAGCAGATTCACATCGATTTTAACATAAGGATATGTACTTCATGCAAGATTGATTGGCCTAGTTGTTTCCTCTCATTTGATCATTTGACTAGTCACCTCCTCTGTAGATGTTTTTAGTTTTTTTAGTATTTTTTAGACCATTTAATTTCCTTTTTAGGCCGTAGATGCCGTTTGACTCAATTATTGGCTGTTGGGATCGAGTCTATAATAACTGAAGCCTATCTTTTATTCCTGTTATCCATCTCTCTCTCTCTCTCTATCATTTTTTAACCTAGTGTGAGTCCCTTTCATTTTATTAAAGGTGCTATCTTAAGTGATTTGTGCCAGGCAATTTAGTTGACAACACGTTGTAGATTAGACTCCATGAGCAGGCCAAGCTCAGTTGTATCCTCAAAGCCAAATTGTGTAAAGTTCATTGCACCAAATAATTATCAGAAGTTGGGCAATTTTCACTTTATAATTCTAGTCAATGTGTTGTATAATTAACACAATTGCTTCCTTGTTTGGGGTTGGTGATGGGGTTTGAACTGCTTTCTACTACCATGTTTTTTTTTGGTTTATAATTATTCATTGTGAACTCCTTATATACATAAAAGATATAAGACATTGGAATAATTAATTAAAAAAGATTGTAAATACAAAGAAAGAATTCATAAAACAACTTCTAATAAATATAGATTTTGTAAACCATCTGTACTATAATATAATGTTATTTGTGCTTTCGCCGGTTGTGGCCAATTTCATAAAAAATGATTGCACTTGTATTACCCAACATTTTTGTGTTCTGTTTTTTGTTTCTTCTTAAGGTATCTTGTTTTAGGATGCGCTTTAGGTGGTAAGACTGGAATAAGGTTTGGAGGAGTGATGTGAGATATTATCCGTCATTAGAAAAAATGAATAAGTATTATATGCAGCTTGATACGATTTAATAGTGTAGAACCTATCGTAGTAATCTTTTGATAACTTGTCTTCGTACAAAATGCACGTGATTATATGTTTGCACAAAATCTCGCTAACCTGTTACTCTCTACAAGAGCATGTTTGTTTTTTAAGATAAACATTGCAATTGTGAGAGTGATTGTAGGCTTTGTATCGACGATGAAGGCAATGCACTACTTGAACACATAGATTTCGTGCTTCTTTCTTACCATCGTCCAACTTTTTTTTACTTTAGGCACCACACATGTTATGGGTATTATTCTTTTGGTTTTCAAAAAGTTTCATCATCATGAGATAAAGTTTTTCAATAAGAGGATTTAGTGACTTGTCATGTATTGTGAGAATCCTCGCATTAAATCTCTTTACTATATTAGAGGTTAAGCGCTTGTACATTCTAGTTGAAAAGTATATGTTAGCCTAATGTTTTTCTTTTATGACCTTAGTTGCATACTTGTATGCATCTTCCCTTTGCTCCTGAATCTTTTTAAGAAAATAATTATACTTTTGTCTCGTGAGTGCTTTGGTTGTGCTTTACCAAAGTTGACCTAGTGATATTCCAAATTTATGTTAAAAGTTTTTCGTAGTGTTTTGTGTAAAATTCAACCTGACAATTTAGCCATGTATTGTGAGAATCCTAGCATTAAATCTCTTTACTATATTAGAGGTTAAGCGCTTGTACATTCTAGTTGAAAAGTATATGTTAGCCTAATGTTTTTCTTTTATGACCTTAGTTGCATACTTGTATGCATCTTCCCTTTGCTCCTGAATCTTTTTAAGAAAATAATTATACTTTTGTCTCGTGAGTGCTTTGGCTGTGCTTTACCAAAGTTGACCTAGTGATATTCCAAATTTATGTTAAAAGTTTTTCGTAGTGTTTTGTGTAAAATTCAATCTGACAATTTAGCCATGTATGGGAGAACATATTGTGTAGCTTTGTGTGCTTATTTGAGAACAAATTGTACTTTAACTTTGGGTATGTCATTGTATTAGTGTCTCAATTGTGCATTCACATGCATAAAAAACTACACCCATGATTCATTCGACTCGTTATCTATAATAGTAAATGCAACCGAAAATATTTGATCACAAGGATCAATACCATGGGCTGACAACAATATTTATGTATTTTTCTTTTAGGAATGTGTCATCTACCATAAGAAGTGGAGGGCTTTCTTTAAAAAACTGATCAATGCATGCACGAAAAGATACGAACATGTACATAAATCTATGTCGTCTATCAGTTTCAATGCACATTGTCGATCATCGGTTAGTCGTAATGACAATAGGCAAAAAGCATCTTGAAAAACTCTTCGAATAAACCATATAGGATCACCTTAGTCATTTCTCATTAATGTCATGCTTGTTTGTACGTAACCTTCATACTTTCCTTGCGACTAATGTCATTTAAGATTTCTTTTAGAGTTAACTTTGGGTTATCGTGTAAGTGTTCAAGAATAACACTTGAAATCCACTTAAAAGATATTTTTTTCACTACTACGTTGTCCAATGATCCACCACATGTATGCTCACTTTGATACTTCTTCACTTGAAAGAATGATGTTTTCTGCACCTTTGTTCAATGGATCCTCCAAGTGGAATGAACCATAGTCCGCAAGTTATTTCTCATGCATACTACAGTTACTCTGTTATTGCAGTTTTTCATAAATTTTATTTTATAGTTATTTCTTATCACATGATCTTTAAAAAATTATGATAGTGCTAAAGATTATTAAACCTTTTGTCGATAACAACTTCTCGATCTTTTGACTATATTGATAGCCATTGAAATCGTTCTATATCATTAAGTCTTTTGTTACACAGTTGCTCAAACAACTAAATTGACTTAACATCAATGATTGCCAATTGCTCTTTATTGAAATAATATTCATTGAGCAATAATGTAAAGTTTATAAATTTCTCAAAATTTTTAAATAAATAAAAGATTTTTTTTTGTGAATTATTTTGGTATTTAACTTTGATTAAATATCATTTTTTAGCAAATTACTTAGCTAATATTGATTGATTAATTAGCAGTTATTTATGGATAATATTTTGGCATTTATTGAAGTTATTTGATATTTAATTGGGCAGTTATGAGGTTTTGTATGAAGTATTTGGATCTCGACCTCAATATAAATCTAAGAGGATCAACCAACTCAAACGCAAGTTTGAACTATTTGAATGAACATATAAGATCCACTCGATCTCAAGTTATTTAGGATTGGATCTCCAAATGATTTCAATCAACCGAAATAGATTTGGGTAGGGTTTTGATTTATATCGGGGCTTAAATCAGGCATAGAAGAAATTTAGATCCATTTGAGACACAATTGGATCTTTCTTTAAAGTAGAAAGTGTCTTGGATTTATTTAGAGACCCAAATGAATTCTACTAAGTAAAATAAGATTTGGATATATTTAGATGACCCAAATGGATCTCACTAAGAAAAGGACTTTTGGATCCACTTGGAGACCCAATTCGATCTCATCAAGTAAATAAAATTTTAGATCCATTTGTGACTCAAATGGATCCTATTAAAGTATAATAAATTTGTTTGGATCCACCTAAGACCCAAATGAATCTCATTTAAATAAATAGGATTTAAGTCCACTTATGACCCAAATGAATTTAATTATATATATATATATATATATATATATATATATATATATATATATATATATATATATATATATATATATATATATATATATTAGTAGGTTGGATTTGGAATTAATGAGATCCAAATAGGTCTCACCAAAATCCAAATCCAAGCCCACTTGTTTTCCTACTTAAAACTAAAAAGAAATTCAAAACCAAATTCTAATTTCAAGTTTTTCTTTCCACACTCGCCTTTGAAAATGTTTTTTCCCCCTACTTTTTTTCAAATCAAAAAGGTTTTCCCCCTTTCTAATTGGATTTTTTCCTTTTTTTCTTCCTATAAATACTCTACTCATGCCCCCTCTGCCCATTACATTCCCTCTCACCTGTATCATAAACTTCACTCATGCTCCCCTTCACCCTTCACTCTCCCCTCTCTCGTGTAAACCCAGCACCACCACCACCAGTCCACCACCACCACTGCCCATCTCTCTCCTGATTTTCGTCTTGCACCATACCATTGCCACCCGATCCTCTCCTTCCCACCAACTGGGCAGCCACCGATAGCACCCACCAGTGCCACCTTCACTGACTCCTGGTGACTGCTCTCAGCCGCTCCTGCTGAACAACCTCCACTCTTTGTTGAACCACCCTGTTTTGCCTCACATAAAATAACAATTGAATAACATGCTTTTCATCATAGATACTATGCAGCATCTTTGATATGCATTTTATCATTCATCATAAGCATTTACACAGGCTTAAAACTACGTAATAATTTCAGAAACATGCATATTCAAAAAACATGAGCCATATACATATATTTATTCATAAAATCTTGAAATACACTCGTATTTAACTATTCATAAAATCCAAAATACATATATTAGAATATGTTTGTAAAACCTGAACATATACGTGTCTTTTATTGAAAACATGTTCAAAATACTCACATATGGAAAATTTTGATACTTTTTTAACATATGCACATTCTTGTTTATGAAAAACAAATATTACTTAAATATATATTTTATCAAAAGGCATGCAACACAAACAATTTTTGAATATATATATATATATAAACTATGTAATTATGAAAACCCCAAGCATTTCAAAAAACCTAAAACTACACATATATGTTAAAGTTATTATAAACCTACCTTGTAATGCATGTGGTCTCACGAGAAATAAAGAAATTTCAAAAAGGCCCTCGAGAATTCTCCTCGATTAGCATGACATTGATCGTATTTTATTGACGATCCAACTATGAGCGAGGACACGTATGCTAACCTCGGTTTCCAGTTCGATGATGGTAGTGAAGAACAAGGTTGTGGTGAAGGTGACGACCACAAGCGGTAGGGTCAAGGTTGGCGAAATGACCTCGCTGAAGGAGGTGATGGCTTTTGGTGACATCGAGGTCAAACTCGTGCTCAACTCAGCTTGGCTAGGTTGAGTGCGGGTCAGCTGGACCGACCCAAGTTCAGTTCCCCAAACGTGAAAGTGGGCACCGACAGGCTCTGTTGAGCTCCGGTTGGTGAATTGAAGAAGAATGGAACTTGTGTTTGGAGATATGTGTTAGTTACAGTATATTGCTGCATTATGGTTGTTTTGTGAATTTCTCATCTTTTGGTGAATTCATATACGATAAGATGAAACACTTATTTCTTGGTTTGTGTTGTAATGGTGAATTCATATGTGATTCTATTTATATGCAAAATTATGTGTATGTGCATGCATTATGCATAAGAGCATGATGATGTCTTAATCTACCCCAACATTCTTGAGTGTGACTGATACTGTGTATTGTGTGTGCATGTGTGCACATGCATCATTGGTTTGTAACATACTATTGGTGTGTCTGCTGTTGCTTTTCAGATATGGATTTTGATATGTTAAACAACTGAAGATATAGCTGTTATGCTAATATAAGATCTGTCTCTCTTTCTCTCCTTTTTTCGCTTGTCTTGAACGAAGAGATTAGTAATGTCCCTTACCAAGGGAGCAGGTTTTACAACTCCACCGAATGAAATTGTGCAAAAACATGAAATTAAGGCTGATGCATTTATGCGAACTGCTAAGAATCATGCCAGCCATTAATGTATTATGAAGCTGTAATATAGACTATGTTGGTCGCTTTCATTTGTGGTATTTTTCTGAATGTAGCCAGTTCATGAATGATTAAGCATATTTTCCCCTACTTCGTTGTGTTGAAGGTCATTTGTAAGGAGTGGAGTGGGAGAACAATGACTACAGGAAGCACAAGGCTGGTGGTATGCTTATTTATGAAACCTACTCCTTATACATTTACTTATGGGAATATATTTATCCTGTTTTGTATAAAACTTCTCATGTCTTGGGTGTTCCTTGGGAGGTAGATGATGAAGGTTTAAGGCAACACATGAGCCAATTTGGTGAATTGGTTGATGCAACAATTATTAAAGTAATTGTTCAGGCACTGTTACTGCTTTGTTTGTTTTGAAATAATTAACTTAACATTGTACTTGTTGTGCCTTATTTTAATTGATTTTCTGCTTCTATGGGTTGTGGAACAAAAAGGGCACCATTACCTTCAATTATTTGTCAATTGCTTTTCTGTGGATTCAAGCACATGCTATTGTTTACACCCTAGCTCATAACTTCAAAAAAAAAAAAATGATGACTGTGAGCTCCGAGTCGAGCCATGTTCCGAGAAATGCTATCTTGATGGTGCTCATGGCACCCTGACAAAAAAAAAATTAAGTCCATACAATGTGTGTGAACCCCAAGGCGGGTTCGGGATTTTGAGAATCATCTTTGGTGCGATGACTCGCACAGGAAAATAATTGAGAAATCAAATATGAGATTTCTGAGGCTCTGGGTATACCTGAAAGAAGGTATATGTTACCAGACCCCTCGTAGTGCGATAGCTCGCACTTGGTTATAAAGAAAATGTAAAATGAAATATAAAACCTTTGAGACTCTGGGTATACCTGAAAGACGGTATATGTTACTGGATTCTCCAGGCTCTGGGTACACCTGAAAGATGGTGTATGTTACCGGATCCATGATCTACCTTGGAGAGGGTAGGTGGTATGAGCTTCATGGACGTTCGTGTTTTCGTGAGAGTTAGGCATCTCACTGTATGGTCTCAGTTCACTACAATGTCTATGCCTGTGCTTACCCACAGGGTGAGAGTAAGATAAATATTAAATAATTTAAGTTGACTGAAAACTTATTCCTGAAGAATTATGTACTGTTGATATGACTTTCGTAAAACTTGTAGAATCTACAGTGCTAATGTGGATAAATGTATCTTTAGTTCAATCCTCTTTTGCACTGTATCATGAATTGAAAGCATAATCATTTTCTTAGAATGATATAAATTTCCATGCTAGTTATATCTGCAGTTGTTGCACATATTTGTACACAGGACACTGAGCACCACATATAGATATAATGCTTCTTACGTAGACAGGGGAGTCTGACCCTTCTGCATTAAAATTTTTCAGGTAACGCATAATTGGAGCATCGTGGAGTCGTATTTGGAAGTAGTCAAGAGATCTCAGTTTTTCAGTGTTTCCTATTTGAACTCTGATTAGTAAATTTACATTTCTGTTATCGGTGATGCATAGACTATTTTCTAGATCACGAATTTATAAATCATGATGTTGTTTCTAAACCTGCTTTGATATCAACTATGTAACGACCTCAAATTCACCTCCGAAAATATATGATTTTTTTTAAAGAAAGTGAATGATGCTATAACTGATCTATGGTCCTGCTTCAACCAAACTAAGCTCTAAGAGGTCAACTTCTACGCAAGCACTAGCATTTATAGCCCATTAGAACTAAGTTCGCAAAAGAGACACCAAAGACAAGATCCCTTTGTCAAGATGAAAACGAAATACAACTTTTTTTTTAATACTAAAAACATCCCACGAATCTAGGGTACATCACAGATTCACATCCCAACACACCAATCATCCATTTTAAACCATAATTTAAAATGAAATAGTTCAAACCAAAATTAAAAATTAATAAACTTTAACTTTAAGTTCATAAAGTTTAAATCAATCCCATAACATATAGAATCCAGCAACCATAATAAATTTTGCCATCTCTAGCAAAACTAGTCGCATCATCACCTACTCGATTAAGTTTGAGAACTCACAGTTCTCATACAAAATATTATATTATCCAATAGTAAAGAATAAAGTATAAATCCACTAAACATCAAGTTTAGAAAATATTTATGTGGACATAACGATTCAGATATGCTTGCAACATAAATAAATTCAAGCATACTTGCAATATCACATGATACAAAAATCGATGCATATATTATGCATATACAATACGTGAACCAATGCAAATTGCATGAAAAACTTTTATCTCCGTATAGAATGTTTCTTTTGAATGCATGTATATGTTTAATACAAACCAATTTAAGTTATTCTCCTAACCACTTCGCGGATACTAGCATGGGTAAAATTCTGAGGTCCAAGGTAGATCCCAACTATATCTTAATCATACACAATTATATTTTATTATGTACTAGGATCTCATATATGTTTCTCGATCGACTTCGAGCATCATCACCCAATGTCATGACGACAAGGCCTACACATCCTCCAACACCATTTTTCTTAATATACCAATATGCTACAGTTGAGCCAATCTCACGATCCTCGACAAAATGGTGGAAAATTTTCTACAATCATGGCTAGGAACATGAACCTCCATATCGGGTTCTTGGGACAAACATTGCAAATGTTGTTCAGTATCCTAATGGTCCCTCATGACCGTCATCCAAGGATCCCACCATCATCAGAGGACAATCAAAGAATCATATTATTGGTATATTGTTAAGGTCTCTTATACCTCTTTAAATTATCATACACTCTTTCCACAAAAACATAATGGATCTGTATATCCATAACATGCACCTCATCATGCATCATCTGATTGGGCTACCACCCTACTCAGTCATAACAGTGTATCATTATATGTCAATAAGTATAATTAATCATATGCATCATAAGACAATATAAATAATGCATTCACATGATTATTACAATAATATTTTACTCACACACGGCCTCAATAGGCCCATGTGTAGCTTAATCATAAGTCACAATACAATCTCATTCACCTTTCGAACCGTCTCATACATTCAAGTAAGCATTTTGCATTATGCGACATATCATGTTCACAAGCCACATACCATAATAACATATTATACATAATCATCATAAGCATATATAACATCACATTAGGCTATACATTATTATCATATTGCATATAATAAACCTGGTTCAAATCTGGAACCAATACATGCATGTAATTCAACACATCACATGCAAACTGGCAAAAACAATTTACATGCAAAACTGTAAAAACAGAATCTTACATGTTCTTAGAAGCTCAAACATAAATCATATAAAGTGATTCTGGATCTAAGATTTTTAATGTACATTCATATACACATTAGCTATCTACAAGAAGAAACCCTGACCTAAACCCATTCAGAGTCAAGAAATAATTTTTTTAGAAACATCGATTATTTTTTGTTCACTGAACAGTCTAGTCCGGTTTGATCTTTTCAAAGAAAAGTTAGTCATTCATCACACATAACGAAATAAATTCTAAATTTTTTACTATGGTTGGCTTGATATGTCTAACAGATGTCCCCAAAAACCCAGACTTAATTTTTTTTTTAAATAATTAAAAATTTTGTAATACAGACTATTTATATTATTTAGCAAACTATTTTTTAGAAATTACAGATTCTAGACCAAAATTTCAAGATTTTTAATTCTTAAACTGTAAATAATCTGCCTACATGATTTTTATCGTGTGTTCTACCATATATAAGCTAACACATATAAAAATATCAACCATAAATCTAGAATAATTTGGGAGGTATAATTTTTACAAAAATATGCAGCCTACAAAGATTTTCTATCGGGACATAAATTTTGTGTCGACTTGCGGAGGTCATATCTCTAAACCCGAAACTCATTGAGCTCAATTTTTTTTTGAATTGCTTCTGTATGTCAGAAACATTTCTAAATTCATAATTTATGGGTTCATCGACTTGAAAACTATATTTTTCTTTACAACAGATCGAAATAAAAATACATAACAACATGCAGTTTTTAAGAAACACATCAAGAACTTTATGTTTTCATCCAAAACACTAAGAATATGCAACCAATGATTTTGACTCATAAAAAACATATCATATTTATACATAAATATATGTAAGCATGTTACATATATGTAACACAGAAGTATCATGCATATCATGAATTAAACACAATAACCAACATTTTTACTTAAGATAATATATTTTTCTCAAAATTGATTTTTGAAAAAGGATTTTGAGTTTATAAAAACATCCAAACAACTTTATAATCCATCAAAATCATATTAACTCCAGGCATAAACATATCCAGCATGTTACAAATATCAAATCTAACTTATAACATGAATTTAAATACGAATCTACATCATTTTTCATTAGAAAATAGGTTAAATCGCTTCTGCGAATTAAAATGGATATTATGAAAGCAAAATAGGGTTTTAAATATGAATATAACATAAATCGAACCATAGAAACACGATTTCATGTTTGATCGACCTATCCTAAATTCTAAACATGTTGAATAATGTAAAATCTTGTACCCTAATGTGAATAAAAATAAATAAAATACTGCACACGTGAATGAAGATCAAAATACAACAAAGCTCTCTCGAAAACACGAAAGAGATCAAAAATATCTTCCTTAACGCAAATGGTTGTTGTCTAAAGCCAAGGTACAAACCTTGTATCAGATCAAACACCTAAAAACAAAAGAAAAAATGAGTATGATGGGATATCAGATCAAACACCTAAAAAATGAGTTAATCTGAATGACTTTTGTTATCAGGAATGTCCTTATTTCTCTAACTTGTTTATTGAAATGTTTGAAAATAGTAACAGAGTTTATTGCTTTGCTAGTGCTGACGTTGGTTTTCAAAAATGATGTTTAACATCTATAAGACTTTAACAACACTTCTCAATTATTAATTGTGATATTTTTAATGACATTTATCTCATACTTCAAATGAGGTTTGCATATAATGTATATTATATATAATATATATTATATATAAAATATACATTATATTCTATGTTGTATATATAGTATTCTATGTTATATAACTTATATTAGTATTATTATATACGGGCTGAGCCAGGCAGGGCACGGGCTGCCCGGCCCAGCCCAATCTACTAGCATTTAGTCGGATTGCTTTTTAAAATCAGATCCAACTCCGAATCCGATTTCATGAAGGCCTTTGTTTGTAAATTTACAAGAAAACAGAGGCTATATGTGAAATGTCAGAAATGTGAGGCCCATGCCTGGAATAAGGGGTAAAATGTTGGCCTTAAATGGGATTTTCTCAAATAAATACGAAGGAGAGAGAGAGAGTACTCCAACATAAATACGACGACCAATTGAAAAAAACATCGTTCCCTTGTTTCCTGAGAGAGAGAGAGAGATGCAGATCTTTGTGAAGACCCTGACGGGGAAGACGATCACTTTGGAGGTCGAGGGTAGCGATACCATCGAAAACGTCAAGGCCAAGATTCAGGTGCTTTGGGGGCACAGGAGATCACGCCTCCCTCTCTTTTTTTTCTCTCTCTTCGTGCCCTTTCTTCCTTTTTTTTTTTCTTCTTTTCATTTTGTTGGGCGCTTTTGGTTTGTTGGTATTGCTTTTCCGAGGGATTTGTGTCAGGAGCAGGAGGAGAAACCGGTGCTCTGAGTATGAAATTTGGTTTTTCTTTTTCTTCTTTCTCATTTCGGACTACCGTTTTGCTGATTGGTAGTGACATACCCATCTATTGATTCTCTCTCTCTCTTGATGGAAGGGCTCATGTTTTTGGCTCTTAAATTTCGTTTTATTTTTTGTGGTCTTGCTTTTAGAACAGAAAAAGGGTTCACAAATCCATCTTTTAGCTCCCCTTTGAAGGAATGTGTTGGGTTTTTGGATTACAAACTTTGCATGGATTAAGAAGTTGAGGTTTGGGCCTTTGTGTGGTTCGGCTGGTTTTCTGAGTTTCATCTTTTCGGTCTGATTTTTGAGATGGAGATTTGGTTTATGACGAACTAATGAGTTCCTTTCTGTTGTTCTTTTTGTTTTTCAATGGATTCTTTTGGTCCTATTCCCTCTTTTCAATGTTCCTTGCATTGTTTTCTTCTATTGGTTTTGTGGGTGATAGTCTAAATAGAGAATATGGGTGTTATGTTTTCTTCTGGATAAAGAAGGCATTCCCCCTGATCAGCAGAGGCTAATATTTGCAGGGAAGCAGTTGGAAGATGGGAGGACTCTTTCAGATTACAACATCCAGAAGGAGTCCACCCTTCACTTGGTTTTGAGGCTTAGGGGTGGAACGATGATCAAGGTGAAGACACTTGCCGGGAAAGAAATAGAGATCGATATCGAGCCAACCGATACCATCGACAGGATCAAGGAGCGTGTGGAAGAGAAGGAAGGCATCCCGCCTGTACAACAGAGGTGTGGTCTCTGTGTTTTTCACTGATTGCCGATGGGTTTATCCGATCACTTAGTTTAGAAAGAATTGTGTTTTCTTGGTTGAGCATTTGCGTGTAAGTTTTTGTTTCTAGTGTCCCTCTGATTTATCGTCTTGTTATTTGGTTTCACATTGTTTAGCTGTTCTGGAATCTGAATTTCTCTTGTCAACCTTTAATTGGTTTGCTTGGTTATTTATATCTTAAATTTCTTCATTTGGTTTTCTATTCAGCTAATTTTCCTAACTGATGTTTCACTTTTTTTCTTCATCATCGCCATTACCGTTACTGTTATATGTTTCCTGCTTCTTCGATTGTCAAGCTGGGTAACTATCCCTAGTTGGGTTCAAACGTTGCACACCTTGGCTACTATAATGCAACTTTTAATAATCTAGCTATCAGTGTAATCAGTTGTTATCTGTGCATTTGATTGTCCCCTTGGATAGCTGTGCCCAGCTCCCTTCTTTTATAACTGGTTCATATGATCTGTTTCTCAGTTCTATCTATTTTTGTGTGCTAGTTGTAGTGATGGCATTTCATCTCATCCTCGCTGTAATATGTATGGTGTCTTTTGTAGGGGACACAATCGAGTTCTGTCCTGCTCGTACAAATACCTATCAGTGTACAGTGTATATGCTTTATTAAAGACGGATAATGTTAACTTTTCATCTAATTTTCTATTCATATTTTCTTTCTATAATTTGTCGTAGATGGCTTATTGGATTAGAAAGTTTTGGTGTTTGGGAAATTTTGACATTGACCTTCTTTCACTTTTATTTCTTGACATGTGCACATATTTTTGCAAAATAGGGTGAGATGTTGAGTTGCATGTTGTGTGTGTGTGTGTGTGTGCTCGCTTGTGCACATGTGTGTGGGTGTGTACATGTGTGTGTGTGTTGCGGGCATGTGTATGCATGGTTGACAAACCAAGAATCTCAGTCAAATCTCAGTTGACCTACAACTCATGACTTGGCAAGTCAACTCAGCTGACTCGGGAGTTTTTTCTTAATATATTTAAAAGTACAGTTTTTCATGAAATAAAACTATATATTTAAAATATTCAAAAAGTTATGAAAATGTAAAAAGAAGAAATATGATTAACATGAGAAATTAGAAGTCACATATCATGTCATTTTTAGTGGTTGTTTTGATAACCAAGTATATCTATGAGTACCAAATCAAGTACAAGTATGTCAATTAGATGCATGTGGAAAAAGTGTAGAATGCTGTAAAATAAAAAGGTATTGGATTTACAAATTTAATCACATGGGACATGGAGATATTCAATTAATTGCATCTACTGTTAGATTGCAGCGCATAGGGAGAAATCTGCCCATGTCAAAAATCACAACTTTTCGGTTGTAAAAGGACTTTTTCACCCTTCACACGTGAATTTCCTTTGATATGTGAACTTCCCTCTCAAATATCCAAATATGTGAATTTTCTCTTACACATTTGCGAATGTCCTTATGCTTTCACATTTGTGAATGTTCTGACCTTCACATGTGAATGTCCAAATGTCTTCCTACTTGTGCTCTTATGTGATTTATAGTAAAAAGAGTTTGTTGAAAAAAACTGACACTCCAAAAGCACGATGGGCATTTGGCAACACTTCAAAAGTATCACTAAAGCCTTTAGCAAAGCTTTTGCCTTTAGTGCCGCTTCAAAAGTACATATTTGGGAGAAAATCATAAAATAAAAGAACGCCGTTTGCATATTTTGGGATAAAATTCGCATATTTGGGAGGACATTTGCATAAAATTTGCTATCTCCCTGGTTATAATTTTGAACAGGGTGCCTAAGAGTGAAATTGGTCTGAACTTTTTAATCTCAATCTCCTAGGTTATTTAGGAAAGAGGACCAAGAGGGATTCACCCCCATCTCCCTGGCAAACATGAGTTTCTATAAAGATCGTTAAACACTGCCATAAAGTCTCTCTGGCATGCTGGCCAAGCCACCTTAAAAAATTCAACAAGGAATCCGTCCACCTACGGGGCCTTGTTGTTGAGGAGTTTTCATTTTGTTTGCTTGACTTCATCTACCAATAAACCCCTGTTCACGAAGTCTTGCACCCTCGAATCAAAACAACCCATGGGGGTCTCACTTATGTCAAGAGAGTCCTCACCCATATTGGAGGTAAAAAAAAGTCACTAACGTATTTTGTTGCCTCCCTTTAGATTTCATCATTCTCATAAAGATGCCCTCCAATTGACAAGGCCAAGTGAAGTTATTTCTTCTAGAGGAAGCGAAATAACTTAGTGTTTTTATCGCCACAACACATCTAATGTACTTTGGATCTTTGCTTCCATTTAATCTCCTGCCTTGCTCTTCATTCTGATATATCATCGATCAATAGCTTTTTCCTGTCATTTAATCCCTCCACCTCATGTGCATCACCCCGCCATGCTGCCATCTCCCTCTGCATTAAACACAGTTCCTCTATCTGCTTGAATCTCACAACCCCTTCTCCTTTGGATCACTCAATTAATCGAGTTCTTATGTGGTTTATTTTTTTGTGAATATAAGAACAGCCTAAGCGGCTACCTGCGGGTGGGCTCACCATCCTTCTATGCTTTCAACCAGCTTTGGGTCCCTCAACTACCATAGTTCAAACTTGAACCTTCGATTGCTCATCCATCTTACCTCCCATTCGAGCATTATTGACGTGTGATCCGAAATGGATATAGGTGCCGCCCCATGGTGGCTCGTCCATCACGGAGTCGCTCCCACCACCCCTACTCACAATGAACCTTTCAAATTTCTGCATGCAAGGGTCTCTTCTCCTGACTGACTAGGTATAAATGTTACACCAACCTTGTGAAAATGGATTTCAGAAAAGAGATCTCAAGCCTAGAGGCACGTTCTTAAGATCGCTATCTTTAGAACTTCAATCGCCCCACTCCGGGAAGACCGAAGATGCGAAAAGGGGTTTGATGCGACTGAGTTCCCAGGATACAACTAGGCTTGAACCTCCAGAGAGTCACTGCTTCGCAAGGACAGATGAACTCTACCACACTTGTACTCTGCAAGCCAAATCGAGAAGAAGGAAGAAGATTGTTTTTTTTTTTTTTGAGAGTCGTAAAATTCTTGTATATTCAAAAGACGAAATAGAAGATATTTATAGACTTTTAGAGAGGCCAAAACGTTTTGCGATAAATGAGATTAATGGCCATAAATCTGACGGTTTGAAAATAGGACGAAAAAGACCTGAACGATCACCCACCTTTGACTGTCAATCAAAGGCCTCCAAAACCGCCCAACAGTCACAATGCAACATTAACTCGATATGCATGCAACTTAAAGCTTTTCAAACGGCCAGATAACTCAAACCGAAAAATAAAACGGATATTTTTACCTCATAAGCACCTCGCACCGCTGCGAGCGTGCAAAGTGCAAAGTGCCACATTGCGCCTCAAGCGCCCTTGCGCACGTGCGTGTGCGCGAACAGCGCATCCGTTGCTGTACGATGCGCAGCAACGTCCGCAATCCACCTAAAGAATCAAGGCTTACCAAAGTAAAGAATAGATAACAAGCACTCTATTTAAACCTCTTGAAAAACTTTTCTCTCTTAGATATGGGACTAAACTTTTTCAAAACTCTTTTGGTAGTAATCATTAATATTTTAAAACTTTCCTAACAATCCCCCACTAGTTTTAAAATATATTTGGCTTGCATAGAAACTTATGTATTAGTGAGAGTGTCTGCATGACTTGAACCCCCACTATTTGAAAGAAAACCTAAATTAACCAAGGTGCTAAGTGGACTTACCTTGAACTTAGCTCCTTATATTGTTAACGGAGTTTTCAATCATACATAGGTTTCCAAAAGTACGATTATGTGGATTTCATGTTGACACATTTAGAGCCTTGTGCTTTCCTGGATTCATGAGTGCTCTAGAGAATTGCCAATTCTCATAAGAAACGGCTCACATTTCTACACTCATATAGGTGAGTTTGTCTAGGTGTACTGTAATACACACCTTAGCCTTAAGGCCTACAAACTCATTAAGAGCTATTAGCTCAACCCTCATATTAGTTACAGCTCATGAGCACACATCAATAATGGGCTTACATAAATATGCTCAATATCTGTCATTCACCAATTCGTTTCCCATTGAACCTATGCATGTGGGATCTCCAGCGCTCTAGGTTGGGTATCCTTAGGTGATGACTTAATTGGCTTAATTCCCATCCCCCTCGAAGTTTTATTGATGACATCTCTCGAAAGGCCTTTCGTAAATGGGTCTGCCAAGTTTTGACATGACTTCATATATTTCAATGAAATAATATTGTCATCAATCATTTGTTTTATAAAACTGTGTCTTAGACTAATATGTCTAGACTTCCCATTGTATTTCATATTACCTGCTTTACATATAGCTGATTGGCTATCACAGAACATTGAAATAGCAGGTATAGGCTTCTCACCTAGTGGAATATCCACTAGCATATTTTTAAGTCATTCAGCTTCTATTGTAGAATGAGTTATACAGGTCTGTTTCTTAGACCCCCATGCAACTGCTCCTCCTCCAAGGGTAAAAACCCAACCACTCGTAGACTTGGAATCTTCAAAGTCAGTATTCCAACTTGCATCACTATACCCTTCAATAACAGCAGGAAACTCGGTATAGTGAATTCCATAGTCTAAAATATGCTTTAGATATCTAAGAATCCTGTTCACTGTATTCCAGTGTTGATGACCAGGATTATTATTGTATCTACACACTTTACTCATTGCATAGGCAATGTCAGGCCTTGTGCAGTTCATTGCATACATAAGGTTACCTACAACACTGGCATATTTTAGTTGTTTAACACTAGCACCATCATTAGGAGTCAATTTCATATTTGGATCATATGGGGTGCATGCTGGTGAACTATTAAGATATCCATACTTTGTAAGAGTTTTCTCAATATAATGTGATTGACATAATACAATGTCATTTTTATTTCTTATAATTTTGATTCCTAAAATAACATCTGCAACACCCAAGTCTTTCATACAAAACAAGGAAGATAAAAATCTTTTTGTTTGATTTATGCATTCACTATTGTTACCCAAAATAAGCATATCATCAACATATAAACAAATAATAATAATTAAGCTACTATCTACTTTACTATAGACACATTTATCCGCATCATGAATTTTAAAACCATTATGCACCAGAGAACTATCAAATTTTTCATGCCATTGCTTAGGGGCTTGCTTTAATCCATATAAGGATTTCTCAAGTTTGCAAACTTTGCGCTCTTGCCCTAGCACTACAAAACCTTCAGGTTGCTCCATATATATCTCTTCATCTAATTCTCCATTCAAAAAGGCCGTTTTCACGTCCATTTGATGAATTTGAAGCTTATATATGGCAGCCATGGCAATCAGAATTCTAATAGTAGATATTCTGGTTACAGGAGCAAAAGTATCAAAATAATCAATACATTCTTTTTGTTTAAAACCTTTTGCAACCAAACGTGCTTTAAATTTATCGATTGTACCATCAGCTTTTAATTTCTTTTTGAAAATCCATTTGCAGCCAATAGTTTTGCAACCAACAGGTAAATCCACTAATTTCCATACATTATTAGACATAATTGATTCTATTCCATCATTAATAGCTTCTCTCCAAAAGGCAGCATCTTGAGAAGACATAGCCTCTTGAAAAGGCATAGGATCATTCTCAATTAGAAATGTATAAAAGTCAGAACCAAAATTAGTTGGTTTTCTAATGTGTTTACTGAGTCTAACTTCAGTTTCTGGTTCATCAACACAATCATTAGAATATTCAATCATGTCATTTACAGGAAGTTCATCTACTATAATCCGGCTGCCATCAAGAAGAGAATCAAATGCATTTTTATGTTCTATGAAAGATGCATCTCTAGATTCTACAATAACATCATTAACAATGTCCAAAAATCTATATGCTTTACTATGTTTAGCATACCCAACAAATGCACATTTAAATGCTTTAGGTCCAACCTTCTTCCTTTTATTTTCTGGAATTTTAACATATGCTAAACAACCCCAAACACGAAAATAACTAAGATTAGGTTTCTTACCAAAACACAATTCATAAGGTGATTTATCAGATTTGGAATAAGGAACTCGATTAAGAATATAACAAGCAGAAAGTATAGTCTCTCCCCATAAGTTGGAATGCAAACCCGTATTAAGCAGCATAGCATTCATCATTTCTACAAGTGTTCTGTTTTTCCTTTCTGCTACTCCATTTTGTTCAGGAGTTCTAGGAGCTGACGTTTGATGGATAATACCATTATCTTCACAGAATTTATCAAATTCTCCACCTAAGTATTCACCTCCTCTATTTGTTCTTAAATGTACAATATTTGTTTTAAACCTATTTTGTATTTCAGCTAGATAAAGAAGAAATTTGGAAAATGCTTCAGATTTATGTTTCAACAAATAAACATAACAAAATTTTGAGTAATCATCTATAAAGGTAATAAAGTACCTATTGCCACCACGACTCAAAACATTATACATCGTACACACATCAGAATGCACTAATTCAAGCAATTTATAATTCTTTTCTACACTAGAAAACGGGAGTCTAGTTAGCTTAGTTTGAATGCATGTCTCACACTTATGTTTATGTTATATTCTCACATGACACGGAAGAAGACCAAAGTTATTCATATTATGAATGCAACGAGAATTTATATGTCCTAATCGTGAATGCCAAAGAAAATAGGAGTCAACCATATAAACAGAAGTAGTAGCTTCATTTATGCTCATCTTGAACATACCACCAGTGGCAAACCCTTTTCCTACAAAGATTTTTCCTTTGGTCACAGTTACAATCCCAGACTCAATAACAATCTTAAAACCATTTCGTGATAGATCTGCAGAGATTAAATTTTTTCGAACTTCTGGAGCATAGTGGACATTCTCAAGTGTTAGGACTTTCCCGAAGGTGAACTTAATTTCCACACTCCCTTTTCCCAGCACTTTAGTTGAGGAAGAGTTTCCCATAAAGAGATTGCATCCTTCCCCCACTACTTCATACGACTTGAACAAGTTCCTGTCGTTTGCCACATGAACAATGCTTCCAGTATCCAGGTACCAGTCTTTATTTGCAGCCACCATAAAGGTTTCAGAGATTACAGCAACAAGCCTCTCCTCTGACTCATTTGGCTTAGGACCAGTTCTCTTCCGTTCTCTGCATTATCTAGCAAAATGGCCAAACTTGCCACAAACATAACAACTAATTTTCTTTTTATCAGTTGGCTTTTTCCCTTTCACAAAATTCTTTTTGATTTTCTGGGTTTTCATGATTTTGCCACCCTTGTTACTAACAAAATTCACTTTAGGATAACCTTCTTTAGGACTCGAATTCTTTTTGTCACGAAGACGAGTCTCTTCCTCAATTCGGATGTCCTTAAGAAGGCCATCTAAAGTAATTTTCTCATTTTTATGTTTTAGGTGATTCTTATATTCTTTCCAGGAATCCGACAGCTTCCCAATGATGACAGCAACTTGGAAGTCATCATCAAGATACATACCTTCTCCTTTGATCTTATAGGCCAGTATTTGCATCTCATGAATTTGAGCAAGTATAGGCTTATCATCAACAATAGAAAAATTAACATACTGATCTACGATAAACCTTTTGTTATCAGCATCTTCTGCATTGTACTTGATCTCGGTGAGCATTCCACAACTCTCCAGCCGACTCCAATGGTGAATACAAGTCAAAGAGAGAATCGGCTAAAGTGTTCAGGATATGCCCTTTGCATCGGTAGTTGTCAGTAAACCACTTCTCTCACTCTTTCTTCTGTTCTTCTGTCTCAACTTCTCCAGCAGCGACAGTGGGACAGGGCTTTTTGAGAACATAGTCAATATGCAGCTCGGATAGCAAGATATAGACCTTTGATTGCCACCGCTTGAAATTTGACCCATCAAATCGATCGAGTTTTTCGAGGTCACGACTAAGCAGATTGATGGAGTTGGATGTCGAACCAGAGGCCATAATGAAGTTCTAAAATTGTTACACCAACCTTATGAAAATGGATTTCAGAAAAGAGATCTCAAGCCTAGAGGCACGTTCTTAAGATCACTATCTTTAGAACTTCAATCGCCCCACTCCGGGAAGACCGAAGATGCGAAAAGGGGTTTGATGCGACTGAGTTCCCAGGATACAACTAGGCTTGAACCTCCAGAGAGTCACTGCTTCGCAAGGACAGATGATCTCTACCACACTTGTACTCTGCAAGCCAAATCGAGAAGAAGGAAGAAGAAGATTTTTTTTTTTTTGAGAGTCGTAAAATTCTTGTATATTCAAAAGACGAAATAGAAGATATTATAGACTTTTAGAGAGGCCAAAACATTTTGCGATAAATGAGATTAATGGCCATAAATCTGACAGTTTGAAAATAGGACGAAAAAGAACTGAACGGTCACCCACCTTTGACTGTCAATCAAAGGCCTCCAAAACCGCCCAACAGTCACAATGCAACATTAACTCGATATGCATGCAACTTAAAGCTTTTCAAACGGCCAGATAACTCAAACCGAAAAACAAAACGGATATTTTCACCTCATAAGCACCTCGCACCGCTGCGAGCGTGCAAAGTGCCACATTGCGCCTCAAGCGCCCTTGCGCACGCGCGTGTGCGCGAACGGCGCGTTCGTTGCTGCACGATGCGCAGCAACGTCCGCAATCTACCTAAAGAATCAAGGCTTACCAAAGTAAAGAATAGATAACAAGCTCTCTATTTAAACCTCTTGAAAAACTTTTCTCTCTTAGATATGGGACTAAACTTTTTCAAAACTCTTTTGGTAGTAATCATTAATATTTTAAAACTTTCCTAACAATAAAGTCACCCGAGATCTGTAAATCCACCATATCCAACTCAACAAAATCAACAAACTGCCGCATACTGCTAGTATATCTTTGTTCTCGGTTGGATTCATAGGTACGTAGAAAATTAAATTTTTTAGTTATGCACCAATTTGCCAAAACTCTTTTACCCTAACAAGTTAAGCTCATCCTGAAAAGCTCTTTTTAAAGCAAATATAGTTGGAGCATATACTAATGTGAGCATTAAAAAAATGCTTGAATTTAGCTGTTCAAAATACACCATGATCGAAAATAGGCCTTTGTCCATAACCATACCACTAATACCTTCCCTTCAAACCACCAAAATATCCTCTGATATGCCAATCGAGGAAATAAAATCAAAAGAACAACCTCGCCAAATTTGTGCAAGGAAACTGACTTCAAACATTTCCATCTTTGTTTCCGAAATACAAACAATGTCCACCTACTACCATGAGTAATGCAATAACGGCCCCCAAACCATATCTACCTTCCATTTTAAAAAAGAATGCCTCCCGTTCCCACACCCTCATGATTTCCCCCCTTCCATTTAAAAAAAATACTTCTTCCATTCTCCAATTGTTTTGCACCTGGCCTTTAATGCATGAGCACAGCGAACGAGGAATCACCTCCCCCTGCCACTGCTGGAGGGGAACCAACTCGACGATCGGTGAGCTTTCTTGGCCAGACGAACTGGCACCAACAACGGCTTCCTTTCGATGCCAAACCAACCACTGATTCTTGAGGCGGGGCTGCCATTGTTCAGCGATGGCCTTGACAGCCTTGCAGACCCGCTGGTCCCTACTGCCCCCATGACAACAATCTTGCTGGGGGCTGATGAAGTTGTGGATCCAGAATCAGATCCAAGTCCAACAAAAAAGAAGAAAAGGTGATGAGATTGAGATCCAGGATTCAATTGGATCCGTAGTTAGTATTTAAGATTTGAATTTCTGTTTTGGGTTTGCTTTCAAATCTTATCCAAAATTCATGGTAGAGTTGGGGTTTTAGTTTTTTATAAATACTTGTTATGAGAGAGGGATTAAGGGGAGTTAGAATGATTAAAAATGGCTATTTTCTTGAGTTTTATGTAATTTTTAGTTTTCTTTGCTTTTTTCAATTTCAGTGCATATAAATAGTGTAACCTAGTTTTATGGTAAAATCAAGCACTCTTGATTTACATCAGTTGGTATCTTATGACAATGTCATGAGGTGTTCAAGAAAAGAAAATGACAGAAATCATGGTTGAAGCAAAGGATAAAGTAACAGATTGGCCGACGAAACTAATATCCTTGAAAGCGACTATGGT
The DNA here is from genome assembly GCF_984573655.1 of Nuphar pumila. Taxonomy (NCBI): domain Eukaryota; kingdom Viridiplantae; phylum Streptophyta; class Magnoliopsida; order Nymphaeales; family Nymphaeaceae; genus Nuphar; species Nuphar pumila. The sequence goes on along the minus strand of NC_143261.1, from coordinate 59,284,404 downwards.
GGAGATCAGCAAAAGTCTTGCCATGCTGGGATGAACAATTCAATCAAATTAGGAGAAAAACACTATGTTTGAGGCGTTCATGCGATGATTATACGTGATTCGTGGGAAGACACCCATGAAACAAAGGTTTTGACCCTTGGTAACATCCCACTAATGAGCAGCGAAAACGCTCGAGAGACTGCCAAATCTTCCTCTTTGGTACAAAACGATGACAGAGGAGGGCCTCATCCCTCTCCTTCTTTTCTGGCTCCTCCCTTCACGGCGACTCTACACCCTCCCTTTTTGGTCACCTTTATCACCGCTTGGAGGACCAGCCCCGACCCACTCAGCTCTTCCTTGTCGGTGGATGAGAACTGACAAGTACCCGTCGCCCTGGCTGATGGGCTCGACGGTGGGTTGCAACTCACCATTCGACCCTCCATGGACTCAGCAGCCATCGTGCTGGGGCACCCCATTGTCAAATTGCCATTGTTCGGTGGGTTGCCGCCGAATAGGGTAGGCTGACAGGGGGCAACCACCGACAGACGGCCCTGGGCCACCGCCCCCCAAGCGGCGCCCGACTGCTCATAGGAACCCCTCACACGGGTTCCTGATGTGAATAGGGTTTCGTGGGAGGGTACCCAGTTCATCCTAGGAACCGGTTCTCATAACCGGGTCACGGCAATAACGGATTTCAACATCCAGGACTTGGTTTCGGGTATTTGGGCCTCAGATCATAGCCAGTTTTCATCGGGTTTGACCCCAGACGCCCTACTTTCGGGTAGTGTAAGTCCAGTCCAAGGTATTATACCTCCAGATTAGACCCAAAACCTTGATTTTAGTCTAAATAATTAGATGCAAGCCAAAACTAGACCTAATTGGTCTCGGATGGAGCTCTAGTTCCAATTCAGACCAGCAAACCCAATATAATTTTGGATATGGATCAGGTCTTAACTAGGCCTTTTACCCTCAAAGCTCAATCCAATATCTGACATATACCAATCCAATTCGATGATCCAATATCCTCTTTCGATTGTGATCCGGTTCCACCCGATATCATTGCCACCCAAACTTAAATCCGACCCATGAACCGAACCTCACCCAAACCCAAAATCAACCTCTTGAACACCAAACCTACCCACAACCACACATGTATCCTAATTATCCCCCACCTAGGCCTACACAATTAGGGATGGCAGTGGAACGGGGAAAAATGGGATTCGACTGAACCTGCCCCGTTTGGACTGGAGATGGACATAAAACGAGGAATGAACCGGGGATGAAGGTGAAAATCAAAACTTGTATAGAGATGAAGGCTGGATGGACTTACTCTTGCCCCTGCCCCATCACCGATCCCCATTAATGAAATTATTAATATATCTTTATATATTATAAAATCTTCATATATATACATATGTTCCTAATCTTAAACATTTCCTCTCCTTATTTTCTTCTTAATGCTCTTAAAATAGGAATAAAGTTATTTTGAGACGGGGATGGGGACAGCATCAGGAATGGGTCTAAACCAGTGTTGTGAGAGGCGTACGCCTCAGTACCTGAAGCGTACGCCTCAGAGGCGAGGCGCACGCTCAAGGTACTGAGGCGTTGCTGTGATGCGCTTAAAGCTAATATAAAAAAAAAAACTGACTGAGCATTAAACAAAGGTCGTTCTGATGCAGTCGAATACGCATTAAATTCAATCGGCATTATCATTTAACAATGTACGCTTGGAAATAAATTTGGGAGAAAAGTTATCACAAATTCAGTCATTCTTATGTTGTGAGAGGCGTATGCCTCAGTACCTGAGGCGTACGCCTCATAGGCGAAGCGCAGGCTCAATGCCTCGCTTCGCCTCATCGCATTTAACAACCTTGGTCTAAACACTTCCACTCCTTATTTTCTTCTTAATCCTCTTAAAAGTATATGCGAAAGTCGTACTGGATTTGTAGATATACATAAGAAATATTTACTTAAAGAAAGTTCACATATTTTTTGTGACATTCTCGCACATGATTTGCAATGTACTATATTTACAAAAGGACAAAAATATTATTAAAAAAACTGGGAAAAAGATTTTGGATGTGAAGGGATTTAAGCAAATTAGGGGACATTTTGAAAAATGTGCCATTTTTACAAGGACAATACAATTATTTTACGAAGAATATGTATCCTTCTCTTTGTATATATATATATATATATATATATATATATATATATATATATATAGGTAGGTGCTTTTTTTTCCAGTTATTTTACAAGGAATCCCCCACCTAGATCATGGCTGCTTTTTCTGTTTGTTGTCAATAGCATCCAATTAGCCTCATTTTATATACATTTGAAAACTGTCTTAAGCTCCTCTTTGAAAGGAGACAAACTAAAACTTTTATAACATTTATTCTTTTGCTTCTGTTGTCAGTGGCTTCTTGTTTATTTTTGTCATGTAGCGGTTGTATTCTTGTGTTTTCTCTGTGCTATTGTGTAACTTGGGTATATTAATTTATTACCTTCTGTTTATATTTTCAAAATAAAATCTGCCATTAAATGGTAAATGGCATATATTGATAATCTGTGTTCTCCCACACTTTTATTGAAAAAATCTTGGCAAAATGAATAATTTTTTAAAAATTTATAAACTGAAGTTAAAAATATGTAAAAAAATTACTCAAATGCCAAAAGCAATAAATATGTCTCATCCATTGTTTTAAAAATGAAAAAGAAATGAAAGATGGGAGAGTCCAGAGGCCGAAATAAATACTTTCTTGCTTAGGATTAAGTTACATTCAGTATTTATTGCCATTAATTAGTTAGGAGAAAAAGATTGAGAGAGATGTGAATGATAAAATAGGACTATCAACCAAAGTTTTTTAAAATCATTTATGAAACATAAATTATGATATTTTAATTTTAAATTATCACAACATTTTGAAAAATATCGTGATATTTTAAATGTTAGAACTGATGAAAAGATATCATAATATTTTTTTAAAATATCATGATATTTGTGACTGTGCTTATACCTTCTTCCATTGCCTTAGTTTTCTTTTACTGCAAAATTCAATTTTATGTTTTTATGAAAAACAACTGCATTACTTGAGTTTTATCCTTACATACTTGTAATCACCATTGATAGCTGCTAACTTTTGTTTAGTTGTAAACTATGTTGTCAAAAGTGATACGTGGTTACCTCGTCAACTGGTACTGCCTACCCTACTTGTGTTCGCCTAATCCTCCCAGAGCCAATCCCTAGTTAGACAGCACAGAGTAGGATGACATTGTTTTTTATTTTTGAGGTCTTAAATTAATCCTATGCACTTAATTCCTATATGCTGTTTTTTGTGCTTATTTTCTTTATTACTTGAGAAAAATGATTGCTTGGGCCTTGTTAGGGACTGTTGCAATCGGATTGATGTCAACATATATTCTTGTTAAAACCCACACACATACATGTGCACACATGCATACATAAAAATTTGCGAGTCTCTATTACAGCTCAATGTTTCCAGAAGAGATGTTCTTGTAAGAGTAAATATTTAGTGCTATGCTGCTATTATGCATTTTAGAGCATACTAGGATCAGCATAGAGAATCTAGTACAAGACTAATGTGTGTTGCCAATTTGCCCTTATCTTCCCTTTTTAAATTTTTTCACAAGGTCTATTATGTTCAATGATAAAATGATTCTGGGGGTGCACTTCTTAGGAGCCTTAGGAGGTCATTGTTAACATAATTCCTGCTTGCATGAGTAATTCAAACCATTTTCTTCTTCCTAGGTGTTGATTAAATGACATAATCGATGTCGATATTCTTTTTAGAATAATTTCTAGTGTATCAATTGAAATTTTGTGTTGATTCTAGTGGAGTGGGTATTATTCTTGATCGTAAAGATACCGATGCTCGACTTTGGAGAGCATCACACAATTTCACTTTCGCCCACTGATTAATTGTCAAGCATTTCACAATTTACTAAGTTCTTTCCTCATTCATGTATGTTATTCAGGAGCTTCATTGTTTCCATTGGTTAATTGTTAAATGCAATTGAGTTTTCCAAATAGTCTGAGTCATATATTGCAAGTTTATATGACATGATTATTCAGAAGGTAGTGATGCTTTTTCAGTTTCCAGAAAGTAGCGAAATTTTTTTACTGAGATTCTAGCTAGATTATGGGCGTAATATCTTTCAATGTATTATGGAATTATCTGTGCGCATACATTTGTTCCATTTTGTATAGTTGTCTTAAGGTGAGGCAATTAATTAACGATTTAACTTGAAATGCAAGTGTTTATGTTCATATATAGTTATGCTCATCATTGTTGTCAGATATACTGAAGGTATTGTAAATCAGGCGCTCGACGACATTTTTGCAGATACTTTTGGTAATGATGTTGACAATGATTCAGTTATAGATTCAAATTCGGAAAGTGATGGTCTTCTTTCTGAGGTAATGTCATGCTCTTCTAAAAATTTGGCCTCATCTTTTTCTAATTCCTTATTTATTTATGAAAGAGTTCTGAATTCTGATATTGGTTTCAGGATTTGAATGGTTCTTATCTTGTTAAAGATGGAAGTGATGATAATTCAGGTTGGAACATAATTACAACAGTGAAATTTGGTGTTTGAAATATCCTAAATTTTTGTTTTAGTAAAATCGCAAGAGGATATTTTTCAATATAATTGCTGTTGCTGTAGATGAAAGCTACCATACTGCTCTATCTGAGTAGAACAAGACAATTCAGGTGGAACTCGTGAAGCAGAAAAGTAAGTTAGATCGGCTGAAGAAAAAGGTAAGAACAACCTTGTACTTAATTAAGACCTTGAAATGACCATAGATATGAAGCTCAACATGATGGTATGTCTAACTAATATAAACATGTAGGGTTTGTTTTAAAAAATTTCTCTCCTATTTTGAAGACAAAAAAATTGATGGCTCACATTCATCATTGTAATGCACTTAGTTTTACCCAAAATGAACTAATGCTAGGGATGTCAATCGATCACGTTTGAGTCAGGTATCTGAAAAGTACAAATCTGATTAGTTGAATCGGTATAGCAAATGAATCTGATTAATAATCAGATTCGGATGCAGTTTTCAGATTTTTATTTGAATCTGGATCCAAGGGTAATCCAACCCAATTCCTTATAAAATATATCTGATTAGCTAACCGAGTACAGGTTCAATATTGCCTTTTCCATCCAACTCTAAATTTGATTAAGCTAGATCCGGATAGGTCAGATTCACTAAGACCTAGATCTCAACTGAATATTTCCAGTTTACTGCTCTGGCTAATGCTCAGAAAGATTTTCATGTTATGACCCTTGAAATGTTGTATTCTTAAGTATGAAGAGCATATTTAAAGCAATAGAAGTGCTTTTTGTTTTTTATTTTTGCTTTTGTGTTTGCTCATAAAAAGAAAACAAGTACATCTTTTGTGATATAGACAACTCTTCATACTTCTTTCAGTACGACATTATTTCTGGATGCTTGAAATATTAATAAGGTTATGTTTGCTTCATTGTTTCACCAGGACCCAAATTTTGGTGAGTTTCTGGAAAAGCATAGTTTGGAGCTTCAAGCTGCAAGCAATGAAGAAAAAGTAAGACGTCCATCACTTTCCAGTTTCCACATGGCCATCATTGTACTGGCTTTCGACATTCTATTATCATTTTATCATTGGTAGGACTCCTATTGATATTAAAAAATTCTGATGCCATAAATGGTTGTCTTCTTAGGTTGTATGTCATGTCGGTAGTCATGTTATCAAGCCTACTCTTCTCTGTTCTTTTTTCCTTCACCCTTTTTCTTTTGTTTTTTTTTTTCTGGTGTGTGTCTATTCCAGATTGGTGTGCTCAAATCAGGCCAGATTGGGTCCAACTAACCAATCCTGATTGATTCCATAGATTATCCATACCAGTGGGAATCAATTTTAGAGTCAAGTTGAGTCAGATTAGTATAAAGTGGCAAGTGTCTGGTTGGACCAATCCATTGATTAGATCACCCAATTTTAACATTCTTCTCATCATTTTTTGATAACTTTGCAGTGAATTTAGGTGGTTTTGTTCTTAGTTGTCATAGGCGCTAGGCGGAGCCTAGGCGGTGAGCCCCTAAAAAGCCTAGGCAGTACCCCAAATAAAAAAACAAAAAAAATATATACAAATATGTAAACAAACTACTAAAATTAATAACAAATATGTATACAACATAAAATCAATCAACAATAAGCAATAGACAAAACAAAATATGCCGTCAAGCACTATAAGATAATTATATTAAATAACCTGCTCAATACATTGTCCAACACAAAACATTTAACAACACAATACATTTAACTAAACATAGAATTCTGAAACATATGTCTATATATAAAAGTCATCTTCATTCTTCAGTATCAAACTTCATTTCAACGATTTCCTTCATTTATTGCATCTTTTAGTGGCTTGAGATGATGATGGCAGATCATCTTCATACAATTTCTGTCCCACAAATGTTGCATTGTGCCTTTCTCTCATCATCTTTTTTAAGACTAGTAAGAAGCTCAACACAAATATCAGAAGGAATGCTATGTTTACATAATTTCACAGTGGAGTTAATATGTCCCACAACATGATATTTAAATCTATACAATCCTTCATGCATTATAAAATCACAAAAATTACACTTCACTATTTCTTTGGCATCTCTAAGTCAATAGTGTACAATATTTCAATGCAGGTTTCTTTGAGAGGCATCCTCTAAGACCTCTACCCTCCATCGACTTACTAGAACACGAATTAATAAATCTAATCACTACAAAGATGTAAAATAATGTAACTGATAACCATGTTAAAAAATGAAACAAAGAACAATGGAATAAATAAACCATGCAACTGATAACCAATGCAAAAAATTAAAACATAACCAATTAATCATCAAATAAAAATATAACCATACAGACATTTAACAAATCTACACACATAACATAATTAACTTTAACTGTATTTAAGTATAAAATAGTAAAAAAAACCCAATAAGTTTATAATAACAACTTAAATTTAATCCTTAGATGAACTTGAAAGTCTATCATCATCATCATTGATATATTTCTCTTCTTCTTCAGTTTTATTTGCAGAGTTAGCTTATTCCTCTTCTTCTTCCACCCTCACCACCTTCTTTCCTTTGTCAAACATTTTCTTTCTTAGGACATTAGTTACACGTATTTTTACCCCCACCCTATGCCTTAACGCTCTGGATGCCTTATCAACAAGATCTCATGTAAGTGATGTGTCATTTTCAAAGATTATCATTGACTTCTCTTAAGACAATGGGGTCGAGATCTCCTTTTTTTCATTCTCTCCTCATACCTTCGTTTCAATTTATGATTATATTGCACAAAAAACAAACCATTCAACTTTTTGTGCAAAAGTCAGTTTCTTTTCTTTGTATGAATCTATAAAAATATATATAAAGTTAAAATATATACAAACTGACAAATATTATTTAGTAATTAGTAGTAAATAATATTTTACTGCTTCAAAAGTACTTCAATCACGTTCACAACTGAATGTAATGCATGCGAGACCTAAGACTTGAACAACAAAGGTCTGGAGCTGGAGACAACCAATGGCAAAAGAAATCCACCAATCTACTATAAAAAAATCAAATTACATATAATTAAAGTATATGTTGAAACTTGGTTTGAGAAAAGATAGAAAAGTACCTTCACGATTAGCCCTTATCACCCTTAAGTAGTGATTAGGGTCAATAAAGAAAATTACACTAGAGACCATTGAAAGTTAAAATATAAACAAGACCACCCAATAAACCCCTCACGATAATAACTCTCAACACTCCCCCTCAAGCTGGAGCATAGATATCAATCATGCTCAGTTTGTTACAACACTTTGAGAATTCTGTGATAGGAAGGGGTTTGGTAAAAACATCTGGTACTTGATCTTCTGAAGAAACATGAAAAGTTGATATATTTCCTACTTGAACCATATCCCGAATATAATGACAATCTATCTCAATATGCTTAGTCCTCTCATGAAACACATCATCTTAATAGGCAGAGAAACCTTTATGCTCAATCCGGTAAGCATAGATTTTATCCAAATCATTTCAGCAGCAGTTTGTGCCATGACCCTATATTCTGACTCAACACTTGATCTTGCTACTACAGCTTGTTTCTTGCTTCTCCATGAAACTAAGTTGCCACCAACAAAAACACAGAACCCTGTAGTAGACTTCCTATCATCAACCGACCCTGCATAATCAGCATTAGTATACGTAACCACATCAAGATTTGCCTCTTTTGTAAACAATAGACCTTTTCCTGGAGATGTCTTCAGGTATTTAAGAACCATCATAGCTGCCTCCCAATGAACTTTTCTTGGTTTATCCATGAATTGACTCAATTTGCCAACAACAAATGATATGTTAGGCCTAGTTACAGAAACATAGAGAAGTTTACCAATGAGAGTCCTATAGGACTTACTATCAACTGCCTCAGATTGCTCGTCATACAAGAACAGTTTAGGATTCATGGGAATAGTGGTTGGTTTTGCACCAAGCATCCCTGTCTCCTGTAAAAGATCAAGCACATATTTACTCTGAGAAAGAACCATACCTTCTCTATTTCTTGCTACTTCGATTCCCAACAAGTACTTGAGAGGACCCAGATCCTTTGTAATAAAGTATTTCTGCAGATATGCCTTCACTACAAGAAAATTGTTAATTAGCGACGGAAATTAGCGACGGATTTTTTCCGTCGCTAATTAGCTAGAGATAGATTCTGTCGCTAATTAGCGACGGATTAGCGAGGAAACAAATTTTATCGCTAATCTGTCGCTACTTAGCGACGGATTAGCGACTAAATTTTTTGTCGCTACTTTTTATTACAAGAACACCATTTTAGCGATGGATTTAGAGAGGGAACTCTGTCGTCGCTAATCCGTCGCTAATTAGCGATGGAGTAGTGACAGAATATATTCCGTCGCGGTTTATGTATTTTGATTTAGCGATGGCTTAGCGACGGAATGTTTCCATCGCAAAGCCGTCGCTAAATATCGCGTAAATCCCTAATCCCATCCCTCTTTCTCTTTTTCCTGTTTCGCTGTATTGCTCCCGCCCGCCGCCCTCTCCCTCCCGCCGCCCGTCGGCTCTCGCCACCGTCCGGCCGCCACCGCCTTGCCGACGATCCTCGCTGCCGACCTCCCTGCTTGGCTAGCGGCTGCGCCAGGGACCCCGAGCACCGGCGACCCGCCGCCGACCTCTTCCTCCTCCCTGTGGCTGCTGCCGGGAGGTGTTGTCTCCCCTTCGCCGGCGACTCGCAACCGGCGTCCTCAGCCGCCGACGACCGACGATCCTCCCCTTCGCCGGCGATTCGCTCCAGGTCTCCCCCTCTCCGCTGTCGACTGCGCCGGCCACCGGCGACCTCACCAGCCGCCGCTCCCCGTGCTTTCCGGCAATGGGTCGACCCCCTGCGTTTCCGGCAGGGGGGGTCGACCCCCTGCCGGAAAGGCATGGGGGGTCGACCCCCTGCCGAAAACGCAGGGGGTCGACCCCCCCTGCCGTAAAGGCACGGCAGGGGGTCAACCCCCCATGCCGGAACTGCCTTTCCGGCAGGGGGTTTAACCCCCTTCCCTGCCGGAAAGGCAGGTGGTTTAACTGGCTAGGTTGAGATTTAAAATTCAAAAAAAATTTTAATTATAAAAAAAAAATTCAAATCGAAATCAACTAGCTAGGTTGAGATTTAATCAACTGTGGTTAGTTAGAGTATTTCATAAATTTTATCAATTTGTTAGTTTGTTCTAGTTAGAGTAGTTCATAAATTTTTATCAATTTGTTAGTTTGTTAATGTCTACTAGTAGTTAGTTTTACTTTAATTTGTTTTCTTGAAATATGGTTAGTTAGAGTATTTCAATCTATTAGTCTTTTATAATTATATTTTTCTTAGATAGATTGGTATTTAATGTTCTCACAATCAGTTAGTTAGATTAGGGCTATTTGAATTCTTTATGATAGTGGTGGTTAAACGGAGTTCATATCTTTTCTAGTAAACTAATTGATTGATTTACTATTCCTTTGCTAAGTAGTTCAGATTAGAAATTGTCTATGACTTTATGTTAGTCGACTGGTTCAACATGTTATAGCTGGTTTGTTAAATTAGCATCTTCTAGTTAGATTTGGCTTAACATATATACTATTTTTCTTTTCTCTTCTTTCAATTAGTTAGAGTTGTTTTAATTTGTTTTAATTTTTTTAGTTAGTGTTTCATCTTGTTTCATGATTAGTTAGTTTGTTACTTAATTTGTTTTGTTTTTGTGCAGATTTTTCAACGGAACTAACTCGTGCTCGGCCACCTGTGGTAAGTAAATGACAAAAACAATGCAAATCGGGTAAATACCCGTGGTGAGTAAGTTATGCAAACGTATCACATGTTATTTAATTTATTGAATGCAACACTTTATTGTTCACACACTCACTTAGTTGTTGATATCTAGGACTGCTTTGTTGGAGTTCGGAGATCATGCTGAGCATGATTTTAATGTATGAATATGGAAGTGTTCTTATTTTTGGAGTACGGAGTCCATGCTAAGCATGGTAGTAGTTAGTGAGATATTGAAGTGTGTTTGCTGTAGGTACATGTTTGTCATTTATTTGATATGAATGATTATGATGTATTGCAATGTTTGATGTAATTGTATCCATGCTTGCATGTAGTTACTTTCAATTTGATTTTGACTTCCATGTGAAATTTTATAATAAAAGCATGCTTCAAATGATTGTATCATGTCATTAATAGTTTGCACATGAAAATATTAAGTTATCAATGCATGCATCAAAATTCTTGTTATTGTTTGACATAGTATATTGCATGATAAATTTGATATTTTCTTCAACGTAGCATTCTGATTGTTTTTTTCTTAATTCGTTAGGATACTATTCGTAACATCATACGACAGAATGACTGCAAACCGTGAATGGATGTACCGTAGGATAGTGGACAATGAGTTATCGCATGAATATATGGATGGTGTCGATAGTTTTATTGAATTTGCAACGGCGAGTGTCAGTACGGTAGATCCCACAGGTCGGATTAGGTGTCCCTGCAAGATTTGTAAGAATAATCGATTTGTAGAACCTCATGGCGTTAGACATCACCTATACAGGAAGGGATTTGTGAGTGATTATCAGAACTGGACATTTCATGGAGAAGAATTTAGAAACGATTTTGATGCACGGGTGAATGTGGTGCACGATAATCCATATACGAATTTGATATTTGATGCTGCAGGAACAGAACTGGGTTCTGCTATGAGTTCTAGTGATGTAAGAACTGCCGTAGATGAAGAATCACCAAACGATGCAGCTAGTAGATTTTATGATTTACTTAAAGATGCTGATGAGCCACTTTGGAATGGTTGTGAGAGTCACACTATCTTGTCTGCAGTTCTTCAACTAATGAATTTGAAGTCCGAGTATAATTTGAGTCAATCATGTTTTGACCGTTTGTGCATGATTGTGAAGAGTATGTTGCCTAAAGATGAGAAATTGCCACAAAATTTCTATCGTGCGAAAGTTATGGTCAATGCTCTAGGTATGGGTTACAAAAAGATTGATGCTTGTCCAAATCACTGCATGTTGTATTTCAAGGAGCAGGAAAATGACATATCATGCCCGTCATGTGGGCATCCTCGGTTCAGGCCAAAGACAAGAGGCAATGGTAGCACGAGATCAAAGGAAGTTTCATACAAGTCGCTCCGCTACTTTCCTATCACTTCTAGATTGCAGCGATTGTATATGTCTTCAAAGACAGCTAAACACATGAGATGGCATGCAAATAAAGTTCGACACGATGAAAACAAGATCACGCATCCTGTTGACGCTGAAGCTTGGAAGCACTTTGATCGTACTCATCAGAACTTCGCAATGGAAGTGCGAAATGTTAGACTCGGTCTATGTACAGATGGATTTAATCCATTTGGGGGTAGATCAACTCCATACTCATGCTGGCCAGTATTTGTAACTCCATACAACCTTCCACCAAGCTTGTGTATGAAACGTCCAAATCTTTTCTTGTCTCTGTTGATCCCTGGTCCGACCTCATCTGGCCAAAATCTTGATGTATATCTAAGGCCATTGATTGATGAATTAAAAGTACTGTGGGATGACGGTGTTACCACGTATGATGCCCACAAAAAACAAAATTTCAACATGAAGGCCGCTGTTCTATGGACAATCAGTGACTTCCCTGCATATGGTATGTTATCTGGTTGGAGCACACATGGGAGGTTGGCTTGTCCGTACTGCATGGAGGATTCCAAAGCTTTTAGATTGAGGCATGGAAGGAAGCCTTGCTGGTTTGATTGCCATCGTCGATTTCTACCCAGCGATCATCCGTTCCGACGTCAAAAGAATGCATTTACAGCAGGCACAACTGAAATGGAAGGTCCATCCTCAAGATTGTCTGGCATAGAGATTTTAAGAAGATTGCGATACTTTCCAGATGTATTAACAGATGCCCGCAGTCCTACACCCTTCCGTGGATTTGGGAAGGAATACAATTGGACGAAAAAATCTATTTTTTGGGAACTACCGTATTGGCCGACCCTATTGATACGACATAATTTGGATGTGATGCATGTAGAGAAAAATGTGTTTGATAATGTGTTCAATACAGTAATGAATATTAAAGGAAAAACGAAGGATAATCCGAAGGCCCGTATGGATTTAAAATTAATATTTAAAAGACCAGAATTGGAACTCAAAGAGTATAATGGCAAAGTACTGAAACCAAAGGCGAAGTACGTGCTCGGACCTGATCAAATAAAACATGTATGTCAATGGTTGAGACAACTGAGATTTCCAGATGGATATGTCTCTAACATTGCTCGGGCTGTGAAGATTGACGATGGACAGTTATATGGGTTGAAGAGACATGATTGTCATATCTTTATGCAACGATTGATACCCCTAGCATTCCATGATATGTTAGATAAACCTATATGGGGGGTATTGTCTGAGTTGAGCGGATTTTTCAGAACATTGTGCGCATCAGAGGTCATTGTATCAGATGTAAAGAATCTCGAGGACTCTGTCATCACCACTGTTTGTCTGTTAGAAAAGATATTTACGCCAGCATTTTTCGATGTTATGGAACATTTGATCATACATTTGCCATATGAACTAAGGGTTGGTGGCCCTGTGCAATATCGATGGATGTACCCATTTGAAAGGTATATGTTTTTTTATATTTGTCTCTTTAATGACAGATATTTAAAATTTGAAATGTATATTCTTGTCAGATGCATGTTCGACCTAAAAAAAAAGGTTCGTAATAAAGCAAGAGTAGAAGGCTCTATTTGTGAGGCGTACACTTTAGAAGAGATTTCAAATTTCTCATCTATGTACTTCGAACCTCATATTTCAACACGTTACACATGCCCGCCCCGTAACGATGATGGAGAACAAGTAACTGTAGCTGACAAGCTGTCGATATTTCAATGACTTGGGCATGCATTTGGTAGTTGCCGATCAAGGCTATTGACAGATCGAGAGCAAGATGCAGCACACATCTATATTCTTTTTAATTGTTCAGCGATCGACCCATACATCGAGTAAGTATATGTATATGCAACTCAATTATAAATCCTTTTATGTTCTATATGTGGATACATGGCTCGGTAATATAAGTATTTGTGGTTTGCAGACGATTTGATCTAGAGTTGCAAAGCAAAGTTTCACATCTCACTAATGCAGAAGTACAAAAAGAACGTGAAACTAAGTTTGTGGAGTGGTTGAAACAGTTGGTAAAGAAGCTAACATAAATTTTGTACTTATAAACAACACTAAGTTACTTAATTGATCGTGATCACAATAATTGTTTATGTCTGTGCGTAGGTTCGCCATGGTGATGTTAAAGATCAAGGAATATGTGATTTAGAAAATGGTCCGACCAAAGTTGTGCAATGCTACAACGGGTATATCGTAAATGGTTATCGATTCCATACAAAAGACTATGGTATAAACAAATCAACGATAAATAGTGGCGTGTGTGTCAAGGGTAGCAGCTACGGTGAAAATGAACATGATTACTACGGTGTTATAGAGGAAATAATGGAGTTGACTTACTTAGGCATGAATAACAGGGTTACGGTATTCAAGTGTCATTGGTTTGATCCAACTGCAACAAGACTCGACAAAGCTTCAGGCATTGTGGAGGTGAATCATAAATCCAGGTTTGGAACATATGAACCATTCATATTAGCCTCGCAAGCTCAACAAGTTTATTATACTTCATATCCGAGTATAAAAAAGTCAGATAGAAATGAATGGTGGGCAGTTTGCAAGGTGAAATCCAAACTATACCCCGAGTATGATCAGTTACAGGAAGATGAGTTAGCTGAAGACAGTGATTACTATCAATCAGATGATGTTTGTGACTTCGCTTATGGTCACGATGTTGCGCATGATATGCATGTCATATCTCCATTGGCTGATGAAACATTCATAGAGGAATGTGATCCAAATGATGTACCAAGTGGATGGGCAAACAATGAAGAAGAAGAAGAAGAAGAAGAAGAAGAAGAAGAAGAAGAAGAAGAAAGTCAAGCTAGTGACGAGGAAGAATTCTCAAGCTAGTGAGCAAAATCTTATACTACAAACCTCTATTTAAATGCATTGTAATACTTGATGTGAGTTGTATTGCAATACTTGGTGTGAATGATTAAAAATTTTATTTCAATGTATTGTAATACTTGATACGAATGATTCGAATGCATTGTAATACTTGATGTGAATGATTTCAATTATCTGAATGTATTATAATTTATGCAATTAACGAATGATTTGAATTAGTGCAATACTTGATGTCAATGATTTGAATTATTTGAATGCATTGCAATGCTTGATGTGAATGACTTGAATACATTGTAATACTTGATGTGAATTATTTGAATGTATTGTATGACATATGTTATTTGTTAGAATATGATTCGTGGAGGTTATAGTGGTCGCTCATCCAGTAGTAGCCAGGCTCAACCTTCATCTTCACGGGCTCCTGTGATAGGTATATCATATAACTAATTAGATGCTTGATTAGTTCAAATGCACATTCTGAGAACTTGGTGTGTATTTTTTTACAGATGATGTTGCGCCAGTACACGACCCACCTACACCAGTTGATCGCACAAGTCAACAGCCAACACAGGAAACAGGGTCTTCTCAGGCTGGCACAAGAAGACTCATTCGAATAGTGTATATCGATAATTGACCGTAAGTATTTTGTTTTCAATTATTGCATATCTTTTAAATATTTTATATTGATATTTACTGTGTAACAATTCATGTGCAGCACGAGGTTTGAGCCACAAGAAGTAGTACGGGAGATTAGGAATTCACTTCTTGTGCCAGCCTGAGAAACACATAAACGGAAGACCACGGGAGTCTTCGTATCAGAGAAGGCGAGAACGACAACGGTATGTATTAATTCTATTAATAATCATTGCAATATATATGCAAGTCATCATAATGTTATCATTAATTATTAATGAATACTTTAAACATTATTTTGTAGGAGGCATATGAGCAACAGATGGTAGAGCGATATGGCGAAGACGCTACTCAGCATCCATCATTTGATCCTACAGCATGGGTGACTGCAGCAGGTGAACCCAAAAAAGGTCGCGTGTTCGGGTTTGGGAGTAATATGAACACTTCACCAGTTATTGGTTCTTCCAGTTACGGCTCACCGACTTCTTGCGCCGACATAAGCTCCAAGCAGCCGACTATTCTTTCCGGTGATGATGTACGCGAGATCATTAATGAATCACTGAATAACTACTTCCAATACACCGTCGCCCCCTTTCTCCGAAATGAGATCAAGGCCGCTGTTCAGGATAGGGGATCTTCGATTCCAGGTCCCTCTCAGGTATAATCACATATATAGTTTTTTTTACTGTCTTAAAGCACATCTGAGCATGGTAGAATCACATATAGAGTTTTTCTAGATGCCTTAGAACACATATGAACATGCTATAATCACATATTCAATTTTTTTACTGCCTTAGCACACATATGAGCATGATAGAATCACATATAAAGTTGCTTTGCCTGCTTTAGAGCACATATGAGCATGCTATATTCACATATTCAATTTTTTTACTGCCTTAGCACACATACGAGCATGATCGAATCACATATATAGTTTTTTGCCTGCCTTAAAGCACATCTGAGCATGGTAGAATCACATATAGAGTTTTTTTATATGCCTTAGAACACATATGAACATGCTATAATCACATATTCAATTTTTTGACTGCCTTAGCACACATATGAGCATGATAGAATCACATATATATATATTTAACTTTTTGTCTGTCTTAGAGCACATATGAGCATGATAGAATCACATATAAAGTTTTTTTGATTGCATTAGAACACATAAGCATGCTATAATCACATATTCAGTTTTTTTACTCCCTAAGAACACATATGAGCATATTATAATCACATATTCTGTTTTTTGACTGCCTTAGCACACATATGAGCATGCTATAATAACATATAGAGTTTTTTAACTGCCTTAGAACACATATGAACATGTTATATATCATTTATGATAGAATCACATATAAAATTTTTGGCTTTGCCTGCCTTAGAGCACATATGAGCATGCTATATTCACATATTCAATTTTTTGACTGCCTTAGCACACATACGAGCATGATCGAATCACATATATAGTTTTTTGCCTGCCTTAAAGCACATCTGAGCATGGTAGAATCACATATAGAGTTTTTTTATATGCCTTAGAACACATATGAACATGATATAATCACATATTCAATTTTTTGACTGCCTTAGCACACATATGAGCATGATAGAATCACATATAGAGTTTTTTTATTGCCTTAGATCACACATGAGCATATGATAGAATCACATATAGTGTGTAATTTATTTCATTATATTTTGTTTATCAATACTGACTGTTCTTTTCTTGTGTAGGCTGCTAGCGATAATCAGGGTAGTGGAGCTGAAGGGACAGATAAAGACAATGAACAAGAAGACGCACAAAATCTTGGCGATGATTAGAGGACTGTGTTGAAGAAGTTCTATTTTTTTTATTTTTCCTAATTGTAATTGTTGAATTGTAAATAATTAAACTTCTTAGTTTTAAGGTGGAACGATTAATTATTATAGATACTTGTTATATGAATTTTTTTGTGTGGTTTGTTTTTTATTTACAGGAAATATAAATTGTACAGGAAATATAAATTATACAGTTCTCGGTAATTAATTTTTAAATAATTTTTTTTTGATTTTTTTTCGTTTTTGCGACGGATTAGCGACGGATGATTCCATCGCTATTCATATTAATCTAGCGACGGCTTAGCGACGGAATTAAATCCGTCGCCACGCCGTGGTCGCCGTTTATTACCGGCGGATTGGCGACGGAATATAGCGCTCGTTATTCCGTCGCAATTAGCGACGGACTTGGCGACGGAATTATTCCGTCGCCAGTTAGCGTCGAAATATTCGCGACGTAAGCATACTGTCGCCGCGTTGTCGCTAATCCGTCGCTAACATGGTTAGCGACGGAATGTGGTCGTCGCTAATCTACTGCTTTGTTGTAGTGCTTGGTGCTTGAAATCTCCTGCTCATTATCTCCAGTTAAAATTATATCAACATAAACAACCATAGTCACAAAACCCTTAGAGGTATTCTTTATGAACAAATAATGATTTGATGGTGACCTCTGGAAACCAAATTTAGACATCACCTCAAACAATTTGTGAAACCATGCACGCGGGCTTTGCTTTTCACCATATATTGCCTTTTTTAGTTTGCACACTTTGCCACACTCTCCCTGTCGTTCGAAGCCAGGCGATTGTTGCATGTAGACCGTCTCAGATAGATCCCCATACAGAAAAGCATTCTTCACATCAAGCTGAGTCATACTCCACCCATGATGAACAACCACAGAAGTAACTAAGCGTATAGTGCCCATTCTGGCTACGGGAGAGAAAGTCTCAAAGAAGTCCACCCCATATGTTTGGGTGTAGCCTTTGGCGACTAGACGAGCTCTGTGTCTCTCCAGAGTGCCATCAAAATGATATTTAATAGTGTACACCCACTTATAACCAACAATGTCTGCATCAGAAGGAGGATCGACAAGCTCCCAAGTCCCTTGAGAAATCAAGGCGTCCATTTTTTCTTGCATTGCTTGTTTCCATTGAGGATCTAATAAAGCCTGTTGATGATTGATAGGACTGGAGATGGCAGATAAAGCAGATAGAAAGTTTTGCATGCTCTTTCCAATCTTGTCTGTGGACACAAACTTTGAAATTGGGTGCAGAGTACACTGACGCATGCCTTTCCTCAGGGCTATGGGCAAATCATTTTTAATCTCAGGATCTGCTCTACGATCATCAGGATAAGCAATAGAATCATCAACATAATCAGGATCACTGACTGCAGGAGAAGAAGACGATGAAGGGCCACGAGAGGAGGCTTGACGACGAGTATACACCAGTGGAGGATCATGGAACCGAGTTGAAGAGGGATCAGAACATAATGAAGGCAATAAAGGAACTGACTCCAAAAGAATGGGAGGAATGGGTAAGGGAAATGATGTGGACATATCAGGATTCACACGAGACGCGCACGGCGAGAAGTAAGGAATGGTCTCAAAGAATGTGACATCCGCACTGATATACTCTTTACGAGCAATGGGGTCAAGACATTTGTACCCTTTTTGGTTTTTTGGATACCCAAGGAAGACACACTTAGTTGCCTGTGCATCTAGTTTGTCCCTAGTAGGTCCAAGTTTTTGCACAAAACAAACACAACTAAATACCTTAGGAGAAACTTTGAACAAAGAACAATCAGGATAAAGTTGTCTGATAGGAATTTGGTCATTAAGAGCAGTAGAAGGCATTCTGTTAATAAGGTAACAAGAAGTAAGAAGGGCATCTCCCCAAAAAGAAGCTGGCATGTTTGTTTGAATCATAAGGGTTCGAGTTACTTTCAAAAGGTGTCGGTGTTTTCTTTCAGCTACCCCATTTTGCTGGGACGTATGGGCACATGAAAATTGAGGGCAAATCCCATTATCCCGATAAAATTGTAATAGTTTGCTAGATTTGAATTAAAGAGCATTATCAATGCGAACAATTTTAACAATGGAACCAAATTGAGTATTTATTTCAAGAATAAAAGATTGGAGAATACATAAGACTTCAGATCTCTCCTTTATTAAAAAGACCCAAGACACTCTAGAGTAGTCATCAACAATGACAAGGTAATACTTGGACTGAAACCTATTAGGAACCCGACTAGGCCCCCAAACATCAACATGAATTAGATCAAAAGGACTTTGACTAGTACAACTCTGACTTAAAGAAAAAGAACTACGATGATGCTTGCCCAACTGACATGCTTCACACTGAAAGGACGCTGTAGGAGAGACCTGTGGAATGACTCTTTGAAGCTTGGAAAGAGAAGGATGACCCAATCTGAGATGCCATTGGTAGGAATTAGAACTCGATTCCACACACAAAGTTGCTACTCCAACAGGTTATGTAAGATATAAACACCTCCCTCCACATGGCCTCCACCAATCTTCTTCCCAGACAGCAAATCCTGAAATACACAAGAACCCGGGTCAAATATAACTCGACAATTTAGTTCTTTTGTAAGCTGGCTTATGGATAATAAATTCTTAGGAAACTGTGGAGCATGGAGAACATATTGAATCCGTAATGTAGGGGTAAAATGCACATCTCCTTGCCCCACCATTGGGGATAATCTACCATCTTCCAATTTAACATGATGAGGGAAAGATGTATGAACCAGTGTAGAGAAACTATGTGAATCTCCACAAAAGTGTTGAGAGGCGCCAGAATCAATAATCTATATCTTACCTCCATCATCCAACTGAGTACCCGCAGAGCATGCCACATCAGTCACTACAATAGAGGCATACACAAATGCAGAACTCTGAGAAAGAAGTTGATCATATTCTGCACGACTGAGAGTAATCGTATTGGTTTAAGAAGTAGGCACAGGTTCAGTGATGGAAGAGACAACCGAAGTTGTTGCTTTGGGGAACGATAATGAGCTCTGAGGGCGACTTCTAGGGTTCTTATCCCAACAACGATCCTCAAGGTGCCCTTCCTTGCCACAATATGTACACTGAAGCCTGCTACGACCTCCACTGCCTCTTCCACGACCTCTGCCTCTGGAAGAACTAGGTAAACCATGCCCTCCTCCACCAGTGACAACAAGAGCTGAAGTCTGAGAGTCTCCATGAGGCGGAGGAAGGGTAACAGCAAGACGACTTAACCGGTTGTAGGCATCAGCTAGAGTAGGGATCTCTGAGCTAGTAAGCATTTGCACCTTGGCTACTGAGTAATCTGGAGATAATCCTGATAGAAAACGAGCCACCATAGTCTACTCCTGATGGGTTTTATGATTAGTGCAGCAGGGAGGAGGAACAGAGTTGAGCCTTTTATATGCTAATTTAACTGATGCATAATATTGGAAAAGATTCTGATCACCCTGCCACTACAACAAAGCAGTAGATTAGCGACGACCACATTCCGTCGCTAATCCGTTGCTAATCCATCGCTAACATGGTTAGCGACGGATTAGCGACAACGAGGCGACAGTATGCTTACGTCACGAATATTTCGACGCTAACTGGCGACGGAATTATTCCGTCGCCAGGTCCGTCGCTAATTGCGACAGAATAACGAGCGCTATATTCCGTCACCAATCCGCCGATACTAAACGGCGACCACGGCTTGGCGACGGATTTACTTCCGTCGCTAGATTAATATGAATAGCGATGGATGGTTCCGTCGCTAATTCGTAGCAAACACGAAAAAAAATTACAAAAAATTTATTTGAAAATTAAATACCGAGAACTGTACAATTTCTATTTCCTGTACAATTTATATTTCCTGTAAATAAAAAACAAACCACACAAAAAAATTCATATAACAAGAATCTACAACAATTAATCGTTCCACCTTAAAATTAAGAAGTTTAATTATTTACAATTCAACAATTACAATTAGGAAAAATAAAAAAAATAGAACTTCTTCAACACAGTCCTCTAATCATCGCCAAGATTTTGTGCGTCTTCTTGTTCATTGTCTTTATCTGTCCCTTCAGCTCCACTACGCTGATTATCGCTAGCAGCCTACACAAGAAAAGAACAGTCAGTATTGATAAACAAAATATAATGAAATAAATTACACACTATATGTGATTCTATCATGTGCTCATGTGTGATCTAAGGCAATTAAAAAACTCTATATGTGATTCTATCATGTTCATATGTGCTCTAAGGCAGACAAAAAGTTATATATATATATATATATATATATATATATATGTGATTCAATCATGCTCATATGTGTGCTAAGGCAGTCAAAAAATTGAATATGTGATTATAGCATGTTCATATGTATTCTAAGGCATCTAGAAAAACTCTATATGTGATTCTACCATGCTCAAATGTGCTTTAAGGCAGGCAAAAAACTATATATGTGATTCGATCATGCTCGTATGTGTGCTAAGACAGTAAAAAAATTGAATATGTGAATATAGCATGCTCATATGTGCTCTAAGGCAGGCAAAGCAAAAAATTTTATATGTGATTCTATCATAAATGATATATAACATGTTCATATGTGTTCTAAGGCAGTAAAAAAACTCTATATGTTATTATAGCATGCTCATATATGTGCTAAGGCAGTCAAAAAACTGAATATGTGATTATAATATGCTCATATGTGTTCTTAGGCAGTCAAAAAACTGAATATGTGATTATAGCATGCTCATATGTGTTTTAATGCAGTCAAAAAAACTTTATATGTGATTCTATCATGCTCATATGTATTCTTAGGCAGGCAAAAAAACTTTATATGTGATTATAGCATGCTCATATGTGCTCTAATGCAATAAAAAAACTCTATATGTTATTATAGCATGCTCATATGTGCTCTAAGGCAGTCAAAAAACTGAATATGTTATTATAACATGCTTATATGTGTTCTTAGGCAGGCAAAAAACTGAATATGTGATTCGAGCATGCTCATATCTGTTCTAATGCAGTCAAAAAAACTTTATATGTGATTCTATCATGCTCATATGTGCTCTAAGGCAGACAAAAAGTTATATATATATATATATATATATATATATATATATATATATATATATGTGATTCTATCATGCTCATATGTGTGCTAAGGCAGTCAAAAAATTGAATATGTGATTATAGCATGTTCATATGTGTTCTAAGGCATCTAGCAAAACTCTATATGTGATTCTACCATGCTCAGATGTGCTTTAAGGCAGGCAAAAAACTATATATGTGATTCGATCATGCTCGTATGTGTGCTAAGGCAGTCAAAAAATTGAATATGTGAATATAGCATGCTCATATGTGCTCTAAGGCAGGCAAAGCAAAAAATTTTATATGTGATTCTATCATAAATGATATATAGCATATTCATATGTGTTCTAAGGCAGTAAAAAAACTCTATATGTTATTATAGCATGCTCATATGTGTGCTAAGGCAGGCAAAAAACTGGATATGTGATTATAATATGCTCATATGTGTTCTTAGGCAGTCAAAAAACTGAATATGTGATTATAGTATGCTCATATGTGTTCTAATGCAGTCAAAAAAACTTTATATGTGATTCTATCATGCTCATATGTGTTCTTAGGCAGGCAAAAAAACTTTATATGTGATTATAGTATGCTCATATGTGCTCTAATGCAATAAAAAAACTCTATATGTTATTATAGCATGCTCATATGTGCTCTAAGGCAGTCAAAAAACTGAATATGTGATTATAACATGCTCATATGTGTTCTTAGGCAGGCAAAAAACTGAATATGTGATTCGAGCATGCTCATATGTGTTCTAATGCAGTCAAAAAAACTTTATATGTGATTCTATCATGCTCATATATGCTCTAAGGCAGACAAAAAGTTATATATATATGTGATTCTATCATGCTCATATGTGTGCTAAGGCAGTCAAAAAATTGAATATGTGATTATAGCATGTTCATATGTGTTCTAAGGCATCTAGAAAAACTCTATATGTGATTCTACCATGCTCAGATGTGCTTTAAGGCAGGCAAAAAACTATATATGTGATTCGATCATGCTCGTATGTGTGCTGAGGCAGTCAAAAAATTGAATATGTGAATATAGCATGCTCATATGTGCTCTAAGGCAGGCAAAGCAAAAAATTTTATATGTGATTCTATCATAAATGATATATAGCATGTTCATATGTGTTCTAAGGCAGTAAAAAAACTCTATATGTTATTATAGCATGCTCATATGTGTGCTAAGGCAGTCAAAAAACTGAATATGTGATTATAATATGCTCATATGTGTTCTTAGGCAGTCAAAAAACTGAATATGTGATTATAGCATGCTCATATGTGTTCTAATGCAGTCAAAAAAACTTTATATGTGATTCTATCATGCTCATATGTGTTCTTAGGCAGGCAAAAAAACTTTATATGTGATTATAGCATGCTCATATGTGCTCTAATGCAATAAAAAAACTCTATATGTTATTATAGCATGCTCATATGTGCTCTAAGGCAGTCAAAAAACTGAATATGTGATTATAACATGCTCATATGTGTTCTTAGGCAGTCAAAAAACTGAATATGTGATTCGATTATGCTCATATGTGTTCTAAGGCAGACAAAAAACTGAATATGTGATTATACCTGAGAGGGACCTGGAATCGAAGATCCCCTATCCTGAACAGCGGCCTTGATCTCATTTCGGAGAAAGGGGGCGACAGTGTATTGGAAGTAGTTATTCAGTGATTCATTAATGATCTCGCGTACATCATCACCGGAAAGAATAGTCGGCTGCTTGGAGCTTATGTCGGCGCAAGAAGTCGGTGAGCCGTAACTGGAAGAACCAATAACTGGTGAAGTATTCATATTACTCCCAAACCCGAACACGCGACCTTTTTTGGGTTCACCTGCTGCAGTCACCCATGCTGTAGGATCAAATGATGGATGCTGAGTAGCGTCATCGCCATATCGCTCTACCATCTGTTGCTCATATGCCTCCTACAAAATAATGTTTAAAGTATTCATTAATAATTAATGATAACATCATGATAACTTGCATATATATTGCAATGATTATTAATAGAATTAATACATACCATTGTCGTTCTCGCCTTCTCTGATATGAAGACTCCCGTGGTCTTCCGTTTATGTGTTTCTACAAACACATCCTTATATGGTACACTGCCTCCTTTTTCTGCTTCCTGCGAAGTTAAATGACAAAAGATTTAGTACACAAGTTTGCAACAATACTTATAAAATTAATATTATATATTGATGAGTTACCATTTTCTTTAGGTGGCTCCCAAATGTCTTAGATCCACCTGTGTGTAGATGGGCTTTGGGCATCTTCGATCGATTTTGTGCAGCCTTCGCAGAGCAATTTCTAAATGCATCTCCCGCCCACTTATCGCACATTTCATCCCAGTAATCTCTCCTGATAGTAATAGGACCATGACCCTTCCACAGTAATGGATCATCTACTATGCCAGATGCTTTTTTTGCTGCAGTCTTCATAGTGTGCAGCATGTCTGCAAATCGATTGGCAGCCACCTTCTGCCACACCTTCCTTGCATCATTTTCTTCCACCGTAGTTGCGAAGCGATTCGAAGCCTACAAATATTTTCAGAAAGTTAGTAGACATTGCTTAAATAAATTAAATATGAAACACATTAACTATGAGGAACAACTGTATACCATGAATGAGGACCACAATCTGTCTAACACCTCCTTTGGGTACTCTTTCCATTGAGCAACTGGTCCTGGTAGATGTTGAAGAAGTGAATTCCTAATCTCCCGTACTACTTCTTGTGGCTCAAACCTCGTGCTGCACATGAATTGTTACACAATAAATATCAATATAAAATATTTAAAAGATATGCAATAATTGAAAACAAAATACTTACGGTCGATTATCGATATACACTATTCGAATGAGTCTTCCTGTGCCAGCCTGAGAAGACCCTGTTTCCTGTGTTGGCTATTGACTTGTGCGATCAACTGGTGTAGGTGGGTCGTGTACAGGCGCAACATCATCTGTAAAAAAATACATTAGAAATTCTCAGAATGCGCATTTGAACTAATCAAGCATCCAATTAGTTATATGATATACCTATCACAGGAGCCCGTGAAGATGAAGGCTGAGCCTGGCTACTACTGGATGAGCAACCACTATAACCTCCACGAACCATATTCTAACAAATAACATATGTCATACAATACATTCAAATAATTCACATCAAGTATTACAATGCATTCAAGTCATTCACATCAAGCATTGCAATGCATTCAAATAATTCAAATCATTCACATCAAGTATTGCACTAATTCAAATCATTCGTTAATTGCATAAATTATAATACATTCAGATAATTGAAATCATTCACATCAAGTATTACAATGCATTCGAATCATTCGTATCAAGTATTAATATACATTCAAATAAAATTTTTAATCATTCACACCAAGTATTGCAATACAACTCACATCAAGTATTACAATGCATTTAAATAGAGGTTTGTAGTATAAGATTTTGCTCACTAGCTTGAGAATTCTTTCTCGTCACTAGTTTGACTTTCTTCTTCTTCTTCTTCTTCTTCATTGTTTGCCTATCCACTTGGTACATCATTTGGATCACATTCCTCTATGAATGTTTCATCGGCCAATGGAGATATGACATGCATATCATGCGCAACATCGTGAAAATAAGCGAAGTCATAGACATCATCTGATTGATAGTAATCACTGTCTTCAGCTAACTCATCTTCCTGTAACTGATCATACTCGGGGTATAGTTTGGATTTCACCTTGCAAACTGCCCACCATTCATTTCTATATGACTTTTTTATACTCGGATATGAAGTATAATAAACTTGTTGAGCTTGCGAGGCTAATATGAATGGTTCATATGTTCCAAACCTGGATTTATGATTCACCTCCACAATGCCTGAAGCTTTGTCGAGTCTTGTTGCAGTTGGATCAAACCAATGACACTTGAATATCGAAACCCTGTTATTCATGCCTAAGTAAGTCAACTCCATTATTTCCTCTATAACACCGTAGTAATCATGTTCATTTTCACCGTAGCTGCTACCCTTGACACACACGCCACTATTTATCGTTGATTTGTTTATATCGTAGTCTTTTGTATGGAATCGATAATCATTTATGATATACCCGTTGTAGCATTGCACAACTTTGGTCGGACCATTTTCTAAATCACATATTTCTTGATCTTTAACATCACCATGGCGAACCTACGCACAAACATAAATAATTATTGTGACCACGATCAATTAAGTAACTTAGTGTTGTTTATAAGTGCAAAATTTATGTTAGCTTCTTTACCAACTGTTTCAACCACTCCACAAACTTAGTTTCACGTTCTTTTTGTACTTCAGCATCAGTGAGATGTGAAACTTCGCTTTGCAACTCCAGATCAAATCGTCTGCAAACCACAAATACTTATATTACCGAGCCATGTATCCACATATAGAACATAAAAGGATTTATAATTGAGTTGCATATACATATACTTACTCGATGTATGGGTTGATCGCTGAGCAATTAAAAAGAATATAGATGTGTGCTGCATCTTGCTCTCGATCTGTCAATAGCCTTGATCGGCAACTACCAAATGCATGCCCAAGTGGTTGAAATATCGACAGTTTGTCAGCTACAGTTACTTGTTCTCCATCATCGTTACGGGGCGGGCATGTGTAACGTGTTGGAATATGAGGTTCGAAGTACATAGATGAGAAATTTGAAATCTCTTCTAAAGTGTACGCCTCACAAATAGAGCCTTCTACTCTTGCTTTATTACGAACCTTTTTTTTTTAGGTCGAACATGCATCTGACAAGAATATACATTTCAAATTTTAAATATCTGTCATTAAAGAGACAAATATAAAAAAACAAATACCTTTCAAATGGGTACATCCATCGATATTGCACAGGGCCACCAACCCTTAGTTCATATGACAGATGTATGATCAAATGTTCCATAACATCAAAAAATGCTGACGGAAATATCTTTTCTAACTGACAAACAGTGGTGATGACAGAGTCCTCGAGATTCTTTACATCTGATACAACGACCTCCGATGCGCACAATGTTCTGAAAAATCCACTCAACTCAGACAATACCCCCCATATAGGTTTGTCTAACATATCATGGAATGCTAGGGGTATCAATCATTGCATAAAGATATGACAATCATGGCTCTTCAACCCATATAACTGTCCATCGTCAATCTTCACAGCCCGAGCAATGTTAGAGACATATCCATCTGGAAATCTCAGTTGTCTCAACCATTGACATACATGTTTTATTTGATCAAGTCCGAGCACGTACTTCGCCTTTGGTTTCAGTACTTTACCATTATACTCTTTGAGTTTCAATTCTGGTCTTTTACATATTAATTTTAAATCCATACGGGCCTTCGGATTATCCTTCGTTTTTCCTTTAATATTCATTATTGTATTGAACACATTATCAAACACATTTTTCTCTACATGCATCACATCCAAATTATGTCGTATCAATAGGGTCGGCCAATACGGTAGTTCCCAAAAAATAGATTTTTTCGTCCAATTGTGATCCTTCCCAAATCCACGAAAGGGTGTAGGACTGCGGGCATCTGTTAATATATCTAGAAAGTATCGCAATCTTCTTAGAATCTCTATGCCGGACAATCTTGAGGATGGACCTTCTGTTTCAGTTGTGCCTGCTTTAAATGCATTCTTTTGACGTCGGAACGGATGATCGCTGGGTAGGAATCGACGATGACACTCAAACCAGCAAGGCTTCCTTCCATGCCTCAATCTAAAAGCTTTGGAATCCTCCATGCAGTACGGACAAGCCAACCTCCCATGTGTGCTCCAACCAGATAACATACCATATGCAGGGAAGTCACTGATTGTCTATAGAACAACGACCTTTATGTTGAAATTTTGTTTTTTGTGGGCATCATACGTGGTAACACCGTCATCCCACAGTACTTTTAATTCATCAATCAATGGCCTTAGATATACATCAAGATTTTGGCCAGGTGAGGTCGGACCAGGGATCAACAGAGACAAGAAAAGATTTGGGCGTTTCATACACAAGCTTGGTGGAAGGTTGTATGGAGTAACAAATACTGGCCAACATGAGTATGGAGTTGATCTACCCCCAAATGGATTAAATCCATCTGTACATAGACCGAGTCTAACATTTCGCACTTCCATTGCGAAGTTCTGATGAGTACGATCAAAGTGCTTCCAAGCTTCAGCGTCAACAGGATGCGTGATCTTGTTTTCATCGTGTCGAACTTTTTTTGCATGCCATCTCATGTGTTTAGCTGTCCTTAAAGACATATACAATCGCTGCAATCTAGGAGTAATAGGAAAGTAGCGGAGCGACTTGTATGAAACTTCCTTTGATCTCGTGCTACCATTGCCTCTTGTCTTTGGCTTGAACCGAGGATGCCCACATGACGGGCATGATATGTCATTTTCCTGCTCCTTGAAATACAACATGCAGTGATTTGGACAAACATCAATCTTTTTGTAACCCATACCTAGAGCGTTGACCATAACTTTCGTACGATAGAAATTTTGTGGCAATTTCCCATCTTTAGGCAACATACTCTTCACAATCATGCACAAACGGTCAAAACATGATTGACTCAAATTATACTCAGACTTCAAATTCATTAGTTAAAGAACTACAGACAAGATAGTGTGACTCTCAGAACCGTTCCAAAGTAGCTCATCAGCATCTCTAAGTAAATCATAAAATCTACTAGCTGCATCGTTTGGTGATTCTTCATCTATGGCAGTTCTTACATCACTAGAACTCATAGCAGAACCCAGTTCTGTTCCTGCGGCATCAAATATCAAATTCGTATATGGATTATCGTGCACCACATTCACCCGTGCATCAAAATCGTTTCTAAATTCTTCTCCATGAAACGTCCAGTTCTGATAATCACTCACAAAACCCTTCCTGTATAGGTGATGTCTAACGCCATGAGGTTCTACAAATCGATTATTCTTACAAATCTTGCAGGGACACCTAATCCGACCTGTGGGATCTACTGTACTGACACTTGCCGTTGCAAATTCAATAAAACTGTCAACACCATCCATATATTCATGCGATAACTCATTGTCCACTATCCTACGGTACATCCATTCACGGTTTGTAGACATTTTGTCGTATGATGTTGCGAATAGTATCCTAACTAGTTAAAAGAGAACCATCAGAATGCTATGATGAAGAAAATATCAAATTTATCATGCAATATATGATGTCATACAATTACAAGAATTATGATACATGCATTGATAACTTAATATTTTCATGTGCAAACTATTCATGACACGATACATTCATTTGAAGCATGCTTTCAGTATACAATTTCACATGGTAGACATAATCAAATTGAAAGTAACTACATGTAAGCATGGATACAATCACATCAAACATTACAATACATTGAAATAATTCATATCAAACAAATCTCAAACATGTACCTGCAGCAAACACACTTCAATATCCCACTAACTACTACCATGCCTAGCATGGACTCCGTACTCTAAAAATAAGAATACTTCCATATTCATACATTAAAATCATGCTCAGCATGATCTCCGAACTCCAACAAAGCAGTCCTAGATATCAACAACTAAGTGAGTGTGTAAACAATAAAGTGTTACATTCAATAAATTAAATAACATGTGATGCGCTTGCATCACTTACTCACCACGGGTATTTACCCGATTTGCATTGTTTTTGTCACTTACTTACCACAGGTGGCGGGGCACAAGCGAGTTCCATTGAAAAATCTGCACAAAAAAACACTGTTTTAAAATGAAGTCACCACGGAAAAAAAACTGTTCTGGCAAGGGGTCGACCCCCTTACGGAACATAGGGGGTTAACCCCCTTACGGAACGTAGGGAGTTAACTGACCCCCTGTTCGGGCAGCGGGTCGACCCCCAGCCTGTTATGGCAGGTGGTTAACCCCCTGCCGGGGTCGACCCCCTGTCGGGGTCGACCCCCTGCCCGGGTCGACCCCCTACCGGAAAGGCAGGGGGCAAGGGTCCCCTGCCGAAAAATGCAGGGGGTTAGCCCTCTGCAAGAAACGCAGGGGGTTAAACCACTTCCGGAAAACGCGGGGGTTAACCCTCTACCGAAAAACACGGGGGTTAACCCTCTACCGAAAAACGCGGGGGTTAACCCCCTCCGTTTTCCGGAAGGGGGTTAACCCCCTGCCGGAAATGGCAAGGGATGCAGGGGGTTAATCCCTTGCGTTTTCCGGCAGGGGGTTAACCCCCTGCGTGAACCGGGAGGGGGTTAACCCCCTGCCAGAAACGACAGGGGGTTAACCCCCTGCGTGAAAATGGGGATTAACCCCCTGCGTGAACCGGGAGGGGTTAACCTCCTGCCGGAAACGGCAGGGGGTTAACCCCCTGTGTGAACCGGGAGGGGGTTAACCCCCTGCGTGAAAATGGGTGTTAACCCCCTGCCGGAAACGGCAAGGGGTTAACCCCCTGCCGGAAACGGCAAGGGGTTAACCCCCTGCCGAAAACGGGAGGGCGTTACCTTTCTCCGGGCGGCGAACGGTGGGACCGGCGGACGGTGGGACCGGCGAACGGCGGGAGCGGGACCGGCGAACGACGAATGGCGGGAGCGGCGAACGGCAGGAGCAACGAAAGAAGAAAAGGAAAAGCTGCCTGGGATTAGGGTTATTCGAAAGTTAGCGACAGATTAATTCCGTCGCTAAGCCAACGTAAAATCGAATTCACGAAAATAGCGACGGATTATATTCTGTCGCCACATCCGTCGCTATTTAGCGACGGACTAGGTTCCGTCACTAACGTCGTCGGTAAATGGTGCGATCGTACCGACAAAACAGTCTGTCGCAACATCCGTCGCTAATTAGCGACGGACTAGGCGACGGACTATCTTCCGTCGCTATTTTCATAAGATTCAGTAATTATAGCGATGAATATTTGTCGCTCGCCAAACCGTCGCTAACTAGCGACAGAATCTTTTCGTCGCTAACGTCCGTCGCTAACAACGCATTTTCTTGTAGTGTGCTGCAACTGAAATATCTCTTGCTCAACTTACAAAATTCTACTGACATTTTTGTCTTGAGAGTACGTGTCACGTAATGAATCCCACATCTCCTTTGCAGTAGAGTAGTAAATTAAGCCGTCTGCAATATGTGGCTGAACACTGTTCATAATCCAAGACATAACAATGTCATTATCTTCCTGCCATGTGGCATATTTCCCAGTTTTCTCTGTTGGTTCCTTTTTTAACAAAATATGTTTTCGACGATGTCCAGACACAGACATCATAAAAGTCCTCGACCACCTTTTATAATTATTGTCGTCCAGCTTTACGAACGACCCATAAGAGAAGGGATTAGCAAAAGCTTTGCACTCTGCAGACACTTCAAACCTTTGTTCACCATCACTGGACTTTATTTCAGCCATGGTATTTCACTGCTGACAGTAGCTAGCTAATGAGCCGGATAATAATAATAACCAGAAAGTAATCACGAGCAAACTGATAGTAAAGAAATAGATTCCAGCTGAAATAAAATCCTTGTCTTGCAATATATATATATATATATATATATATATCACAGACAACACCAGCAAGATAATAAATCTGATCACCACTATAAAAATTAATTTTAGATGACAAAAATTGATTTCACATCTGAACTTCAACAAAAATTAATCAGATCTGATTAAATCTGATTCCAACAACAGCAAGCACTACAGATTTAACGCCTACCACATCAACACGACTCTGATACGAGCAAATCTGATTCCAACGACAACAAGCACTACAGATTTAACACCTACCACATCAACACGACTCTGATATGAGCAACAGTCAGTCAGCCACACCATTGAGATCTGATCCAACATCAACGCTCCACGCTACACGACATCCAATTACTGCACGATCTCAGATCTGCTCCACCCAATCACAAAATGATTGCTGATCTGATGCAACACGATCATGATGTCAGATCTGCTCCACGCAATCTCCACATGATGGTAGATCTGATGCACCACGATCCATCAATATTACTGAGGCGTCATCAACAAGGAGCAAAAGAGGAACACACGATCTAGGGTGTCTGATCAGATCTGCATATTGTGTAGAACTAGTCAGATCCCAGGTCGTGAGACTGAGGAAAGAACCTAGGGTTCGATCAGAAAGAAGATCGAACAAACTAGATATAGGCTAGGAGGAGAGAAGAAGAAAGAAAAAAACTATGATAAAGAGGGAAGAAAGAAATTAAGCCTAGGCGTTAGATTCTCCCAAGAATGAGAGGCTTTGATACCATGTTGAAACTTGGTTTGAGAAAAGATAGAAAAGTACCTTCACGATTAGCCCTAATCACCCTTAAGTAGTGATTAGGGTCAATAAAGAAAATTACAAAAGAGACCACTAAAAGTTAAAATATAAACAAGACCAACTGATAACTTTTCTGATTTCCAATAAACCCCTCACGATAATAACTCTCAACTGTATATAAGTTATAAAAATAATGCAAAAGGGGTTATATGAAATTTAATCATCTTACCTAGGGTTTACACCAGAGTTACCAGTCAAGGAAGCGGGAGCGGGAAACGATACGAGAAGCGGGAGCTGGAAGCGAGACACTTTCAAAAATTTAGGAAGCGGGGAAACGTGGGACCACTAAGAAGAAAATTACGAACCGTCTCGGAAGCGACCAAGGAAGCGAACCAGAAGCGACCTAGGAAGCGAACCGAAAGCGAGGGGGAAGCCAAAAAAATGAAAAAATGGGGAAGCGAGGGAGAAGCGCGCTTCCCCAAAAAGGGGGATGCTTCCCCACACATTTCGGAAGTGCGACGTTTCGTGCTTCAGAAGTGCGCTTCCCCTTTTATCTAGGCGCTTTCGGTAACTCTGGTTTACACTTTCTTCTTCCTCTTTGCTAACTCCATTCCAAAAGGCTCAATAGCAGTTCTATATCTTATGAGTTGGTCTAGTAGTGTGTCTCGATCCTCTTCGCTTTGAACAAGACGATTGACACAATCATATAAGTCATTCATTATCTCCTCATTGGACTCGATATTTTTATACTTATAATATATGGCTGGATTCAAATATAGGTTTGTTGCATGCAAAGGTTTGTGCAATTGATTGCTCCACCTTTTATTGATTATCTCCCAAACCCATCCGTATATTTGTTTATCATCACACACATTTACCTACTAAGTAAAAGAATTGAAAGTAACCATTATAGAAGCTAAGATAAAATGTAATTTACAATTAGTAGAATACAAAAAAATTAATTTATAATTATACTTTTATTTGTTCCTTTCCACGATCCATTTTCTTGTAGATGTAACCCATAGCAGGCTTTTCATCGCTATTAACCAATCGAAGCATGTCAAACAAGGGGGCCATTGTTTTCAGAGCACAACTCACTCTCTTCTAAAATTTTGAACTCAAAATCATGCTTTCACATCTTTTACCAACTGACGTTTTTGAAAAACTATTCTTTTCCTAATCATCTCTAAGAAATATGAACTTTAGGCATTTTTTCCAATTATATATGCTTTCTAGAGTAAAAAAATGGCAAATTTTGTCACTGCAGGCCTATGTAAGTCTTTTTGTGTGTGTGCTCTCATCATACTCAACACTTGAGAATGTTTGTAATGAATACCACCAATTGCCTTGCTTTTCCAGAAATGTTCTTCAACTCTTTCAATTATCCTATATATTCCAACATCATATCTATACAATGTGCAGCACAAAGAGTCCAAACTAAATGCTTTCTCTTATCCATAAATAATTTACCTGCTTTCACATAGTTTGAGGTATTATCAATAACAACTTGAACCATATTTTCCTCCCAAACTTCAACAATATCATTCAACAATGCAAAAAGCAAATTTGCATCTTTTACTTCATTTGATGCATCAACTGATTTCAAAAACATTGTTCCCAAAAGGAAATTAACAAAAAAATTAATGAGTGTACACCCTTTTGTAGCCATGTTTGGACCAATGCACTTTGTATTGGTCCAAGAACTCCTTCATTTTCTTCATTTCTTTATTCAAAAGTAGTTCTCGCAACTCGTGATATGATGGAGGCTTCATCCCTGGTTCAAATTGGCCTATAGCTTCAATCATACTGTAAAATGAAGGCAACTTCGCTGTATTAAAAGGTATTCCACCGTCATAAAATCACCTATTAATGTACTCGTACACTGTTTCTCTTTTTTCCTTTTTGAAGCAATTTTCAAACATAGTTTGTTTGTTTGCTTGCCTTCCTTTCTCTGTTGAATCACTTTGAAAGTATAGATCCATAGCCCTTTTGGTCTAAAGCCGAATGTACTACTCCCCTCCATCTATGAAACTGCATTCACGTCCTTTGCCATAATCGGAAGCTGAGAATAAACTTTCATTTCTTTCATATATATTAACTGTCTCTCTCTTATTTTTTTCATCTCTATTCTTCTTTGATTCCTCCATGTACTTAGAAAGTACTTGCTTGATTTCTGCAATTGTTTTATCATAAGCCTTCACTTTTCTTCCAATCCCAAGTAGATGTCGTTTTATTTTATATAAATCCTTTATAAGTTCAACATTTAAGGTATGTCACAGAATTCAGATCTTGTTTATCCTTAATATAGGCCCACTCCCATGCTGGATCACCTGATTTTCTCTTAAAGTTCTGAATATGTTCCAAATTTGAAAATGTGGACCCACTAGCACTTGCAGATGAAGCCCCCTTCCATTGTTCTAAAAAATGATAAGAATCTAAAAAAAGGCAACATCTAAATTTGCTAAATAAAAAGGAGTAAGCAACAAATAACATATCAGCAAAATATGAATTCATAATAAAAAAACCCTTAAGTTTTTTTTTGTAATTGCAGCACACATTTAATGACAACTTTAACAGGAGCAAACCCTAGGTTTTTTATTAACTATAAAAAAGTTTAGGTGTGTTTTTAACAATATTGAAAACTTAGATGTGTTTTTTATAATCAACCAAAATTTCGGTGTTTTTTTTTAAATGTCCCCCAAAAAACATAGTTAAACCTAATTTGAGTTGGGTTCTGGTCATTATTTTATGCCTATCCTGATGTTTGGGTTTGGGCTCAGTCAGATACTAGACATGGATCTGGCCCATTGACTGCCCAAGATGAGATCTGTGAACTTATACCCAAACAAATGTTTATCTGTGCACTTATACCCTAACAAATGTATATCTGTGCCCACACATGCAACATTGGAAATAGCCAGTAACAAAAATTGGAGTGTGGCTGATATTTGTTCGAATCACAGTAAATCTTTTTAGAAGAATTTCTAACTTGTCCGCACGGGAATTTGTAGGGGATTTTCAAAAAATGATTGGTTTTCTTTCATAGAATCAGTAATTTAGAGAAAAAGTCAAAAGGAAATTTACAAAAGCCAACAAGCAAAAATGTTTGGTTTATAAGAGGAAAAAAAAGAGAA
Source organism: Nuphar pumila (assembly GCF_984573655.1). Classification (NCBI taxonomy): domain Eukaryota; kingdom Viridiplantae; phylum Streptophyta; class Magnoliopsida; order Nymphaeales; family Nymphaeaceae; genus Nuphar; species Nuphar pumila. The sequence continues at coordinate 59,248,822 of NC_143261.1, read as the reverse complement.
AAACATAACTGCCACAACATAGATGAAAATATTATTCATGGCAGCATTGATCCCAATTTCATGGAGATACTCTTTACACTGGTGTATAAAGCAGAGCTACCAGAAGCTTCTTAGATAGGTGGGAAGCTCGCTTCAGAAGCGTGATACTCCTCGCTTCCGAAACTTGATGAGAACCTCGATTCCCCCATGCTTCTCCTATGCTTTCCACACGCCTCATCTATTCTTCTTATATGTTCTCTTACTCAACTTTTCTTGTGTTTTATGTGTTTTCTCTCACTTTTCTCACTCACTTCCATGTGCTTTCTCTAAATTGGTAGTCATCATTTTTAGATTTTGTTATACATTTAATTCTTACACTAAAAAAACATGAAATTTAATATTCGTCACTTTTATTTTAGTTTTTATTTGTGTTTCATTTTGATTTTCATTCAATTCATATATTTCTTTTATTTATTCTTCGCTTCCCGCTTCCTATATATTTTAAAATGCATTGCTTCTCGCTTCTCGCTTTCGCTTTCTGTATCGTTTCCCGCTTCCGTTTCCTAGTCTGGCAACCTTGGTATAAAGTGATCCTAATAAACCGATAATGTCTATTTAGTACAAATATGACACCCAACAGTTTGCTTTATCACTCTTTTTTTTTTATAGGCAAGCCATCACTGAGCATTTGATCTTTCTAGATTTATATTCTAATCAAATATATCACACTCACATCATTGGAATCACACCACGGAGCCAGCCCAAACTGTGAAGTGTGAACTCAAAAGGACAGTTTAAAAATGTTAAACAAAATGTGAAATGTTAAACAAAATGCTACCAAATAATGTCCCAAAATATGATGAAGAAAACTGTGGCACCAACAGCTTGAAACACTGAACACATTATTAGAATACTTTAATTCTTTTTCTTCACTTACCTTTGTTTATAAGGTTCATATGGAGAGTACAACTTTTAAGAGAGAGAGAGAGAGAGGTAGTGGTACCTGTAGAGGGAGGAGAAGGTTGACCTTCTTCGGCTCTACCCTAGCGAGAGAAAGGAGAGAGAACGGAGCGAGAGAGAGTGGAGCGAAAAAAGGGGAAAAATGACCCTTTTCCCCCTTTTATACATGTTGATAACAGTCAACGGAAAAAAAAAATACTGACCTAGGCTTATACCTAGGCACCACCTTTGACAACTAAGCTTACCACTAACTAATGCTAAAATCCATAAGTACCCCTGAAAAAATGAAATGTACACATAAATACAAAGAGGGGGTACCACACTAAATGTAATACACATATGATACATAAGTCTCATATGTGATTTAACATAAGAAGGGAGAATATAGCTGTAAATTCATAAAACGATATTAAAGGCAAAATATCACAATATTTTAAAAATATCATAAATTTATATATGTCATGATATTATCGTGATAATATCATGATATTATAAGTTGCCTTTTACTTTTTATTATATCTTAACTATGTTTTTCTTCTTTCTTTTGTTTTTTTACTTATTTTTTGTATTATGTGTTGCTTTTCTCACTTATTGCTACTGTTTTTAAAAATTTTTTAAGCACCAAGTTTATATTTATCAACCAAACCTAGAGAAATTGCCTTGCTAAGATATGTCCGAGACCGATATTTGTGACTATGATAATATATATTTTTTATATTTATCAACCAAACCTAGAGAAATTGCCTTTCTAAGATATGTCCGAGACCGATATTTGTGACTATGATAATATATATTTTTTATATTTATATAATGCATGTCTACCTATTTTATTGCTTGTTGATCATTGATTTATATTTTATACTACTGTGATATAAAAATTTCTAAAATATTGTTTATTCTGTTTGATGCCATTATTTGGGCTATTTCTTGATTCTTTCTTTCCTGTGTTCACTTATTCTCAACTTTTATGTGTTGCTTACTTTGTTAGCCTTCACATGACAGCTTTCAGATGATGAAGGTTAACCAAATGAGAGCAGCAGCAACAAAACCGGGGAAAATTCAAGTTTATTTGAACATAAAATCCTCACAAGTTTCTCCATTGATTCATGGTGCCAACAGATCATGAATCAACAAAACATCTCTGTGCTTCCTAATCTGTTAAATGGATTCTGGGTTGCATGCCATTATGGAAGTGATAACTCTGATGCTCTATTATACAAGATTCAGACAAGAGCAGCTTTCTGCAAGGTTTTGTTAATTGTGCTTCATGAAGCAGACAATATATTCTGAAGATTATTGGGAATGTCAAGCTCTGGTTGCAAGGACACTGTACTGAGCTTGCAAAATACTTCAAAATGGGCCTCAGTGAAACCACTGGTTATGTAACGCCCCAAAATCGTGGACTTGAAACCTTTTATGAAAAAGGTTGAAAGCTTTGAAATCAATCATTTATTAGAGTTTAAAACAGAAGTTCAGCTGAAGATCAGGTTCAAAACAACAAGTCCCTAGACCTTGGGCACATTACAACCAAAAAGCAGTTTCCCCCTTACAATCCGATTTGCAGTTCAAATAGATATTTTATTGAAATTAAAGAAGAACCACATTTTGGTAATACAGTTTTAGAAATGCAGAGTTATAATCGAAAGAGATACTTCCAAAGAAACCTTGTACCATCTATCAAAAGAGTTCCTAGGAGCGCAACGTCAGGAAAGGGCATTGCCTTGAATTCATCGCATCATCATGCCATCGCAAGCTATCTCAACCTGTTCACCACCTGCCCATGAAAATGGGTCAGTCACACAACAGACTAGTAGGGGTGCAAAGGACAAGAAAGAGCAGAAGCTGCAATAAGTAAGATAAACGCTAGCTCAAGCAGAAACAAGCAAGACTAGCAGATCTAACCAAATGTGCTGTGGAGTAAGCAAAGCTCTAGTAAAGTAGACAGCTACGTAAAAAAAGCAGGAAGGATCAGAGTGCTGAACAGACAACTATAGCAATATCACAAATATAATGGATGAAGAGTAACTAACTCTATCCACCAGCCAAGCAAAGCAATTTCATAAGACAGGTATTCATAACAACACTCGTAATACATTCAAGTATCATAGGATGACTCAGTCCATCGACAAGTGATTACATTAATTGTGAGGCACACGCTATTACATCACAAGCAATTCCTAAGCAATACCAGATAAGCAATCAACTAGTATGAGAAGCTAGTCATTACCAAGCAAGGAACTGCGTAAGCAGTTTAACCAACAAGGGTAACGCCTCGACGGGCGTACCTAGCTCAACGAATAGCATACTGAACTACCGAGCTAACAAGCAAGTAAGCAAAGCACGTCACAACATGTGTATAAGTTATATCTTGTCTCATTACTGAGCAGGTCGTTGTGGGTACGCACAAGGCAAAACGTAGAAACAACCGAGATCGATTCGGGGGTCCATTATGCTATGTATTTTATTATACCCCGAATGACTGACTGAGTCCGCTTCCTAAGAGGATGGTCTGTGACCAAGAGAGTAAATCCCCAAAGGCAAACAAAGGCCCAATGGATGCGCATCCGTACTTCTGCAGAAGTGGCCCAAAGGATTTCCCCTAACCTCCGATGACTGGGGAAGGTCGGATCTTTGCCCGAGGTTACCATATATGACTGTCCATCGGAGTTTTGTACCATCCATCCTCTCTCTTGATGAACCGTTCCGAATGAGCACGACGGAGGGTTTCTTAACCGCCATCCCATTCTCATGCGTTGGTCTCTCAACCCAATCAAGCATCTTGCCTGTGAAGGCGCATGATTATTATTTAAGTGAGTTATACGCGCCATTGCCCGTTCGAGGCAAGCACACAATTCACATCCTACTCACCATAGTATGCATCGTACCTATTCAACGTATAATCACGTTGAAAGAGGTCAATCCCTAGTGAGGGTAGAAACATCACTCTTGTGATCTCAAACACATGCCATTGCATGTTCGAGGCAGACATAAACCTCTCATCCTACTCATCGTAGTACGCAACATACCTGTTTAAAAGTACAACCATGATAAGAGAGGTATGGATCTCTCGCAGGAAATCCCCAATGCTTCTACTTTATAGAAGCCCGCAGTGAACTCATTCCAGTTCCAACTGATCGTGCTCGGGTCCTTTAGACAATCACGAGCAAAATGTCTATTAGGCGAAAGCAACATAACAGGATTAGCTTAATGTGTCAATACACGCTTAGAGGTTACTATAGACCTCTCGATCTGCTCTTGTAGTCCAAACATATCGTACGTGACTAAGGGTACAGCTACTAGAGGAGGAACATGGATCCCTCGTAAGAGATCCAACAATACCTTCACGAATGAAGGCGCCACAATCATGGTTGAACCAGAAAGCCTAGAAACTAGGTCTCGCATCAGAGGTGAGGTAACGCATGGCGCAAGTACATCGCTAGGATCCCTGCTCTACTCGTGCACAGGATCCCAAACAAGGTTATCTGAGTCATATCGAATAGGCAAACTAAGATTGTAACACATCTATCCCAAATACGTCAATTTGGGAGGTCCGACCGCTACCTCTGTTTTACCAGCTATACATCTTGAAAATAGGTTTGCACCTAAGACGATGTCTTTTGAGAACTGAAGTGCATAAGTGTGTGTCGTGGCTTGTAAGCCAAGTGAAACGATATACACTATACATTCGAAGCTGCACTCAGAGAGTGCAAGCTGACAAGAGGCAAACTCATGCACATACTAATACAAAGGCAAAACGAGGGACAAGACTTGGTGGGCGAAGCCGCACCGCGAGGGTAGAACGCTAAAGCTCCACACGAGGTATGAGATCATACCTCGATCATCGTAACGCACAAGCAGGCAACTACGCAAGCGACTCGTGAGGTAGGAGATCCTATACTGACCACGCGAGTGTAAAGGACGACTCATGAGGCATGGGGTTGCACCTCGATAGATCAATAAGTGCAAGCAGAGAAAAGGAGCATGCGACAGAGATAGGATACATGCACGAACAAGGCATATGCACGAAACGCAGCAACAAGGTAAAGACGAATACATACAAAACGTAAGTGCAAGAGCAAGCACGTCAGCACAAGAAAGTAAAATACGAAGAGTATAGCAGAAGCAAAGCCATGGCGCATAAAGCACGGGGCAACAAGTAAATACAGGAAGTAAGGTGCTAGAACGTAAAGGAGGACCGGGCATCCTGGAGAACAAGGCAAACGTAAGCAAGTAAATGCCAAGGCGCAAAGCGCGGGGCAGCAGGAAAGTAAAGTGCAAGAAAGTAAGGAGGACAAGGATCGCGAAACCGCGTCCTTGAGTTAAAAGACATGGAATGTAAAGACAGGAATGAAAAGCCTAGGCATATATAGCGTGGCGGCGACAGAAAGGAAAGTGCAGGAAAGTAAAAAGGACAAGGATCGCGAAACCGCGTCCTTGAAGGTAAAGACATACGTTTATATATTATACGTATACATATATCGTCCTCTTTTAGTTATCTTTCTTATTTTAGCATTTATCAGTTCATTATCCTTTCACGCAAGAATCCCCTACCTTAAGGGGTTGCGGGTCCTCGTACGCATGCAGTGTAGGCAAGCAAGAGCTCGAGCCACAGAGGGCGAGCTGGATCCACCGTTCAACCTGGAGAGCTTAGATCATTAGTATATGCCATATAAGAAAAGAGAAGTAAACACAACAAGGTCTCCTGCCTGCAGAAGGCAGAGGCAGGAGCTCTGCATCCTGCAGACAAGGGTGCCAGAGACAGGGGCCTCAGCCCTGCTTGGCAACAATAGCAGAAGCAGGGAGCAGGAGCTCCCTGTCTGCTAGCACAAGGAAAGGCAGGGGAGGGAGCAGGGGCTCCCTGCCACACCTGCTACAACAAGGCAGAGGGAAAACACCCCCTGTCATAACACGAGACAGGGGCGCATCCCCCTGCCGGCCGCAAGAACAAGGCAAGGGGGCAAAGCCCCTTGCCAGAAAACACAGAGATGCAGGGGGCAAGCCCCTGCTCGAAAACAAGAAAGCAGGGGGGCTTCGCCCCCTGCTGGCACAACGCAGGAGACAGGGGGGCCTCGCCCCCTGCCGGCACAAAGCAAGAGGCAGGGGGATAGAACCCCCTGCCAAGGAACAACAAAGAGTGCAGGGGGGCTCCGCCCCCTGCAGAGGAAAATAACTAAAGGCAGAGGGGCTAACCCCTTGCCGGCAAGCAACACAAAGGCAGGGGGGGCCCTCCCCCTACTGAGACCCAACAAGGGAGCAGGGGGGCTCGCCCCCTGCCCGAAAACAAATGCAGGGGGGGGAGCCTTGCCCCCTGTAGGTAAACACCAAAAAGGGACAGGGGGAGAGGAATGTCAACAAAACAAATGGCAGGGGGAAGCGGAGCCCCCTGCCAACCCAAACAAGCGAGAAGAGATGGGGGGTGACAGGGCTCGATCGGTCCCTGCCGACACACCCCGAAAGCCCAAGGTGGTGGCAGGGACTCGGTCCCTGCCGACCCACCAGCAAAGAGGCAGGGGGGGGGGGGGGTAACCCCCTGCCAAGACAAGCGATAGGGGGCTCATCCCCCCTGTCGACCCACAACAAACAGGAAGGAGTCACAGGGGGCGGAGCCCCCTGCAGCCCCCTGTCGACCAAAAACAAAGGGAGGCAGGTGGGTTTAGCCCCCTGCCAACAAGAGGTGATGACAGGGGGCTCAGCCTTCCTGTCGATCCACCCAAAACAAAAGAAGAAGGGAGAGGGGTTATACCTCGAACGACCACGGCAACAGGAGAAGTTGCTGGTCGCTGGGAGCGCTGGCTGCGAGTCGTCGGCGACAGAAAGGGGAGACAGCGAAGGGGCGGCCGGCGCTGCCAGCTGCCGAAACGTTGGCGACTGAAGGGGGAAAGGGGCCTCACGGGAGCAGAACAAGGGGGAGGCGACGATCGCCGGCGGCTGCAGCACCAAGGACGGTGGCCGCGGCTGACGGCGAGTCGTCGGTGCTCGGAGGCCACTGGGTCGCCCGAAACTCCGAGGGGAGGCGAAGAGGTGGCCGCAGGGAGGATCGCCGGTCGTCGGCGGCGAGGATGCCGGCTGAAGGGGAGACAACAAGGGGAAGAGGGGTGGTCGGCAAGGCTCGAAGGTCGCCGGCGATTCGTCGGTGCTCGAGGTCGCTGGGGACGCAAGCGGCGAAAAGCTCCGACGGCGGGGGCTCTCGCGCAGTTGACTGGGTCACGGGTGGCCACCGAGGAAACCAAGGTCGCAGGCCGCGGCGTCGAGGACCGGGAGTCCTCGACGCCCAGGGATCGTCGATCGTCGGGGAGGCAGCCTGACGGGAACGCTCGCCGGCGTCTCTGATCGCCGGCGGCAGCATGAGAGGCGGGAGATCGGAGCAGAGGAGAGAGAGAAGGGGAGAGGGTTTTACCCCTCGCCCGAGACACCTGCGTCTTTTAAAAAGACGCAGGTTCTCATGAGTTCGAGAACCCGGGTCCGGGTTGATCTCGGGTCCGGCCCCGACACAGGAGTCAGACCCTGACTCGTGTCCGACACGTGTCGGGCACGTGTCTGACACGAGTCGGATGTGATTTTTTTTTTCACGGGCTTTACAGGTTAAGTCTTACATCAAAAGTACATTGTATCTTCTGACTCAGGCTACAGATACACAGATAATTGTCTTCATCCTTTCTCGACTCAGTGATTCAGTTATATTTTTAGTTGCATTTCCAGTTTTGCTACAAAGGCTTAGCAAGGTAACTGTTGTTGAACAAGCTAGAATCTATTGAGAAGCAAAAGATATGCATATGTATGCGTAAACATGCACGGATGTGCCCCATGCTATCCATGTGCATGCTTGTATTTGTGTGCTGACGTGGTCATGTCTGTGTTTTTCCAAAAAACATATTTGTTTTTTAGTTTTATGCTTTGTTCATTACATTAGGCCATTTCTACGGCAAAATCGTGAGACTTCTTTTAAATGTAATGAAGTTTTCAGGATCTATATTGCATGATCCTTCTGCTACAGCAGAAAGGATATATTTGGTATTTCTTTGGGAGAAAAGTTTTCTTTATGAGGAAAGACGTAGGGAACAAGGGGTTTCAGTGCTAAATTTTTTAATGAGCAAATGTGGTTATTTCACAAAATTCATTTATTGCAGATGGAAAACCCTTTTTAGGTGTTTGCATCTATTATTTCATAATAATTCATATTTTGAGAAAGGTTTTTTCCTTGTTTGTCTCAAAGTGCTTGTCCATCACATGGGAAGAGGTGTACTTAATCTGCCCGGAGGTCACATAGATTGTAACCCCTACAGTTAACTTATTATCATTATACATGAGATTGATTTGAACCGTTGTTGTTACACTCGGCTATTGCAAGGGCATTCTTGTGATGAATGTCTAATAACTTATCACTTAATGGATTTTTATTATCTCATATGTGAGGTGATTGCAGATTGCCATCCACCTATGGGCAACTGGAGGAGGGAGAGTCTCTTTGGCAGCATTCTTACTCATCCGAAGCATGGTTCTGCAGTTAAATTCAGATTGCTATGATTCCTTCCTAACGAACATGTACAGAACATTTTTGGCACACTCCAAATTTGTTGAACCGAAAAACATAAAACATATCCAGTTTCTTGCTGATTCTGTTGTGGAGTTGTACTCACTAGATATTGCTAAGTCTTCCCAGAAGGCATCCATCCTTATACAGCACCTTTCCAAGGTTTTGCAGCATGCCCTCAAAACCAAGACGGAGGTCAGTTTTTCAGCTCATGCATATCACAATTTTAAAAGCCAAATTAGTTTGCTAGTTATCGTGTCTAATTGTTCCTGCTTGTCCATCTATGCATAATGTAGAATATTGCAGTTATTGAATATATTAAAAAGTCTAAGATTTTAGGTTATTGAATATTGTAATATTATGCATTATTGGATGTTTTGGTACCCTTTTTGGTTATAGTATATCAAAAAGCTTAGCCTTTCAAGAGGAAATATTTATGTAGAACCTATATATATGAAATATGATGTTACAATATAAAGAAAATTCCTCAGATCTAGTAAACCATCTCGCCCCACTCCTTCACTTTCTCTCTCTGTGAAACTTGCTAGGCCCTTGTTTGGTGCCTTCTTTGATAATGGGAAACTCCTAATAATACTTAATATCCAAAAAAAGAAAAAAAAAATCTGAAAGAACAAAAGCACAATTTATAATACTTGTACAGTGTAGTCGATTGAACCTCAACCTTGCGAAATTATGAACCTTATGTATGTAACAAACAAACCTTCTCATTTCCTTAAGAGTCATTGACACTTCCAATTCTGTAGATTGGACTGCAGAATTTGCAATTTGATCAAGCCACATGATCAAGATATAGACACATCTAGGGATGTAACTGGGTTGGATGTGGTTTCAATGTAGGCATAATTGGGTATAACCGATGTCACATGGACTCGGTTAGGAGGTCGATGCACCCGTGTCGACACGCCCCGACACGAGTGCGGCTTCAGACACGGGGCAGACTCGGTCAACAAGTGTTGGACTCGGTCAATGCATCGGGGCCGAGTCCGTCCACTTTATAGACTCGGTCAAATTTGACCGAGCCTATTGTTGTCCATATTTAAAATTTATTTTGGACTCGGGTCGGGTCCGATCCGGATCCAAAATGTTTATCGGGGTCGGGGCCGAACCCTAAAGAGGCTACGCAAGGGGAGGGGCTTACGACAGACCCCTCCCCGCTGATCTTTCCCTCTCCCCTAGCCGTCCCTCGCTCTTCGTCCCGTTCAGTCTCGCCGGCGACCCAGACTCCGACGATCGTAGCCGCAGCCAGCCATCGGCCACCCCAGCCACCGGTTCTCTCAGGTATGCACTCCTCCCTCTTCCGTTCTTCTTCCCCTTCGTCCGGTAGGGGGCGGATCCCCCTGCCTCGTTCGTGTTTTCCGGCAGGGGATGGAGGCCCCTGCTTGAGTTTATTTTTCAGTAGGGGGCTCCCGTGCCTCAGATTTGTTTTTCGACAGGGGGCTGCCCCCTGCATCAGATCTGTTTTCCGGTAGGGGGCTCCGCCCCCTGCGTTAGATCTATTTTCCGGCAGGGGGCTGCCCCCTGCGTCGGATCTGTTTTCCGTTAGGGGACTTCGGCCCCTGCCTCAGTTTATTTTTTGGCAGGGCCCCCTACCTCGTTCGTGTTTTCCAACAGGGGGTGGAGGCCCCTGTCTCAGTTTATTTTCCGACAGGGGGCTCCCCTGCCTCAAATCTGTTTTTCGGCAGGGGGCTGCCCCCTGCCTCAGATCTGTTTTCCGGCAGGGGGGGGAGCCCGCCTCAGATATGTTTTCTGATAGGGGGCTCTCCCCCCTGCCTCAACCCCTGCCTTTGTTATTTTCTATCAGGCACACAGTTAGAGGGGTGGAGCTCTTGTTACTATTTTTTTGAAGTGTTTATTAACTTTATTTACATATTTTCTATTCACTTTTCAGATATAATGGTGAGTTCTAGTGGTGTCAATAGAGTTGGTTCAAGTTTAACTCTGAATTAGAAGTTTCTCAACCACTTTGGAGGCTTGTGACAAAAGGGATAAAAAGCTAGTGATGTAAGATTCACAAAAAATATTAAAAATTTGACCAAATAAAAAAACAAAATAAAGCATCATTTATGTACTATTAATATATAATTAGATATTAAGTGGACAATCTAAACTAAATTATAAAACTAATTCAAAGAAATGACTACAATGCAATAATTTAACTGATCCAACAAAGAAGATGTGATTATTTAACCAAGGAACAAGACCAAAAATCACAATAACTAGCAAGAACCACTCTACATATTTGTATAAAGGACAACATAATGCTATACACCACACATAGTTATACTTAGCAAACACAATTATATAATACAAATAGCATGCAGCTAATAAATAAGCAACAAATCAATGAATTACTAAATCAATAATTAATTAATTAATTAATTAACAAGAACAAAGTAATTTTCTAATTAACTGGCCCGATTGTTCAAGAAGAACAGAGGAAGGGAAGAAGAAAAACGAGGAGGAAAGAAGGGGGAGAAGAAGAAAAGGAAGTAGGAGGGAAGAAGAAAAAGAATATCAGAAGAACAATAAGAAGGGGAAGAAAAACAGAAGAAGAAGAAGTTGGGCAGAGGAAGAAGGAGAAGAACGGAAGAAGAAAACAGAGAGACCTAAACAATCGAGCCTCCCTTGTTTTTTTAACCTGAGGAGAATAAGATCTGCAGAAGGAAGGAGAAGAAGACCAGCATAGGAAGAATAAGGAGGAGGAGAAGAAAAGAAGAAGAAGAAGAAGAAGAGACGAAGGAGAGAGAGGGGTACGTACCGAATGGACCCTCCTTCTTCTTCTTCCTTTCGACAGAGGCGAGAGAGAGACCTCCGGCTTCCTCCTCCTTCCTTTCGGCAGAGAGAGAGAGAGAGGGCCTTCTTCCTCTTCTTCTTGAAAGAACACGAGAGGGTTCTTCTTCTTCCTTTCGGCAGAGGCGAGAGAGCCCTAAACAATCGGGCCTCTCTCTTCTTTCAAAAATCGAGAGCCTATTGCCTGATGGCACTTGCGCTTCATTAACGCGCCTCAAGGCAAAAGCGCACCTTTTACGCTATCCATCAAAAACTTCAAATTAGTCTACCTGAAAGCTGAACACGTTCCATTCGACCAGTGATCCTAAAACAATGACTAAGAGAATAAGCACTCTCCCAAATAACCATACCAACAATGATTCAGACATAGAACACTATATAAGATGATCACAACAAAATTACTTTTCCCACAGAATAACCATATAAACATCGATCAATTGACACCATCTTCACAGAAACAATGATGTAAACCATGTTGTGAAAAGCGATGGGGCGTAGAGAAGGGTTCCACTAAAATATGAAGAGAGGAGTAAAGCACAAGCCTTAAAAACACATTTTTAAAAACTTAAAAAAAATATATATCTAAAAACACAAATAAATAAAAGAAATAACAATGAGAAATAAAAAAACTCAAATAAATACCGAAAGATATGAGAATAATATGTAAAAACAACATTAATGCAGCACCTTGATCTTTGTAAGTATCTAACAAATAAACTATCTATTTAAGGTTATGTCCACGAACGTGGATACAATATGGGCATGAGGCATGCATACATGGTTTTTATGAAAATTAGGACAGGACGTCTTCTCTTGAAAGCTTAATTTATAAAAACACAATACGCAACAAATTTTTATACATAAACATAATTACTACGAGATTCGATTAATCAAGGAATATACAACTAAAGTTTAAAACCAAATAATTAAGTAAAACTCAAAGAAGAAGAGGAAGGAGAAGAAGAAGAACGAAGAGAAGAAGAAGATGGAGAACGGAAGAAGAAGAAGAGACAAAGAAGAGAGAGAGTACCTGGGTGGGGGGACAGCCTCCTCTTCCTTCTTCTTTCGGCAGAAAGACAGAGAGAGAGAAAGAGATTTTGGCAGGGATTCGTAGGGAAACGCAATGCTGGGGTTTAGGGTTCTTTTTATCACAGTTCACAGATCGTTGTTCATAGGGTGCGAACCAGTGTTGTTAAAATCGGTTTCTCAAGAAAAAAACTCTTAATGAAATCGAATCGGATTGAATCTGTACTTTTCACCACTGGATGACACGTGTTATTAAAATATTTAAAATGTTAAAAATCTATTAAGAATACTAAAACAGAGTTTGAAATGATAGGTAAATCGGCCTCTTTGAATTGAATTGACTGAGAAAGGATTCCATATGAATCAGGCCGAATCTGACATTGGTGCAAACGGGTAGAACTGGGCTTAGATCTTTTAGGATCCGAATCTGAATCCAAATTTAAACAGTAGATTCAAATTCAAATTCAAATTCAGATACGATGAGGTAAAGTTGAATCCAAATCCAAAATACATGTGGTGATACTATATCCCGAAACATAGAACAAAAAGAAGTTATTTATATGCAAGACATAATCTGGTCAGATTTTGCATTGGATCAATTTGAGATCCGAATGCAAAAGTAAACTGATTGAAAATATCAGAATCCCATTATGAATGTACATTTGAATCTTACTTAAAGGATCCATATATGGAGAAAACATGTCTGACTCATATCGTATATTTGACCCTATCCGATCTTCAACCCTAAATTATTCTGATCTTTATTCAAACATACACCACTAAGATCTGATGTTATGGTGGAGATCTGATTCATGTCTATACTTAGGTAAGAACTACAACTGGTTTGCATCCATAGACATGGCCAAACCCATCATGTTGGATCCTGGTTTTGGATCAAGTGTTGCTATAGGGTCTTATTATAAAACATGATTATATAGCTTTATGAGTTTCATGTAACCAAAAATTGGTTATGTAGGGGGGATTACTGGAATTTATGGGGGCACTATCTCTAATTAGTGGTGAATTAAATTTAATCTTATGGAACACCTATAAATGAAGACCATGGTTATGGCAGCTCATATGATAGAGCATTTTGTGCTCAGTAAGAGGATTGTGGAGAGCCCCACGGTTAGAGATTGACTTAAATAGCTCAATTGAGATAACATGTGTCACTACAAGAAAATAGGTTATTAGCGACGGAAATTACTCCGTCGCTAAGTGTCGCATAACCCTATCCCACCCCTCTTTTCCTTTTCTTCTTTTGCTGCTGTAGATCCCGCCAGTCGTTCGTCGTTCCTGGTTCGCCGTCCCCCGCCAGACGTCGTTTGCCGATCGTCGTTTGTCGATCGCCGCCGCCCGAAGACAGGTTCGCCATCCGTCCCCACCGTTCGTCGTTTCCGGCAGGGGGGGTCGACCCCCTGCGTTTCCGGTAGGGGGGGTCGAACCCAGCCGAAAAGGCAGGGGGTTTAACCCCTGTGTTTCCAGCAGGGGTTAAACCCCCTGCCTTTCCGGCAGGGGGTCAACCCCCTGCCAGGGTCGACCTGCCGGAAAGGCACGGGGGGGGGGGGGTCGACCGCCTGCCGGAAATGCAAGGGGTTAACCCCCTGCCTGTTCTGGCATGGGGTTAACCCCCTACCGGGGTCGACCTGCCGGAAAGGCAGGGGGGGTCGACCACCTGCCTGAAACGCAAGGGGTTAACCCTCTGCCTGTTCCGGCATGCCAGAAAGGCAGGGGGTCGACCCCCCATGCCGGAAATGCAGGGGTTAAACCCCCTGCGTTTGCTGTAAAGGCAGGGGGTCGACCCCCTGTCGGAAATGCAGGGGGTTAAACCCCTGCGTTTCCGGCACGGCAGGGGGTCGACCCCCCATGCCGGAAACGCAGGGGTTAAATCCCCGCGTTTCCGACACGGCAGGGGGTTAAACCCCCTGCCAGAAATGACGAACGGCGGGGACGGCTGGCGAACCTGTCTTCGGGCGGCGACGATCGACAAACGACGATCGGCAAACGACGTCTGGCGGGGGACGGTGAACCAGGAACGACGAACGGCTGGCGGGAGCGACAACAACAAAAGAAGAAAAGGAAAAGAGGGCTGGGATAGGGTTATGCGACACTTAGCGACGAAGTAATTCCGTCGCTAAGCCGCCGTAAATCAAAAACAAGTAAATGGTGACGGAATATATTCTGTCGCCAAGTCCGTCGCTACGTCGCGACGGTAAATTGTCTGTCGCAAACACCGTCGCCAAACGCTGCGTCCGTTACGACCAAATATTCCGTCGCAAAATCCACTGCTAATTAGCGACGGATTTTGCGACGGGATATAGTTCATCACTATTTTCGTAAATTTCAGCGATTATAGCGACGGATGTGTTTCGCTCGGTAAACTGTCGCTAACTAGCGATGAAATAATTCTATCGCTAATTTCCGTCGCTAATAACCTATTTTCTTGTAGTAACACATGTTCTCTCAATTGAGCTATTTAAGTCAATCTCTAACCGTGGGGCTCTCCACAATCCTCTTACTGAGCATAAAATGCTCTATCATATGAGCTGCCATAACCATGGTCTTCATTTATAGGTGTTCCATAAGATTAAATTTAATTCACCACTAATTAGAGATAGTGCCCCCATAAATTCCAGTAATCCCCCCTACATAACCAATTTTTGGTTAAATGAAACTCATAAAGCTATATAATCATGTTTTATAATAAGACCCTATAGCAACACTTGATCCAAAACCAGGATCCAACATGATGGGTTTGGCCATGTCTATGGATGCAAACCAGTTGTAGTTCTTACCTAAGTATAGACATGAATCAGATCTCCACCATAACATCAGATCTTAGTGGTGTATGTTTGAATAAAGATCAAAATAATTTAGGGTTGAAGATCGGATAGGGTTAAATATACGATATGAGTCAGACATGTTTTCTCCATATATGGACCCTTTAAGTAAGATTCAAATGTACATTCATAATGGGATTCTGATATTTTCAATCAATTTACTTTTGCATTCGGATCTCAAATTGATCCAATGCAAAATCTGACCAGATTATGTCTTGCATATAAATAACTTCTTTTTGTTCTATCTTTCGGGATCTAGTATCACCACATGTATTTTGGATTTGGATTCAACTTTACCTCATCGTATTTGAATTTGAATTTGAATTTGAATCTACTGTTTAAATTTGGATTCAGATTCGGATCCTAAAAGATCTAAGCCCAGTTCTACCCGTTTGCACCAATGTCAGATTCAGCCTGATTCATATGGAATCCGTTCTCAGTCAATTCAATTCAAAGAGGCCGATTTACCTATCATTTCAAACTCTGTTTTAGTATTCTTAATAGATTTTTAACATTTTAAATATTTTAATAACACGTCTCATCCAGTGGTGAAAAGTACGGATTCAATCCGATTCGATTTCATTAAGAGTTTTTTTCTTGAGAAACCGATTTTAACAACACTGGTTCACACCCTATGAACAACGATCTGTGAACTGTGATAAAAAGAACCCTAAACCCCAGCATCGCGTTTCCCTACGAATCCCCACCAAAATCTCTTTCTCTCTCTCTGTCTTTCTGCCGAAAGAAGAAGGAAGAGGAGGCTATCCCCCCACCCAGGTACTCTCTCTCTTCTTTGTCTCTTCTTCTTCTTCCGTTCTCCATCTTCTTCTTCTCTTCGTTCTTCTTCTTCTCCTTCCTCTTCTTCTTTGAGTTTTACTTAATTATTTGGTTTTAAACTTAAGTTGTATATTCCTTGATTAATCGAATCTCGTAGTAATTATGTTTATGTATATAAATTTGTTGCGTATTGTGTTTTTATAAATTAAGCTTTCAAGAGAAGACGTCCTGTCCTAATTTTCATAAAAACCATGTATGCATGCCTCATGCCCATATTGTATCCACATTCGTGGACATAACCTTAAATAGATAGTTTATTTGTTAGATACTTACAAAGATCAAGGTGCTGCATTAATGTTGTTTTTACATATTATTCTCATATCTTTCGGTATTTATTTGAGTTTTTTTTATTTCTCATTGTTATTTCTTTTATTTATTTGTGTTTTTAGATATATATTTTTTTTAAGTTTTTAAAAATGTGTTTTTAAGGCTTGTGCTTTACTCCTCTCTTCATATTTTAGTGGAACCCTTCTCTACGCCCCATCGCTTTTCACAACATGGTTTACATCATTGTTTCTGTGAAGATGGTGTCAATTGATCGATGTTTATATGGTTATTTTGTGGGAAAAGTAATTTTGTTGTGATCATCTTATATAGTGTTCTATGTCTGAATCATTGTTGGTATGGTTATTTGGGAGAGTGCTTATTCTCTTAGTCATTGTTTTAGGATCACTGGTCGAATGGAACGTGTTCAGCTTTCAGGTAGACTAATTTGAAGTTTTTGATGGATAGCGTAAAAGGTGCGCTTTTGCCTTGAGGCGCGTTAATGAAGCGCAAGTGCCATCAGGCAATAGGCTCTCGATTTTTGAAAGAAGAGAGAGGCCCGATTGTTTAGGTCTCTCTCGCCTCTGCCGAAAGGAAGAAGAAGAACCCTCTCGTGTTCTTTCAAGAAGAAGAGGAAGAAGGCCCTCTCTCTCTCTCTCTGCCGAAAGGAAGGAGGAGGAAGCCGGAGGTCTCTCTCTCGCCTCTGTCGAAAGGAAGAAGAAGAAGGAGGGTCCATTCGGTACGTACCCCTCTCTCTCCTTCGTCTCTTCTTCTTCTTCTTCTTCTTCTTCTTCTTCTTCTTCTTCTTCTTTTCTTCTCCTCCTCCTTCTTATTCTTCCTATGATGATCTTCTTCTCCTTCCTTCTGCAGATCTTCTTCTCCTCAGGTTAAAAAAATAAGGGAGGCTCGATTGTTTAGGTCTCTCTGTTTTCTTCTTTCGTTCTTCTCCTTCTTCCTCTGCCCAACTTCTTCTTCTTCTGTTTTTCTTCCCCTTCTTATTGTTCTTCTGATATTCTTTTTCTTCTTCCCTCCTACTTCCTTTTCTTCTTCTCCCCCTTCTTTCCTCCTCGTTTTTCTTCTTCCCTTCCTCTGTTTTTCTTGAACAATCGGGCCTGTTAATCAGAAAATTACTTTGTTCTTGTTAATTAATTAATTAATTATATATTGATTTAGTAATTCATTGGTTTGTTGCTTATTTATTAGCTGCATGCTATTTGTATTATATAATTGTGTTTGCTAAGTATAACTACGTGTGGTGTATAGCATTATGTTGTCCTTTATACAAATATGTAGAGTGGTTCTTGCTAGTTATTGTGATTTTTGGTCTTGTTCCTTGGTTAAATAATCACATCTTCTTTGTTGGATCAGTTAAATTATTGCATTGTGGTCATTTCTTTGAATTAGTTTTATAATTTAGTTTAGATTGTCCACTTAATATCTAATTATATATTAATAGTACATAAATGATGCTTTATTTTGTTTTTTTATTTGGTCAAATTTTTAATATTTTTTATGAATCTTACGCCTCGCTTCATGAGTGGGTCTTAAGCCTCAACACTATTCACAACATTGATAAAATCATAAGGCTGAAGGTAAATTTGGACTCTTGATTATGCATTAAGATTCGAAATCAGTCAGATTTAATAAATGGGACAACCTAACTGTGAAAAATTTAAAATCTATGATATATATATATATATATATAGAGAGAGAGAGAGAGAGAGAGAGATGGGAACCTACTAAATGGACACAGTGCTAAATGAAACATGCTCTTAGATTTTTGGTGCTTTTCGAAATTTTGACTGTACTGATGTGATCTATATGCTTGTTTTTATAGGAATCACTTCTTAGAGCATTTGACTCCGATGCATGAATAGGTTTTTATAAGGTTTCAAAAATCAATAGCCTACAATTTTTCATAAATTTTCGAGCCTCCAAATACCATTTTTTTCCATCCAAAATGCTTGATCCAAATTAGGATTTCTAGTAAATCAATCATGCTGAACACATCTATGGGGTTGGAATTTTGAAAAAAAACAATGGAAATCCAATTGCATGTTTCATTTAGCATTGTGCCCATTTAGCATGTTCCCATCTCTCTCTCTCTCTCTCTCTCTCTCTCTCTCTCTCTCTCTATATATATATATATATATATATATATATATATATATATATATATATATATATATGAAATGCATCCAAACACTATTTTTCCAGAATATTTAAAAAATTGAAAAGCAGAAAATCCAGAAAAGTGAATTTATGAATTTTGCATCCAAACATGCCCTTAAGGTCACCAGTTTGTTTGTGCAATTGAAAGCAAAATAGATCCAATTGGAACTTTTTTTTTGAATTCATTGTAGGGATGTATGCCAAAAAAGAGAATAGTGCTGCTCTTAAATAATGCCTAAGAATGTCTGCACCTCATATTTTGTAGATTATGTGTTCCATTTATAATGAAAATTTTGCCTGAAAAAATCTTGATTCCTTGGAATTAGCTTTCAATTCCACATGTCGAACACTGATAGAGTAGTTATGGGAAGGTTGTTTCTTATGTAGGTAAAGTTGCAACCAAGAAAAATTGAAAAAGAATATCTTATCTGGTTGTGAATTCAAGGAGATAGATCTTGTCTTTTATTGAATGAATCTTCATTTTCTTTATGCATTACAAGCGTTTTGTCATGGAATCTCAAGCATTTCGTGTTTGAGTTCTCAGGTGCACTAGGGACCCTTTGCAGTTTTGACCTGTATGCTTTGTTTCTTGCTTCACTTGTTAAATATATTACATCATTTTTTCTGAAAGTTAATATTTGCTTCTTGCTATTCACTCAATAAAAATATTGCAGCAGTAGTTTTTCTAAGAATCAATAGTTGCTTCAGTTTTTTTTTCTTTTTTAATTTGTTCATTTCTGTAAGTGCATGGATGTGTTATTACAATGCATTAGATTTGGTTCTTCATTTGATTTAGCTCTGGTTTTGAGTCTTCTTGACGTTATGATGTATTGTTCTCATTTGTTTTGCCAGGAAATGGGTAAACTTGGCAAGAAAGCACGGAAATTTGCTCGTAAGAATCTTCAATCTGTGCTCAAGAAAAAGCGGAAACAGAATGCTATCAGGAATTCTTTCAGGACAAGAAGGGCTTTTAGTAAGGCTCATAAATCCAAAATCCCCCCTTCATGTCTTCTTTAAGCTATTCAAGGTTGAATGAATTTGCTCTTTTGGTTTTTATTCAGGATACTTTCTCTCATCTCTCATCATGGATGTTAAAACTACTGATATACAAGATAACCATGACTAGCTTTGGTGAATCACACACTCAATTTAATTTTGCCTTCCAAATAAGAGAACTAAGTCACCCATTTGATTATTCAATATCTAGTACTTTTCTCACTGCATGTATTCCATGATCAACCGGAGAAATCTTATAAGGTTTTTGAATCAGTAATTACCTTTTCTAATGAAAGAAAATTTGATTAGGATCTTTAATATGGTTGAATAGGTTTAACACAAGAAATTTTCTATTGCAAAGCTCTGAGCTTGTTGGGATATGGTGGGTCAAGCTGCTTACAAGTAGCTCAGGTCTGGCAGTTAAAAGCTTCATTAAATTTTGGACGGCAGACTGAAAGTAACAAATGTTACCAGTTTGAATATTTGCCAACAATTTCAGATAAAATTGTGGAACATTTCCCTCTTCCATCTTGAAGCAAAGAAACTTCAGATCCTTGAACTTTGCTGGGAGCGTGTAAAAACATAGGTGTTTATCCTTGGACCAATAGGATAAAGCCTATGTCACAGGGATTCGGCTAGCAGGGTGCCGCACTCGCGTCGACGCGACTCGACGCGGGTGCGGTCAACCCGACCCTGGGTGTGTTGACCGCACCCAGGGTCATTTGTGTCCAATTTTTTTATTAAATAAAAAAATGTGTCCAATTTTTTTATTAAAAAAAAATTGGCCGGGGGGAGCCCCCGCCCCCCTCCCTTTCTGCAAGGGCAAAAACTCTGAATCAAGCTCCACAACTCATCCGCTCGACCCCTCCCCTGCACAAAGAGGGCGCAGGGAGGGGGGTCGACCCCTTCCCTGCACAAATTATATATATATATATATATATATATATATATATATATTTTGCCGCACCCCCGCACCCAAGTTTTTTAAAAGTGCCGCACCCGCACCCGCACCCATGTGACATAGGATAAAGCCAACATAAAAAAACTTGGTACCAGGAAACTCTTGGTGAGGAAAAATGTCATGATAAATTAAATTTTTTATTTTTTGGAAAAACTCTAGGAAATATTAGCATGTGTAAAAAGTTAGAAATATGGGCAATATATATATATATAATTTAAAAATGATTTATTATGTTGATATCATGATAAGACCATTATTGGAAATATTGCGACTTTTTATAGTATAGCAGATTTTGTAAACGCTGCCATGTTTACAAAATATTGCCAATATTTGTAACTATGATAAAAGTTAAAACCAATTAAGACTATAAAAATATATAAAAACATAAAGAAAGACATAAATTTTTTAAAAAATGCCTTTATTGGATTAATTGATTTTTTTGTGGACCAAGCCCTATGGATATGATCCATATGGTTTGTTCAGTCAAAAGCAAGTTTTAGATCGTCCGATCAATTATATAGGTAGATCCTTTAAGGGTTTCAAATTTTATGGTTCACAATGTATTGAAATTTCAAAATTGAAAAATTCATGCTTGTATGTCCAAACCAGAGTTATCAGAAGTGCCATAGGGCATGGGGAAGCGTGTTTTGTAAGCGTGAAACATGGCGCTTCTGAAACGTGCTGGGAAGTGCCAAAAAAATTTAGGGAGTGGGAAGCGCGCTTCCCAATTTAGGGGAAGCTCATTTTCCCTTATTTTTTCATTTTTTTGTGTTTTTATTTTTCTTTTTTTTTGCTTCCCCCTCACTTCCTAGGTCGCTTTCGGTTTGCTTCCTAGTTTTCTTCCAAGACGATTCCTGATTCGCTTCTAAGTCGTCCTGCTTTTCCCGCTTCCTAAAATTTTGAAAATGCCTCGCTTCTCGCTTTTGCTTCTCGAATCGCTTCCTCGACTAGCAACTCTGGTCCAAACCACTCATGATCTTTTCAAAATATTGTTGATATTTGTTACTATGCATAAAACCAGTGTTTAATTTTGCATTGTAAATTTGAATGCTTTGAAGTTTGCGATTTTCAAGTGGGAGCAATCTAAAGGCCGTTTGGATATTAAACCATCTAAAGAATGGTTAAGTTTTTTGGCCGATTGATCAATGTGGGCAATGATAACAGTGTATGACATAAACAAGTATAGTCTGCCTCAAAGTGACTCCATTGTCTCTGCTCTTTAGGTATTCTGGACAAAATCCCTTTCTGGATGATATCACACCTCATTGATATCCTTTTAGCCCACGGGTTATGGTTGCTTGAAGTTGAAGATTAGCAGCAACTTGATTAAGGTTTATGTGTCTTTTTCATGCCCCCCCTGATGTAATCTTTCTACCTCCTTTTCAGTCTTCATGATTGGCTCAGGCCCTCAATGGGAAGCCAAGCAGAGAGTGCCTTGAGGATTGATACCATACATTGAATGAGCTTACATATAACGTCTTTAGTAGTTCATTAGATGTTTAAACATTTATATTATTATTTTAGTAGCTACAAATATTTTTTCCAGAAAATAAATGATAATTCCGCAAGTGTCATGTTGCATGAGGCCAACAATATTTTTGCTAATCTAACTGCCTGCGCTATTGCCTTCTTTTTGTAGTGTTCATAGGCAGTTGCTTCATAAGACATCGTTTATTAGGAACTTATCTCTACATCTAAGTTGCCCTGCTTGGTTTGTGTTTGCGCTTTTGTTCACTGAGTGGATTGTGTAACAAAATGTTTCCAAGTTTGTATAGTTTTTAACTAGACTTTTTGTTTATTTGCAAGCATTGATTAGGCCACCACATTTAAGCTCTATGGTTGGTTCTGTTATTGCAGGAGATAAAGGTGTTGTATATGTGAACCATCCAATCTCCTCAGATGCACAACCTGTAGAAGAGTAAGAAAATGCCACTATTTATTTTCTTTGCTATCACTTGCTTTAGATTATTTTTCTGACATCAACTTGCTTTAAATTGTTAGACATGCCAATATTGAATGTTAATTCCCATCAAAATTTACATCCCTTGTAAGATTGTTTTTCTGTGTTTTTCTTGTTTGGTTCCGCCTTTGCAGTTACTTTTCTTTATATTAGGATAAAACTATACACTTCTACTGCTTAATACATGATGTAAGATTGAAGTTTGCCAAGAATCAAAGTGGCACCTGTGCAATTTGCCTTTTCTTGTGCAGCCGATAGTTGACAAACTCGTGACTTGGATCCGGATTTCCTGACCCTTGACTTGTGAGTCAGCAGGTTGACTCGGTAATTTGGACGAGTTAGGACATGATTTTTTTAGTGTTAAGATATGGAAAAAATCAAACTCCAAACTGTATAATCACTAAATTTAGTACATGACATCAATGACTAAGCTATATAAGTATTCAACTATACATAATTGTTGATATTATGATTTAAAAATAGATGATTCTTTGTAAAAATTATCCTTTTATAAGCATTATGCACTAAAACCATGAAATGCATGACAAAAGACACATAAGTGGCATGCAGATAGGTGGTCCTGAATCAGTGACCCAGTTGGGATCCGATTTGGGTTGACTCGGGCGATTCTCGAGTCAGCTCTCTGGGTTTGCCAACTATGGTGCAGCCACTGCATTTTATATGTAATATATCTGTCTATTTATGATGGATTCTAGTTGGCTGCTTTTTCTGTTTGTTGTCAATAGCATCCAATTAGCCTCATTTTATATACATTTGAAAACTGTCTTAAGCTCCTCTTTGAAAGGAGACAAAATAAAACTTTTATAACATTTATTCTTTTGCTTCTGTTGTCTGTGGCTTCTTGTTCATTTTTGTCGTGTAGCGGTTGTATTCTTGTGTTTTCTCTGTGCTATTGTGTAACTTGGGTATATTAATTTATTACCTTCTATTTATATTTTCAAAATAAAATCTGCCATTAAATGGTAAATGGCATATATTGATAATCTGTGTTCTCCCACACTTTTATTAAAAAAATCTTGGCAAAATGAATAATTTTTAAAAAATTTATAAACTGAAGTTAAAAATATGTAAAAAAATTACTCAAATGCCAAAAGCAATAAATATGTCTCATCCAATGTTTTAAAAATAAAAAAGAAATGAAAGATGGGAGAGTCCAGAGGCCGAAATAAATACTTTCTTGCTTAGGATTAAGTTACATTCAGTATTTATTGCCATTAATTAGTTAGGAGAAAAAGAATGAGAGAGATGTGAATGATAAAATAGGATTATCAGCCAAAGTTTTTTAAAATCATTTATGAAACATAAATTATGATATTTTAATTTTAAATTATCACAACATTTTGAAAAATATCGTGATATTTTAAATGTTAGAACTGATGAAAAGATAACATAATATTTTTTTAAAATATCATGATATTCGTGACTGTGCTTATACCTTCTTCCATTGCCTTAGTTTTCTTTTACTGCAAAATTCAATTTTATGTTTTTATGAAAAACAGCTGCATTACTTGAGTTTTATCCTTACATACTTGTAATCACCATTGATAGCTGCTAACTTTTGTTTAGTTGCAAACTATGTTGTCAAAAGTGATACGTGGTTACCTAGTCAACTGGTACTGCCTACCCTACTTGTGTTCGCCTAATCCTCCCAGAGCCAATCCCTAGTTAGACAGCACAGAGTAGGATGACATTGTTTTTTATTTTTGAGGTCTTAAATTGATCCTATGCACTTAATTCCTATATGCTGTTTTTTGTGCTTATTTTCTTTATTACTTGAGAAAAATGATTGCTTGGGCCTTGTTAGGGACTGTTGCAATCAGATTGATGTCAACATATATTCTTGTTAAAACCCACACACATACATGTGCACACATGCATACACAAAAATTTGCGAGTCTCTATTACAGCTCAATGTTTCCAGAAGAGATGTTCTTGTAAGAGTAAATATTTAGTGCTATGCTGCTATTATGCATTTTAGAGCATACTAGGATCAACATAGAGAATCTAGTACAAGACTAATGTGTGCTGCCAATTTGCCCTTATCTTCCCTTTTTAAAATTTTTCACAAGGTCTATTATGTTCAATGATAAAATAATTTTGGGGGTGCGCTTCTTAGGAGCCTTAGGAGGTCATTGTTAACATAATTCCTGCTTGCATGAGTAATTCAAACCATTTTCTTCTTCCTAGGTGTTGATTAAATGACATAATCGATGCCGATATTCTTTTTAGAATAATTTCTAGTGTATCAGTTGAAATTTTGTGTTGATTCTAGTGGAGTGGGTATTATTCTTGATCGTAAAGATACCGATGCTCGACTTTGGAGAGCATCACACAATTTCACTTTCGCCCACTGATTAATTGTCAAGCATTTCACAATTTACTAAGTTCTTTCCACATTCATGTATGTTATTCAGGAGCTTCATTGTTTCCATTGGTTAATTGTTAAATGCAATTGAGTTTTCCAAATAGTCTGAGTCATATATTGCAAGTTTATATGACATGATTATTCAGGAGGTAGTGATGCTTTTTCAGTTTCCAGAAAGTAGCGAAATTTTTTTACTGAGAATTTTGCTAGATTATGGGCGTAATATCTTTCAATGTATTATGGAATTATCTGTGCGCATACATTTGTTCCATTTTGTATAGTTGTCTTAAGGTGAGGCAATTAATTAACGATTTAACTTGAAATGCAAGTGTTTATGTTCATATATAGTTATGCTCATCATTGTTGTCAGATATCCTGAAGGTATTGTAAATCAGGCGCTCGACGACATTTTTGCAGATACTTTTGGTAATGATGTTGACAATGATTCAGTTATAGATTCAGATTCGGAAAGTGATGGTCTTCTTTCTGAGGTAATGTCACGCTCTTCTAAAAATCCGGCCTCATCTTTTTCTAATTCCTTATTTATTTATGAAAGAGTTCTGAATTCTGATATTAGTTTCAGGATTTGAATGGTTCTTATCTTGTTAAAGATGGAAGTGATGATAATTCAGGTTGGAACATAATTACAACAGTGAAATTTGGTGTTTGAAATATCCTAAATTTTTGTTTTAGTAAAATCGCAAGAGGATATTTTTCAATATAATTGCTGTTGCTGTAGATGAAAGCTACCATACTGCTCTATCTGAGCAGAACAAGACAATTCAGGTGGAACTCGTGAAGCAGAAAAGTAAGTTAGATCGGCTGAAGAAAAAGGTAAGAACGACCTTGTACTTAATTAAGACCTTGAAATGACCATAGATATGAAGCTCAACATGATGGTATGTCTAACTAATATAAACATGTAGGGTTTGTTTTAAAAAAATTCTCTCCTATTTTGAAGACAAAAAAATTGATGGCTCACATTCATCATTGTAATGCACTTAGTTTTACCCAAAATGAACTAATGCTAGGGATGTCAATCGATCACGTTTGAGTCAGGTATCTGAAAAGTACAAATCTGATTAGTTGAATCAGTATAGCAAATGAATCTGATTAATAATCAGATTCGGATGCAGTTTTCAGATTTTCATTTGAATCTGGATCCAAGGGTAATCCAACCCAATTCCTTATAAAATATATCTGATTAGCTAACCGAGTACAAGTTCAATATTGCCTTTTCCATCCAACTCTAAATTTGATTAAGCTAGATCCGGATAGGTCAGATTCACTAAGACCTAGATCTCAACTGAATATTTTCAGTTTACTGCCCTGGCTAATGCTCAGAAAGATTTTCATGTTATGACCCTTGAAATGTTGTATTCTTAAGTATGAAGAGCATATTTAAAGCAATAGAAGTGCTTTTTGTTTTTTATTTTTGCTTTTGTGTTTGCTCATAAAAAGAAAACAAGTACATCTTTTGTGATATAGACAACTCTTCATACTTCTTTCAGTACGACATTATTTCTGGATGCTTGAAATATTAATAAGGTTATGTTTGCTTCATTGTTTCACCAGGACCCAAATTTTGGTGAGTTTCTGGAAAAGCATAGTTTGGAGCTTCAAGCTGCAAGCAATGAAGAAAAAGTAAGACGTCCATCACTTTCCAGTTTCCACATGGCCATCATTGTACTGGCTTTCGACATTCTATTATCATTTTGTCATTGGTAGGACTCCTATTGATATTAAAAAATTCTGATGCCATAAATGGTTGTCTTCTTAGGTTGTATGTCATGTTGGTAGTCATGTTATCAAGCCTACTCTTCTCTGTTCTTTTTTCCTTCACCCTTTTTCTTTTGTTTTTTTTTCTGGTGTGTGTCTATTCCAGATTGGTGTGCTCAAATCAGGCCAGATTGGGTCCAACTAACCAATCCTGATTGATTCTATAGATTATCCATACCAGTGGGAATCAATTTTAGAGTCAAGTTGAGTCAGATTAGTATAAAGTGGCAAGTGTCTGGTTGGACCAATCCATTGATTAGATCACCCAATTTTAACGTTCTTCTCATCATTTTTGATAACTTTGCAGTGAATTTAGGTGGTTTTGTTCTTAGTTGTCATAGGCGCTAGGCGGAGCCTAGGCAGTGAGCCCCTAAAAAGCCTAGGCAGTCTAGGCAGTACCCCAAATAAAAAAACAAAAAAAATATATACAAATATGTAAACAAACTACTAAAATTAATAACAAATATGTATACAACATAAAATCAAACAACAATAAGCAATAGACAAAATAAAATATGTCGTCATACACTATAAGATAATTATATTAAATAACCTTCTCAATACATTGTCCAACACAAAACATTTAACAACACAATACATTTAACTAAACATAGAATTCTGAAACATATGTCTATATATAAAAGTCATCTTTATTCTTCAGTATCAAACTTCATTTCAACGATTTCCTTCATTTATTGCATCTTTTAGTGGCTTGAGATGATGATGGCAGATCATCTTCATACAATTTCTGTCCCACAAATGTTGCAGGTACTTGTGCCTTTCTCTCATCATCTTTTTTAAGACTAGTAAGAAGCTCAACACAAATATCAGAAGGAATGCTATGTTTACATAATTTCACAGTGGAGTTAATATGTCCCACAACATGATATTTAAATCTATACAATCCTTCATGCATTATAAAATCACAAAAATTACACTTCACTATTTCTTTGGCATCTCTAAGTCAATAGTGTACAATATTTCAATGCAGGTTTCTTTGAGAGGCATCCTCCAAGACCTCTACCCTCCATCGACTTACTAGAACACGAATTAATAAATCTAATCACTACAAAGATGTAAAATAATGTAACTGATAACCATGTTAAAAAATGAAACAAAGAACAATGGAATAAATAAACCATGCAACTGATAACCAATGCAAAAAATTAAAACATAACCAATTAATCACCAAATAAAAATATAAGCATACAGACATTTAACAAATCTACACACATAACATAATTAACTTTAACTGTATTTAAGTATAAAATAGTAAAAAAAAACCAATAAGTTTATAATAACAACTTAGATTTAATCCTTAGATGAACTTGAAAGTCTATCATCATCTTCTTTGATATATTGCTCTTCTTCTTCAGTTTTATTTGCAGAGTTAGCTTATTCCTCTTCTTCTTCCACCCTCACCACCTTCTTTCCTTTTTCAAACATTTTCTTTCTTAGGACATTAGTTACACGTATTTTTACCCCCACCCTATGCCTTAACGCTCTGGATGCCTTATCAACAAGATCTCATGTAAGTGATGTGTCATTTTCAAAGATTATCATTGACTTCTCTTAAGACAATGGGGTCAAGATCTCCTTTTTTTCATTCTCTCCTCATACCTTCGTTTCAATTTATGATTATATTGCACAAAAAACAAACCTGGTTGATATTTTGAAATGATATTTTTAAAAACAAGTATCCGACTTTCCACAAAGTGGTAAGTACGGGTCGAATCCTCAGGGAACAGAAATTAATCAAGATATTTCTAGGAAATTTAATTTATTAATTACAAATGTCAATCTACAATTATAAAGTTAAAACAACTACAATTAATCACTAAATTGAAAATGAAACAGCACTAAGTCCTCTGCTCCACACCAAGGGTATTTCCGTCTTTTCGCCAATTATTCACTCTTCGCACTTGGACAATAACCTTGGAAACTAAATATGCTTTTCAACCTAAAAATGCAGAGAAATACAAAGTTAGTATTCTAATCTAACAATGCAAACAATAACTAAAACTAATTCTAATTTTACGAAAATAATAAAACAAATGCTACTTATGAGACAATAATTAAATAAAATACTAAACTAATTCTTAAAATTAACTAAATTAATTCTACTAATGCTGTATGATGATTATGCAGCTCCTAAAATGCAGAAATTACTGAAAACAGGTCTAAAGTGCTGAAACTAAGGAAATTACGAAACTGCCCCTAACTAGTGCAAAATAGTTTTATGATAAGTTATCGGAAAACCATTGTTTGACAAGGCAAACGAGGTCCGATTTTTCCAAAATTTGTTCTGTTCTGCAACTGACAGATTAAACAATCAGACAGTTTTTACAGAATGAAAAAATGATATCTGGAACTCCAGATATAAGCGTTTCAAATCTGAGAAAAATCAGGATATCGAAAGTCCTGTAATTTAAAATCTAGAAAAAGCGGTTTTCGCAAAACGCTTAAAAATCAGACCAAATCAACTCCGAAAGAGCTGAAATTTGGTCTGTAGTCAGATAACACGCCACTAAAGTTAACAGAATTTTTTTTTTTGGAAAACACGAAATTTTTACACAGAAAATAACGCTTGTGCGACAGGGCAAAAATCGGGTTTTTCTTTGAGTGCACTATTCACTTTATGAATTTATTTAAACACTATAAAATGCAAATTAAACCTAATGTAATCTAAATGACACTGAATAACAGTGTATATGCAGATGAATATTACAATTACGCTAAATGCATGACGAACAAAACACGATAAGCAAATTATGACTAAAAATACGTTAACTAACGATGCAAATACAACTAAGCTACTCAATGAAATGCAATTCTAATTGAATATGTTAAATACTAAATAACTACGAGTCAACTAAGCACAAATTCACAAATCACCCACACAAACCAAACACAATTTACACACACACTTCTACACTATACTAAATCAAATAACTTAAACTAATCAACCTAAAATCAAAATAAATAACATCTAAATGACATCACTCCGACTCTTCTCTCTCTCTCCCTCACTTCTCTGTGTGCCCACGGGAGGGGTCAAACCCCCTCCCTGTGCCCTCTTTTTTGCAAGGGAGGGGCCCGACACCCCTCCCTGCTCTCCGTTATGGTAGGGGAGAGGGCTGAGCCCCCCTCCTTGCTTCCGTTATGGTAAGGGAGGGGCCGAGCCCCTCCTCCCTGTTCTTGGCTATGGCAGGGGAGGGGCCGAGCCCCTCCTCCCTGTCCCTTTTAGTTGCGCCAGCAGGGGCCATTGGCCCCTGCCTTTCCGTGTGCCAGCAGGGGCCGATGGGCCCCTGCCTTCCTTTTTGCGAGCCAGCAGGGGATTATGGCCCCTGCCTTTCTTGTTGCCAGCAGGGGCCATCGGCCCCTGCCTTGTTGCCAGCAGGGGCCGATGGCCCCCTGCCTCTCTTTTTGCTAGCCAGCAGGGGCTTATGGCCCCGGCTTTTCTGTTTTCCAGCAGGGGCCATCGGCCCCTGCCTTCTTGCCAGCATGGGCTGATGGGCCCCTGTCTTTCTTTTGCCAGCAGGGGCCATCGGCCCCTGCCTTTCTTTTGTTGCCAGCTGGGGCCGATGGGCCCCTGTCTTTCTTTTTTGCCATCAGGGGCCATCGGCCCCGGCCTTTCTTCTTTTTGTCAGCAGGGGCCATCGGCCCCTGCCTTTCTTTTTTGCCAACAGGGCCGATGGCCCCCTGCCCTTTGTGCACGAGCCTATACCCTTGGCCGACAGGCCCGGGAAATCTTTGGAAGCTACATCGTGATGGGGACAGATCATTACAATTGTTGGTCTCCAACGAGGAATTCCTAGTAGCGTGAGTCATTTGCTCGCATGGGCTACTGTAAACACCCCAAATTTTCACCCTCATCCAGTACTTACATTTCATGTGTCATTGCATATCATTGCATACATTTTTGCATATCATTTCATCGCATTGCATAGCATTGCATGTCATTACATCTCATTTTCGAGATCCAGCACTCCTGTTTTTAAAATATTCAATCCAGATTCGGGTTTTTAAAACTTTTCTTTCAAAAACAATTTTAAAAAACCTGGGGTTTTAATCAACATTTTGTCATTTTCCAACCCCCGGGACCTTATATTTTGAAATACTTTCTTAGAAAACAATCTGGATTCATTTCAAACTCAATTTCAATTGATTTCAATTCTCAGATGAGACCCATTTAGGTGGTGTCGCTTCTGGATTCCTTTACTTATCAAAAATCTCAAAAATTTTAGAGTCCTAGTTGGATCAGGACTCTTTTTCCAGAGTCCAGTCGGATCAGAACTCTACTTTTCACTACCTTTTTACCTGTTTTTGAAGAAAACCTTTCAAAATCTTCTGTTTTGGCCAAAATTTCAGAGTCCTAGTTGGATCAGGACTCTTCTTCAAGAGTCCAGTCAGATCAAGACTCTTCTTCAGAGTTTCAATTGGATTGGGACTCTAATCTTTTACAACTATTTTATCCATTTTCAATCAAATCTTTCAAAATCTTTCAAAATGAGTCAGAAACTCAGACTTTTAGTCAAAGCAGGACTCTATTCAGAGAGTCCTAGTTGGATCAGGATTCTGATCCTGATTTCAATTTTGAGAGAATCTTTCAAAACTCTTTTCATTTATCAAATTTGTTACACTTTTATCAAAGAATTTCAAAATTCTGAGGTTTTATCCCAGAGTTCTGATCCAATCAGGATTCTACCCCAGAGTCCTGATCGAAGCAGGACGCTATCCAAAATTGATTTTCTCGCTTCATTTTCACTAGTTTTCAAAAAGCTTTGCTTAAATTTCATCATTTGCTTATCAGAAAAACTAAAATTCTTAGAGTTCTGATCGAATCAGGACTCTTTCTCAGAGTCCTAATTAGATCAGGACTCTGAACCAAAACTTTGATTTCATCTTGTTTTTAACTGTTTTTCAAAATTCTCTCATTTGTTTTCTCAAAAAATCCAAAAATCTGAGAGTCCTAGTTCAATTAGGACTCTGTCCCAAGAGTCTCAGTTGAATCAGAACTCTGTTCTATTTCAACATTTATTATTGTTTTCACTGCTTTCACAAGTTCTTTCATTTGTTTTTTAGAAAAATACCAAAAAAATCTAGAGTTTCAGTCCGATCAGAACTCTGTCCCGGAGTCCTAGTCGAGTCAGGAGTCTGTTTTGAAGTCTATTTTTATTCCATTATCATTTATTTCCATTTGTTTTCAAAATTTAGGTCATTTTACAGAGTCCAGTTAGTTCAGGACTCTATTTTAGAGTTCGGTCGAGTTAGGAGTCTAACCCTGACTGTGTTTCCTGACTTATTTCATCATTTTCGATTAAATCTTTTCAAAAACTCCTTCATTTGGCTTTTAAAAACCAAAATCTCAGAGTCCTATAAATCCAGAACTCTAGCCCAGAGATCCAGTTTGCTTAGAACTCTATTTTTAAAAGTTTGAATTTCAACTGTTGATTTTAACCATTTTTTAAAGCCATTTTTAGTATTTATTTCAAGTTTTTCAAAACTTCAATGTGGGGCCCACCCCGTTGGCGCCGTATCCAGAGGAGTTCTGACCCAGTTGGAACTCTATGCCATTTCAAAAATTCTAATTTTAAGTTTACTTTTGAAAGTCTTTTGAAAAGTCCTTCAATTTCAAGTTCTAAAATCGTTTTTTGAAAAACTCAAGTAGGGCCCACTCAGGGTGGCGCCATATTCGAGTAAGTCAGGGCTAGACTAGGGTTAGTCAGTGTCTTGGTTAGTGTTAGGGGTTTAGAAGAGTTAATATCATTTTGAAAACCCATTTTGAAGTTTAGTTTTTAAAACTAGTGTTTTTAAAGGTTTTAAAAAAAACAAATGTGGAAGATGCCAAGTGGCATCACATTTGGACTTTCTAGGGTTTAATTAGGGGTTAATTAGGGATTAATTAGAGTCCCACCTAGGCTATAATTCTCCAAAAAATCGTTGCCCCCTTTATTGGATTTATTAGAAAGAGTTCTAAAAAAATTAAACTCCTTAATTAACCCTAATTAAGGAGGTTTTGAAAACCTATAAATAGGGGACTTCAAGAGGTCAAAAAAGGCTCCTTTTCTCTCAAATTTTCGTGGCCTCTCTCTCCTCTCCAGCACTTCTACCTTCCTCCATTGCAGCTGCAGCCCCAAGGTGAGTTTATTTAATATTATTTTATTAGTTTTTATGATTTTTCAATAGATTTCACCATGGAAACTCTTGTGTTCATGGATTTAACCATGGATTTCATCCAAGAACCCCAAAATCGACCCAAGAAGATGATCTAACTCAGTTTGAGGGTGATTTCAAGGATTCTAATCCATTAGAATCGATGAGAGGTATGTTTTTCATATTCTTAACCGACGAAACGTGAGATTTACCCGTTAAATGGGTTAAATCCATGATTTCAAAGGTGAAAGAAAATTCCAGCCATTGATTCCCTGTATTTTATTTATTTATTTGTTTATCCATATTTATTACACGTTTTCCAGCATATAAATAATTTTTATTTACTGTTTTATGGTTTATTTTATTATTTTTCATTAGTTAATGCATGATTTCTTAAGTTTCTTAGATTTCTGTGTGTTTTTTAGTTTAGAACAGTAAAAATCATGCTGTTTTGGATTGAAATATTTGTTGTTTATTTCTGATTTTTTTATATGTGATGCATGCATATGTGATTGATCTACTGTAAAAAAATCAGAGTTTTTGGACTTCGGGAACCCTGTCAGAAAAATCAGACATCAAATCAGATTTTTAAATCTTTAAAATCGAAGTTAAAATCAAGAGGGTAACTTTTTGTGATGATATTTT
This sequence comes from Nuphar pumila, assembly GCF_984573655.1. Classification (NCBI taxonomy): domain Eukaryota; kingdom Viridiplantae; phylum Streptophyta; class Magnoliopsida; order Nymphaeales; family Nymphaeaceae; genus Nuphar; species Nuphar pumila. The sequence continues at coordinate 59,215,519 of NC_143261.1, read as the reverse complement.
TCTCATCTTATATCCGATTTTAGATCTGTAAAGTGCCATGGATTCATATTGATTAGATCTAGCTACTGTGAAATATTCAGAATTTTTTATTACTGTTTAGTATTTTTCCTCTGTCATAAACTCTGATTTTCAATTTAAAACTCGTTAGGGTTTACCAAAACCCTAATCAGACTTGTGTTGTTTATAAATCCCAAACTACAGATCCGATTCATGATCTGTAAAAAGTGAGTATTGTTATTTTTTTGTCAACTATTCAATGTTAAAATCTTAGATATTTTAAATGAGTATTACTATTTATCCTGTAATTTGCAATTGAAAGTATCAGTTTGGACCAAGGTTAAAATCAATATATTCAAGTCCGGATTGTCGGATGGGTATCTCCTTGGTTTTAAAGGCTTTTTCAGATCTGTAAAATGGAAAATTTCTGTTTTTTTGTCTATTTGTTTTCTATAAAATTTCATAGATTTACATGGAGGTTTGACCCCTGGTTTGGGTCTTGGACTGAGACTGGTTGGTGAACTAGGTCAAAAATAACATATTTTTAGGGTTTGATGTTATTTTCGGATTAATTTAATGCCAAAAAAATATTTTGATAATTCTAATTTTATATTAGGGTTATAACAAGTGCAGGTACCAAATTTGATGAACTTTGGAATCCGATTGATGGCTGAATTAAGCATGTTGCAAAACAAGGTCCCTGAAAGATCCAAAAACACTGCAAAAATCACATAATTTGTGATATTCTTGGATTTTCGTGCATATGCATATATTTTTAGGGTTTAATCATATTGATAATCATATTAGGATGCTTTAGGTTTAATTTGATGCTCATTTGATTCCATTTAGTGCATAAAACCTAAGTTTTTACCAAAATTTATTTTAGAAAACCCTGATTTCAAGGCCATAGTCTTGGTATCAGGGGTAATTTGGTCATTTGACCTTAATTTCGAAATCCCTAACCTTAGTTTTCATGTGTTTAAGTATGTCATATCATATTTTAGCCTAGTTTATTTGCATTTGAATTTCAAAACTTGCATTTTACCAAATATCTTTCTGAAAACCCTGATTTCAAGGCCATAGTCTTGTTATTAGGGGTATTTTGGTCATTTTGACCCCAATTTCGAAATTTCATATCTTATCTTCCTTATTTATTCAATTTTATTTCATACTTTATCATTTTGATTTAAGGGAATCATGGAAAAGGCTTATATCTAGCAAAATCCAGTAATTTCTAGATATTACTGGATAAATCTAGAAAAGCCAACATATTTTCACTAAAAAGTTTTCTAGTTTTGCAGGTACATTGAAGATTTTAATTTCATGTATTTAAATTTCAATAGTGATGTAAATTAAATGTAAACTTTTGAATAAGAATTTAAATTCATGCTTAGCTTAGGCAGCATTGCATATAGTTTATTTTTTTTAAATAATGTTAATGTGTGATGGGTGATGATTCATGCATATTCAAACTCACTATGGTCTACACGAATGGCACATACACTAGCTTTTATGAAGTTTATAAACTTGGTGAAATTCGTATTTATGGCCATAGTCAGAATATGAAGGATATCTAGATTTATGATCTTCACATTAGCCACATTCAGCCTACACTCTTAGGCTAACTTCAAAATGCACTGCATTTCTCAAAAATACAAAGAGTTTTTCCCAATTCCTCAAAATCATATTCATTCATTTCATGAATTTTCTAATTCCAATTCCAATTCAAATTCCAAGTCAAAGGAATCAAATTCTTCAAAATTTCCAAAGTCTTATTCAAAATCGATTTTCTCAAAATATGGATTTGCCAATGATATTTCAAGTATTTCCCAAGTTCCAAATTTGATTTTCTAAGTTAGATTTTTAACTTCAAACTTTAAATTCAAAGAAATCAAGTTTTCCAAAGTTATTTCACATTTCTCATAATCGATTTTCACAAAATCCTTATATTTCTTCAGAAATCGATTTTCACTTTCTCAGATACAATATCTCAACCATGATTCATGATTTTCCAAGTGTTATCTTTTCCAAAAAATTTCCAAGTATTTCAAATCTTTGAAGCAAACATCATGTTTTCAAATGTGCATTTTTAGAAATTCATAGCACATGCCTGATTCTTTGTGCATTTAGGAATTAGAATATGGTTTAGGCAAGTTGAACAAAGCAAAGCATTTGATTGATCCTTGGTTCAATTACCCCTGGTAAAGGCGCCAGGAATGGTTGAACCTCGTACCGACAGGCGAGTCCCATTCTTCGGAATTATCCTGCATTTTAAAAACGGAGGCGAGTTATTTTTAAAATCTTTTTCAAAGGTCAGTTTGATTTGCAAAAGTAAAATTTTGCGATGATAACAGGTTTGGCGACCGTGATGGGACCTGTCTTCGCCTGATCAATCTAATGCTCTACTTAGTTCAAATTGTCAAAATCGATTTCTATGGAATGTCAGCTTTGCTTTATGATATCATGTGAACCTAGGAGCCTAGACCTGAACCCAGCTGACATGGAGTGCATATAGACTAGGTATGGTTTGGTAGGACCATATTGTGGAGAATTATTCATGCTCACATAGTCTTAGGTCTAATACAACACTCCTCAATTTAGGAATTGTATGAAAACAATGCTTGCTTCTTCAAATATTTCAAAATCTCTATCTCTTTAGGACTTAGAGCCTTCTGATTTGATTGCATGTGCTCATATTTCAAAAACCACCCCCACCTATATTGTCCCGGTCTTCACGTTGCTGGGCTCTCTTCCAGAACCATAGTTCGGGACAGAGCCTCACAACTGGGCCACTTATTTGGGTGAAAACCCCCCTGCCACGTACCAAGGGCCATAGTCCAACGTATATCGGCAGGTGCTCAAGGATGTTGGAAAACTTGAACCTAGAACCGGAGAAATTGATTTTATGCCACGTACATCGAGCCTTGGCTTGAGTATATAGGCATAACTGGATTGGATACAGTTGATCTGAACCTTAGAGTTAGGATTAAGGTCCTACAGCTATTTCAAAATTTGTACATCTAGAGTCAGCTTTTAGGGAATGATGTATGTGCATACTTGTTTATGCACAATGTGATTGAATGTGTTATTTCCTTTTTATTTTCCATATTTTCCCCAATTTTCTAAAATACTGGACGATTTTCTCAAAATTCCCCAATCTATGTCCATGTTTTAAACCTTGGACGATTTTTCAAATACTTCATTTTCCATTTTTCATCAAACCCTGGACGATTTTCCAAATTTCCCTTGATTTCCTTCAAAACTCCAGGTGATTTTCCATCCTCACTTTCTTCTGGATCTCGAATTTCTACTTCATTTTATCCTGCCTGCAATTCTCTTTCAAAATTCTTGTATTTTCCCAAGTCTTATTCCAATTTTCCATGATTTCCAGTCCGATGGCATCCAGTCAGCTTGATTCAGTCTTCCTTGAGGGTCACATCTCCTACGAGGTGCGACAAAGTCTTCCTGAACATCGAGTCCTCAACACCGGATCCTTCTTTCCCTGGTGGTACTATTTATGGTTCAAGAATTTCTCTCGTATGTTTCCGGACCACTTGGACGATTGTGGGTTAGAACTGGCGTCCGCAGTGGGAAAGCAGACAGTCAACGACAACTTGATCCATGCACTAGCAAAACAGTGGAATCCGAGCACTTCTACCTTCTGGTTCCCGTGGGGAGAAATGACGTTGCTGATGGATGAATTTTCAGAAATCATGGGATTGCCCGAGCCAGCCGGTCAGCCTGGAGATCCATTGGAGAAACAGTTTTTGATTAATGTCAAGGGTCTGGACCCTAAATATGCTTTAGCTCGCATGACAGGGCGCAAGTCTTGGCCTTTGATTAAAGAAGATGGAAATGAATATGTGGACCTACTCAAAATCTACAGACAGCATGGGATATTCGTAGAAGTCAGCGCGTTGTCCAGGACAACTCGAGAGAGAATTCAGCACGCGATGGTTCTGTGCACGGTGGGATTAGCTTTCTTTCCCGATGGACGGAATTACATGGATATCAGAATAGTTCAGCTTATGAAGAGATGGGGAAGTTGACAGACCAACCACCTCTCAATAGCCATGGCCGCACTCGCCTTTCTATACCGAGGGTTGACCCGTTTCACACTAGGAGAGTCGATCCTAGTCGAAGGATGCACCTATGCCTTGCAGTCTTGGTTCCTCCGGCATGTGCCAGTCCGAGCCAGTTCATTCAGATATAATGAAAAAAAGCTTTTGCCAGTTGCGCGATACCGGTTCTTGATCGACAACCTTTAGGAGGAAGAAGTCGTATGGGACCACTTTGATCGTCAGGAATCACCTCCTAGATACACTTATGCATACGGCAAGCGGTTCAGGCTACTTAGTCCATTCTTCTGCGCATACTACCATCCAGAGTGGTGTGTCAGACAGTTCTCTTAGAGACAAAAACATGTAGAGATTCGTCCACTATCGGGGGTCTTGCCAGAGTTCGATCTCACATCAGATCAATGGTTCAGAGCATACCATTCTGCCAGACATGGCTAGGATTCCTTTGTCAATCTTACTATTTTTCCTGGTCCTCGTGTGTCTTCTGATTATCCGGAGTGGTGGAAAATTGTCTGTCCCCCTCCCCTCTGTCAAGTGTATTATTAAAATCATATTTTTGATAAAGTTCCTTTAATCTTCATTTCACTTTGGTTTGACGACCTCGCCTAGGTAACAAGGCATATTCTCAGTTGTTTATTTTGCAAAGAATAGCAGCGCAATTGTCGTAAACTCCAGCGATGACTCAATCCCTAGTAATGGAATATTATTTCAATTGTCTACCAAAATTCTCAACAAATATTCTTCTCCAACCAAATTTCCTTCAAAAGCCTAACCATCAGTTCTACCTTGCAGAGAGCATCAGCAACATCTAAAAGAATACTCGTGATACCCGATGGTTCATACAAGGTCCAGAAAGAAAACCCTATCAGTTGAAGGCATTGCATACCCAGCCGCTTGTAAACACCCCAAATTTTCACTCACCCTCTCGACATCGCCCTCAATCGGCACGTGTCAGTTCTCCAGAAGCAATGAAGGGTAAAATAGTCATTTTCCAAGATTGAACCTTGAAGAAAGTCCTAAATCTCATTCTTGAGCCTCAAAATTTCTTTATTTAGGTTCAGAGACATCTTCAAATTGCAAAATTTCAAAATCCTCTTTCTGGACAAAAGTTAGAATTTTCAAGTCCGAGCTCAGAGTGACATTTCACTGAAACATGTCTTTGCATCGCATTGCATGAACACTTTGCATCATTTCATTACATAGCATATCAGTTTGAGATCCAGAACTCCTGATTTGCAAAATTATCCATCCAGATTTGATGTTTAAACTTTTTATTGATTTTTAAAACCCTGGGTATTCAAAACTACCAAATTTTCCCATTTTACCCCCAGGACTTTGAATTACAAAATTTTTCTCAACAAAACAATCTGGATATTTGGATATTGATTTTAAAGATTTTATCTCAAAACTGTTTTTGCAAAAGATTTTAAATCTCTTTACAAATTTTGTTTTTACATTTATCCATATTTTTGCCCTGAAAACCCAATTTTTCCAAATTCTTGAAAAAAAAAAAAAAAAAAAAAAACAAAAAAAAAACAAATAAGGTTTTTATCTCGTATCTTCAAATAAATGGAGCGGGACCCACCCAAAATCCATACCAATTTGCAAATTTTCTTTTTTTTTTTATTTTTCTCAATATTATTCATTTTTAGTTAGTGGGCCCACACACATGTGGCACCCCACTTGAAAATAAAAGATTTGCAAAAACAAAATAAAGCTTTATTTTCAAAAGGATTTTAAAAGTGAATTGAGGTGGCATTTCCATAAAAGCCTCTCATTTATTTCCTTTTTATTTTATTTGTTTTAATAATTTTTTTTTTTTTTTTTAGAAAGAGGCAGCCTTAAAGTGGCACAACCGAACTTCCAAAAAAAAAAAATATAATATAATAAATTTACCTAAAACTTAGGTAAATGAAGCAAAGTTTTGAAAAAACCCAAGATGCGTTTTTTTTTTAAAAAATAGCAAGTTTTAAAAATTCGGTTACAAAACTTTCAAAAAGTTTTCAAAAAAAAAAGGGAAGAGAAAAGGGTAACGGAAAGGAAAACCTGCGTTTTTTTTTAAGAGGGGAAAGTTTCTTTTTAAAAAGGGGCAAAGGATTCACGAAAGAGGGGGGATTGAAATCTCGTTTTGGGGATTTTGCAGAGGAGAGGCTCTGAAGCGTGAGGGAGGAGAGTCACCACCGGCGCCATCCTTCAACCACTCCAGCCCAGCCGCAGGAGAGCCACCACCGTTTTCCCCATCTTCAATCCAGCCACAGCAGGAAAGCCCAGCCACCAGCGTGTTCACCATCTGCCTTCAATCCACCAGCCAAAGATCCAACGGCCAGCCAACGCACATCCACCTTCAGCCTAATCGCAGAGGAGGCACCAGGCTTGGAGCCATTTCCTTTCAGCCGAAGAGAAGAGGAGAATCTGCGATTTCTTTAGAAATGGATCTGATGTCTTGGAATCCCATCTCCGGAACACTGCTGGCCCCTTGAAGTCTTGAAGCTCTCTTGGCAAAAACCCATAATCGGACCTGTAATGGGAGGGATCTTCTTCTTCCCTCTTGTATTCCCTTGATTTCCTCCCCTCATTGATCGGCTGAAGATAACTCCTGCAGCAATAGCGTTCCAGAAGGAGTCTTTCCCTGCTTTCAGCTTCAGTAAAACCAAAGTAAGAATCAGGATCTTTCTTGATCAACATCTCCTTTTCCTTGAATTCTCTGTTCCCTATTCATTAACGCATCCTATGCAATATCAGTCTGCATATAGTAGCACTGATTAGCATTATGCAATAGTGATTTCCCTTTGTATTTTCTGCTGGGTTACACAATGAAATTACTTTATCCAATTTTTTTTTTCCTGCACTCTGTATTTTCATTCCATCGTGCATTAGTTGTAGGTAGATTTTCATGTTTCATTCAACATCCTATTAGGCATAGTCATTCACGTCATCCAGCACCATTTCTACACTCTGCACATATGCCTTGATAACGTCCCTATTTCTGATTCATCATATTAGTCAAAAAAAAAAAAAAAATTTCTTTTCTTTGCACATCAATGAATTCCTGCGTTTTTTTCTTCCTTTGCATTAGAGCATTCACCCCTTTTCTTTGTATGTTCTGAAGCATTATCCAACTCAGGGTTGTTTGTTTCTTTTGATTACACATTAGTTTTGAATACCAATTTACTACCTTTTGAGCATTTTTTTTTTTTTTTTTTTGAAACAGAAGGTATTTATGTTGATCCATTATCTACTCAGTCGCCTAGAAATGGGTTTCTATCGTGGGTTCCCTGAATTGCTAATACGGCTGTAGCAAAATCACTAAGCTGTATCTACTTGCAGGAACAATATATACTCTGTATTTCCTGTTTTGGGGATGTTGTGACCTTTACTCTCTAGATGCAAATCAAGGCATAATTTTATCATTTGTATGACTAAAGGAGATCTTGATCTCAAACAGGCACCTATGTATACATTATGTCAATCATATGAGGATATCCTCTTTTATGTTTCTGTCCAGACTTTGAGACTTGATAAACTTATTTTTTACATACCTGCAGCAATTCATTTCCTCCCATTATATTTTCTTGGTTTGTAATATAATGCTTTCCCCTGTGCATTCCATAGTGCTTTCAGCCATATCCATGACACCTTACACTAGGTACACCATTGACACTGACATACGTTGTTATATAGACAACGTCATCACGTTGAATTGATGTACAATACCTGTTATCTATACATATTTTTCACTGACAGGGTTATATTTTCATTATCTGCACATAACATCTCATGTACATGATAAATCCAGCATCTATGCCCCTTACCTATTCTTTTTGTTTGGTTTCTATTACAATTTCCTGCACTCCTGTTGTTGCCACTTGTTATAACATCACCCTATTGTAGCATCACTTGCATCTTTTCCTTTATTCTCACTAAACTTTCCATGGTATCTTCATATCTCCATTATATTTTTCACAGCACCCTTGAAAGCCAATCCATGGTGCTTCTGTAGCACAATTTCTGCATATTATCTATGTTAGGTATTTACCATTCTCTTTTCTGCAGGTATCCAGTCTTGATAAACAGCCACCTTCACGAACGGATATATCTATATCCGTTCATGATCTCTATACCATCTTTTGCATACTTTATTATTGATATATAGGGAAGCTCCAGATCCATTTTTATTGAAAATTATCTTGTAATTTGGGAAATACGGCTGTGTAAAATCCCCTACAGAAACTGTATATACCTGTATTTTCTGATTTTACCCATTATATGGAATTTGCCTTTACATGTATATTTTCTTATTATAGGTATATATATATCGATATATATGTATATCCACCTATATGTATACGTATATATGTATATATATATGTATATATATACATATACATATACTTATATCTATATCTATATATATATATATATATATATCCCTCCATGTGCATTGGTTATCACATATATTTTTCTTTTCTTTTACTTTTTGTAAATATATCTTCATTATTATATATCATTCATCATCAATTCAAGTATTTTTTTGTTGTTGTATATAGTATATATATACCCATTTCCTTGGTTATCTTGTACTAACTCTCATTTTGCAGGAAAATCTAGAAGATGTTGATTCCTTGCCTCCATTTCAATTTTCTTTTACTTTATGTTATGCAATGTAACAACCCAATGTAAACCTTGGAATAAGATTTACTTTTACTGCTTAGATTAGGCCGCATCTCATATAGTTTGATTTCAGTAATATCCTGATTCTATGATGCATATATCTCAATTTTCCAAATTCACCGTGGATGAACACGAATGACACGTGCACCAACTCTTAGAGAGTTGATGAACTTGGTGGAGTCCATATTTACGGCCCTAGTCGGAATATGGACGAGACCCAGATCCATCATCTCTCTACCAGTCACATTGAGCCTACACTCATAGGCTATCTTGAAAATGCACCGCATATTTCCAATGTTTTCAAAATATTGTGAATTAACTCAAATAAATTATGAATATATTCATGGCCACAGTCAGAATATATGAAGGATTTACTTTGGCTTAATTCACATTTTTCCAACAAAAGTTTCAGAAATCTTTTCAAAAGTGCATTCATTCATTCACATCATCTGCATCATTTATTTTTCTCATAATTTTCTCAAAAGATTTTCACTTCATGGAATCGATTTTCTCAAGAAACTATGATGATATTCGGAGTTGAATTTTCCAAATCAAAGTTTTCCTATGATTTTTCTTGAAAATGTTATTTTCTTAAGATTCTTTTCAAAAGGAATTTTTCATCTTTCTCAAGAACCCAAGTTGATTTTCCAACATTTCAAAGACAAGATTCTCAGGAATTCAACTTCCTAAGTTTTGAATTTCTTTCTCCAAAAAAAAAAAAAATTCTATAAATTTTCTATCATTTCCTTGAGAAAATTCTCAAAGTCCGAGTTATCCCGACAAATGCTTTCCTTTTCAAATGATCCTCTTTTCTCAGGAATTCTTCCCATTTTCCTGAGATACTCATTTCTTCATAGTTTTCCAAGTTTTATAAATTTTCTCAAAATTTTCCTGAGATTCTCATTTTTGCAAGTCTTTCTAATCTTTCTCAACATTGTCCTGAGATTCTCAATTTTCTAAGTCTTTATAAACTTTCTCAAAATTTTCCCGAGATTCTCATTTAAACTTTCTCAAGATTCTCACTTCTTCAAAATTTTCTAAGTCTTTATAAACTTTCCCGAGATTTCAAACCTTCTTCGTCTGAGTTTTTCTGAGAGATTGATTTCCATCTTTTTCCTGAGAAATGCTTTTCAACTCCAAGTGTTCTCTAAGCATACATCATATTTTCCAACTTGCATTTTACAAAATTGCATAGCACATGCCTGAATTCTCTGTGCATTTAGGATAGAACACCATTTCGATGATTTTACTAAGTCAAGCACAATTTTGGTCCTTGGTTCGATTACCCCTGTTAAAGGCGGCAGGAACGGTCGAACCTCGTACCGACAGGTCGAGCTCCATCCCATGGATTTTCCCGCAATTTTCAAAACGGAGGCGAGTATTTCAAACATTTTCCAAAATCCGGTCAAGTTTGAATCGCGAAAGCGTTTCCCTCTCCCTTTCGCAAGGAAGGGAAGACAAGAAAAATTTTGCGACGATAACAGGTTTGGCGACCGTGATGGGACCTGTCCTTGTCTGACTAAAATTGTGCTTGACTTAGTTCAATTATCGAAATTATGTTCACAAAATGTCAGCTCTTTTACTTTCAATATCATGTGAGCCTAAGAGCCTAGATTCTGACCTAGCTGACATTGATTGCATATAGCTTAGGCATGGTTTGGTAGGACCATATTGAGGAGAAATTTTCATGCTCACATAGACTTAGGTCTAAATACAACCCTCCTCAATTTAGGATCTGAATGCAAACGATGTATGCTTCTTCAAAGTTTTCAAAATCTATCTCTTTAGGATTTAGAGCCCTCTATTTCTTGCATGTGATCATTTTTTTCAAAATCTCCATTACCTATTATTACCCGGTCTTCACGTTGCTGGGCTCTCTTCCAGAACCCTAGTTCGGGACAGAGCCTCACAACTGGGCCAATGATTTGGGTTAACACCCCCCTACCACGTACCGCGGGCCACAGTCCGAAGTATATCGGTAGGCGCTCAAGGATGTTGGAAAACCTTACCTTAGAACCGGAGTTGAAGTTATATGCCACATACCTCGAATTTCGGTTCGGGTATATCGGCATAACTGGATTGGACGAAGATGATCTAAACCTAGAGTTAGGATTAAGGTCCTACAGCTATTTTCAAATTGATGCATCTAGAGTCAGCCTTTTAGGGAATGTTGTATGCGCATAAATGTTTGTGCAGGATGTGATTGTATGGGTGTTATTTCTTCAATTCTTTATATTTCCCAATATTTTTCAACTCATTAGGTCTTTTTCAAAATATCCTTATTTTCCACAAGGTCTTTTTCTCAAACCCTGGAAGATTTTCCCAAATATCCAATTTTTTTTCAAAACTCCAGGTGATTTTACATTCTACCTTTCCACTGGATCTCAAATTTCTAGCTGCATTTTATCCTGCCTGCAAAATTTTTCAAAATTTCTCATATTTTCCTAAGTCTCATTCTGAGTCTTTCTCTGTTTTCAGTTCGATGGCATCCAGTCAAGTCGATCCTATCTTTCCTGAAGGTCACATCTCCTTCGAGGTGCGACAAGGTCGTCCTGAACATCGAGCCCTTAGCACCGGAACTTTCATTCCCCGGTGGTATTATTCCTGGCTAAAGAGCTTTTCCCGAATGTTCCCGGACCATTTGAGCGAGTGCGGATTAGAACTGGCGTCAGCAGTCGGAAAGCAGACCATCAATGGCAACTTGATCCATGCAATGGCGGAGCGATGGAATCCTCGGACGTGCACCTTCTGGTTCCCATGGGGAGAGATGACCGTTTTAATGGATGAATTTTCAGAAATCATGGGGTTGCCAGAACCAACCGGTCAACCAAGCGATCCATTAGAACATCAATTCTTGATCAATGTCAAGGGTTTAGACCCCCGAGACTCCTTAGCTCGTATGACAGGCCGCCGATCTTGGCCCCTGATCCAGTTAGAAGGAAATGAATATGTGGACCTACTAGAGTTATACCGCCAGTACGGGACCTTCGTCGAAGTCAGCTCGCTATCAAGAACAGCCAGAGAAAGGATTCAGAATGCAATGGTTCTGTGCACTGTAGGATTATCCCTCTTCCCAGATGGACAGAATTACATAGACATCAGAATAATCCAGCTTATGAGAAGATGGGGAAGTCGGCAAACCAATCGTCTTTCTATAGCCATGGCAGCGCTCGCCTTCCTATATCGAGGTCTGACTCGATTCTCACTTGGAGAATCTATCTTAGTTGAAGGATGTATCTATGCGCTTCAATCCTGGTTCTTTCAGCATGTTCCAGCCCGAGCAAGCTCTTTTAGATACAATGGACAAGAGCTCCTTCCAGTGGCCCAGTACCGGTCTATGATCAACAACATTCAAGAAGATGATGTGGTATGGGACTATTTTGATCGACAACTATCTCCTCCTAGATACACCTATGCTTATGGTAAGAGGTTCAAGTTACTGGGCCCATTCTTCTGCACTTACTACCAACCAGAGAGGTGTGTCCGGCAGTTCTCCCAGAGACAGCAGTACGTCGAAGCCCGATTGTTATCAGGTGTTGTGGCAGAGTTTGATCTCACTTCCGCGCAATGGTCCGGGGCCTATCATTCTGCCCGCTACGGCTGGGATTCCTTTGTCTCTCTTAAAATTTTTCCTGGTCCTAGAGTGTCTGCTGATTATCGTGAATGGTGGCAAATTGTCTGTCCTCCACCTCTTTGTCAAGATCAATAAAATCATGTTTTCTCATTTTAATAAGATTCTCTCTTTTTCTATTATGGCTTGATGACCTCGCCTAGGTAACAAGGCATATTTTCGTTGTTTGTTTCTCGTGCCAAGAATTGACAACACAATTGTCGTGATTCTCGCAATGGGATATCTTCTTCAAATTGTTTACCATATTTTTCCAAAAGCCAATTCCTTCATAATCTAATCAGGTCTTTTCCCTACAGGAGAGCATCCACAGCAAAATCTGAGAGCATCCATAACATTTGATGGTTCAGACAAGATCAGGCAAAAGAACAACGGCATCGCAATACTCGTCAGCCTCAGAAGAAGAGATGGGCTCTCCTCGATTCGAGAAGAGTCAAGAGCAGCAACGAGAGGATGATGGCATAGACCCTCAAATGTACGCCATGTTCCGAAAGATGATGAATAAAATGATGAATGAACAGGCTGGAACTAGTGCAGAAAAAAATCAATTCAGAGAAAAGTTCCACGGACATAAGAATGAGAAAGCTCCCAAAAAGCAGATTCAGTCAGAAGAAATCTCAGATGAATCCGAATCAACTGAAGACACTGAGGAAGAATATGAGGTGCCTCCGGCATTTCAGAAACGTGGCCGAGAACAAAAGAGGAGCCGCAAAGCAAAGAATCAAGTCACAGAAGAACCTCTGCAGTCACAATTCAGGGAAATGGCCCGAGTTGTTAAGGATCTCCAAGCCCGCGACAAGGGCAAGAAAGTCTTCACCAGTGAGGACTTCTATGACGGCTTCGAAGGGGATGACGATCTCGAAAATCTTCCCCGAAAATTTATCAAGTTCGATGGTTCTGGCGATCCGAAAGCCCATCTCGCCACTTTCTTCGCAGAGTGCTCAAGATTCAAGAGAAATAACAGAGCACTGTTCCTGTGTTTCCCTCGTAGCTTGGAAGGAGTTGCAGCTAAATGGTATGCTGAGCATATCAATCCCATCGAGCTCAAGGAGTTCGATAAAGTGGTGAATTTATTTATTGAACGCTTTTTGTTCAATACAGAAGCGCTGCCGACATTAAGTCATCTCTGCAGTCTGAGGCAGAATGAGAATGAAAAAGCACGGGATTTCATTCACAGGTGGAGGTCAGCCTGTAATAAAATGAGAGATCCCATTTCAGAAAGGCACGCCCTGTCCCTAATCCTCAATAACTTTTCGCAGCCGTTAAGAGGATTAATCTCTACCGCACCGTCCAGGACCTTCATTGAATTAACTGAGCGAGCAGAATGGCTCGAGCTGAGCGTAGAAAATGGAGTCTATGAAGGCTTCACTTTTTCCAAAAATAACCCCCAAGGTGAGCAGAAGAAGAAAGCTCACTTCACCTTCTCTGCCAACAATAATAACAACAATAGCCGAAATCAGTACAAAAGGCAGAAGAAAGATTACTGTTACGGCGCAGGCAATCCCAACAATAAAGGAGATCAGAAAATGAAGCCTGTTCCTCAGTTCAGCAAGCCTTCTCAGCAAGACCAAGGGCCTAAATTGCGTGAAAAAGTTAAACATGAAGGATGGAGTTATGATCGAAAATTCACTCCTCTCGATCAATCACTCGAAGATGTGCTCGAGTATATGTTGTCGAAGGAAATGGTCAAATTACCGAGGTTGGCTGATCCCCCTGTGCCTATGGGGAAATGGAAGGATCAATTCTGCAAGTTCCACAGAACAGTGGGACACAGCACTGAGAATTGTTTCGTTCTCAAGAACATTGTGCAGGATCTTATCGATAAAAATCTATTGGTAGAAGGAGAAGAAGAATAAAAAATGGACATTCTTAAGCAGCCTTTTCCTTCACACACCACAGCAGTAGTATCTGCCCAACCATTTCTGCCACATGAGCGCATCAAGCCATGTTCTGCACAAGATCTTCAAGTTCAACATCAGGTATCAGTACTTCGACAAGCAACTCCTGATTCTAAGAAAATGGATCTAATCTCAGCATTGGGTGAGATGAAAGTCTCCGAAGCATCGGTAAAGTCAGTCCCCAAGTCAAAGGGACTTCCTGATTTTCTCAATCAAATCATCAAGCCCAAGCCGGGGAATTCAAGTCAGAAGCCTCTGACCGCTTTGTCCAATATTTCCATTTTTGACTTGGCCAAAAGTTCCTGCAAGCATCAGCAAGTACTGGACGATCTGCTCAGAAAAATCAAAGTTAAGCCCAGTACCACTCCTGAAGACATGGCACAAATTGTGAATTCAGCCATGACTAATGCGCCGATCACTTTCTCAGATGAGGACCTTCCAAAGCCTCATTCCTTTCACAATAATGCTCTTTACATCGTCGTTCGGGTCAGGGGAATGACAGTACCCCATGTGCTAGTAGATGGAGGTAGCAGCCTCAATATATGTCCTGAAATGACCGCAAAGGCGCTAGGCATTAAGGAAGAAGAATACATTCCAGACCCTATTACCATCTATGGGTTTGACAATCATGATCAGACGGCTAAAGGGAAGATATTCCTGGAAGTATTCATTAATTATTCGGTACATTCCGTGCTTTTTCATGTGGTCAATGTGCCACCCACCTACAATTTGCTGCTCGGAAGGACATGGATTCATAATGCAAATGCAGTGCCTTCCACCTTACATCAATGCGTAAAATGGTCAAAAGGTGGAATGATTACAACTGTGCTCGGAGAGGACCCAGAAGAAAGGCTCCCACAGCCTATGATACCTCGACCATCATTTACTGCAGATATTCCTAGCATCAGAGAGAATGAAGAAATCAGTCTCAAAGAAAGTCAGGAGATATTCCAGGCAACATCAGAATTATCCTTGCACACTGTAGCCATGACCCGATGGAAAGGTCCCAAGTTCTTCAAAGTTGGAGGTCGTGTCAGCTACAACACTGTCAAAGATCATCCATTGTTTCCACAATTCATGAAAGCAAGAAAGGGATTTGACTTACTTCTGAAGCATGGTTATCAACCGTTTAAAGGACTGGGCAAAAATGAAGATGGTCGTGTCGAGCCAATAATCCAAAAGCATCGTCCCCACAGAGCAGGATTAGGGTTTTTCGGCGGAAACTCACCAAAGAAGACTGTTTTTGTCAGAGGGGCACATTGAGAATCGTTGTTGCATTTCCTTCTATTCCTTTCAAAATAAATGTCTCCATGTCTTTTATCAATTCAAATCAATAAAATGTCAATTTTCTCTGTTTATCTGGGTGCCATCTGCCTCTTTTGTCTCTACATTCTCATTTTATAACTCAATGTCATTTTATGCATAATTCTTTTTGAGGGTTTGTCGTATGATGGACGATTTTTCCTGAATCACATTTCTTATCCAAAATTTCAGGAATGTCTTCCCGAGCAATCAAGAAACTCGTTATCAATCCAAAGGTTTTCCAGAAATCGGCAGCAATTCACCGAGTCAAAGCAAGCACAGGAGACAGCAAGGTTGCAAAGCAGTTAGATGATTATGCAGAATTTGACCCGTCTCTTCAGGAATTACCAGAATTCACCTCAGTTCAGAAGCAAGATGAACCATCTGCTGTAGTACAAGATCCTACTGAAGATGTCAATATCGGCTCAGAGGAATATCCCAAGATTCTCAAGATCGGTATCAGTCTAAGTCCGGAAGAGAAAGAAAGACTTACAAATTTTCTCAAGCAGTATGAAGAAGTGTTCGCATGGACATATGAAGATATGCCGGGTTTAGATCCCAAATTGGTTGAACATCGACTCGTTTTGAAGCCGGATGCTAAGCCAGTTAAGCAAAAGCTGAGAAAAATGGATCCTAGAATAGAGCAACAAGTCAAAGAAGGACTTGAAGATCTGCTCAAAGCAGGATTTATCCGACCTATTGACTATCCAGATTGGTTAGCCAATATCGTCGTTGTCCCAAAGAAAAGCGGCAAAGTCAGGATTTGTATAGACTTCAGAGATCTCAATAAGGCAACTCCGAAAGATGACTATCCACTGCCAAGCATTGATCTTTTGATTGACAGCACGGCAGGACACGCCATGTTCTCCTTCATGGATGGATATTCCGGCTACAACCAGATTAAGTTGGCCGCCCGCGACCAATCTAAAACTTCCTTTACTACGCCTTGGGGCACTTTCTGCTATACGGTTATGCCTTTTGGGCTCAAGAATGCTGGAGCAACATATCAACGGGCAATGGCTGTTATATTTCATGATCAAATGCGCAAAATCATGGATGCGTATGTTGATGATATTCTCGTGAAATCTAAAGAGGGAGAAGATCACCTCGAAGCCCTTGATCAAGTCTTTAAGAGACTCATTCTTTACAAGTTAAGGCTTAACCCGCAAAAATGTGTCTTTGGAGTCGAATCAGGCAAACTGTTGGGTTTTCTGGTCAGTAAAAAGGGAATTGAAGTTGACCCGGCCAAAGCCAAGGCTATCATTGATATGCCACCCCCGAAAAATCTCAAAGAGTTGCGTAGTCTTCAGGGACGCATGCAATCAATCCGGTGATTTATTTCTAACTTGGCGATGAGATGTGAACCTTTCAACCACTTGCTCAGAAAAGGAGTGAAATTCGAATGGGGACCAGAATGTCAGCAATCGTTCGATAGAATCAAGAAGTATCTTCTCAATCCTCCAATCCTGAAGCCGCCAGAATTGGGAAAACCTCTTCTGTTATACATCTCAGTCAATCAAGTCGCATGTGGCGGATTCTTGGCACAATACAAAGAAGGCAGCCTGATAGAGCACGCCATTTATTATGTGAGTAAGACTTTCATAGATTATGAAAAGAAATACTCTCATATAGAGAAGACCTGCCTAGCTCTGGTATGGATGTGTCAGAAGCTAAGACACTACCTGTTGGCATCAGAAGTCAAAATCTTGTCTAAACTCAATCCTCTCAAATACATCTTGGAGCAACCTTTTCTCAGCGGACGAGTCGCCAAATGGCAAGTCTTATTGATGCAGTATGACTTAGAATATGTTTCACAACAATCAATCAAAGGCCAAGCAATTGCAGATCAATTGGCAGATTTTCCTCTAGTAGAAGAGGTGAAAGCCGAAGATGACTTCCCTGATGAGCAAATTTGCAATATCCAGCAATCTCCAGTCTGGAATCTATTTTTCGATGGTTCTAAGAATATGGCCAGAATAGGCATCGAAATTTTATTAATCACTCCTGAGAAGGAGATGATTCCATTTTCCCTCAAGTTAGATTTTCAATGCACTCATAATATGGCTGAATATGAAGCCCTAATTCAAGGTCTAAAGATTCTACTAAACTTCAATGTCAAGAGAGTACATGCCTACGGTGACTCATTACTTGTTGTCAATCAAGTTCGAGCCGAATGGCAGGTCAAAGATCAGAAGTTGTTTCCCTATCAAAAGATTGTTTCAGCTCTTGTCAGCAAGTTTGAAGAATTTCAGTTATTCCACATCAAGAGAGATTTTAATCAAGTAGCCGATAGTCTCGCCAGTTTAGGCTCCATTATAGCATTCAAAAATGGAGAATCTTGTCGCTCTTTTGAAATTGGCAGACTTGACCAACCTGCTTTCATTCCAGCGGAACAAGTAAACCAAGCTGAGCAAAGGAAAAAGCCTTGGTATTACAACATCAAAACTTTCATAGAAACTGGCGAATTTCCTCCAGAACTCTAAAAGAAAGAGCAACGAGCAATCCAGCGTATGTCTACTCGATATTTTATTTTGGCCAATGTCCTCTATCGTCGTGGATTCAGTTCAGAGTATTCCAGATGTTTAGACGAAGATGAAGCCAAAGAAGTCGCGCGAGAAGCACACGAAGGCATTTGTGGTGGCCACGTCGGTTACCAAACCCTTGTCAAGCAAATCATCAGAGCAGGTTACTACTGGAAGACTATGCAACAAGACTGTTATCATTATGTGAAGAAGTGTGTGCAATGCCAGATACACGCACCTTCCATCCATGCTCCGGCAACTTATTTACAGTCTGTTGTCTCTCCATGGCCATTTTCTATGTGGGCCTTCGATGTCGTAGGTCCCATCACTCCTTCAGCTTCAAATGGCCATAAATATTTCCTTGCTGCAACAGAATATTTCACCAAGTGGGTAGAAGCTATCACTCTTCGCACAGTAGAAGGCCGACACGTGGTCTCTTTTATTCACAAGAACATCCTTTGCCGTTTCGGCATCCCACATGACATTGTGTCAGACAATGGCAGTCATTTCAAGAATGAAAAGATGAAAACATTCTGCTCAAAATTCAAGATCTATCACCATTTTTCCGCTCCATATTATCCTCAAGGGAATGGTCAGGCAGAGGCCACCAACAAGATTTTAATTCGTATTTTGGAGCGAACTGTGGAAACAGGCCGTGACTGGCATGAGAAAATCCACGACGCACTATGGGCCTATCGGACCACCATTCGTACACCAACGAATGCTACCCCATCAGAACTGGTCTATGGAACAGAAGTAGTGTTGCCGCTACACGTTCAAAAGCCCGCTTTGAAATTTGCATCGCTTCTGCAATTACCCCTTGATCAATGCCAGCAGCAGCGACTGGTACAGTTAGACTTACTCGACGAGAGAAGGTTAAAAGCAGCAGAGCATGCTCAATCTTATCGCCAGAGAGTAGCCAGGCAATATGCGAAGTCGGTCATCGAAAGAAGATTCAAAGTCAATGAGTTAGTGCTTCGATCCACAGCTTATCTCAAGCATCATCCTGGCGGTAAATGGTCGCCAAATTGGGAAGGCCCATATGTCGTCAAAGAAGCATTACCCCGCAACGCATATCGGCTCATCAATGCCGATGGGGTAGAATTGCCAGATCCTATTAACGCGCGACATTTGAAAAAGTTTTATACTTGAAACATTTATTCTTCTCTTGTAAATCCTTCCTGTTTCCTTCAGATAATGATCCAACCTTCTTTCCCAGTTACACTGGGGGCATTTTTAAATTTTTGTTCTGTATGCAGGCAGGATAAACAAATTTCTCATTTCATGCACTTGTGCATTCATAGGCATCAATTCATATTCATTTGCATTCAACTGCATGAACAACAATCCAGTCAGTATTGGGATTTCAACAAACAGTCCCATCACAATTCCTAACGATTCAAAATCAAAAGGTCATCACCAATACTGAACCAAAAACCCAGCGCTCGGACTGGTATTATTCCAAAATCCAATACTCAAACTGGCACATTTTCAAAATCCCAATTTTTCAGAAAACCGAGTTCCGACTCGGGTTTTATTTCAAATCATTTTCATTGGTTGATCCGGGTTCCGACTCGTGATCTCTGTATTTCATTCGAGCTTTGACTCGAATTCATTATTCTCATTTGTTTATCCAAGTTATTTCGATCATCAGAGTCTGTTAGTTGCTCAAAATTCGATGTTTTGCCCTCTAAATTCCAATTTAAATATTCAAATCAGGCAATTCTCCAATTTCGACCTCTGGGTCACCCAATTTTCAATTCTCAATTTCAAATACCAATTTCCAATTTTGACCTTCGGGTCAATCAATTTCCTACCTTCAACTTTCGGGTCAATCAATTTTTGATCTGTTGGGTCGCCCAATTTCCGAAATTTCGACCTTTTGGTTAACCAATTCCAAATTTTCGACCTTCGGGTCAATCAATTCTCAATTTCGACCGTTAGGTCATTCAATTCCCAATTTTGACCCCAGAGTCACCCAATTTTCAATTTCAAATTCCAATTCTCAAATTTCGACCTTCGGGTCACTCAATTTCCAAATTTCGACCTTCGAGTCACATAATTTCGATCTTTTGGTCAACCAATTCTCAATTTCGACCGTCAGGTCATCCAACTTTGACCTTCGGGTCAATCAATATCAATATCTAATTTCAATCATTTTCTCTTGCGAGAGACCCTTTTTAGGGAGAGTTCGAGGGAGCTCATTCTTTTTGCATGCTATCCAACTCGTTCACTTAGCCCCTTTTCAGGGAGAGTTTGAAGGGACTCGCGTCTTTGTGAACCGTTTGCAAAACAATTTCCAATTTCACACAAGAAACCCTTTTAAAGGGAGAGGTTTGACGGAGACTCGCTTTTCTTGTGACCCCCCCCAATTTCATACTAGGCCATTTTCGTCATGAAAGACCCTCTTTGCAGGGAGAGTGTGATGGACTCGTTCCTTTCATGACCCAATTTTCAGACCTCACTATTTTCGGCCCCCTTTCCATAAGAGAAGCCTAATATTAGGGAGCTTTGACGAAAGCTCAATTTCTCTTCGAAAGTTCGTTTTGCAAACACCTCCTCTTCAGGGAAGAGAGGAGTATTTCCCATTTCCCATTCAGGTAAGGGCCAAGCCTGAGTCTCTCTTTTTGGGGAAAAAGAGAGGAGAATCTTCGTCACGGATGTGTTGAACCGGACTTTAAATACTCACTTTCACCAAGGATTTCAAGAAAATTTTGTCAATTTGTCAATCAATTGTTGATCTCAGAATCTTTATTGCACAAATCTTTATTTCAGTTTACCTTCAGCATCATTTCCAAAAGAGTGAAGCTTTCGCGAAAAGAGATTCAAAACTCAAATTCTTTCTATCGGCCAGCCAAAAGGATGAAGGATAAATCCTCGATATGGCCAGCAAAGAAAATTCAATGTTTTGCAAAGCCATGGATGATCGATATTGATCGCAGTCAATGGCGCATCTTTAAAGGCTATTCTTGTAAAGACGAGGCAGTTGAAATATCCTGAGTGCTAGAAAAGAGAGCATTTACCCAAGCCTTGTCTCCTCAGAATCATCTAAGCTGCAATTAAGTATCCGCAAAAGGGATCTCTCACCTGTCGTCAAGATGAAGGCGAATTAGGCGAGTAGACCCCCGGGGCCAAAGAAGATTCGAAACATCTCCAAGATGACGGAGTTTGTGACGGATCCTTCCAGGGAAGGTCCAAAGCACTGTCAAGATGAAGGCAGATGCGATGAACCTCTCGACAATCCCTAAAAGATATTTAATTTCAGGTATCATCCAAAGATCTCTAGCCAAGAAGCCAATATCGTCAAAGAAGGATCGAAACATCTCCAAGTTGAAGGAGTTTGTGACGTACCCTTCCCAAAAGAGAGCAAGAAAGGAAAAAGAGACAGAGAGAAAGTCAGAACATCTCCAAAATGAAGAAGAATATAGCCAAAACACCAAAGAGGCCCAAAAGAGTGCAGAAAGATTATCAAGAGAGAAGCTCTCAGGATATCAAACTGCCAAATCTATCAAGAATCCTCTTTAATCTTGTGAAATTCTATTATCAATACTCTTTCATCAACTGCTTTCACAATATCAAATTCTCTTTCTTGTTCATATCAAGGAAATTGATAGCTTCCTTGAAGAAGGTCAATTGCAAGCAATTTGGATTTCAAGTCTCGATTCTACGAAGTGAACCTTGTTTGGAGGTAATACTTTGGGTAGAAAAGAAAGAATATCTTTGCAACAATGTGCAACATTTTCAAAAATTTCGAATCAACAGCAAAATTTCCAACATTTTGACAATATTTTCTAGTCATCCTGACGTGAAGCGAGAGCTTGATGTTCGTTTTCGATGCATCCTGACACCAATTTTAATCCCTCTGAAGGACTTGATTCCTTCCCTTCTTTGAGAGCATGAACTCTCAGATTGCACACTTCCCTGTGTCCCCACTGTCCCATCATAGACAGTCCCATTTCGGTTCGAGGTCGAACCAACAATCATTTGTCGCAAAAGGTAATTTCAAAAGCTATTTAGTCTCAGCAATGAGACACCCAAAATCAATCCTTTTTCAAGCTTTAGGGACCCCATTTTCTTTCCTTTTGCAAAACCCCTGTCGGATTTATTGTGCAAAATCCGAAGGTTCCATCATGGTCTCTTCTTTCGAGGATTCCATCCATTTTCCACCCGATCAGGATAAGGGTATAAACCTGAGCCTCATTCAAGGAGGTATTCCATTTTCCACCCGATCAGGATAAGGGTATAAACCTGAGCCTCATTCAAAGAGGTATTTCATTTTTCGCCCAATCAGGTTAAGGGTGCGAACCTGAGTCTCACTTCGATGAGATATTCCATTCCCCAATCAGGTCAAGGGTTGAAACCTGAGCTTTGTTCCATACGAGATATTTCTATCCCATCCAGGTTAAGGGCATAAACCTGAATTTCACTCTCACAGAGTGAGTCTTTTCTCTCCATTCTTCGCTTCATATCTACCATTTTCCTCGGGCTAATTTCCTCACACCCAGTCAGATCCTTCTAACTGGGGCATTTTTTTTATATAGCCCAAATTTGGTGTGTTTTCTTTGCCACTAAGCTCGGCCATAAGCCGGCTTAGTAGCAAAGAGGGGCATCTGTAAACACCCCAAATTTTCACTCACCCTCTCGACATCGCCCTCAATCGGCACGTGTCAGTTCTCCAGAAGCAATGAAGGGCAAAATAGTCATTTTCCAAGATTGAACCTTGAAGAAAGTCCTAAATCTCATTCTTGAGCCTCAAAATTTCTTTATTTAGGTTCAGAGACATCTTCAAATTGCAAAATTTCAAAATCCTCTTTCTGGACAAAAGTTAGAATTTTCAAGTCCGAGCTCAGAGTGACATTTCACTGAAACATGTCTTTGCATCGCATTGCATGAACACTTTGCATCATTTCATTACATAGCATATCAGTTTGAGATCCAGAACTCCTGATTTGCAAAATTATCCATCCAGATTTGATGTTTAAACTTTTTATTGATTTTTAAAACCCTGGGTATTCAAAACTACCAAATTTTCCCATTTTACCCCCAGGACTTTGAATTACAAAATTTTTCTCAACAAAACAATCTGGATATTTGGATATTGATTTTAAAGATTTTATCTCAAAACTGTTTTTGCAAAAGATTTTAAATCTCTTTACAAATTTTGTTTTTACATTTATCCATATTTTTGCCCTGAAAACCCAATTTTTCCAAATTCTTGAAAAAAAAAAAAAAAAAAAAAAACAAATAAGGTTTTTATCTCGTATCTTCAAATAAATGGAGCGGGACCCACCCGAAATCCATACCAATTTGCAAATTTTCTTTTTTTTTTTATTTTTCTCAATATTATTCATTTTTAGTTAGTGGGCCCACACACATGTGGCACCCCACTTGAAAATAAAAGATTTGCAAAAACAAAATAAAGCTTTATTTTCAAAAGGATTTTAAAAGTGAATTGAGGTGGCATTTCCATAAAAGCCTCTCATTTATTTCCTTTTTATTTTATTTGTTTTAATAAATTTTTTTTTTTTTTTTAGAAAGAGGCAGCCTTAAAGTGGCACAACCGAACTTCCAAAAAAAAAAAAAATATATAATATAATAAATTTACCTAAAACTTAGGTAAATGAAGCAAAGTTTTGAAAAAACCCAAGATGCGTTTTTTTTTTTTAAAATAGCAAGTTTTAAAAATTCGGTTACAAAACTTTCAAAAAGTTTTCAAAAAAAAAAAAAAAAAAGGGAAGAGAAAAGGGTAACGGAAAGGAAAACCTGCGTTTTTTTTTAAGAGGGGAAAGTTTCTTTTTAAAAAGGGGCAAAGGATTCACGAAAGAGGGGGGATTGAAATCTCGTTTTGGGGATTTTGCAGAGGAGAGGCTCTGAAGCGTGAGGGAGGAGAGTCACCACCGGCGCCATCCTTCAACCACTCCAGCCCAGCCGCAGGAGAGCCACCACCGTTTTCCCCATCTTCAATCCAGCCACAGTAGGAAAGCCCAGCCACCAGCGTGTTCACCATCTGCCTTCAATCCACCAGCCAAAGATCCAACGGCCAGCCAACGCACATCCACCTTCAGCCTAATCGCAGAGGAGGCACCAGGCTTGGAGCCATTTCCTTTCAGCCGAAGAGAAGAGGAGAATCTGCGATTTCTTTAGAAATGGATCTGATGTCTTGGAATCCCATCTCCGGAACACTGCTGGCCCCTTGAAGTCTTGAAGCTCTCTTGGCAAAAACCCATAATCGGACCTGTAATGGGAGGGATCTTCTTCTTCCCTCTTGTATTCCCTTGATTTCCTCCCCTCATTGATCGGCTGAAGATAACTCCTGCAGCAATAGCGTTCCAGAAGGAGTCTTTCCCTGCTTTCAGCTTCAGTAAAACCAAAGTAAGAATCAGGATCTTTCTTGATCAACATCTCCTTTTCCTTGAATTCTCTGTTCCCTATTCATTAACGCATCCTATGCAATATCAGTCTGCATATAGCAGCACTGATTAGCATTATGCAATAGTGATTTCCCTTTGTATTTTCTGCTGGGTTACACAATGAAATTACTTTATCCAATTTTTTTTTTCCTGCACTCTGTATTTTCATTCCATCGTGCATTAGTTGTAGGTAGATTTTCATGTTTCATTCAACATCCTATTAGGCATAGTCATTCACGTCATCCAGCACCATTTCTACACTCTGCACATATGCCTTGATAACGTCCCTATTTCTGATTCATCATATTAGTCAAAAAAAAAAAAAATTTCTTTTCTTTGCACATCAATGAATTCCTGCGTTTTTTTCTTCCTTTGCATTAGAGCATTCACCCCTTTTCTTTGTATGTTCTGAAGCATTATCCAACTCAGGGTTGTTTGTTTCTTTTGATTACACATTAGTTTTGAATACCAATTTACTACCTTTTGAGCATTTTTTTTTTTTGAAACAGAAGGTATTTATGTTGATCCATTATCTACTCAGTCGCCTAGAAATGGGTTTCTATCGTGGGTTCCCTGAATTGCTAATACGGCTGTAGCAAAATCACTAAGCTGTATCTACTTGCAGGAACAATATATACTCTGTATTTCCTGTTTTGGGGATGTTGTGACCTTTACTCTCTAGATGCAAATCAAGGCATAATTTTATCATTTGTATGACTAAAGGAGATCTTGATCTCAAACAGGCACCTATGTATACATTATGTCAATCATATGAGGATATCCTCTTTTATGTTTCTGTCCAGACTTTGAGACTTGATAAACTTATTTTTTACATACCTGCAGCAATTCATTTCCTCCCATTATATTTTCTTGGTTTGTAATATAATGCTTTCCCCTGTGCATTCCATAGTGCTTTCAGCCATATCCATGACACCTTACACTAGGTACACCATTGACACTGACATACGTTGTTATATAGACAACGTCATCACGTTGAATTGATGTACAATACCTGTTATCTATACATATTTTTCACTGACAGGGTTATATTTTCATTATCTGCACATAACATCTCATGTACATGATAAATCCAGCATCTATGCCCCTTACCTATTCTTTTTGTTTGGTTTCTATTACAATTTCCTGCACTCCTGTTGTTGCCACTTGTTATAACATCACCCTATTGTAGCATCACTTGCATCTTTTTCTTTATTCTCACTAAACTTTCCATAGTATCTTCATATCTCCATTATATTTTTCACAGCACCCTTGAAAGCCAATCCATGGTGCTTCTGTAGCACAATTTCTGCATATTATCTATGTTAGGTATTTACCATTCTTTTTTCTGCAGGTATCCAGTCTTGATAAACAGCCACCTTCATGAACGGATATATCTATATCCGTTCATGATCTCTATACCATCTTTTGCATACTTTATTATTGATATATAGGGAAGCTCCAGATCCATTTTTATTGAAAATTATCTTGTAATTTGGGAAATACGGCTGTGTAAAATCCCCTACAGAAACTGTATATACCTGTATTTTCTGATTTTACCCATTATATGGAATTTGCCTTTACATGTATATTTTCTTATTATAGGTATATATATATCGATATATATGTATATCCACCTATATGTATACGTATATATGTATATATATATGTATATATATACATATATATATACTTATATCTATATCTATCTATATATATATATAATATATATATATATATATATATATATATATATATATATCCCTCCATGTGCATTGGTTATCACATATATTTTTCTTTTCTTTTACTTTTTGTAAATATATCTTCATTATTATATATCATTCATCATCAATTCAAGTATTTTTTTGTTGTTGTATATAGTATATATATACCCATTTCCTTGGTTATCTTGTACTAACTCTCATTTTGCAGGAAAATCTAGAAGATGCTGATTCCTTGCCTCCATTTCAATTTTCTTTTACTTTATGTTATGCAATGTAACAACCCAATGTAAACCTTGGAATAAGATTTACTTTTACTGCTTAGATTAGGCCGCATCTCATATAGTTTGATTTCAGTAATATCCTGATTCTATGATGCATATATCTCAATTTTCCAAATTCACCGTGGATGAACACGAATGACACGTGCACCAACTCTTAGAGAGTTGATGAACTTGGTGGAGTCCATAT
Source organism: Nuphar pumila (assembly GCF_984573655.1). NCBI lineage: Eukaryota > Viridiplantae > Streptophyta > Magnoliopsida > Nymphaeales > Nymphaeaceae > Nuphar > Nuphar pumila. The sequence goes on along the minus strand of NC_143261.1, from coordinate 59,188,823 downwards.
TTACGGCCCTAGTCGGAATATGGACGAGACCCAGATCCATCATCTCTCTACCAGTCACATTGAGCCTACACTCATAGGCTATCTTGAAAATGCACCGCATATTTCCAATGTTTTCAAAATATTGTGAATTAACTCAAATAAATTATGAATATATTCATGGCCACAGTCAGAATATATGAAGGATTTACTTTGGCTTAATTCACATTTTTCCAACAAAAGTTTCAGAAATCTTTTCAAAAGTGCATTCATTCATTCACATCATCTGCATCATTTATTTTTCTCATAATTTTCTCAAAAGATTTTCACTTCATGGAATCGATTTTCTCAAGAAACTATGATGATATTCGGAGTTGGATTTTCCAAATCAAAGTTTTCCTATGATTTTTCTTGAAAATGTTATTTTCTTAAGATTCTTTTCAAAAGGAATTTTTCATCTTTCTCAAGAACCCAAGTTGATTTTCCAACATTTCAAAGACAAGATTCTCAGGAATTCAACTTCCTAAGTTTTGAATTTCTTTCTCCAAAAAAAAAAAAATTCTATAAATTTTCTATCATTTCCTTGAGAAAATTCTCAAAGTCCGAGTTATCCCGACAAATGCTTTCCTTTTCAAATGATCCTCTTTTCTCAGGAATTCTTCCCATTTTCCTGAGATACTCATTTCTTCATAGTTTTCCAAGTTTTATAAATTTTCTCAAAATTTTCCTGAGATTCTCATTTTTGCAAGTCTTTCTAATCTTTCTCAACATTGTCCTGAGATTCTCAATTTTCTAAGTCTTTATAAACTTTCTCAAAATTTTCCCGAGATTCTCATTTAAACTTTCTCAAGATTCTCACTTCTTCAAAATTTTCTAAGTCTTTATAAACTTTCCCGAGATTTCAAACCTTCTTCGTCTGAGTTTTTCTGAGAGATTGATTTCCATCTTTTTCCTGAGAAATGCTTTTCAACTCCAAGTGTTCTCTAAGCATACATCATATTTTCCAACTTGCATTTTACAAAATTGCATAGCACATGCCTGAATTCTCTGTGCATTTAGGATAGAACACCATTTCGATGATTTTACTAAGTCAAGCACAATTTTGGTCCTTGGTTCGATTACCCCTGTTAAAGGCGGCAGGAACGGTCGAACCTCGTACCGACAGGTCGAGCTCCATCCCATGGATTTTCCCGCAATTTTCAAAACGGAGGCGAGTATTTCAAACATTTTCCAAAATCCGGTCAAGTTTGAATCGCGAAAGCGTTTCCCTCTCCCTTTCGCAAGGAAGGGAAGACAAGAAAAATTTTGCGACGATAACACCGCTTCAGAAGAGGAAATGGACTCATCCCGTGGTCAAGGTCAGCAAGCAGAAGATGACGTAGATCCTCAGATGTATGTCATGTTTCAAAAGATGATGAGTAAAATGATGGTCGAGCAAGCAGAGGTCAATTTTGGTAAAATATCTAGCAAGAAGAAGACTAAGGGCCAAACACTGAAGAAGCAGTCGATGATATCCAAGAAACATATCCAACCTAAAGATACATCTGATGAATCAGGATCGGTAGGTGACACCGATGAAGAGTATGAAGTTCAGCAAGCACTTCAAAGATTCCCTCATAGACAAGAGACATCCTATAAATTGAAAAATCAAGCAATGGATCCAGTCTGAATATAGCTGAAAGAAATGGCCAAGATGATTAAAGATTTGCAAGCTCATGACAAGGGAAAGAAGGTCTTCAGGAGCAAAGATTTCCATGATGGCATCACCTCCATCAGGAATAATCAAGATTCAGAAAAGAAGACAAAACTCACCTTCTTCGTTGATGCCAATCGTAGTGATTGCAAAAATAATAAAGGCAATCATACAAGTCAGAAAGAGAAATCTTTAAAGCAGAGTGAAAAATTGAGTCAACAGAAAGAGAAGAAAAAGCATGACGGTTGGGGTTACGATCGCGAATTCACTCCTCTAGATCAGCCCCTCGAAGAGGTCCTTGAATACATGCTGAGCCAAGGAGATGATTAAGCTCCCAAGAGTCGATGATCCTCCTATCACTAGGGGAAGATTTAAAGATCAATTCTGCAAGTTTCATCGGGCCATGGGGCATGATACCGAGTACTGCTTCGTTCTCAGGAATATTATTCAAGACTATATCGATAAAAATATCCTTGTGGAAGGCAAAGAAGAAGATAAAGCAGCCAGCTCATCAGCACCCTAAGAGCGACAAGGCCATCACTCTTTCATTCTTGCATTTTGCTTTCGTCATTTTATATGGATGGCATGGTCTCATCTCTTTCATCAATAAAATTATCAATCTTCCTCATAGTTTGGCATCATCTTTTGTATTTCTCCTTCTTTACAAAATATCTTTTTACAAGGAGTAACCTCTTTCAGAGTGTCTCCCGAATTCATCAAGAAGCACATCGTCAATCTTTCCACTGTTATCTTCAGAGAACATTCCTCAAATATCAATTATTTATCCTTTCATCCAATATCTTACTCCCCCATTACACTGGGGCATTATTTTAAAAAAAATGTCTTCAAAACTTTCTGTATGCAGGCAGGATCAAACAAATCTCTCATTTTGCATACATGTGCACCCATTTATATTCATTTGCATTTGCATGCATTCATTTGCATTCATCTGCATCGATTTGCATTTGCATCGAACTTCCCATTCAGGATAAGGGATAAATCCTGAGACCTCGGCAAGTCGTCCAAGTCATCGTCAATTGATGACCTTTCAAAACCCAGTGCTCGTACTGGTAATCTTTTAAAACCCAGTGCTCGTACTGGTAATCTTTTAAAACCCAGTACTCGTACTGGTAATCTTTTAAAAACCTAGTGCTCGTACTGGTAACCTTTTAAAACCCAGTGTTCGTACTGGTAATCTTCCAAAATTCAGTGCTCGTACTGGTACTCTTCCAAAATCTGATGCTCGTATCAATTTTTCTTTATACTTATCAATTTTTCTTTCCTTTAAATGTCTAGAATTGGTCTAGAAGAGTCGAGTTCCGATTCGAATCTTCTTCCAAATCCAATTCAGAATTGGTCTAGAAAATCCAAGTCCCGACTTGAATTTTCTTACAAATCCAATTCGTATAATTTTATTTCCTCTAGATTCTAGAATTGGTCTAGAAGAGTCGAGTTCCGATTCGAATCTTTTTCCAAATCCAATTCAGAATTGGTCTAGAAAATCCAAGTCCCAACTTGAATTTTCTTACAAATCCAATTCGTATAATTTTCTTTCCTCTAGATTCTAGAATTGGTCTAGAAGAGTCGAGTTCCGATTCGAATCTCCTTCCAAATCCAATTCAGAATTGGTCTAGAAAAATCAAAGTTCCGACTTGAATTTTCTTACAAATCCAATTCGTATAATTTTCTTTCCTCCAGATTCTAGAATTGGTCTAGAAGAGTCGAGTTCCAATTCGAATCTTCTTCCAAATCCAATTCAGAATTGGTCTAGAAAATCAGAGTTCCGACTCGAATTTTCTTTCAAATCCAATTCGCTTGGTTTTCCTTTAAAAGTTTGAACTTCTACTCAAACTATCCTGCGAGTTGGTCTAAAAGATCCGAGTTCCGACTCGAATTGTCTTTCAAAATCCAATTCATCTAGTTTTCCTTGAAGAATTGAATTCCGATTCGAATCTTTCGTTAAAAACCCAGTTTAGCACCTGGTCCATTCAAAGCTCACAAGTTGGAATCATTCCTTCTTAAGCTATGATCCTTAAGTTGAATTCCTATGGAATTGATAGTTCGTAGGTCGAACCCCTGCGGAACCAATGTCGTTCTCAATTGAACCAATGTCGTTCTTAGGCTGAATACCTATCAGAACCCATGTCGTTTCCAGTGAACCAATGTCATTCTCAATTGAACCAATGTCGTTCTTAGGATGAATCCCTATAGAACCCATGTCATTCTCAGTAAACCAATTCACAATTTCAACCTTCGGGTCAATCAATTTCCAATTATCAATTTCCAAATTTCCAATTTCCAATTTCAAAATTCCAATTTCCAAAATTTGACCCTTTTGGTCATCCAATACCAATTTCAATCATTTTCTCTTGCGAGAGACCCTTTTTATAGGAAGAGTTCAAGGGAGCTCGCTCTTTTCGCATGCTATCCAATTCGTTCACTTAGCCCCTTTTCAGGGAGAGTTTGAAGGGACTCGTGTCTTTGTGAACCGTTTGCAAAACAAAATTCCAGATTTCACACAAGGAATCATTTTTATAGGGAGAGACTCGACGGAGACTTGCTTTCCTTGTGGCCCCATAATTTCAGACTAGGCCATTTCATCATGAAGGACCCTCTTTTCAGGGAGAGTGTGATGAACTCGTTCCTTCATGACCAATTTACCAACCTCATCAATTCCGGCCCCCTTTCCATAAGAGAAGCCTAATGTTAGGAAGTTTTGACGAAAGCTTAATTTCTCTTCGAAAGTTCATTTTGCAAGCACCTCCTCTTCAGGGAAGAGAGGAGTAATTCCCAATTCTAATTTCTGAATCTTCTCCTTTAGGGAAAGGAGAAGAGAATTTTTGTCATGAATGTGTTGCGTTGTGCTTCAAATGCTCGCTTTCACAAAAGGATTTCAAGAAAGTTTTGCCAATTTGTCATTAAATATTTGTTGATTTCAAAAATCTTTATTGCACAAAATTATTACCTCAGAATACCCTCAGTATTACTTCCGAAAGGACAAAGCTTTCGCGAAAAAGGATTCAAAGTTCAAAATCTTTCTATTGGCCAACCAAAAGGATGAAGAATAAATCCGCGATATGGCCAGTAAAGAAAACTCAATGTTGTTGCAAAGCCATAAGTGATTGATATTGATCGCAGTCAATGGCACATTTTTAAAGACCTTTCTGGAAAAATAAAGCAGTCGAAATATCCTGGGTGATACAGAAAAATCCACTCAATCTCCATATCTCCTCAATCACCTAAGCTGCAATTAAATATCTGCAAAAGGGATCTCTCAATTGTCGTCAAGATGAAGGCGAATTAAGCGAGTCGACCCCCGGGGCCAAAGAAGATTTGGATCATCTCAAAGATGATGGAGTTTGTGACGGATCCTTCTAGGGAAAGTTCAGATCACCGTCGAGATGAAGGCGAGTGTGATGAGCCTACCGACAAACCCTAAAAGGTATTTAATTTCTGCTATCATCAAGAGATTTCCTACCAAAGAGCCAATAACTATCAAGATAATCCTTGAGAGAAAAGAAGGATCAGAACATCTCTGAGATGAAGGAGTTTGTGACGTACCCTTCTAAAAAAAAAAGAGAGAGACAAGTCAGGACATCTCCAAAATGAATGATGATGTAATTCCCGAAAAATCCAAGAGAGCTCCTATCTGCTAAAAAGAGAGTGCAGAAAGATCATCATGAGAAAAGAATCCCAGGATATCAGACTGCCAAATCTATCAAGAATTTTCTTTAATTTTGTGAAATTCTTTTATCAATATTCTTTCATCAATAGCTCTCGTAATATCAAGAATATTTTCTTTCTCGTCCATATCAAGGAAATTGATAGCTTCCTTGAAAGAAAGCCAATCGCAAGCAATTTGAATTTGAATCTTGATTCTACAGAGTTAAGCTCAGTCGGAGGTAATACTTCAGGTAGAAAAGAGGGAATACTTTCAAAACACTGTGCATCACTTTCAATTATTTTGAATCAACAATAATTTTCCACATTTTGACAATATTTTCTAGCTATCCTGGCGTGAGGTGAGAGCTTGAGGTTCATCTTTGGCGCATCCTGACATCAGTTGTTATCCCTTTTAGGACTTGATTACGGGAGTTTTCAAGATTCCTTCCCTTCTTTCGTATAATCTGAGCGCACGGGCTCTCAGATTCGCACACTTCCCTGTGTCCGCACTGTCCCACCATAGACAGTCCAATTTCGGCTTGAGGTTAAGCCACCAATTCCAGCAAAAGGCAATTTTAAAAGTTAATTAGTCTCAGCAATGAGGCGCACAAAATCAATCCCTTTTCAAACTTTAGGGACCCTATTTTCCTTCCTTTTGCAAAACCCCTATCGGATTCATTGTGCGGAAATCCGAAGGTTCCATCACAGTCTCTTCTTTCGAGGATTCTGTCCATTTTCCGCCCAATCAGGTTAAGGGTATAAACCTGAGCCTCCTTTGATGAGGTATTCCATTTTCTGCCCGATCAGGTTAAGGGTATAAACCTGAGCCTCCTTTGATGAGGTATTCCATTTTTTGCCCGATCAGGTTAAGGGTATAAACCTGAGCCTCCTTTGATGAGGTATTTCATTTTCCACCCAATCAGGTCAAGGGTACAAACCTAAGCCTCCTTTGATGAGGTATTTCATCACCCAATCAGGACAAGGGTATAAACCTGAGCCTCCTTTGATGAGGTATTCCATTTTCAACCCGGTCAGGTTAAGGGTTAAGCCTGAGCTTCGTTCCATACGAGGTATTTCCTGTCCCATCCAGGTTAAGGGCAAAACCTGAATCTCACTTCTTTTGAAATAAAATTCTCCATTTTATAACTACCATCATCATTTGAATTAATTCTTTTATACCCAGACAAATTTATCTAACTGGGGCATTTTTATGGTTCAAATTTGGTATGTTTTCTTTACCACTAAGCTCGGCTTTCAACCGGCTTAGCAGCAAAGAGGGGCATCTGTAAACACCCCAAATTTTCACTCTCATCCAGTACTTACATTTCATGTGTCATTGCATATCATTGCATACATTTTTGCATATCATTTCATCGCATTGCATAGCATTGCATGTCATTACATCTCATTTTCGAGATCCAGCACTCCTGTTTTTAAAATATTCAATCCAGATTCGGGTTTTTAAAACTTTTCTTTCAAAAACAATTTTAAAAAACCTGGGGTTTTAATCAACATTTTGTCATTTTCCAACCCCCGGGACCTTATATTTTGAAATACTTTCTTAGAAAACAATCTGGATTCATTTCAAACTCAATTTCAATTGATTTCAATTCTCAGATGAGACCCATTTAGGTGGTGTCGCTTCTGGATTCCTTTACTTATCAAAAATCTCAAAAATTTTAGAGTCCTAGTTGGATCAGGACTCTTTTTCCAGAGTCCAGTCGGATCAGAACTCTACTTTTCACTACCTTTTTACCTGTTTTTGAAGAAAACCTTTCAAAATCTTCTGTTTTGGCCAAAATTTCAGAGTCCTAGTTGGATCAGGACTCTTCTTCAAGAGTCCAGTCGGATCAAGACTCTTCTTCAGAGTTTCAATTGGATTGAGACTCTAATCTTTTACAACTATTTTATCCATTTTCAATCAAATCTTTCAAAATCTTTCAAAATGAGTCAGAAACTCAGACTTTTAGTCAAAGCAGGACTCTGTTCAGAGAGTCCTAGTTGGATCAGGACTCTGATCCTGATTTCAATTTTGAGAGAATCTTTCAAAAATCTTTTCATTTATCAAATTTGTTACACTTTTATCAAAGAATTTCAAAATTCTGAGGTTTTATCCCAGAGTTCTGATCCAATCAGGATTCTACCCCAAAGTCCTGATCGAAGCAGGACGCTATCCAAAATTGATTTTCTCGCTTCATTTTCACTAGTTTTCAAAAAGCTTTGCTTAAATTTCATCATTTGCTTATCAGAAAAACCAAAATTCTTAGAGTTTTGATCGAATCAGGACTCTTTCTCAGAGTCCTAATTAGATCAGGACTCTGAACCAAAACTTTGATTTCATCTTGTTTTTAACTGTTTTTCAAAATTCTCTCATTTGTTTTCTCAAAAAATCCAAAAATCTGAGAGTCCTAGTTCAATTAGGACTCTGTCCCCAGAGTCTCAGTTGAATCAGAACTCTGTTCTATTTCAACATTTATTATTGTTTTCACTGCTTTCACAAGTTCTTTCATTTGTTTTTCAGAAAAATACCAAAAAAATCTAGAGTTTCAGTCCGATCAGAACTCTGTCCCGGAGTCCTAGTCCAGTCAGGAGTCTGTTTTGAAGTCTATTTTTATTCCATTTTCATTTATTTCCATTTGTTTTCAAAATTTAGGTCATTTTACAGAGTCCAATTAGTTCAGGACTCTATTTTAGAGTTCGGTCGAGTTAGGAGTCTAACCCTGACTGTGTTTCCTGACTTATTTCATCATTTTCGATTAAGTCTTTTCAAAAACTCCTTTATTTGGCTTTTAAAAACCATAATCTCAGAGTCCTATAAATCCAGAACTCTAGCCCAGAGATCCAGTTTGCTTAGAACTCTATTTTTAAAAGTTTGAATTTCAACTGTTGATTTTAACCCTTTTTTAAAGCCATTTTTAGTATTTATTTCAAGTTTTTCAAAACTTCGATGTGGGGCCCACCCCATTGGCGCCATATCCAGAGGAGTTCTGACCCAGTTGGAACTCTATGCCATTTCAAAAATTCTAATTTTAAGTTTACTTTTGAAAGTCTTTTGAAAACTCCTTCAATTTCAAGTTCTAAAATCATTTTTTGAAAAACTCAAGTAGGGCCCACTCGGGGTGGCGCCATATTCGAGTAAGTCAGGGCTGGACTAGGGTTAGTCAGTGTCTTGGTTAGTGTTAGAGGTTTAGAAGAGTTAATATCATTTTGAAAACCCATTTTGAAGTTTAGTTTTTAAAACTAGTGTTTTTAAAGGTTTTAAAAAAAAACAAATGTGGAAGATGCCAAGTGGCATCACATTTGGACTTTCTAGGGTTTAATTAGGGGTTAATTAGGGATTAATTAGAGTCCCACCTAGGCTATAATTCTCCAAAAAATCGTTTCCCCCTTTATTGGATTTATTAGAAAGAGTTCTAAAAAAATAAAACTCCTTAATTAACCCTAATTAAGGAGGTTTTGAAAACCTATAAATAGGGGACTTCAAGAGGTCAAAAGAGGCTCCTTTTCTCTCAAATTTTCGTGGCCTCTCTCTCCTCTCCAGCACCTCTACCTTCCTCCATTGCAGCTGCAGCCCCAAGGTGAGTTTATTTAATATTATTTTATTATTATTTTATTAGTTTTTATGATTTTTCAGTAGATTTCACCATGGAAACTCTTGTGTTCATGGATTTAACCATGGATTTCATCCAAGAACCCCAAAATTGACCCAAAAAGATGATCTAACTCAGTTTGAGGGTGATTTCAAGGATTCTAATTCATTAGAATCGATGAGAGGTACGTTTTTCATATTCTTAACCGATGAAACGTGAGATTTACCCGTTAAATGGGTTAAATCCATGATTTCAAAGGTGAAAGCAAATTCCAGCCATTGATTCCCTGTATTTTATTTATTTATTTGTTTATCCATGTTTATTACACGTTTTCCAGCATATAAATAATTTTTATTTACTATTTTATGGTTTATTTTATTGTTTTTCATTAGTTAATGCATGATTTCTTAAGTTTCTTAGATTTTTGTGTGTTTTTTAGTTTAGAACAGTAAAAATCATGCTGTTTTGGATTGAAATATTCGTTGTTTATTTCTGATTTTTTTATATGTGATGCATGCATATGTGATTGATCTAATGTAAAAAGATCAGAGTTTTTGGAATTCGGGAACCCTGTCAGAAAAATCAGACATCAAATCAGATTTTTAAATCTTTAAAATCGAAGTTAAAATCAAGAGGGTAACTTGCTGTGATGATATTTTTCTTATCTTATATCCGATTTTAGATCTGTAAAGTTCCATGGATTTATATTGATTAGATCTAGCCACTGTGAAATTTTCAGAATTTTTGATTACTGTTTAGTATTTTTCCTCTGTCATAAACTCTGATTTTCAATTTAAAACTCGTTAGGGTTTACCAAAACCCTAATCAGACTTGTGTTATTTATAAATCCCAAACTACAGATCCGATTCATAATCTGTAAAAAGTGAGTATTATTATTTTTTTGTCAACTATTCAATGTTAAAATCTTAAATATTTTAAATGAGTATTACTATTTATTCTGGAATTTTCAATTGAAAGTATCAGTTTGGACCAAGGTTAAAATCAATATATTCAAGTCCGGATTGTCGGATGGGTATCTCCCTGGTTTTAAAGGCTTTTTCAGATCTGTAAAATGGAAAATTTCTTTTTTCTTGTCTATTTGTTCTCTGTAAAATTTCATAGATTTCCATGGAGGTTTGACCCCTGGTTCGGGTCTTGGACTGAGACTGGTTGGTGAACTAGGTCAAAAATAGCATATTTTTAGGGTTTAATGTTATTTTCGGATTAATTTAATGCCAAAAAAATATTTTTATAATTCTAATTTGATATTAGGGTTATAACAAGTGCAGGTACCAAATTTGATGAATTTTGGAATCCGATTGATGGCTGAATTAAGCAAGTTGCAAAACAAGGTCCCTGAAAGATCCAAAAACACTGCAAAAATCACATAATTTGTGATATTCTTGGATTTTCGTGCATATGCATATATTTTTAGGGTTTAATCATATTAATAATCATATTAGGATTCTTTAGGTTTAATTTGATGCTCATTTGATTCCATTTAGTGCATAAAACCTAAGTTTTTACCAAAATTTATTTTAGAAAACCCTGATTTCAAGGCCACAGTCTTGCTATCAGGGGTAATTTGGTCATTTGACCTAAATTTCGAAATCCCTAACCTTAGTTTTCATGTGTTTAAGTATGTCATATCATATTTTAGCCTAGTTTATTTGCATTTGAATTTCAAAACTTGCATTTTACCAAATATCTTTCTGAAAACCCTGATTTCAAGGCCATAGTCTTGTTATTAGGGGTATTTTGGTCATTTTGACCCAATTTTGAAATTTCATATCTTATCTTCCTTATTTATTCAATTTTATTTCATACTTTATCATTTTGATTTAAGGGAATCATGGAAAAGGCTTATATCTAGCAAAATCCAGTAATTTCTAGATATTACTGGATAAATCTAGAAAAGCCAACATATTTTCACTAACAAGTTTTTTAGTTTTGCAGGTACATTGAAGATTTTAATTTCATGTATTTAAATTTCAATAGTGATGTAAATTAAATGTAAACTTTGGAATAAGAATTTAAATTCATGCTTAGCTTAGGCAACATTGCATATAGTTTATTTTTTTAAAATAATGTTAATGTGTGATGGGTGATGATTCATGCATATTCAAACTCACTATGGTCTACACGAATGGCACATACACTAGCTTTTATGAAGTTTATAAACTTGGTGAAATTCATATTTATGGCCATAGTCAGAATATGAAGGATATCTAGATTTATGATCTTCACATTAGCCACATTCAGCCTACACTCTTAGACTAACTTCAAAATGCACTGCATTTCTCAAAAATACAAAGAGTTTTTCCCAATTCCTCAAAATCATATTCATTCATTTCATGAATTTTCCAATTCCAATTCCAATTCAAATTCCAAGTCAAAGGAATCAAATTCTTCAAAATTTCCTAAGTCTTATTCAAAATCGATTTTCTCAAAATATGGATTTGCCAATGATATTTCAAGTATTTCCCAAGTTCCAAATTTGATTTTCTAAGTTAGATTTTTAACTTCAAACTTTAAATTCAAAGAAATCAAGTTTTCCAAAGTTATTTCACATTTCTCATAATCGATTTTCACAAGATCCTTATATTTCTTCAGAAATCGATTTTCACTTTCTCAGATACAATATCTCAACCATGATTCATGATTTTCCAAGTGTTATCTTTTCCAAAAAATTTCCAAGTATTTCAAATCTTTGAAGCAAACATCATGTTTTCAAATGTGCATTTTTAGAAATTCATAGCACATGCCTGATTCTTTGTGCATTTAGGAATTAGAATATGGTTTAGGCAAGTTGAACAAAGCAAAGCATTTGATTAATCCTTGGTTCAATTACCCCTGGTAAAGGCGCCAGGAATGGTTGAACCTCGTACCGACAGGCGAGTCCCATTCTTCGGAATTATCCTGCATTTTAAAAACAGAGGCGAGTTATTTTTAAAATCTTTTTCAAAAGTCAGTTTGATTTGCAAAAGTAAAATTTTGCGATGATAACAGCTACATCCCTCTTTTGGCAGCTAGAGTCTTTTGATCCTGCCCCATCTTCTTTTCGAGTCAATTGGGACGGTTGGCCCCAACCTTATGTATCGTCAAAGTCGAGTCTTTGCCTTGCTTTTGCTTTTGTCAGAGTTTGCTTGTTAATATCGCATATTTGCAGCTACGACGGATCCCACTCGCGCTCTGCGACCCGAGCCCTCAATCGTGTACGTCCGCAGACGTCAGCAAGCTCGTAACCCTCCAAGGTAGGGGAAAAATTGCACAGAAGACTTGGATAATTGAATTAAGTTCAATTGAACTAAAAGCGACCATTGAATGAATATATATATATATATACAAATATATATATATATTTATACGAGTATCCACTACACTCAAGGATGCGGTTTCGCAATCCTTGCCCTTTACCTTGCCGTCGCGCTCTGCGCCTAGGCTCTTGCTTTTGCATTTGTGTTGGTATTGCCTTGCTATTGCAGATGACGTGTAGGTTCTTGCTCTTTGCGGATGCCTTAAGGGCATCCTCGTGGAGGATGCAAGAAGCATTTACCACTCTCCCTCTTGCGACAAGAGTTTAGTCGGGAGCGAGCGAACTTCTTAGCGGGTGTTCTATTGAGAAACCCGTATCTCGTCTATCGAGGCCAGTATCGAGTCATGCGAGACATGTAGATACCCCGATAGCGGATGTGATTCGAGATAATCACATGCATCATGTTGGCACAAGGTACTGCAGTTTCAAAAGATAGAGTAAAGTTGATAAACTTTACATCTTTGTGAAACACTCCTGTTGAGGCTTCTATTGAGGAGCTATACCCCCTTTATCCTAGAGTACTTGTAGTCGTGCACGACACGTCTAGTACTGCGATGATCGGATGAGACGGTCGTGCGACCTCGAACAACGCTAAATGCAAACTGTTGTAATCACATAAATGGCCTCACATTCGCCTTCACAGGCAAGATGCTCGAGTGGTTTAAAGACCACAGCATAGAATGGGTCGTTAGTTAAGCAACCCCTAACGCACCCGTTCGCTTCTGGTTGTCTGTCAAGTGAGAGGACAGATCGGTACAAAAACTCCAATGGACAGGTTGTTAACAACCACCCCACGGGCAATGATCCGGCCTCCCCAGTCATTGGAGTTAGGGGAAAGGGGCTACAATAGTTGGCTCAACACTTCTGCAGAAGTTGGATGCATCCGTGGCACTGCTTTTCAGCCTCTGGGGAATCCTCTCTCAGCTAAAGCTGTCCCCTTTGGAGCGGACTCAACTAGCTATTCGGGTTATTGAAAATACATAGAATAATAGACGCCCGAACTAGTCTCAGTTGTTTCTATGTTTTGCCTGCGCGTACCCGCAGGCCAGTAATATCGGAACATAAAGTCTGTTCACATTGGTTGCTGAGCCGTGAGACTCGCCTGCACTACCGACTCGCTTGCACCACCAACTCGCTTGCACTACTGATTCCTTGCACTACTGATTCGTTGCACTACTGATTCGCTGCACTACTGATTCGTTGCACTACTGATTTGCTGCACTACTGATTCGCTGCACTACTGATTCGTTGCACTACTGATTCACTTGCACTACTTATTCACTTGCATTACTTATTCGCTTGCACTACTTACGCATTTGCACTAGTTATCTGCATGCATTGCTTACCTGTTTAACTGCATATTTGCTTTAAACTACGTAATCTACTGAATTAAATTGCATAATTCAGTTCCTTGTAGTCTCTCATGTGCACCTACTAGTTTTTGGTGAAACTAACCCATTCTATGGGTACAGGTGATGATTAGGTACACCACAGGCGATGGCGCGATGGCAAGATGGCTCCAAGACGTTCTTCTTCCTGCTCTTAGCTCGCGTCCTATTGTTTGGGGTTTTGTAACGGATTTTCCTTGGAATATCCGAATTTTGTACTATTTGGAGAACTTCTTAAATGAAAGTGGCTTTTCCAAGTGTTTGCAAGTAGCGTGTGTTGTGCATTTTGGTTCTTTTAGCTAACGCGCTCAAAGTTGTCAGCTTGCCTTTTTGAAATTAATAAAAGTATAGTCTTCCACTGATTTCGTAAACCATCTCTGAGATGAAGAGATTCCTTTTTAGTCTCTTGTCTGTTTTTTTTTGAAAGGTTTGCAAGCTTGAAATTTTGGGGTGTTACAGACATACCTTAAATGTTGAACTTATAAAGGATGTATATATAAAATAAAACGGCATCTACTTGGGATTGGAAGAAAAGTGAAGGCTTATGATAAAACAATTGCAGAAATCAAGCAAGTACTTTCTAAGTACATGGAGGAATCAAAGAAGAATAGAGATGAAAAAAATAAGAGAGAGACGGTTAATATATACGAAAGAAATGAAAGTTTATTCTCAGCTTCCGATTATGGCGAAGGACGTGAATGCAGTTTCATAGATGGAGGGGAGTAGTACATTCGGCTTTAGACCAAAAGGGCTATGGAACTATACTTTCAAAGTGATTCAACAGAGAAAGGAAGGCAAGCAAACAAACAAACTATGTTTGAAAATTGCTTCAAAAAAAAAAAAAGAGAAACAGTGTACGAGTACATTAATAGGTGATTTTATGACGGTGGAATACCTTTTAATACAGCGAAGTTGCCTTCATTTTACAGTATGATTGAAGCTATAGGCCAATTTGAACCAGTGATGAAGCCTCCATCATATCACGAGTTGCGAGAACTACTTTTGAATAAAGAAATGAAGAAAATGAAGGAGTTCTTGGACCAATACAAAGTGCATTGGTCCAAACATGGATACAAAAGGGTGTACACTCATTAATTTTTTTGTTAATTGCCTTTTAGGAACAATGTTTTTGAAATCAGTTGATGCATCAAATGAAGTAAAAGATGCAAATTCGCTTTTTGCATTGTTGAATGATATTGTTGAAGTTTGGGAGGAGAATATGGTTCAAGTTGTTATTGATAATACCTCAAACTATGTGAAAGCAGGTAAATTATTTATGGATAATAGAAAGCATTTAGTTTGGACTCTTTGTGCTGCACATTGTATAGATATGATGTTGGAATATATAGGATAATTGAAAGAGTTGAAGAACATTTCCGGAAAAGCAAGGCAATTGGTGGTATTCATTACAAACATTCTCAAGTGTTGAGTATGATGAGAGCACACACACAAAAGGACTTACATAGGCCTGCAGTGACAAAATTTGCCATTTTTTTACTCTAGAAAGCATATATAATTGGAAAAAATGCCTAAAGTTCATATTTCTTAGAGATGATTGGGAAAAAAATAGTTTTTCAAAAACGTCAGTTGGTAAAAGATGTGAAAGCATGATTTTGAGTTCAAAATTTTAGAAGAGAGTGAGTTGTGCTCTGAAAACAATGGCCCCCTTGTTTGACATGCTTCGATTGGTTGATAGCGATGAAAAGCCTGCTATGGGTTACATCTACAAGAAAATGGATCGTGGAAAGGAAAAAATAAAAGTATAATTATAAATTAATTTTTTTGTATTCTACTAATTGTAAATTACATTTTATCTTACCTTCTATAATGGTTACTTTCAATTCTTTTACTTAGTAGGTAAATGTGTGTGATGATAAACAAATATACGGCTGGGTTTGGGAGATAATCGATAAAAGGTGGAGCAATCAATTGCACAAACCTTTGCATGCAACAAACCTATATTTGAATCCAGCCATATATTATAAGTATAAAAATATCGAGTCCAATGAGGAGATAAAGAATGACTTATATGATTGTGCCAATCGTCTTGTTCAAAGCGAAGAGGATCGAGACACACTACTAGACCAACTCATAAGATATAGAACTGCTATTGGGCCTTTTGGAATGGAGTTAGCAAAGAGGAAGAAGAAAGTGTAAACCAAAGTTACCGGAAGCGCCTAGGTAAAAGGGGAAGCGCGCTTCGGAAACACGAAACGTCGCACTTCCGAAATGTGTGGGGAAGCATCCCTCTTTTTTGGGAAGCGCGCTTCCCCATTTTTTCATTTTTTTTGCTTTCCCCTCGCTTCCGGTTCGCTTCCTAGGTCGCTTCCTTGGTCGCTTCCGAGACGGTTCGTAATTTTCTTCTTAGTGGTCCCACGCTTCCCCGCTTCCTAAATTTTTGAAAGTGTCTCGCTTCCCGCTCCCGCTTCTCGTATCGTTTCCCACTCCCGCTTCCTTGACTGGTAACTCTGGTGTAAACCCTAGGTAAGATGATTAAATTTCATATAACCCCTTTTGCATTATTTTTATAACTTATATACAGTTGAGAGTTATTATCGTGAGGGGTTTATTGGAAATCATAAAAGTTATCAGTTGGTCTTGTTTATATTTTAACTTTTAATGGTCTCTTTTGTAATTTTCTTTATTGACCATAATCACTACTTAAGGGTGATTAGGGCTAATCGTGAAGGTACTTTTCTATCTTTTCTCAAACCAAGTTTCAACATGGTCTCAAAGCCTCTCGTTCTTGGGAGAATCTAATGCCTAGGCTGAATTTCTTTCTTCCCTCTTTATCATAGTTTTTTTCTTTCTTCTTCTCTCCTCCTAGCCTATATCTAGTTTATTCGATCTTCCTTCTGATCGAACCCTAGGTTCTTTCCTCAGTCTCACGACCTGGGATCTGACTAGTTCTACACAATATGCAGATCTGATCAGACGCCCTAGATCGTGTGTTCCTCTTTTGCTCCTTGTTGATGACGCCTCAGTAATATTGATGGATCGTGGTGCATCAGATCTACCATCATGTGGAGATTGCGTGGAGCAGATCTGACATCATGATCGTGTTGCATCAGATCAGCAATCATTTTGTGATTGGGTGGAGCAGATCTGAGATCGTGCAGTAATTGGATGTCGTGTAGCGTTGATGTTGGATCAGATCTGAATGGTGTGGCTGACTGACTGTTGCTCATATCAAAGTCGTGTTGATGTGGTAGGTGTTAAATATGTAGTGCTTGCTGTCGTTGGAATCAGATTTGCTTGTATCAGAGTCGTGTTGATGTGGTAGGCGTTAAATCTGTAGTGCTTGCTGTTGTTGGAATCAGATTTAATCAGATCTGATTAATTTTTGTTGAAGTTTAGATGTGAAATCAATTTTTGTCATCTGAAATTAATTTTTATAGTGGTGATCAGATTTATTATCTTGCTGGTGGCGTCTGTGATATATATATATATATATATATATATATATATATATATATATATATATATATATATATATATATATATATATATATATATATATATATATTGCAAGACAAGGATTTTATTTCAGCTGGAATCTATTTCTTTACTATCAGTTTGCTCGTGATTACTTTCTGGTTATTATTATTATCCTGCTCATTAGCTAGCTACTGTCTACAGTGAAATACCATGGCTGAAATAAAGTCCAGTGATGGTGAACAAAGGTTTGAAGTGTCTGCAGAGTACAAAGCTTTTGCTAATCCCTTCTCTTATGGGTCGTCCGTAAAGCTGGACGACAATAATTATAAAAGGTGGTCGAGGACTTTTATGATGTCTGTGTCAGGACATCGTCGAAAACATATTTTGTTAAAAAAGGAACCAACAGAAAAAACTGGGAAATATGCCACATGGCAGGAAGATAATGACATTGTTATGTCTTGGATTATGAATAGTGTTCAGCCACATATTGCAGAAGGCTTAATTTACTATTCTACTGCAAAGGAGATGTGAGATTCATTACGTGACACGTACTCTCAAGACAAAAATGTCAGTAGAATTTTGTAAGTTGAGCAAGAGATATTTCAGTTGCAGCAGGGTGATCAGAATCTTTCCCAATATTATGCATCAGTTAAATCAGCCTATAAAAGGCTCAACTCTGTTCGTCCTCCCTGCTGCACTAATCATAAAACCCATCAGGAGTAGACTATGGTGGCTCGTTTTCTATCAGGATTATCTCCAGATTACTCAGTAGCCAAGGTGCAAATGCTTACTAGCTCAGAGATCCCTACTCTAGCTGATGCCTACAACCGGTTAAGTTGTCTTGCTGTTACCCTTCCTCCGCCTCATGGAGACTCTCAGACTTCAGCTCTTGTTGTCACAGGTGGAGGAGGGCATGGTTTACCTAGTTCTTCCAGAGGCAGAGGTCGTGGAAGAGGCAGTGGAGGTCGTAGCAGGATTCAGTGTACATATTGTGGCAAGCAAGGGCACCTTGAGGATCGTTGTTGGGATAAGAACCCTAGAAGTCGCCCTCAGAGCTCATTATCGTTCCCCAAAGCAACAACTCCGGTTGTCTCTTCCATCACTAAACCTGTGCCTACTTCTTCAACCAATACGATTACTCTCAGTCGTGCAGACTATGATCAGCTTCTTTCTCAGAGTTTTGCATTTGTGTCTGCCTCTATTGTAGTGACTGATGTGGCATGCTCTGCGGGTACTCAGTTGGATGATGGAGGTAAGATATGGATTATTGATTCTGGCGCCTCTCAACACTTTTGTGAAGATTCACATAGTTTCTCTACACTGGTTCATACATCTTTCCCTCATCATGTTAAATTGGCAGATGGTAGATTATCCCCAATGGTGGGGCAAGGAGATGTGCATTTTACCCCTACATTATGGATTCAATATGTTCTCCATGCTCCACAGTTTCCAAAGAATTTATTATCCGTAAGCCAGCTTACAAAAGAACTAAATTGTCGAGTTATATTTGACCCGGGTTCTTGTGTATTTCAGGATTTGCTGTCTGGGAAGAAGATTGGTGGAGGCCATGAGGAGGGAGGTGTTTATATCTTACACAACCTGTTGGAGTAGCAACTTCGTGTGTGGAATCGAGTTCTAGTTCCTACCAATGGCATCTCAAATTGGGTCATCATTCTCTTTCCAAGCTTCAAAGAGTCATTCCACAGGTCTCTCCTACAGCGTCCTTTCAGTGTGAAGCATGTCAGTTGGGCAAGCATCATCGTAGTGCTTTTTCTTTAAGTCAGAGTTGTACTAGTCAAAGTCCTTTTGATCTAATTCACGTTGATGTTTGGGGGCCTAGTCGGGTTCCTAATAGGTTTCAGTCCAAGTATTACCTTGTCATTGTTGATGACTACTCTAGAGTGTCTTGGGTCTTTTTAATAAAGGAGAGATCTGAAGTCTTGTGTATTCTCCAATCTTTTATTCTTGAAATAAATACTCAATTTGGTTCCATTGTTAAAATTGTTCGCATTGATAATGCTCTTGAATTCAAATCTAGCAAACTATTACAATTTTATCGGGATAATGGGATTTGCCCTCAATTTTCATGTGCCCATACATCCCAGCAAAATGGGGTAGCTGAAAGAAAACACCGACACCTTTTGAAAGTAACTCGAACCCTTATGATTCAAACAAACATGCCAGCTTCTTTTTGGGGAGATGCCCTTCTTACTTCTTGTTACCTTATTAACAGAATGCCTTCTACTGCTCTTAATGACCAAATTCCTATCAGACAAATTTATCCTGATTGTTCTTTGTTCAAAGTTTCTCCTAAGGTATTTAGTTGTGTTTGTTTTGTGCAAAAACTTGGACCTACTAGGGACAAACTAGCTGCACAGGCAACTAAGTGTGTCTTCCTTGGGTATCCAAAAAAACAAAAAGGGTACAAATGTCTTGACCCCATTGCTCGTAAAGAGTATATCAGTGCGGATGTCACATTCTTTGAGACCATTCCTTACTTCTCGCCGTGCGCGTCTCGTGTGAATCCTGATATGTCCACATCATTTCCCTTATCCATTCCTCCCATTCCTTTGGAGTCAGTTCCTTTATTGCCTTCATTATGTTCTGATCCCTCTTCAACTCGGTTCCATGATCCTCCATTGGTGTATACTCGTCGTCAAGCCTCCTCTCGTGGCCCTTCATTGTCTTCTTCTCTTGCAGTCAGTGATCCTGATTATGTTGATGATTCTATTGCTTATCCTGATGATCGTAGAGCAGATCCTGAGATTAAAAATGATTTGCCCATAGCCCTGAGGAAAGGCATGCGTCAATGTACTCTGCACCCAATTTCAAAGTTTGTGTCCACAGACAAGATTGGAAAGAGCATGCAAAACTTTCTATCTGCTTTATCTGCCATCTCCAGTCCTATCAATCATCAACAGGCTTTATTAGATCCTCAATGGAAACAAGCAATGCAAGAAAAAATGGACGCCTTGATTTCTCAAGGGACTTGGGAGCTTGTCGATCCTCCTTCTGATGCAGACATTGTTGGTTGTAAGTGGGTGTACACTATTAAATATCATTTTGATGGCACTCTGGAGAGACACAAAGCTCGTCTAGTCGCCAAAGGCTACACCCAAACATATGGGGTGGACTTCTTTGAGACTTTCTCTCCCGTAGCCAGAATGGACACTATACGCTTAGTTACTTCTGTGGTTGTTCATCATGGGTGGAGTATGACTCAGCTTGATGTGAAGAATGCTTTTCTGTATGGGGATCTATCTGAGACGGTCTACATGCAACAACCGCCTGGCTTCGAACGACAGGGAGAGTGTGGCAAAGTGTGCAAACTAAAAAAGGCAATATATGGCCTAAAGCAAAGCCCGCGTGCATGGTTTCACAAATTGTTTGAGGTGATGTCTAAATTTGGTTTTCAGAGGTCACCATCAAATCATTCTTTGTTCATAAAGAATAGCTCTAAGGGTTTTGTGACTATGGTTGTTTATGTTGATATAATTTTAACTGGAGATAATGAGCAGGAGATTTCAAGCACCAAGGCATATCCGCAGAAATACTTTATTACAAAGGATCTGGGTCCTCTCAAGTACTTGTTGGGAATCGAAGTAGCAAGAAATAGAGAAGGTATGGTTCTTTCTCAGAGTAAATATGTGCTTGATCTTTTACAGGAGACAGGGATGCTTGGTGCAAAACCAGCCACTATTCCCATGAATCCTAAACTGTTCTTGTATGACGAGCAATCTGAGGCAGTTGATAGTAAGTCCTATAGGACTCTCATTGGTAAACTTCTCTATGTTACTGTAACTAGGCCTGACATATCATTTGTTGTTGGCAAATTGAGTCAATTCATGGATAAACCAAGAAAAGTTCATTGGGAGGCAGCTATGATGGTTCTTAAATACCTGAAGACATCTCCAGGAAAAGGTCTATTGTTTACAAAAGAGGCAAATCTTGATGTGGTTGCGTATACTAATGCTGATTATGCAGGGTCGGTTGATGATAGGAAGTCTACTACAGGGTTCTGTGTTTTTGTTGGTGGCAACTTAGTTTCATGGAGAAGCAAGAAACAAGCTGTAGTAGCAAGATCAAGTGTTGAGTCAGAATATAGGGTCATGGCACAAACTGCTGCTGAAATGATTTGGATAAAATCTATGCTTATCGGATTGAGCATAAAGGTTTCTCTGCCTATTAAGATGATGTGTTTCATGAGAGGACTAAGTATATTGAGATAGATTGTCATTATATTCGGGATATGGTTCAAGTGGAAAATATATCAACTTTTCATGTTTCTTCAGAAGATCAAGTAGCAGATGTTTTTACCAAACCCCTTCCTATCACAGAATTCTCAAAGTGTTGTAACAAGCTGAGCATGATTGATATCTATGCTTCAGCTTGAGGGGGAGTGTTGAGAGTTATTATCGTGAGGGGTTTATTGGGTGGTCTTGTTTATATTTTAACTTTCAATGGTCTCTAGTGTAATTTTCTTTATTGACCCTAATCACTACTTAAGGGTGATTAGGGCTAATCGTGAAGGTACTTTTCTATCTTTTCTCAAACCAAGTTTCAATATATACTTTAATTATATGTAATTTGATTTTTTTATAGTAGATTGGTGGATTTCTTTTGCCATTGGTTGTCTCCAGCTCCAGACCTTTGTTGTTCAAGTCTTAGGTCTCGCATGCATTACATTCAGTTGTGAACGTGATTGAAGTACTTTTGAAGCAGTAAAATATTATTTACTACTAATTACTAAATAATATTTGTCAGTTTGTATATATTTTAACTTTATATATATTTTTATAGATTCATACAAAGAAAAGAAACTGACTTTTGCACAAAAAGTTGAATGGTTTGTTTTTTGTGCAATATAATCATAAATTGAAACGAAGGTATGAGGAGAGAATGAAAAAAAGGAGATCTCGACCCCATTGTCTTAAGAGAAGTCAATGATAATCTTTGAAAATGACACATCACTTACATGAGATCTTGTTGATAAGGCATCCAGAGCGTTAAGGCATAGGGTGGGGGTAAAAATACGTGTTACTAATGTCCTAAGAAAGAAAATGTTTGACAAAGGAAAGAAGGTGGTGAGGGTGGAAGAAGAAGAGGAATAAGCTAACTCTGCAAATAAAACTGAAGAAGAAGAGCAATATATCAATGAAGATGATGATAGACTTTCAAGTTCATCTAAGGATTAAATTTAAGTTGTTATTATAAACTTATTGGTTTTTTTTTACTATTTTATACTTAAATACAGTTAAAGTTAATTATGTTATGTGTGTAGATTTGTTAAATGTCTGTATGCTTATATTTTTATTTGGTGATTAATTGGTTATGTTTTAATTTTTTGCATTGGTTATCAGTTGCATGGTTTATTTATTCCATTGTTTTTTGTTTCATTTTTTAACATGGTTATCAGTTACATTAATTTACATCTTTATAGCGATTAGATTTATTAATTCATGTTCTAGTAAGTCGATGGAGGGTAGAGGTCTTGGAGGATGCCTCTCAAAGAAACCTGCATTGAAATACTGTACACTATTGACTTAGAGATGCCAAAGAAATAGTGAAGTGTAATTTTTGTGATTTTATAATGCATGAAGGATTGTATAGATTTAAATATCATGTTGTGGGACATATTAACTCCACTGTGAAATTATGTAAACATAGCATTCCTTCTGATATTTGTGTTGAGCTTCTTACTAGTCTTAAAAAATATGATGAGAGAAAGGCACAAGTACCTGCAACATTTGTGGGACAGAAATTGTATGAAGATGATCTGCCATCATCATCTCAAGCCACTAAAAGATGCAATAAATGAAGGAAATCGTTGAAATGAAGTTTGATACTGAAGAATGAAGATGACTTTTATATATAGACATATGTTTCAGAATTCTATGTTTAGTTAAATGTATTGTGTTGTTAAATGTTTTGTGTTGGACAATGTATTGAGCAGGTTATTTAATATAATTATCTTATAGTGTTTGACGACATATTTTGTTTTGTCTATTGCTTATTGTTGATTGATTTTATGTTGTATACATATTTGTTATTAATTTTAGTAGTTTGTTTACATATTTGTATATATTTTTTTTGTTTTTTTATTTGGGGCACTGCCTAGACTGCCTAGGCTTTTTAGGGGCTCACCGCCTAGGCTTCGCCTAGCGCCTATGACAACTAAGAATAAAACCACCTAAATTCACTGCAAAGTTATCAAAAAATGCTGAGAAGAACGTTAAAATTGGGTGATCTAATCAATGGATTGGTCTAACCAGACACTTGCCACTTTATACTAATCTGACTCAACTTGACTCTAAAATTGATTCCCACTGGTATGGATAATCTATGGAATCAATCAGGATTGGTTAGTTGGACCCAATCTGGCCTGATTTGAGCACACCAATCTGGAATAGACACACACCAGAAAAAAAAACAAAAGAAAAAGGGTGAAGGAAAAAAGAACAAAGAAGAGTAGGCTTGATAACATGACTACCGACATGACATACAACCTAAGAAGACAACCATTTATGGCATCAGAATTTTTTAATATCAATAGGAGTCCTACCAATGATAAAATGATAATAGAATGTCGAAAGCCAGTACAATGATGGCCATGTGGAAACTGGAAAGTGATGGACGTCTTACTTTTTCTTCATTGCTTGCAGCTTGAAGCTCCAAACTATGCTTTTCCAGAAACTCACCAAAATTTGGGTCCTGGTGAAACAATGAAGCAAACATAACCTTATTAATATTTCAAGCATCCAGAAATAATGTCGTACTAAAAGAAGTATGAAGAGTTGTCTATATCACAAAAGATGCACTTGTTTTCTTTTTATGAGCAAACACAAAAGCAAAAATAAAAAATAAAAAAAGCACTTCTATTGCTTTAAATATGCTCTTCATACTTAAGAATACAACATTTCAAGGGTCATAGCATGAAAATCTTTCTGAGCATTAGCCAGGGCAGTAAACTGGAAATATTCAGTTGAGATCTAGGTCTTGGTGAATCTGACCTATCCGGATCTAGCTTAATCAAATTTAGAGTTGGATGGAAAAGGCAATATTGAACCTGTACTCGGTTAGCTAATCAGATATATTTTATAAGGAATTGGGTTGGATTACCCTTGGATCCAGATTCAAATGAAAATCTGAAAACTGCATCTGAATCTGATTATTAATCAGATTCATTTGCTATACCGATTCAACTAATCAGATTTGTACTTTTCAGATACCTGACTCAAACGTGATCGATTGACATCCCTAGCATTAGTTCATTTTGGGTAAAACTAAGTGCATTACAATGATGAATGTGAGCCATCAATTTTTTTGTCTTCAAAATAGGAGAGAAATTTTTTAAAACAAACCCTACATGTTTATATTAGTTAGACATACCATCATGTTGAGCTTCATATCTATGGTCATTTCAAGGTCTTAATTAAGTACAAGGTCGTTCTTACCTTTTTCTTCAGCCGATCTAACTTACTTTTCTGCTTCACGAGTTCCACCTGAATTGTCTTGTTCTGCTCAGATAGAGCAGTATGGTAACTTTCATCTACAACAACAACAATTATATTAAAAAATATCCTCTTGCAATTTTACTAAAACAAAAATTTAGGATATTTCAAACACCAAATTTCACTGTTGTAATTATGTTCCAACCTGAATTATCATCACTTCCATCTTTAACAAGATAAGAACCATTCAAACCCTGAAACCAATATCATAATTCAGAACTCTTTCATAAATAAATAAGGAATTAGAAAAGGATGAGGCCGGATTTTTAGAAGAGCATGACATTACCTCAGAAAGAAGACCTTCACTTTCCGAATCTGAATCTATAACTGAATCATTGTCAACATCATTACCAAAAGTATCTGCAAAAATGTCGTCGAGCGCCTGATTTACAATACCTTCAGGATATCTGACAACAATGATGAGCATAACTATATATGAGCATAAACACTTGCATTTCAAGTTAAATCGTTAATTAATTGCCTCACCTTAAGACAACTATACAAAATGGAACAAATGTATGCGCACAGATAATTCCATAATACATTGAAAGATATTACGCCCATAATCTAGCTAGAATCTCAGTAAAAAAATTTCGCTACTTTCTGGAAACTGAAAAAGCATCACTACCTCCTGAATAATCGTGTCATATAAACTTGCAATATATGACTCAGACTATTTGGAAAACTCAATTGCATTTAACAATTAACCAATGGAAACAATGAAGCTCCTGAATAACATACATGAATGAGGAAAGAACTTAGTAAATTGTGAAATGCTTGACAATTAATCAGTGGGCGAAAGTGAAATTGTGTGATGCTCTCCAAAGTCGAGCATCAGTATCTTTACGATCAAGAATAATACCCACTCCACTAGAATCAACACAAAATTTCAACTGATACACTAGAAATTATTCTAAAAAGAATATTGGCATCGATTATGTCATTTAATCAACACCTAGGAAGAAGAAAATGGTTTGAATTACTCATGCAAGCAGGAATTATGTTAACAATGACCTGTTAAGGCTCCTAAGAAGCGCACCCCCACAATCATTTTATCATTAAATATAATAGACCTTGTGAAATTTTTTAAAAAGGGAAGATAAGGGCAAATTGGCAACACACATTAGTCTTGTACTAGATTCTCTATGCTGATCCTAGTATGCTCTAAAATGCATAATAGCAGCATAGCACTAAATATTTACTCTTACAAGAACATCTCTTCTGGAAACATTGAGCTGTAATAGAGACTCGCAAATTTTTGTGTATGCATGTGTGCACATGTATGTGTGTGGGTTTTAACAAGAATATATGTTGACATCAATCCGATTGCAACAATCCCTAACAAGGCCCAAGCAATCATTTTTCTCAAGTAATAAAGAAAATAAGCACAAAAAACAACATATAGGAATTAAGTGCATAGGATTAATTTAAGACCTCAAAAATAAAAAACAATGTCATCCTACTCTGTGCTATCTAACTAGGGATTGGCTATGGGAGGATTAGGCGAACACAAGTAGGGTAGGCAGTACCAGTTGACTAGGTAACCACGTATCACTTTTGACAACATAGTTTGCAACTAAACAAAAGTTAGCAACTATCAATGGTGATTACAAGTATGTAAGGATAAAACTCAAGTAATGCAGTTGTTTTTCATAAAAACATAAAATTGAATTTTGCAGTAAAAGAAAACTAAGGCAATGGAAGAAGGTATAAGCACAGTCACAAATATCATGATATTTTAAAAAAATATTAGGATATCTTTTCATCAGTTCTAACATTTAAAAATATCACGATATTTTTCAAAATGTTGTGATAATTTAAAATTAAAATATCATAATTTATGTTTCATAAATTATTTTAAAAAACTTTGGCTGATAATCCTATTTTATCATTCACATCTCTCTCAATCTTTTTCTCCTAACTAATTAATGGCAATAAATACTGAATGTAACTTAATCCTAAGCAAGAAAGTATTTATTTCGGCCTCTGGACTCTCCCATCTTTCATTTCTTTTTCATTTTTAAAACAATGGATGAGACATATTTATTGCTTTTGGCATTTGAGTAATTTTTTTACATATTTTTAACTTCAGTTTATAAATTTTTAAAAAATTATTCATTTTGCCAAGATTTTTTCAATAAAAGTGTGGGAGAGCACAGATTATCAATATATGCCATTTATCATTTAATGACAGATTTTATTTTAAAAATATAAACAGAAGGTAATAAATTAATATACCCAAGTTACACAATAGCACAGAGAAAACACAAGAATACAACCGCTACACGACAAAAATGAACAAGAAGCCACATACAACAGAAGCAGAAGAATAAATGTTATAAAAGTTTTAGTTTGTCTCCTTTCAAAGAGGAGCTTAAGACAATTTTCAAATGTATATAAAATGAGGCTAATTGGATGCTATTCACAACAAACAGAAAAAGCAGCCATGATCTAGGTGGGGGATTCCTTGTAAATCAACTGAAAAAAAAAGCACCTACCTATATATATATATATACAAAGAGAAGGATACATATTCTTCGTAAAATAATTGTATTGTCCTTGTAAAAATGGCACATTTTTCAAAATGTCCCCTAATTTGCTTAAATCCCCTCACATCCAAAATCTTTTTCCCAGTTTTTTAAATAATATTTTTGTCCTTTTGTAAATATAGTACATTGCAAATCATGTGCGAGAATGTCACAAAAAATGTGTGAACTTTCTTTAAGTAAATATTTCTTATGTATATCTACAAATCCAGTACGACTTTCGCATATACTTTTAAGAGGATTAAGAAGAAAATAAGGAGTGGAAGTGTTTAGACCAAGGTTGTTAAATGCGATGAGGCGAAGCGAGGCGTTGAGCCTGCGCTTCGCCTCTGAGGCGTACGCCTCTCACAACATAAGAATGACTGAATTTGTGATAACTTTTCTCCCAAATTTATTTCCAAGCGTACATTGTTAAATGATAATGCCGATTGAATTTAATGCGTATTCGACTGCATCAGAACGACCTTTGTTTAATGCTCAGTCAGTTTTTTTTTTTTTTATATTAGCTTTAAGCGCATCACAGCAATGCCTCAGTACCTTGAGCATGTGCCTCGCCCCTGCGGCGTACGCCTCTCACAACACTGGTTTAGACCCATTCCTGATGCTGTCCCCATCCCCGTCTCAAAATAACTTTTTTCCTATTTTAAGAGCATTAAGAAGAAAATAAGGAGAGGAAATGTTTAAGATTAGGAACATATGTATATATATGAAGATTTTATAATATATAAAGATATATTAATAATTTCATTAATGGGGATCGGTGATGGGGCGGGGGCAAGAGTAAGTCCATCCAGCCTTCATCTCTATACAAGTTTTGATTTTCACCTTCATCCCCGGTTCATTCCTCGTTTTATGTCCATCTCCAGTCCAAACGGGGCAGGTTCAGTCGAATCCCATTTTTCCCCGTTCCACTGCCATCCCTAATTGTGTAGGCCTAGGTGGGGGATAATTAGGATACATGTGCGGTTGTGGGTAGGTTTGGTGTTCAAGAGGTTGATTTTGGGTTTGGGTGAGGTTCGGTTCATGGGTCGGATTTAAGTTTGGGTGGCAATGATATCGGGCTTGGAACCGGATCACAATCGAAAGAGGATATTGGATCGTCGAATTGGATTGGTATATGTCAGATATTGGATTGAGCTTTGAGGGTAAAAGGCCTAGTTAAGACCTGATCCATATCCAAAATTATATTGGGTCTGCTGGTCTGAATTGGAACTAGAGCTCCATCCGAGACCAATTAGGTCTAGTTTTGGCTTGCATCTAATTATTTAGACTAAAATCAAGGTTTTGGGTCTAATCTGGAGGTATAATACCTTGGACTGGACTTACACTACCCGAAAGTAGGGCGTCTGGGGTCAAACCCGATGAAAACTGGCTATGATCTGAGGCCCAAATACCCGAAACCAAGTCCTGGGTGTTGAAATCCGTTATTGCCATGACCCGGTTATGAGAACCGGTTCCTAGGATGAACTGGGTACCCTCCCACGAAACCCTATTCACATTAGGAACCCGTGTGAGGGGTTCCTATGAGCAGTCGGGCGCCGCTTGGGGGGCGGTGCCCCAGGGCCGTCTGTCGGTGGTTGCCCCCTGTCAGCCTACCCTATCCGGCGGCAACCCACCGAACAATGGCAATTTGACAATGGGGTGCCCCAGCACGATGGCTGCTGAGTCCATGGAGGGTCGAACGGTGAGTTGCAACCCATCGTCGAGCCCATCAGCCAGGGCGACGGGTACTTGTCAGTTCTCATCCACCGACAAGGAAGAGCTGAGTGTGTCGCGGCTGGTCCTCCAAGCGGTGATAAAGGTGGCCAAAAAGAGAGGGTGTGGAGTCGCCGTGAAGGGAGGAGCCAGAAAAGAAGGAGAGGGATGAGGCCCTCCTCTGTCATCGTTTTGTACCAAAGAGGAAGATTTGGCAGTCTCTCGAGCGTTTTCGCTGCTCATTAGTGGGATGTTACCAAGGGTCAAAACCTTTGTTTCATGGGTGTCTTCCCACGAATCACGTATAATCATCGCATGAACGCCTCAAACATAGTGTTTTTCTCCTAATTTGATTGAATTGTTCATCCCAGCGTGGCAAGACTTTTGCTGATCTCCACCATAGTCGCTTTCAAGGATATTAGTTTCGTCGGCCAATCTGTTACTTTATCCTTTGCTTCAACCATGATTTCTGTCATTTTCTTTTCTTGAACACCTCATGACATTGTCACAAGATACCAACTGATGTAAATCAAGAGTGCTTGATTTTACCATAAAACTAGGTTACACTATTTATATGCACTGAAATTGAAAAAAGCAAAGAAAACTAAAAATTACATAAAACTCAAGAAAATAGCCATTTTTAATCATTCTAACTCCCCTTAATCCCTCTCTCATAACAAGTATTTATAAAAAACTAAAACCCCAACTCTACCATGAATTTTGGATAAGATTTGAAAGCAAACCCAAAACAGAAATTCAAATCTTAAATACTAACTACGGATCCAATTGAATCCTGGATCTCAATCTCATCACTTTTTCTTCTTTTTTGTGAGTGGATCTGATTCTGGATCCACAACTTCATCAGCCCCCAGCAAGATTGTTGTCATGGGGGCAGTAGGGACCAGCGGGTCTGCAAGGCTGTCAAGGCCATCGCTGAACAATGGCAGCCCCGCCTCAAGAATCAGTGGTTGGTTTGGCATCGAAAGGAAGCCGTTGTTGGTGCCAGTTCGTCTGGCCAAGAAAGCTCACCGATCGTCGAGTTGGTTCCCCTCCAGCAGTGGCAGGGGGAGGTGATTCCTCGTTCGCTGTGCTCATGCATTAAAGGCCAGGTGCAAAACAATTGGAGAATGGAAGAAGTATTTTTTTAAAATGGAAGGGGGGAAATCATGAGGGTGTGGGAACGGGAGGCATTCTTTTTTAAAATGGAAGGTAGATATGGTTTGGGGGCCGTTATTGCATTACTCATGGTAGTAGGTGGACATTGTTTGTATTTCAGAAACAAAGATGGAAATGTTTGAAGTCAGTTTCCTTGCACAAATTTGGCGAGGTTGTTCTTTTGATTTTATTTCCTCGATTGGCATATCAGGGGATATTTTGGTGGTTTGAAGGTATTAGTGGTATGGTTATGGACAAAGGCCTATTTTCGATCATGGTGTATTTTGAACAGCTAAATTCAAGCATTTTTTTAATGCTCACATTAGTATATGCTCCAACTATATTTGCTTTAAAAAGAGCTTTTCAGGATGAGCTTAACTTGTTAGGGTAAAAGAGTTTTGGCAAATTGGTGCATAACTAAAAAATTTAATTTTCTACGTACCTATGAATCCAACCGAGAACAAAGATATACTAGCAGGATGCGGCAGTTTGTTGATTTTGTTGAGTTGGATATGGTGGATTTACAGATCTCGGGTGACTTTATTGTTAGGAAAGTTTTAAAATATTAATGATTACTACCAAAAGAGTTTTGAAAAAGTTTAGTCCCATATCTAAGAGAGAAAAGTTTTTCAAGAGGTTTAAATAGAGAGCTTGTTATCTATTCTTTACTTTGGTAAGCCTTGATTCTTTAGGTGGATTGCGGACGTTGCTGCGCATCGTGCAGCAACGGACGCGCCGTTCGCGCACACGCGCGTGCGCAAGGGCGCTTGAGGCGCAATGTGGCACTTTGCACTTTGCACGCTCGCAGCGGTGCGAGGTGCTTATGAGGTGAAAATATCCGTTTTGTTTTTTGGTTTGAGTTATCTGGCCGTTTGAAAAGCTTTAAGTTGCATGCATATCGAGTTAATGTTGCATTGTGACTGTTGGGCGGTTTTGGAGGCCTTTGATTGACAGTCAAAGGTGGGTGATCGTTCAGGTCTTTTTCGTCCTATTTTCAAACCGTCAGATTTATGGCCATTAATCTCATTTATCGCAAAACGTTTTGACCTCTCTAAAAGTCTATAATATCTTCTATTTCGTCTTTTGAATATACAAGAATTTTACGACTCTCAAAAAAAAAAAAAATCTTCTTCTTCCTTCTTCTCGATTTGGCTTGCAGAGTACAAGTGTGGTAGAGATCATCTGTCCTTGCGAAGCAGTGACTCTCTGGAGGTTCAAGCCTAGTTGTATCCTGGGAACTCAGTCGCATCAAACCCCTTTTCGCATCTTCGGTCTTCCCGGAGTGGGGCGATTGAAGTTCTAAAGATAGCGATCTTAAGAACGTGCCTCTAGGCTTGAGATCTCTTTTCTGAAATCCATTTTCACAAGGTTGGTGTAACATTTATACCTAGTCAGTCAGGAGAAGAGACCCTTGCATGCAGAAATTTG
The DNA here is from genome assembly GCF_984573655.1 of Nuphar pumila. Lineage (NCBI taxonomy): Eukaryota > Viridiplantae > Streptophyta > Magnoliopsida > Nymphaeales > Nymphaeaceae > Nuphar > Nuphar pumila. The sequence continues at coordinate 59,157,424 of NC_143261.1, read as the reverse complement.
AAAGGTTCATTGTGAGTAGGGGTGGTGGGAGCGACTTCGTGATGGACGAGCCACCATGGGGCGGCGCCTATATCCATTTCGGATCACACGTCAATAATGCTCGAATGGGAGGTAAGATGGATGAGCAATCGAAGGTTCAAGTTTGAACTATGGTAGTTGAGGGACCCAAAGCTGGTTGAAAGCATAGAAGGATGGTGAGCCCACCCGCAGGTAGCCGCTTAGGCTGTTCTTATATTCACAAAAAAATAAACCACATAAGAACTCGATTAATTGAGTGATCCAAAGGAGAAGGGGTTGTGAGATTCAAGCAGATAGAGGAACTGTGTTTAATGCAGAGGGAGATGGCAGCATGGCAGGGTGATGCACATGAGGTGGAGGGATTAAATGACAGGAAAAAGCTATTGATCGATGATATATCATAATGAAGAGCAAGGCATGAGATTAAATGGAAGCAAAGATCCAAAGTACATTAGATGTGTTGTGGCGATAAGAACACTAAGTTCTTTCGCTTCCTCTAAAAGAAATAACTTCACTTGGCCTTGTCAATTGGAGGGCATCTTTATGAGAATGATGAAATCTAAAGGGAGGCAACAAAATACGTTAGTGACTTTTTTTACCTCCAATATGGGTGAGGACTCTCTTGACATAAGTGAGACCCCCATGGGTTGTTTTGATTCGAGGGTGCAAGACTTCGTGAACAGGGGTTTATTGGTAGATGAAGTCAAGCAAACAAAATGAAAACTCCTCAACAACAAGGCCCCGTAGGTGGACGGATTCCTTGTTAAATTTTTTAAGGTGGCTTGGCCAGCATGCCAGAGAGACTTTATGGCAGTGTTTAACGATCTTTATAGAAACTCATGTTTGCCAGGGAGATGGGGGTGAATCCCTCTTGGTCCTCTTTCCTAAATAACCTAGGAGATTGAGATTAAAAAGTTCGGACCAATTTCACTCTTAGGCACCCTGTTCAAAATTATAACCACGGAGATAGCAAATTTTATGCAAATGTCCTCCCAAATATGCAAATTTTATCCCAAAATATGCAAACGGCGTTCTTTTATTTTACGATTTTCTCCCAAATATGTACTTTTGAAGCGGCACTAAAGGCAAAAGCTTTGCTAAAGGCTTTAGTGATACTTTTGAAGTGTTGCCAAATGCCCATCGTGCTTTTGGAGTGTCAGTTTTTTTCAACAAACTCTTTTTACTATAAATCACATAAGAGCACAAGCAGGAAGATATTTGGACATTCACATGTGAAGGTCAGAACATTAAGCATAAGGACATTCGCAAATGTGTAAGAGAAAATTCACATATTTGGATATTTGAGAGGGAAGTTCACATATCAAAGGAAATTCACGTGTGAAGAGTGAAAAAGTCCTTTTACAACCGAAAAGTTGTGATTTTTGACATGGGCAGATTTTCAAAAAATTTAGTTTTTTTTTGGAAACACGTCATGTTTTGTTGTACAGTATGGACATTTTTCTATATAGAAACATATCCAATTAGTGAACTGGATTTGAATTTGATATTATTTTCTCCCATCCAAATCTGGATCTGAATCTGATCAGGTTAGATTCAATAATACCTCGACCCAACCTGAACTGACCCGATCCATTCTATTGAATGTGGATCTTATTAGCTTAAAAGGTGATCGGATATGTCTTTTACTAGTTATTGGTTTGGATTCAGATCTGGGTGAAAATTCTATACTGAATCCAAATCTGATTGTCAATTGGATGTGACTTTTTTCATCTAAACCCAGCTGAGTGGGTTGGGTTTCAGTTGGATATCTGACCCAAGTCAAAACCATTGACATCCCTAACCCTCAACCAAGAAGCCTCGATGGGTTATGGATCTGGACATGAGAGTCGATACCCACGACCCAGAGTAGCACACTGGGTGGGTCCAAGTTCATAGTAGGTTAGAATCTGAAAGTAAAATTTTAAACTTCTAGATTGGTATATCTGTGTTGGGTCTAGAATCAATTTTTGTGTGGCAATACTTCAAAAGAAGGTTGGTAATAAAAGTTGTTCATGTAAACAAGGGGAAATAGATTGGATCCAAACAAAGCTTCAACGAAAAAGAATAATGGTCTAAACTCAACCCGATTCCAAATCCAGAAGTCTTGGAATTGTATTAATACATTATATCGGTTGCCAGCTATATTGATATATTTTTCTCTTTTTTATTCTTATGATGGTTGTACTTTGATTTTTGTTTTCTTAGTTTTATTCTTATTTCAGAATAACAATATTAAAGGACCAATAGAATAGGTGAGAGACCAACCTATTCATAAAGGTAATTTCTTTACATGCCTAAGCACTGAAGGTGAATTGTAGTGTAGTACAAGGAAATATGACATTTCATAAAGGGGTGTTCATATCCTTGACTCATACGATTCATCCTTGTGATAAAGGGTGGCATGTGAACCCACATGAAGAATTAAATCGAGATAACGGTATACACCTCGATTTAGTACACTTTTGGTGTCAATGGGTCAAGTGGGAGAATGTTGGACATTTTGGGTTACGGGTCCAACCCACAGTCTGACCCGGTTTGACACTCCTTTAGTGGGTCACGTAAGTGGCTGATTAATGGAGATAGTGGGTGGGAGTTATGTGAATGTGGAGAGACCACATTCACGTAACTGCCCAATTCCTCCATTATATATGGGGTTAGGGGTTACGAAATTGATGAGAGTTCGTAACATATCCCCTGCCCAAATACAGTTCTGCATTCAGGTTAGCAGAACAGGGTCCTGCTCACCGTCGACATTAGGCCTAGGCTCATTGTGGGCGTCGACCGGCTGAGGAGAACGCCGAACTACCTACACGGACGATGGCGAATCCAGGTACGCTCCCTGTCTATTGTTTTTACAGGGTTTCGCCCAACATTTGCAAAGAGTTGGCAATGTGCACCGTGGCACCAGAATCAATCCACCAACTATGCAATGAAACATGAATTAGATTGCACTCATGAGAAACGAATGACTTATTACCTTTATTTTCAAGTCACTTCTTGAACTTCAAACAGTCCACCTTCTTATGCCCTTTCTTTTTGCATAAGAAACACTTTATAGAAGGGCCACCTAACTGGGATTTGGCTTTCGCCTGAGAGTTTGAACTCTCCCCAGTGGCTCTCTTCTGATTCTTCCTTTTGAAGGAGCTTTTCTTTGACCTCAACCTTTGTTTATCCTTATGAGAGGCCATATGTGCACTTGGCACCCTCTCACCCTTCAATCTCTCCTCTTCCTCAACACACTTACTCAAGAGGTCATTAAAAGACCACTCATCATTATGTGTGTTGTAGGAGATTTTAAAGGGTCCATACTCAGTAGGTAACGAGGTTAAGATCAGATGGACTAAAAAGGAGTCAGTGATGGCGAACTTCATGTCATTCAGTTGAGTCGCAATATTCCTCATTTCCAAAATGTGCTGTCGGATGTGACTGTCACCAGCATATTTCATAGACACTAATTTGGACATGAGGGTACTGGCCTTTGCCTTATTAGAAGTGACGAATTGAGTCTCAAAGGCTCCCAGAAATTCCTTCACAGTCCTACAGTGAGGAATTGCGCCTCGAATGTTCTTAGCCACCCGAGATTGCAAAAGCAACAGGCTAAGTCTGTTCGAGCGCTCCCACTTCTCAGAGGCAGCCTTCTGATCGGCTGTACTCTGCTCTGTAAGAGCAGGAGGTTCGTCAATTCTAAGGGCCAGATCTAAATCCATATAGCCCAAAGTGAATAACACGATTTCTTTCCAATCAGAAAAATTTGATCCGTCTAAGATAGGGATACTACTTGAACCGTCGATATGAAAGGAACCTGATAAATCAAGGAACGAAAAAATGGAAAGATATTACTATTATTGCTCAGACGAGACTCGTGTTGAAAAGATAAAAGTGAGACCCTTTATTTTCACCTTTTCTGAGACAAGCATAGTTGAGCCATTATCGTTTCACTTTGGTGAAAACGATAATACTCATAATTGCTCCGTCTCTTCAATTCTCAAGGAATTGACTTTAGTTGGTGAAACTAGTAGATCATGAATCCAGAGGCAATTCAGCACTGTACCTTTGGGTACGAACATGCTTCATGGGCTGAAATGCACATCTACTATCACACCCTGTGTAAATTTGGAACACAACGATCTACCTTTGGGTAGAATCGATGTTTCATAAATTCACACACAATCATAATTACGAATCTTAATACGGTCCAAAGAATCCTCAATTAACACGACTTAGATCACTTTGGTGATTACATGAATCGGTTAATCAAAAATTTTACCGAAAATCTTATTCGTATTATGGAGCACGCCCATGCACACATTTTAATGCATGTATATTCATGACATAATATCAGTTCATACTTCAACAAAATATGCATAAACTAATTTTCATGAATTTAGTTACAATTCATGCTTAAAATCATCATGCATAACTTAACCAATGCTAAATACATGAATTAACATGCATAAGTCATACATTATTCAAAATAAATACTTTATAAAGCATGAAAAATAACAAAAGCATGCTCATATGGGTAAAACCCAGGGTCCTCATGTAGGAACCGGTCTAAAAAACACTCTGAACCGGTCTGAAAACGCCCCGAACCGGTCATCTAAGGGTCCGAACCGGTTCTGAACCTTATAAACAGATACATAATATGAACAAAAGTTTATAAAACCCTATAACCGTATGCCAAAATCCCTGTATTTCTTTATATTTATAAAAACAGGGTCTCAGCATCCCGGAACCGGTGAAAAACTGGAAAGAACCGGTCAAAAAAATGGCTCCGAACCGGTTCCGGAAGGGGTCAGATCAGGTTCCTGATCCGATTCAGTCTCAATAGTGTTTGGATCCTGTTTTTATGGATCCAACCCAATATCAAATGGGATCCGGGTCTGACCTGACCCATACTTAATACGGGTCGGACCCGGCCCGAACCAAAACCCGGGTTAGACCCGGTCCGAAACAGGCCCGGGTCGGACCCGGTCCAAAATAGACACGGGTCGGACCCGGTCCATAACAAATACCGGGTTCGACCCGGTCCAAACTGGATACCGGGTTGGACCCGGTCCTACATGGACCCGGGTATGACCCGGTACAACATGGACCCAGATATGACCCGGTCCAAACCGGATACCAGGTTCGACCTGGTCCAACATGGACTCGGGTACGACCCGGTTCTTAATGGGGTCCAGATCGGACCCAATCCAAAATCAGACCCGGGTTAGACCCGGTCCAAAATGGACCCGGGTCAAACCCGATCCAATAGAAAGACCCGATCCTTTCCGGATCAGACCCAGACCCAGTACCTTTATGGGTCCGGGTCAGATCCAAAAGAAAAGAGCAGACCCGATCCACCCAAAAGGGTTTGGATCGGGTCTGTCATCGGGTTTCCTCGCCGGACCCGATCCGGTCCGATTTTAAAAACTTAAACAGAAACCCGATGGTTTCTGTTTCAGTTTTAAGGAAACCGAAAAGGGGTTTTCGGTTTCCGCCCTTTTCGGTTCCACGGCGACCCTCGTCGCCGTCACGACGACCGGCGCCGGTTGTCGGCGACCTGCGTCACCCCACGGTGACGCCGGTCCGACGACAGCACTCCTCCTCGTCAGACGACGTCGCCCCACGGCGACGATGGAGGTTGAGCCGTCCGATGGCTGAAGGGCACGGCCGGAACTGCAGTGCCGGCAAGATCGCCGGCGAACGGCGGATGATACAGCCGGCATCTCGCCCCACGGCGATGGTCCAATCCGGCGACAGCCCCGGCGTAAAGCAACTCCATGGAGGTCTGATGGAACTCCGGGCTGAGAAAAAGGGGTTTTTTTTTTTTCAAACCCCAAACGCCGGCCATCCGACGTTTAACTCCGGCAACACCTCCGCCATATGCCGAGCATCCTGCAACCCAACGGTGCAGGGGATATCAGGTGACGGCTCCGGCGATATTCCCGGCGACGGCAAAACCGGCCACAGGTATAAAAAAGTACATTTTTTTTTTAGTTTTGCCTGAAACCATGAAACCGGGAATGTAATGTCGCCCTTTTCGGTGACATTTGCCAGTGAAGACAGACTGTCGCCCCACGGCGATGAAGCGTGGTGGGCCCATAACCCAATGTTGGGCGAAACCCTGTAAAAACAATAGACAGGGAGCGTACCTGGATTCGCCATCGTCCGTGTAGGTAGTTCGGCGTTCTCCTCAGCCGGTCGATGCCCACAATGAGCCCAGGCCTAATGTCGACGGTGAGCAGGACCCTGTTCTGCTAACCTGAATGCAGAACTGTATTTGGGCAGGGGATATGTTACGAACTCTCATCAATTTCGTAACCCCTAACCCCATATATAATGGAGGAATTGGGCAGTTACGTGAATGTGGTCTCTCCACATTCACGTAACTCCCACCCACTATCTCCATTAATCAGCCACTTACGTGACCCACTAAAGGAGTGTCAAACCGGGTCAGACTGTGGGTTGGACCCGTAACCCAAAATGTCCAACATTCTGTACTAAACAAAACATATAGATCATATCCATATGGCTTGATTCATAAAAATATCAAAAAAAAGCTAATGAATAGGTGATTTCTATTAGAGAGTATGGTATAATCTAAGATAGCCAATATTTTTCCCTTGTTTAATACAGTATGATTGAACAAGGTGGCCATGGGTTGTGTTGATTGGCTAATGTTGATAATAAATTGCGTCTACGTGTGCTCATTGGAGCTGATCTAATATTTTTTCAACTAGGTCATAGAGGCACGCCATGTTGGGTGTGTGTCTCTAGTAGGTTTGTCGATGGGTCAGGTTTGTACCAGGTACACAACTCGACCCAAACCCAAATAATATTTGGATCAATCTGAACCCAACCCAAAGAATATGCGGACTGGGTTTGGGTTATAATTTTTGCTAGGTATCCAACCTGACTTGAGTATTATATATACTTTTTTAGTACAAATATATTTCAGAAATTATGCGAGACTGGGCTTGGGATTTCATTTTTGTGAACCATCACAACTCTAACGTAACAATTTATTATATGGGCGGGTTTGGGTATACCCTGATGGGACAGGTACCTGACTCATTGAAACCCTAGTCCCTGGTGACATGAGTGGGTATACTCAAGCAGATTGACATAGACACTGACACAAACTGAGCTTATTTTATTATTTTTATGTTATTTAAGTAAAAATTATGTTTTTACTATCCAAATATCGAAAATAGTTTCAAAAAATGATTGTATTGTACCACAAAAATGATGTGTTTTTCTAAATGCCCTAAAATTGTTGAAATCCGCCCGCTCTTCAAAATCGCAAATAGGCAAACGAAGTTTGCATGCTATATTGTTTCGCCCGCCGACTAAGGAAAAAACTCATTTAAATGTATATTCACATATATTTTTTTGTGATTCTCAAGTGTGCAAAATTATGTTATTTATGCATTCTTCTCTATTAATCGTAAAATCATAAATACCAAAAATCACATATTTTATACCAAAGTCATGGAAAACCATACAAACCTCCTTTCTCCTTTCTCCTTTCTCCTTTCTCCTTTCTCCTTTTTAGCTTTTCTTGTGTGTACTTTTCTTGTGTTTTATTAAATAGTTTTTGCGTGATTTACCATTTAGGCTTTTTTTGATATATATATATATATATATATATATATATATATATATATATATATATATATATATATGTTGTAGAGGATTTATGTGTTTTTGCTTATTCTTTATTTAATTTTAAGTGTTTTTGTATTGGTGTAATGAGGCTAAGGTTGACTCTGTTGGTGTAATACGTATTAGTTTTTTGCCGATATAGTTAATGATGACCTCAATATTTGTTCAACTACACTAGCGTCTCATTGATGATCGTAGCTAGAGAGCTTTAGTAGTCTAAAAAATATTAGCTTTAAAGAACTCATGGCTATGTTGTCTCTTAAAATCGAATATAGTGAAGAGTTAGTTAGCCTCCAGTATACTTAAGAAACACTTAGAAGAGATGTAGAAGAAGATGTTGATAAATGCAATGATAAAAAACCTGTGGAGAATGTGCATTCATCTCATAGATTCATTTTCAAACATCAAATTGTTTCAAACAGTGAATGATGTTGATGTCCTAAACATGCAAGTCTTCCAAACAATTAATGATAGTAATGTTATACACGTGGAGGGCATGCAATTGCCTGAACCGATTAAGAATATAGATATTCGATGTGCAAACAATGCAAAACTTTTATGAACAATTAATGTATATGATTAGACAAAATATTCAGCGTTGCAGCTCAGTGCTAGTGATTATCATCGCAACAATGTGAATGACATTCAACCTTCTATAGCTAAAGACAAAGGTCGGTACACATTGAAATTTATATTTTAGATATAAGTGTGACGATGGATGCGATATTTTCATGGTTAATTTTAAAAGTTGAAAATGCAAGATTGTTGCATGCGTGGAATCAAAGGATGAGATAATAAATTTTTATTAATTTATACGATCGAACAATCAATTAACGATGGCGTAGATGGTAGAAAATGATAATGACATATATAGTAGCAACAACTCTAATCATGACTATACCATATCTATTGAGCCAAACTCAGAAACAATAGGAGATGACCAAGACACTTATGGCTTGAGATAAATAATTGTTGCAAAAAATGATGCATTAAACATACATGGGAAGCTCAAACCTTGGTATGTTGTATTAACTATATGAGCATTTATTAAGAAGTATAATTGTTTTATGTTTTTATGCTAATGTTTAGGTTTTACTAAGTTCTCTGCAATGCCCCAAGATTTAAAACTTGAAAAAAAAACACAATTTTTTTTACTCTGATTGAAAACCTCGGGTGAGTTATAAATTCGATCGATAACAATAATAAGACTAAATCCTTAACGCAGATAACATTTCTAAAATGATTAAGTTTTAGAAATCAGAGTATTTTCATTCCAAAATAAATCATAATGTCTTTACAAAAAAACTGTAACGCCCCGAATTTTCAAAACAAAGCTAAGTTAAAATTTTCATGGATTTCTTTTTTTTTTCTTTGCAGCGGAACTTAGAAAAGCTTTTAGCAGCGGAATAAGACGATAATGAGTCGTCGGTTTTAGAAAACTCCGAGCACGTTGCAGGTATGTGGCCAAGCAACTCATTGACCACCAAAGTGTTCCATTTTATCGAAAGCACAGGTTTATTACAACACTACTGCTTAGAAAAGCAGTGAAGGTTCAATAAAAGGAAGCAGTACAACTCTGTCTATAGAAACCCTGGAACTCGATGCCGCCTTGCTCCGCATATCGCCACGCAGGTCCAACACCTGAAATCCCCATTAAACGGGGTCAGAACCACTGATGGTCTGGTAAGTAGGCAAACACCTATCTATCCAACTCAAGTAAATGCATAGACCACTCAGGGTCGCAGTTCGTAATACGACGCTCAAGCCTCCATGACTTAGCGTATATCGCAAAAGCCTCATCAGGGCTATGAGTTGAACATCCACGCAAGTCGTCATGACTTCGCATAAGCCTCTTCAGGTCTGTGAGTTCGAATAACCTCTTAAGTCTCTACGACTTAGCCTTGACTTCCTCAGAGTCACGAATGGATGTCTAGCTCAAGCCTTTATGCTTGGCACATCCGTATCCTACGAATCTAAGGACAGCTCTCCGAGCTTCACTTAGTCGTACGGATATCAATGGGGTTCTTTCCCAATCGGTCCAGTAGTATACCGACCATGACACCTTCACAAAGGTTATGCAGGACTGACTCAACAACGTCATCCACTCATACATTCAAAGTAGCGCTGTACCTAAGCTAATGCTTTGTTTCGATAATTGCACCTCCCCCTGGGCTTAGGGGACTCATATCTGGGCGACAACGCGACGATCTGGGGGTTGATTATTCTATGTATTTTAGATACCCCAGAGGCCTGTTGACCCCATCCCCCTAGTAGGATGGTACAACATACCAGAAGAGATCCTTACTTGGTATCCGAATGCATTCTGCTACTGCAGTAGTTGGGTTCAATCCTTAGATATTTAAGGATAACCACGACCTCCATACCTCTGAGTGACGAAGGCCATCAATGAACTCTATTAGGTTCGGGTGAAATATATGTCACTCAAGGCTGCGCCATCACCGTCTTCCTCGGTGAGAAATTCTGAAAGGGGCCTGCCGGTCTTATAATTACTTGACGAACATTGCATGCCTATAGGGCAGCCTTTGAGAAGTATGTACCCGACCCCAATCAACCACACGGTTTTCACCGTGGAACAAAGGTTTTATTCATATGCATGCTTAACTCTGCTCTCGGCACTTCGGCCTTGACGAGCACTTCACCTCTTTCGGTGGAAACAACTCACTCCGGCTCAGCGGCCCTTACGAGTCTGGTTGTCTGATAATTCTCAATGAGCATGCACATGACTCGATCTCTACGGATCGGCTACTCGGCGTATTTTTACGCAACAAGCTCAGGACCTTGTCAAGGCGCTACCACTACCTTGGCGCAACGGCTCTTACAAGTATGGTGCCCTTGCAGGTGTCAGGGAGACGAGTCATTCTGACGTCGTTCCAACAAAGGACATCATTATGCCACTTAACTGGTTCTGGCAGCTCTTCTGCCAACCATTCTGTCAACACCTTCTCTGCTCTACCGGCAGTGGTGCGACGAACCTTTCTACATCGTAGAAGGCATTCCATAACTGGGTAGCACTTCTGCTACGTTCTTTCTGAGCCATTCTTAGCTCCTTCAGGAATTTCAGCAGCACTTCCTCTCTTTAACGGAGAAAGCGTGCGTTTTCTTTTATCTATTTCAGCGGCATCTCCCCTCTTTGGTGGGAAATCGCTACGCTTAACTCGGGAAATGGATGCGCACCGTTGTGCGTACTTTGCATCCATCAAGGTTGCAGGAACCTTGGGCCATAGCCAGGCCATACGTAATTGATTTAGTCTTTACGTAAAGAGCATTTTTCCAAAAACCGAAGCCTTTCCAATAGGGGCTTCATTCGTCAAGCAGAATCTTGAACGAGGAGCGGTAAGGGAATCGCATGGGCGATTTTGGAGTTGATCTCCATTTGAACGCTCACTTACGCGCCATATATGTAATATAAGCAGAAGCCTGTGCTTTATACAGCGGCGGCGTAAAGGAAATGCATATACTATTGTTCAGGGTGTGAAACTGAACGAAATATTCTACATATATAACAAAGCAGGAGCCTTGGTGTCATTCAACACAACGGCGTAAGTAAAGACATTGCAGAAAGCAGGGAGCCTTGGCATCGTTCGACGCGACGGCGTAAGTAAATGCATAATCGGAAGTGCTTTAATCGGAAGTACAGAAAGCAGGGAGCCTTGGCATCATACGACGCGACGGCAAAGGTAAATTACATAGCCTGTGCGATATAAGACGCGTCGATAGAATCAGCAGATATACACCTAGATCTATATCCAACGATAGTTACGAGGCGAGCGAGTGAACACCGAAGTGTCCTAGAGGGCTCAACCAAGAACTAGGGTGAGATACTATTTTGAAGAACGCATATACTGCGTATTCGAACATATATATCCGACGATAGTTACGAGGCGAGCGCGTGAACACCGAAGCGTCCTAGAGGGCTCAACCAAGAACTAAAGCAAGATACTACTTCAGAAAGTATATGCTATATACAAACAATCAAATACTTGAGAGAGATGGTTTAATGAAGCGAACTTACTTCAATTTGAGGAAGAAACGACTCTGATTGCTTCAAACGCTTCGAACGAGGCTCGACTTCGAAAAAGGATCAACTTTGAACTTCGGACGAAAAAGGACTTGGACTTTGACTTTGAACCAAACCAGGTTCAAGTCAAGTCAACTGGGTTCAGACTTAGGTCAAGTAGGTTCAGACCTAGGTCAGGTGGGTTAGGACCAGGTCAGGCAGGCTCAGACCAGGTCAAGCAGGCTCAGGCTAAGTCAGGCAGGCTCAGACCAGGTCAGGTGGGCTCAGGTGGGCTAGGCTAGGTAGGGGAGGTTTGAAAAAAGGAGGAGAGAGAGAGGGGTTGGCGATTTTTAGAGAGAGGGGGGCTCCTCTATTTATAGGAAGTGAAACTTGGGCCCCAAGTTTCACTTTTACCCTTATACCCTTGGGTTTTTCTGAGAATCCCTTCCATGGAAGGTGCTGGAAGGAGCTGGAAGGTGCTGGAAGGCTCTGGAATATTCTAGAATATTCTAGAATATTTTCTGAGAAATATTCCTGTGGGTCCCACCAATATTTTCGCGGGTCCCGCAAAAAAGTTGAGTTTTCGGCATTTTTTTCCGAAAAATTCTGAGTAGGCCATTATCTTCGTATTGACGTAACTAAGAAAGTTGGCTCGCAGGAATCCTTTGATTTTGTTCAGATAGGAAGTTATGGCTTCCAGAGTGTTTGAGCATATATTCGCGATTCGACGAATATCCTAAGTGTAACTGGCTCGCAGGAATTGATTCGTTTCGCATTCTGAGAAAAATGCTATTTTTACCGGTAAATGCCTCATGAATTTTATTCAGATATTTTCTGAAAAATTGCGGGTCTTACAAAAACAGTAGTAACAAGTACTCAATAGTCAGTTCTCGAGAAAGGAAAATGACTGATTCTCAACATCACCATAACTTTCTGCTACCGCTCCAGTAGACTATTCAGTACTTGTAATTTTGTAGAGTCAATATCCACAATCCCCCAGTAAGAATACAATAACAAAACATATTTGCATAGAAATAGACATACATCAAATTACAATTCTCATGTAAATAAGCAATTATCTGTACGAAACAAATAACTGTGACATAATAATTCAATATTATATGCAATAATTATACTTATGTATGATCATTCAATTCATGCATGACTTACCAATACAAACGAAGTGTTCACAGTAGGCATGAATAACTTACAACTCTTCCATTTATATTTTATTTCTTAGATGATGCATGTTATACTTTACTATATGCACAATACACTTTTGTTTCTCTTTCACAATAATCTATGGGTACTACACAGACAATATCTGAATCAAAAGCTCGGCCCAAATAATACATTCAATCAATCTATGGCTTATTACTATGGTCTTGATAATCTTTTTTTGTACTAAAGGTGGGACGACAGTGTCAAAAGAGAGCTCCCACCACCCTCAATCTGATATATCAAAATTTACTTTAAGCTAAAATAATCTTACTACCACTCTGCGACATCGGTGGCAACTATCTCCTATATTTATGGCTGAGGAAGCAACCCTTCGTGCTTAACAATATTTCATGAAGCCAGAAGTGCTGCTTACCTTCTCATTGCAAGCCCACACGAAAATTATCATGCACACATTTCATTATTAATTCTCTTGACATACATGCTTAAACGATAAATTAATTTATTATAGATTCAATAGCCTCCAAAGAGCATAAATACGTATGATTTCATTTAACTCATCATAAGGTTTTTAATTACATATTTGAGGCACTTAATACATATCAATCAAGTTGATCGTGTACAAGGTCATGTGTCACTCATCTGAGCTTGAGTCTACCACCACCACTCCCACTGCCATCACACCTCCACTATTGTCACCATCGACACCACCACCAGCCTCTTGTTGCCTCCACCATCATCCACGACCACCTTTGTTGGTTCCCCAGTCCCAGCCAACCGAACCACCCGACTACACCTTCCAACTGACATCCAAAATCTTCACCGGTTTCTGTCAATGCCAGCCTCAGCCATTGTTGTCCTGCCACCCGAACAACAGCTTTGTTGTTTTCTGTTGAACCAATGTCTGTTGTGCGCAGACCTTCGGCAGCACCAGCCGGTGCCACCACCAACACACCAACCGGAGCTCAACAGAGCCTGTCGGTGCCCACTTTAACGTTTGGGGAACTGAACTTGGGTCGGTCCAGCTGACCCGCACTCAACCTAGCCAAGCTGAGTTGAGCACGAGTTTGACCTCGATGTCACCAAAAGCCATCACCTCCTTCAGCGAGGTCATTTCGCCAACCTTGACCCTACCGCTTGTGGTCGTCACCTTCGCCACAACCTTGTTCTTCACTACCATCATCGGACTGGAAACCGAGGTTAGCATACGTGTCCTCGCTCATAGTTGGATCGTCAATAAAATACGATCAATGTCATGCTAATCGAGGAGAATTCTCGAGGGCCTTTTTGAAATTTCTTTATTTCTCGTGAGACCACATGCATTACAAGGTAGGTTTATAATAACTTTAACATATATGTGTAGTTTTAGGTTTTTTTAAATGCTTGGGGTTTTCAAAATTACATAGTTTATATATATATATATATTCAAAAATTGTTTGTGTTGCATGCCTTTTGAGAAAATATATATTTAAGTAATATTTGTTTTTCATAAACAAGAATGTGCATATGTTAAAAAAGTATCAAAATTTTCCATATGTGAGTATTTTGAACATGTTTTCAATAAAAGACACGTATATGTTCAGGTTTTACAAACATATTCTAACATATGTATTTTGGATTTTATGAATAGTTAAATACGAGTGTATTTCAAGATTTTATGAATAAATATATGTATATGGCTCATATTTTTTGAATATGCATGTTTCTGAAATTATTACGTAGTTTTAAGCCTGTGTAAATGCGTATGATGAATGATAAAATGCATATCAAAGATGCTGCATAGTATCTATGATGAAAAGCATGTTATTCAATTGTTATTTTATGTGAGGCAAAACAGGGTGGTTCAACAAAGAGAGGAGGTTGTTCAGCAGGAGCGGCTGAGAGCAGTCACCAGGAGTCAGTGAAGGTGGCACTGGTGGGTGCCATCGGTGGCTGCCCAGTTGGTGGGAAGGAGAGAATCGGGTGGCAATGGTATGGTGCAAGACGAAAATCAGGAGAGAGATGGGCAGTGGTGGTGGTGGTGGACTGGTGGTGGTGGTGGTGCTGGGTTTACACGAGAGAGGGGAGAGTGAAGGGTGAAGGGGAGCATGAGTGAAGTTTATGATACAGGTGAGAGGGAATGTAATGGGCAGAGGGGGCATGAGTAGAGTATTTATAGGAAGAAAAAAAGGAAAAAATCCAATTAGAAAAGGGGAAAACCTTTTTTATTTGAAAAAAAGTAGGGGGAAAAAACATTTTCAAAGGCGAGTGTGGAAAGAAAAACTTGAAATTAGAATTTGGTTTTGAATTTCTTTTTAGTTTTAAGTAGGAAAACAAGTGGGCTTGGATTTGGATTTTGGTGAGACCTATTTGGATCTCATTAAATCCAAATCCAACCTACTAATATATATATATATATATATATATATATATATATATATATATATATATATATATATATATATATATATATATATATATATATATATATATATATATATATATAAATTCATTTGGGTCATAAGTGGACTTAAATCCTATTTATTTAAATGAGATTCATTTGGGTCTTAGGTGGATCCAAACAAATTTATTATACTTTAATAGGATCCATTTGAGTCACAAATGGATCTAAAATTTTATTTACTTGATGAGATCGAATTGGGTCTCCAAGTGGATCCAAAAGTCCTTTTCTTAGTGAGATCCATTTGGGTCATCTAAATATATCCAAATCTTATTTTACTTAGTAGAATTCATTTGGGTCTCTAAATAAATCCAAGACACTTTCTACTTTAAAGAAAGATCCAATTACGTCTCAAATGGATCTAAATTTCTTCTATGCCTGATTTAAACCCCGATATAAATCAAAACCCTACCAAAATCTATTTCGGTTGACTGAAATCAATTGGAGATCCAATCCTAAATAACTTGAGATCGAGTGGATCTTATATGTTCATTCAAATAGTTCAAACTTGCGTTTGAGTTGGTTGATCCTCTTAGATCTATATTGAGGTCGAGATCCAAATACTTCATACAAAACCTCATAACTGCCCAATTAAATATCAAATAACTTCAATAAATGCCAAAATATTATCCATAAATAACTGCTAATTAATCAATATATATTAGCTAAGTAATTTGCTAAAAAATGATATTTAATCGAAGTTAAATACCAAAATAATTCACAAAAAAAAAATCTTTTATTTATTTAAAAATTTTGAGAAATTTAAAAACTTTACATTATTGCTCAATGAATATTATTTCAATAAAGAGCAATTGGCAATCATTGATGTTAAGTCAATTTAGTTGTTTGAGCAACTGTGTAACAAAAGACTTAATGATATAGAATGATTTCAATGGCTATCAATATAGTCAAAAGATCGAGAAGTTGTTATCGACAAAAGGTTTAATAATCTTTAGCACTATCATAATTATTTAAAGATCATGTGATAAGAAATAACTATAAAATAAAATTTATGAAAAACTGCAATAACAGAGTAACTGTAGTATGCATGAGAAATAACTTGCGGACTATGGTTCATTCCACTTGGAGGATCCATTGAACAAAGGTGCAGAAAACATAATTCTTTCAAGTGAAGAAGTATCAAAGTGAGCATACATGTGGTGGATCATTGGACAACGTAGTAGTAAAAAAAATATCTTTCAAGTGGATTTCAAGTGTTATTCTTGAACACTTACACGATAACCCAAAGTAACTCTAAAAGAAATCTTAAATGACATTAGTCGCAAGGAAAGTATGAAGGTTACGTACAAACAAGTATGACATTAATGAGAAATGACTAAGGTGATCCTATATGGTTTATTCGAAGAGTTTTTCAAGATGCTTTTTGCCTATTGTCATTATTTGATGACGACTAACCGATGATCGACAATGTGCATTGAAACTGATAGACGACATAGATTTATGTACATGTTCGTATCTTTTCGTGCATGCATTGATCAGTTTTTTAAAGAAAGCCCTCCACTTCTTATGGTAGATAACACATTCCTAAAAGAAAAATACATAAATATTGTTGTCAGCCCATGGTATTGATCCTTGTGATCAAATATTTTTGGTTGCATTTACTATTATAGATAACGAGTCGAATGAATCATGGGTGTAGTTTTTTTATGCATGTGAATGCACAATTGAGACACTGATACAATGACATACCCAAAGATAAAGTACAATTAACAGCTATCTCAAATAAGCACACAAAGCTACACAATATGTTCTCCCATACATGGCTAAATTGTCAGATTGAATTTTACACAAAACACTACGAAAAACTTTTAACATAAATTTGGAATATCACTAGGTCAACTTTGGTAAAGCACAGCCAAAGCACTCACGAGACAAAAGTATAATTATTTTCTTAAAAAGATTCAGGAGCAAAGGGAAGATGCATACAAGTATGCAACTAAGGTCATAAAAGAAAAACATTAGGCTAACATATACTTTTCAACTAGAATGTACAAGCGCTTAACCTCTAATATAGTAAAGAGATTTAATGCTAGGATTCTCACAATACATGACAAGTCACTAAATCCTCTTATTGAAAAACTTTATCTCATGATGATGAAACTTTTTGAAAACCAAAAGAATAATACCCATAACATGTGTGGTGCCTAAAGTAAAAAAAAGTTGGACGATGGTAAGAAAGAAGCACGAAATCTATGTGTTCAAGTAGTGCATTGCCTTCATCGTCGATACAAAGCCTACAATCACTCTCACAATTGCAATGTTTATCTTAAAAAACAAACATGCTCTTGTAGAGAGTAACAGGTTAGCGAGATTTTGTGCAAACATATAATCACGTGCATTTTGTACGAAGACAAGTTATCAGAAGATTACTACGATAAGTTCTACACTATTAAATCGTATCAAGCTGCATATAATACTTATTCATTTTTTCTAATGACGGATAATATCTCACATCACTCCTCCAAACCTTATTCCAGTCTTACCACCTAAAGCGCATCCTAAAACAAGATACCTTAAGAAGAAACAAAAAACAGAACACAAAAATGTTGGGTAATACAAGTGCAATCATTTTTGATGAAATTGGCTACAACCGGCGAAAGCACAAATAACATTATATTAGAGTACAGATGGTTTACAAAATCTGTATTTATTAGAAGTTGTTTTATGAATTCTTTCTTTGTATTTACAATCTTTTTTAATTAATTATTCCAATGTCTTATATCTTTTATGTATATAAGGAGTTCATAATGAATAATTATAAACCAAAAAAAAACATGGTAGTAGAAAGCAGTTCAAACCCGTCACCAACCCCAAACAAGGAAGCAATTGTGTTAATTATACAACACATTGACCAGAATTATAAAGTGAAAATTGCCCAACTTCTGATAATTATTTGGTGCAATGAACTTTACACAATTTGGCTTTGAGGATACAACTGAGCTTGGCCTGCTGTAAACACCCCAAATTTTCACTCACTTTCTTGACATTGCCCTCAATCGGCACATTTCAGTTCTCCAGAAGCAATAAAGGGCAAAATGGTCATTTTCCAAGATTGAACCTTGCAGAAAGTCCTAAATTTCACTCTTGAGCCTCAAAATTTCCATATTTAGGTTCAGAGACATCTTCAAATTGCAAAAATTCAAAATCCTCTTTCTGGACAAAAAGTTAGAATTTCCAAGTCCGAGCTCAGAGTGACATTTCACTGAAACATGTCTTTGCATCGCATTGCATGAACACTTTGCATCATTTCATTGCATAGCATGTCAGTTTGAGATCCAGAACTCCTGATTTTCAAAATTGTCAATCCAGATTTGATTTTTAAACTTTTCAAAACCGATTTTTAAAATCCTGGGTATTCAAAATTACCAAATTTTCCCATTTTACCCCCATGACTTTAAATTACAAATTTTTTTTTCAAGAAAAACAATCTGGATATTTGGATATTGATTTTAAAGATTTTATCTCAAAACTTTTTGCAAAAAGATTTTAAATCTCCTTACAAAAATTTTTACATTTATTTTATCTATATTTTTGTCCTGAAAAACCAATTTTTCCAAATTCTTGAAAATAAATAATGTTTTATCTCGAGCGGGACCCACCTTTTAACTAGCATCATACTAAGACCCCCAGGTAAGTTTCCTATTCTCAAGCGGGACCCACCCGAAGTTCATTTTGCAATTTTTTCTTTTTTCTCAATATTTATTTATTTATATTTTAGTTAGTGGGCCCACACACATGGGGCACCCTATTTTAAAATAAAGGATTTTATAAAACAAAATAAAGCTTTATTTTCAACAAAAAAATATTTTTTTTTTAAGATGGCTGAGGTGGCATCTCCCATTTATTATTATCATTAAATTTTTTTTTTTTTTTTATGATATCACTATTCATTTTTAGAAACAGTTTTAAAGAAAAAAAAAATCATAGCCGAACTTGCCTAAAATGCTTAGTTATCTAAGACTTAGGTCAATAAACCCAAAGTGATTTTAAAAAACCTAAGATTTTGCCCAGACCCTAAAACGGCGAGTTTTCAAAATTCAGTTACAAAAATTTCAAAAGTTTTCAAAAAAAAAAAATTTTGTAACGGAAGGGAGAGCTGCGTTTTTCTTGTGAGAAGGGAAAGTTTTAAAGGGGGGAACAGGGCATTCACGAGAGGAGGGGATTTGAATCAGAGATTTTCGGTTTTGCAGGAAGCTCAAAGTGGAAAGGGGAGAGGCGTTTTCACCGGCTTCAGCCCCAGCCATTTGGGGATCGAGAGCCATCTTCAGCCGGAGCCCAGCCACGTCTTCATCCTGCCTTCAGCCCACCTGCAGAAGGAAACGCCAGCCAGCCAGTGCGTGTACCTTTCCTTCAGCCATTACAGCCCAGCCTACGTGGTCTTCAACCTCTTCAGCTTCCAGCCATCTCTGCTGCCCATCTTCCAACCACAAGCTGCCCATCATCCACCATTCCAGCCAAGCCCAGCAGAAGCTCCAGCAACAAGCTGCCCATCATCCACCATTCCAGCCAAGCCCAGCAGAAGCTCCAGAAGTTGCCGCACACCTCCACTCCAGCCCAACCGCAAGAGAGCCACCACCGTTTTTCCTATCTTGCTTCAGCCCACCAGCAGAGAAAATCCAACGTTTTCCCCATTTTTTTTTTTGCAACCCACCAACCGAAGATCCAACGGATTGCTGCCCTTTCTTCAACTCAGTTGCAGGAAATCAACTACAACATTTCTTATTTTCTTCAGCTCAGCAGCAGACGAAATCCAACAGAGGATTCACATCATCTTCCAACTCAATTTTCTTCAGCCCAGCTATACAAAGAACCGATCCTTTTTGCTGCTATCCATAGGTCGTGTGCAAAAGAATAAGAGGTGGTGACATTTCTTTTCTTTCCTTTTTTTAGTTTCCCTGAATTATATCTTGTTATAATTCATTAGCTGGAATCAATGTAAGCTAAAGATTTCTCTCTGGTTTAGTTTCAGCATAGTAGATGGATTTTTTTTTTTTTTTTTAAAAAAAAATGGCTATTTGAAAAACTCTCATATGCAGGCTAAATGGATATGGTTCATCCATCCTATGTGCTGAACCTCCACCTCAATAGCTCATGAACGTTCAGCCATAGCCATTAGTTTTATTGTCTAATGCAGATTTCTGCATCTTCCTGTTTATGCTGTATCCACCTTTTCTGCAATGAGTTTATGGCAGCTGTTGCATTTCCATTATAATTTATTAGCATCTGCAAATAATATGATAATCTATACAGCCAATCATCTGTATATCATATTTGTCTTATTTTCAGTCATATATACAGGCACTATGTGTATATTTACTCATTATATTCCAGCACTACATTTCTGCAGTAACCATTTTAGTTCTCTTAACAACACATACGTATATGGGTTATCATCAGCAGATTTATATAAGCAACAGAACATGTCTTGTTGATATTGAAACCCTGCAGTGCTGAAATCTAATGTATTGACAATATAGCTGAAGTTAACCAGATTTCATAAAATTTTACCTTATCTGTATATGCAGCTCATTTATAGGATGTTCATTAGCCACTTATGCGTCATTTGTTCCAGCTCTTGTCATTTTGTCCATCTGCATTTTCAGCTAGTATTACTCCTCTGCATATGGTTCATATTGTTATGAAATACTTTACTCTACATGCTTATTTTCAGAACCAATGCATTGATCCATCTATCATTCCCATCAATATGCTTTAGTTTTTATATGATTGAGTGTGGCATTTGTAAATCTTCATATACTGCAGAGATATAGTTAGTGTCACTATCATCATGCATAAAGTACCTCCTTACAAACATGTATAGTTCCTGTAAATTCGTGTTGTCTTTCACCATAACCTCCACATCCATACCCATTCCATTTTTCCTGCAGGTACCCAGTCTTGATATTTGGCCATATTCATGAACGGATATCTCTATATCCAATCATGATCTCCCAACCAACTTTTGCATGCTTCATTATGGATATATAGGGAAGCTCTATTCCCATTTTCATTGAAAATTACTTTGTAATTTGAGAAGTATGGTTGTGTGAAATCACCTACAGAAACTGTATATACTTGTAATTTCTGGTTTTACCTATTATATGAAGTTTCCATTGGTATGTACATATTTTCTCATTATATGTATATATATATCTATATATATATATATATATATATATTTATCTATATGTATACGTATATATGTATATATATATGTATATATATATACATAGATATATACTTATGTATATATATATATATATATCTTCATGTGCTCTTATTTCCATGTATGAACATCCATATATTTTCTCATATAGTTATATCTCCATTGTTACATGACATTTAGCACCTATGTTAGCATTTTGATATGTCTCTTCGTTGTATATATTATATATATATGTCCATTTCCTTGTTTATTTTGTACTAACTCTCATTTTGCAGAAAAATCTAGAAGATGCTGATTCCTTGGCTCCATTTCAATTTTCTATTACTTTATGTTATGCAATGTAACAATCCAATGTAAACTTTGGAATAAGATTTACTTTTACTGCTTAGATTAGGCCGCATCTCATATAGTTTGATTTCAGTAATATCCTGATTCTATGATGCATAAATCTCAAATTTTCAAAATTCACCATGGATGAACACGAATGGCACGTGCACCAACTCTTAGAGAGTTGATGAACTCGGTGGAGTACATATTTACGGCCCTAGTCGGAATATGGACAAAACCCAGATCCATCATCTCTCTACCAGTCGCATTGAGCCTACACTCTTAGGCTATCTTGAAAATGCACCTCATATTTCCAATGTTTTCCAAATATTGTGAATTAACTCAAATAAATCCTGAATATATTCATGGCCACAGTCAGAATATATGAAGGATTTACTTTGGCTTAATCCACATTTTTCCAATAAAATTTTCAGAAATCTTTTCAAAAGTGCATTTATTCATTCACATCATCTGCATCATTTGTTTTTCTCATGATTTTCTCAAAAGATTTTCACTTCATGGAATCGATTTTTCTCAAGAAACTATGATGATTTCCGAAGTTGGATTTTCCCAAATCAAATATTTTTCTATGATTTTCCTTAAAATATTATTTTCTTAAGATTCTTTTCAAAGGAATTTCTCATGTTCTCAAGAATCCAAGTTGATTTGCAGATATTTCAAAAAAAACCAGATTCTCAGGATTTCAATTTCCTAAGTTTTGAATTTACTTCTCCAATGAATCTTTCCTATAAATTTTCTATCCTTTTCTTAAGAAAATTCTCAAAATCCAAGTTTTCCTGATAAGTGTTTTTCGTTTCAAAAAGTTCATCTTTTCTCAAGAATTCCTTCCATTTTCCCGAAATTATCATTTCTTCATAGTTTTCCAAGTTTTATAACTTTCTCAAAATTTTCCTGAGATTCTTATTTCTTCATAGTTTTCCAAGTCTTTATAAATTTTCTCAAAATTTTCCTGAGATTCTCATTTTTCCAAGTCTTTCTAAGCTTTCTCAAAATTTTCCTGAGATTCTCCTTTTCTAAGTCTTTATAAGCTTTCTCAAAATTTTCCTGAGATTCTCCTTTTCTAAGTCTTTATAAACTTTCTCAAGATTTTCCCGAGATTCTCATCTAAACTTTCTCAGGATTTTCTTGAAATTCTCATCTCTTCAAGATTTTCTAAGTCTTTATAAACTTTCCTGAGATTTTCAAACCTTCTTCGCCTGAGTTTCCTGAGAGATTGATTTCCATCTTTTTCCTGAGAAATACTTTTCAACTTCAAATATTTTCTAAGCATACATCATAGTTTTCCAAATCATATTTTACCAAATTTCATAGCACATGCCTGAATTCTATGTGCATTTAGGATAGAACACAATTTCGATAATTTTACTGAGTCAAGCATAATTTTGGTCCTTGGTTCGATTACCCCTGTTAAAGGCGGCAGGAACGGTCGAACCTCGTACCGACAGGTCGAGCCCCATCACATGGATTTTCCCGCAATTTTCAAAACGGAGGCGAGTATTTCAAAACAATTTCCAAAATCCGGTCAAGTTTGAATCGCAAAAGCATTTCCCTCTCTCTTCCGCAAGGAAGGGAAGACGGGAGAAATTTTGCGACGATAACACCTGCTCATGGAGTCTAATCTACAACGTGTTGTCCAACTAAACTGCCTGGCACAAATCACTTTAGATAGCACCTTTAATAAAATGAAAGGGACTCACACTAGGTTAAAAAATGATAGAGAGAGACAGAGAGAGATGGATAACAGGAATAAAAGATAGGCTTCAGTTATTATAGACTCGATCCCAACAGCCAATAATTGAGTCAAACGGCATCTATGGCGTAAAAAGGAAATTAAATGGTCTAAACAATACTAAAAAACCTAAAAACATCTACAGAGGAGGTGACTAGTCAAACGATCAAATGAGAGGAAACAACTAGGCCAATCAATCTTGCATGAAGTACATATCCTTATGTTAAAATCGATGTGAATCGGCTGATATGAATTGAATCTCCTAATTGGAAACAACAACATTTAAAAAGTCACTTGCTCATGCACAGATATCTTGATAAATTAGATCAGTCAATATCAAGCATGCACTAAACCTTTCAATGAATTGCCATTTATCCGGATCTCCAGTGGAATTATTTCATCATATAAGCCCTCAAAAACTTCGTCAGCATGTACAAAATTTAGATGACTAAAACTAAATAAAACTAATCCAGTTATTATCATTCAATATTAAACAATAATGAAAAACACGACGGTTAAAAAGGTATACGGAATGCACACTCATGTTCTATGTTTCTTCTTCTTACTCGGAGAATTTAAATTCAAGTTTCTTTTCCCTTTGCCTGACCTTTTCATTCCACTTACAAGCTCTGTAACTTCAATAGAATTTGAAGCCGGCTCTTCCAAAATGCTGCAATACCAAGTTGACAACCACCAGAGTAAGATGAATTTATTCAGCAAAAATTCTAGTTGGCAGGCAGAGAATTGCCTTTTTTTATATTTTTTGAGAGGAAACCCCAGTTCAGGTGGTGGGGCCCGGTAGAGATTGATGCTCTACCGTATGGCCCACTCCCAAGCACATAAAATCCCTCCAGGGAGCTTGATGCTTGGGCTTAAAGCAAGGGATGCACACCCTGGGTATCACAATTACAAATCTCATTCTCAGGTTAAAAAAGTGAGTTTTCCTCAGGAAAATCTCTGTAAGTTGAAAATTTATACATTCATTACTAATATAGAGCAATCCTAGGGTGCTCCCAGAGCACCTACTAGAAATCATATTTGTAGGTTGCATCTTCTCAATCAGATCTTATAGATGTACTTAAAACAGTGTATTTAATAGGAATCATGTTTTGGATCATGTTCAAAATAGGTTTTTTTAGTCATAAAATTTTGGTACCTTGTGAGCCATTGATTTTTGAAGATCTTAAAAAAAACTACATGTATGACATAATCACATGATCCAAACATTTTTTTCCACTAAATAAAAACTGTAGATCATATCTATAGGGTCTGATCAACGAAAAAAGCACTCAGATTTTGAAAATTTGAAGCTTCTACTAGGTGGCAGTAGGTGATCGGGGAACACCCTATCATTATTCATATAGAGTAATGCTCCGGGAACACCTACTCCCTCCTACTAGAAAGCAAAGTTGTAGATCATATCTATAGGGTCTGATCAACGAAAAAAGCACTCAGATTCTGAAAATTTGAAGCTTCTATTAGGTGAGAGTAGGTGCTCTGGGAGCACCTTATATATATATATAAATATATATATATATATATAGAGAGAGAGAGAGAGAGTGAGAGATTTTGAAAATGAGGTAAGGGGCGTTTACAAAAATACTATACAACATAGGTTACTTTGAGCAATGGGGTGAAGGGCATTTACAAAATACCATATAATATAAGGTAGTTTCAGCAATGGGGTGAAGGAAGTTTAAATGATACACAACATATAACACAGTTTCCCTTTAAAAAAATATGCATAAGTTGTTTAGAGTCTAATCGGCTACTTGAATAGTACCATACAAATGTGTAGGGGAGGGAAGGCCCTCTCAGCTGCTATATAAAACGAGGGTGCCTCCCCTTCATTTAGTGAAAAGCCATTGCCATCGGCAGTCAGCATTCAATGCTGCCTGACATGCGCCATTCAATGCCAGCTCAGCTCAGCATTGAATGATTGCTGACAAAAAAAAAGTTCACACCATCAAAAGAAGCGGCATGATTTTTTTGTATATTTCAAAATCTTACAAAAAATCGTGAGGGTTTTAGCAGTATTTTTAAAATATTGCATTTTTTTCGGGTATATATCGTTTTGTGATTATATTGAAGCCTTTGTGAGCCAAGCAGAGAATTAATTAATTATTGGAGATTTCTAACAAAAATCCATCTATTACCTTGATTTCTTCTCAGCTTTTTTAGAAAGAGATCCCTCAACAATCCTTGCATGATACTTATGGAAAGGAGCACTCCCTTTTCTCTTTTCATCCTAGAGATATTAGAACAGTTGGTGAGAGAAGATGGCTAGTAAACACAAAAAAAAGAGAAACACTAGCACACCTGGAGAAAAGATTCAAGTGATGCTTGGTCATTTGGAGAAAAAGCAATCTCATCCCTTTTTTTTTGTACAAATTCTATGTTCTGCTCAACCTATATGATAGGAAAAAGAAAAAGGTGAGAGAATTGCCAAATTAATTTGATACTTGAATGCTGAAGAGCGCAGAAGATGGCAAGTCTTTAATTACAAGAAAAGCTCATTTTCATACTCTCCCGTAATTTAAGCTTGAATGAAAAAGAAAAAAGCAGACATCATCTCTTTTCATGAATATTTGATGTCAGATTATGATATCCAGAAACTTCAAGAGCATGATATTAATACAAAAAAAAATATGTGAAGATGATATGTTCATCACGAAATCCACTACTAGTGCATCCTGCTTACAAAGTTTGCATCTGTAGAATACCATTATATACTACAATATGAAACAGTCCTAAAATATTCACTGATGTCAACTAAAAACCAAGACTATGTTTTAGTTTAATTTTCTTTTCCTTATTTCATCAATTAGTTTAACATTGGTCACAAAGAGCACAACAGAGGATGTTTCAAAAATCATCCTGCTACTTTCATTTGGACATTATTTTGGGTGTTGCATGGAATCTGGTCCAGTCTAGGAAATGTCGCAGATAGCTGAAGTGTAAGTGCATATCACAAACACCAAAAGGGATTTGTTTTAATTTTATCAGCAACAAATACTTAAAATGATTTTGGGTAAGATGCTGGGAGCTGGCCCTGCAGCAGAGTGTGCATTTGGCCAGCGGAGTGGGATTGAGGAGTGATGCTAATCCCACATCTCAAGATCAAAACCAGCCATGTGCCTGTGTGCAAGCTGATGCAAGCGGTTGTAATGAAGTATGTGGAATTACAAAAGCAAAGTGAAAAAGCACATAAGTGGACAATTACAAAGAAGATAGACAAGCACAAAAGTGCATAGACAAAAGTCCACTAAAGGACAATACAAAGAGTCAATTAAAAATAAAATATTATTGAAAATGTGCTTTGGGAAGCCATGAAAAAATATAGGGGGAACACTCCCCTATTTATATACAAATACAAGAGGGAGACCATTGGGAGCTCCCTTTCATAGAGACGTTGGGGAGCTCCCTCGGTCATATTTTTTTACTGTTGGGGCCCCTATCGACTCTATAGAGTGGGGCCCAATGACATGATAAAATAGAAATAAAAAAAGAAAATGAAGACAAAAATAAGAAAATGAAAAAATAGTTGTTTCTAATAAACAACTATAATTACATACAAAAAGACAAAAATGCCCTTATTGGGCAAACTGTTTATATATATATATATACACTCCCCTTCAAACTTTACGAGAAAATGATCGAAAGTTTGCTGAGAAAGAGAAATCGAGGAGCGGAAAGAGCTTTGATGAAGAAATTTGTCAACTGGTACGGCAACGTAATAGTTCCTCTTAGATATTCATCACAAACATAGTGACAATCCATCTTAATATGTTTGATTTGCTCATGGAAGGTATGGTTGCTCGCAATGTAGATTACACTCTTATTGTCATAACACTCTTCGAAGGTGTTGAGATGATGATTTCCATATCACTGAGAAGACTTTTAAGCTACACAAGCTCCATTGTTGTCATAGTCATTACCTGATATTCGGCTTCAGCTGAAGATAAAGATATTTTTTGTCGTTTCTTACACCTCCAATAGATCAACGAATCTCTTTAAAAAATACAAAAACCTATCATTTAGGTTACCACCCCGGATAATTAGATCTAAAGATGATGAAGAGGACAAAAAAAAAGCTCTTTTGAAACGGTGTTTTTAATGTATCACACAATCCTCATAATTGCTGCCATGTGCAATGTGGTAGGGGCATGTTGAAACTGACTTGCTGCATGAACACATGAGTGATATTAGGTTGGGTGATAGAGAGATAAGTGAGAGATCCAATCAATTGATAATATGAAATAGAATCTTCAAGCAATACACTATCTTCAAGTCTTAATTTTGTATTTATGACTTTTGAGGTTTCCACCTTTTTTATCAAAAACTTTTGACCTAGCACATATGTTAGCAGCTAATTTTATTTGAGAGAGAATATATCCTCTGAGAGAATAGGCAACCTCAATTCCTAAAAAGTATCTCAAAAAAACCAAGTCAGACGTATCAAAAGTTTTCTTTAAAATTGATTTAATTTCAATAACACCTTCTTTGTCATTTCCTGTGATGATCATATTATCAACATATAAAAAAAGAATCACAATTGTAATATTTGTTTTCTTGACAAAGAGAGTAGTGTCAATATAACAAGAGATAAATCCTAAATTAATCAAAACATTACTAAATTTATCATACCAATCCTTAGGAGCTTGTTTAAGACCATACAAGGCCTTTTAAAGTTTTATTTATTTTTTTATTTAAACTAACCCCTGGAGGGGGTTCCATGTAAACTTTCTCACTAAAGATCTCCATTTAATAAGACATTTTTAATATTTAATTGGAAAGTAGACCATTTTTTAATAGAGACAATGACAATGAGAGCTCAAACACTAATAATTTTTGCCACGGGAGCAAAGGTTTCCTCATAATCTATTACATATTCTTGGGCATACCCTTTGACGACTAACCTTGCTTTATATCTTTCTAGTGATTCGTCACTTTTGGTTTTGACTTTAAATACTCATCTACGTCCTATAGGTTTCTTGTCTAAAGGAGGATCAACTATTTCCCATGTGTTGGCTTTTCTAAGAGTATTAAGTTATATTTCCATTGTTTCATTCCAATGAGGGTATTGTTTAGCATCATTATATTGAGATGATTCATAATAAGAGTGAATAATTATTAAACATGCTCTAAAGTTTAGAGAAAATGAGTCATATGATACAAATCTACTTGGAGCACTAGAGATTCAATTTGATCTCTTAAGTTAAGATTCATCTAAAGGTATATTTTAAGAGAACCTGCCAAGGGCACATGAGTGATTACCTTAACCCCGTCTAGTATACACATGCATATCATTTGATATATTTTCATTCAAACTTTCATGTTGATGTCTATCAACAATCAGATGTTCAACACTACAGTTATTGTCAAAAGAATTAAATACCTCAACAGAGTTAAACTTATCATCTCTTGGCAATAGATCAAATACAAATGAGTAATCAAATTCTTATTTATGTTCTTTGCTATCAAACTCATTTTCATTTTCAAGAAAGGTGACATATTTTGAAACATAGAGTTTGTTATTTATTGAATCAAAACATCGGTACTTTTTTTATTTTCTCTATAGCCCAAAAAAGCACATTCAATGGCTTTTGAGGATAGTTTATTATTTTTATGAGTAAGCACATAACACTTACAACTAAAAATTTTTAGTCTTTTAAAATCATCAGTCATTTTAAAAAGTTTTTCAAATGGAGAAACATTTTGCAACGAAAACAAAGGAATTCTATTTATTACGTATCTTGAGGTTAAAACAATTTCGGCTCAAATTTTTTAGGAATATCTCTTGAAATTAAAAGAGTCCTAGTGGTTTTGATTATATGTCTGTTTTCTTTCTGCTAATCCATTTTGTCGCAGA
Organism: Nuphar pumila; assembly: GCF_984573655.1. Taxonomy (NCBI): domain Eukaryota; kingdom Viridiplantae; phylum Streptophyta; class Magnoliopsida; order Nymphaeales; family Nymphaeaceae; genus Nuphar; species Nuphar pumila. The sequence goes on along the minus strand of NC_143261.1, from coordinate 59,127,983 downwards.
GTTCTAAGACAAGATCTCTGATGACAAATTTTATTTTGTTTCAAGTAGTTTTGAAAAATATTTGACATGTACTCCCCTCTCGAATCTGATCTAAGAATAGAAGGTTGCTAAAAAAATGATTTTTAACCATTATATGAAATTTCTTAAAAAAGGAGAACACATTGGATTTATGATTCAGAAAATAAATCCATGGGTATCTAATAAAATCATCAACAAAAATAACATAATAAGAGTAACCTTTTTTTTATATGACGGTTGAAGGATCTCATACATCTGAATGCACTAATTCAAAAGGCCGAGTAGAAATAAAGGTTCTACGAGGAAAGGGAATGATTTTCATTTTTTCAAAAATGTAATCTTTACAAGATATATATTTTTCATTACATATATTTTCCAAAAAAGAAAAAGAGACATCTTTGAAAAATTAAGATGCCCAAGTCTTTTATTCCAAGTATCAATATTTTTGTCATTTATAAAATTACAAAATAACATGAATGGAAGGGATAAAAAATCCATAAAGTAAAGATCGTTTCTCATATGGCCTTGCCCAATCAGCTTCCCTAACTGGAGATCCTGCACGGTGTAATCTTTAGATGAGAAATAAATTTTGCAACCATGATTGAAAATTTGAGAGACCGAAAAAAATATTTAAATTTAATTTTGGAATCACCCTTGTTCTTGAAACAAAATTTTTTTGAGAAATTTTTAAGTCAAGTGTTCCAATACTATTTATTTTTAAAGAGGTTTCATCGGCCATTGAAACATAAGATGAAGTAGAATTAGTGCAAACTTCGAAAAGGGCATTCTTATGATGTGTCATATGAAATGAAGCACCTGAATCTAGAATCCATATACTTGGAGGAGACGAATAAGACGCAATAGCAGCACCTAAAGTAGAAGATGATTTGAGAAGTTGTTGAAGCGCCTTCAATATTTGGTTAAGTGTGTCTTTAATATTTCCTCCATTTTTGCTTGCTTCTTTCTTAAGTGTGATTTCTCCAACGAAAGTGATTTTTCCTTTAAGCTTTGGGCATACCAGTCTAATGTGTCCCGATTCATTACAATAGTGACAAATAGAACCCTTTCTATATCTACTATTATAGTTGGACCCATTATTATAGTTATTTTGTTTTACAAAGTGGGGAGCTTATAGGCCCTTACATTGGAACCCAGCTTAATAACGATCAAAACATCATCATTTTTATTTGTCATGCCAAGACGAGTTTCTTTTTGACATACCTCGGCAAGTGCATCTTCGAGAGACAACTTTGATTCTATAAAGAAGAGTCACTTGTTCAAATTCCAGTCTTAGACCATGAAGAAATTGAAAAAATTGTTCCTCTTTAATTGGCTTTCTTCTAACCTCAACATCTTCGAGAGCCACCCATTTAGACTCAAGAAGTGCTAATTAATCCCAAAGAGGAGACAAAATACTAAAAGAATCCCGAAAATACATGTCCCCTTGCTTAGTGGATCTAATATTGTCTTGACAAAAATATTGTCTAGCAAGATCCTTTTGAGTATACATACTCTTAAGAAAGAATCAAACTTCAATGGCTCTTCTAAATTTAGCAATGTTGGCACATATTTTTATGTCAACATTATTCATAAACCATGCCAAAATTTTGATATGGTTGTTTTCCAAATCCTCTACCTTTATTTGATGTTCATTGATGGCTTTAAAACGATCATCTCCAATAAGAGCTTTCTGAATACCTTCGACCTTGGTGAGCTTTAACTATGGTTCAAGAGAAGTTCACATCACAACACCCCAAAGTTTCTTCCCTTTAAGATGATTTTCCATGGCCGAAGCCCACATCAAGTAGTTGGATTCATTGAATTTGAAAGAAAGCTTCACTCTTGATTCATGTTCCATGACGCAAAAGAGATAGATAAAGAAAAGGACATGCACCTTTGTCACGATCTTCAATCACCACAAGTAAGACCTCCAAGATCAAGAGAACCCAATGAGCTTTGATACCATGTAATGAAGTATTAGGAATTACAAAAGCAAAGTGCAAAAGCACATATAAGTCTAAGAGTAGAAAATTACAAAGAAGATAAACAAGCACAAAAGTACATAGACAAAAGTACACTAAGGGACAATACAAAGAGCCAATTAAAATAGAATATTATTGAAAAATGTGCTTGGGAAGCCATGAAAAAATTTAGGGAAAACACTCCCCTATTTATATACAAATATAAGAGGGATACCATTGGGAGCTCTTTCGTACAGTCATTGGAGAGCTCCCAATGGTCATATTTATGACCATTAGAGCCCCCAACGACTCTATGGAGTGAGGCCCCAATGACATGATAAAATAGAAATAAAAAAAAGAAAATGAAAGATAGTTGTTTCTAATAAACAACTATAATTACATACAAAAAGACAAAAATGCCTCTATTAGGCAAACTGTTACAATCTATGTCACAGGGATTCGGCTAGCAGGGTGCCGCACCCGCGTCGACGCGACTCGACGCGGGTGCGGGTGCAGGTGCGGTCAACCCGATCCTGGGTGCGTTGACCGCACCCAGGATCATTTAGGTCCATTTTATTTTTTGGATTTTTTTTTTTTTTTAAATTTGCCCAAATGGGCTGCGAATTTTTTTTAAAAAAAAAATATGCTGACAACAGCTGTCTATCAGCTGACAGCTGTGAAATTTGAAAAAACCCGCCGACCCCCTTTATATATATATATATATATATATATATATATATATATTTTACATTTTTGCCCCTGCCGCACCCCCGCACCCAGGTTTTTTGGAAGTGCCGAATCCTCGCACCCGCACCCGCGCCCGCACCCATGTGACGTAGGTTACAATATATATATATATATATATATATATATATATATATATATATATATATATATATATATATATATTGTAAGAAAGTATGCGGAAAGGTATAACAAGAATGCTTAATGCATTCACACGGTCCAATGAATGGACAAACCCAAACCTACAATGGAGAATATAGAAATAGTCCACCAAGGGACAACACAAGAAGCCTTCAAAGAAACAACACATAAAAAATATGAACTTTATTGAATGAGGGCTTGAAAAGCCATAAGTTACATAGGAGATTACCCCTCTATTTATAAGCAAATGAGTGAGAGAGTGAGCGAGAAAAGAGTGCATTGGGAGGCCCAACAAGTACTCATACCTGATAAAGGGTATTTTTGTAATTCTGCCCAACAGGGGCATTTCAGTCTTTTTACTTTTCTTTTATTTCTTTTCTCTTTTCTCTTTTCTCTTTTCTGATTTTTTATTTTATTTTTCTTTTTACTTGATAAAGGATATATATATATATACATGATTACATATATTTTAACACCCCCCCTCAAACTTTACGTGGGGATAACGAAAAGTTTGAAGATACAAAAGGAGAATGCCAAATGTTCAAAAGTCTTCAATGGAAGTCATCTTTATAGCACATGAAAGAACTTTACAAATGTCAGCCTTTAACTGTCTTTAATGATCATCCTCAAGCTCCTTCCATGATGTATCATAGGTACTTCTTCCATCTCATCTTGAAGATCCTATAGAACAAGTCAAAAAGCTCCAAGTAAAAAGTATCTTTGTATCTCAATCAAATAAAATGAATCAAGAGACCATAACATTGATCAAGAAGAACATATGATTCATAAAAAGAAACAACGATTCAAAAGATATTTCACGTATTTTAATGCAAAAATAAATTAATCTTAAATACAATATTGATAAAACTCACTATGTTCTTGAAGAAAGATACGTGCACAAAGGCCCAATAAATACTCACAAAGGAATTTATCAATACTTGGAAGTAAGAAATGTGTGCACAAAAGAACACGAAAAACACTCACAAGTGCACGAAGACACAAAATATGAGATTTGTATTAAAATCAAGACTCTTTTAGAAAAGTTTCATGTATTAGAAATATCTTTAAGAAGACAATGTTCACACAAGAACTAATTGCTCCCAAAGGAATGTGTATAAGAGCATGTTTAACATACTCAATTCAATAATAGGGAGACATTTTATCAACAAAAGATGAGTTAATGATTTCTCACACATCTTAGAGAGAAGAAGTCTTATGCCAACAAATATCATGTGTGAACTTGCAAGAACATGATTTAATTAAGTATAATAAAGACATCTACCCAAGAGTCAAGAATGAATGTTATTTGCGTAGAGAACCTTACTCATTGAGGAATTTCTCACTCAAATATTTGCAAATACAAAAGCTCACTAGGTGGCCGAAAACCATAAACACTTAATATGCAAAGTACCTGAATTCCTTATAGAGTAAATGCCAAAATGTAAACTTGATTTTCAAATATGCATATCAATGATATGATCTTTTTATCGATAAATATTTTTCTTTGCAAGTAGTAAGGAGAAACTCATTTAGAAGAAAATCTCATACGATATATGTAGATCAAAAACAAATTAAGAATGAAATTTTGCAAATTTCAACAATAGTTCATCCACTACATGCAACCGCCTCATTAGTCTTTATAAGCAAGTAGAACAAGAACATAAACATAATGCCACTAAAGGCCAAAGACACATACAAAGGTGTGTATAAACACCTCTTGTCTACATATAATAATACTTGAAATGAGTGTATCAGCGACTAGAACAAGAGTACAAAAGCCAACCATAGGCTAAAATCACACATAAAAATATGAATAAACATCTTTTGTCTAAATATAATGACACTCTAAATCAAGTATATTCAGCTACTAGAACAAGAGTAAAAAGTCAACCATGGGCTAAAACACATACGAAGGTGTGACAACACATCTCTTGTCTAAATAAAATGATACTTGAAATGAGTGTATCAGCGACTAGAACAAGGACACAAAAGCCAACAATGGGCTAACATCACACACAATGGTGTGAAACAACAAGCCTTGTCTACATATAATGACGCTCAAAACAAGTGTGTTAAGCTACTAGATCAAGAGAACAAAGCCAGCAATGGGCTAACAACACATACGAAGGTAGGAACAATATTTCTTGTCTACATATGATGACACTTAGATAAGAGGCATAAAAGGAGAAGACACTTGAGGCAAGAAGGCTTGTAATGAAAAACATTTAACAAGAAGGATACAATTTTTCAATAAACCTTGAAACACTATGGTTTCAAACCTTAGACATCCATCACAGGTATACATAATTAAGAGCATCCATAATAAAATCAATGGCCAAAAACAAACGAGTGACACACTCATAATCAGAGATCACATAACATGTCATTTAGAGTCAAACTACAAGGTGACAATCTAAAATGACATAACACAAGGTGCACATAACTCACCTCAACAAACATCTCTGATTCAATAATAACAAGGCCAAGAAGATTGATTCATTATATAAAGTTTGTGATGGGCTATACAAATGCCATAAGACAACAAATATTTATGGAAGTTATTTTCCAAACAAAGTACCGATTTGAAAAAAACATGGTTTCAAATCAAAAAATGGTAGATAGAAAAACTTGAACTTATATGCTCACGTAATTATAAGTATTGTTAATATAAGCAAGTTATAAACATCTAACTTGATCTAGTTTATAAAAGGAACTGATTGGAACATATAAAGTTCCAAAAATTTTCTTATGATAATTTTGGCAATGTAAGAAAATAGAATTTACAAACAAGAAGATTCTTCACAAATGATCTCTCACAAGAACCATATAGGTTCACATACAAAGCTTTCTCACACGAACCACTAGGGTTCACACCAGAGTTACCAGTCGAGGAAGCAGGAGCGGGAAGCGAGGCACTTTCAAAAATTTAGGAAGCGGGGGACCACTTAGAAGAAAATTACGAACCGTCTCGAAAGCGACCTAGGAAGCGAACCGGAAGTGACCTAAGAAGCGAACCAGAAGCGAGGGGGAAGCGAAAAAAATTAAAAAAATGGAGAAGCGTGGGGGAAGCGTGCTTCTCATAAATGGGAAGCATGTTTCCCATAAAAGGGAAACGTGCTTCCTATAAAAGGGAAGCGTGCTTCCCAAAAAAGAGAGACGCTTCCCCATGCGTTTAGGAAGCGCGATGTTTCGCGCTTTCGAAGCGCGTATCGGGTAAGCACGCTTCCCCATGTACCTAGGCGCTTTCGGTAACTCTGGTTCACACATAAGAACAATAAAGAGAAAGCAAAATATAAAAGAGGAATGAATTTCATTCAAGTGGGATAAAACTTCATAACTAATCAATTTTTAAGAACCCCAAACAGAATTTCAAAAAGAAGCTCACAAGAGATCTTTCTCAATGAACACAAAGATTCATTCAACACACTCACAAGAACCGAAGTACTCAAAAGAGTGCACACACCAAAGAGAGAAAATATATCTCACTAAAGTGGAATGAACCCACACAAAAAAATAAGTTTTAATAAGAATCATGCTTATTATAAGCAATTCTTCAAAAAGAGTTCATGAGTACATCAATCAAGAGATAAATGCAATAAGGTATATCATATGCAAGGAATCCAATGATTCTAAAAATAATGTAAATGATATCGAAAAATACTATTTAGATTTTGCTCACAACATGATTATGAGACAATTAATATCATTAAAGAGATTTAAATAAAAGAAATATAGAACTAATTAAGGTCACATCATTTTATGGATGTGCATATATTCTCATAGAGGGAAAAAACTCATGCAATAATTAAGGCCACATATCTTATACAAAAGACATGTTTACAACCAAATAAATGCAAGTGATAGGATTTATATAAAAGTTTACATTTTAAGCATGTAATGGGTCAAAAAAGTTTTAAACATGAATACGCATGTCTATCAAGGATGAAATATAAATTGTATTTGACGATTATCATATATATATATATATATATATATATATATATATATATATATATATATATATATATATATATATATATATATATATATATATATATATATATATATATATATATATATATATATGTGAAATACAAGTTTATATTTTATAAAATAAGACATCATTATCAAATCATTAAGATAAGACAATGACTGACGAAACATCTAGAATTAATAATTCATGGTTATATATATACATATATATATATACATATATATATATATATATTAGAGTTATTTTCAAAAAGGCTTCAAGATTCAAACCTGATACATATATCTAGTTTCCTTAAAACAAGTTCAATGATGGTTAAAATACTATTTTAGAACTTAAAAAAAAACATACATTTCATTTTTATTTTAATCATGTAAAATATATGTATATATCTATATATGTTTACATATATCTATCTATCTATCTATCTATCTATCTCTCTATATATATATATATATATATATATATATACAATGGTAAAGAAAAAACAAGTGTTTTTCTCATGTGTAATGCATGGGCTAAATACTTGAAAAGTGTAAGAATACATGCCAAGTAATTCCGAGTAGAAGGAAGAGAGATAAGAGATAACAAACACTTCACCAAAACGTAGAGAAAGAAAAGAGGTAACAAATACTTCACCATTTTTTTGAATTTTTGAATATCACGCTTCCTGATGCACCGAAGGACTAGCTTGATTATAACCGAGCTTTGATACCAGGTAAGAAAGTATGCAGAAAGGTATAACAAGAATGCTTAATGCATTCACACGGTCCAATGAATGGACAAACCCAAACCCACAATGGAGAATATAGAAATAGTCCACTAAAGGACAACACAAGAAGCCTTCAAAGAGGCAACACATAAAAAATATGAACTTTATTGAATGAGGGCTTGAAAAGCCATAAGTTACATAGGGGATTACCCCTCTATTTATAATCAAAGGAGTGAGAGAGTGAGTGAGAAAAGAGTGAGAGAGAGAGAGTGCATTGGGAGGCCCAACAAGGACTCGTTGGGCCCCCAACGGTCACATTTGTGACCGTTGGGGGTCCAACGACTCTTAGTTGAGACTGTAATGAAGAGGGGCGGAAGCACCGATAAAGCAATCCACTCCTTAAGAGTGATCTCAAGAGCCAAGAACACAAACACTAAAAGTGTATACAAAAAACCAACTAAAGGAAAAATGACTTAAAGTCATAAGTTGGATATTATTGAAGAAAGAAAGAAGAGGGTGAAAAACCCGATACCATACAAGAGAAAGCCTCCTCTATTTATAGAGGAGGAGGCCAAGAAGAAGGGACCACAAGGGGGCTCCCATCTAGTCGTTGGGAGCCCCAACTGTCATAAATATGACCGTTGGGGCCCCAACGACAAGATGAGTGGGGCCCCTTGTGGTCTTACAAAAAGCAAAAGAAAAAAAGAAAAAGTAAAAAAGGGAGAGAAAAGGAAAAGTGGAGAGTTTATATGGGGATTTACCAAAATACCCCTATTGGGTATTTGGAGAAATAAGAAAACAAAAAAAAAGAAATATGTATATATATACATATATGTATATATATACTTATATATATAAGTATGTATATATATATAAGTATATGTATATATATATATATATATTTATATATACATAATTTAACATGCCCCCTCAAACTTTACGGGGAGAAGACCGAAAGTTTGCTAAGAAGAAACATAAATCATGGAGTTGGGAGCGCTTTGGTGAAGAAGTCAGCCAGTTGATATTCTGAAGTAACGTATGGTAATGTGATAGTTCCTCTGAGGTATTCGTCTCGAACATAATGGCAATCCATTTCGATATGCTTGGTCTGGTCGTGAAAAGTATGATTGCTTGCAATGTAGATCGCACTTTTGTTATCACAGCAGAGCTTGGTGGGAGAGGAAATGAGGACGCCCATGTCACCAAGGAGACTTCTGAGCCATACGATTTCCATAGTTGTCATTGCCATGGCCCTATATTCAGCTTCAGTGGATGATAGTGAGACCTTTTGTTGCTTCTTGCATCTCCACAAAATGAGAGATTCACCTAAAAAAATGCAAAGACCAGTAGTTGAGATATGATCATTGGGATTTCCTCCCCAGTCAGCATCAGTAAAAGCAGTTAATTCAAGAGATGAGGAAGAGGATAAGAAGAGTCCCTTGGAGATGGTATTTTTTATGTATCACACAATTCTCATTACGGCCGCCATATGAACTAAAGTAGGTGCATGCTGAAACTGGCTTGCAGCATGAACCGCATGAGTTATATCTGGACGGGTGATGGATAAATAGGTGAGAGATCCAATTAATTGACGATAGGGGGTTGGATCCTCAAGAAGAACACCATCCTCAAGTCTCAGTTTTGCATTGATAACTTCAGGAGTCTCAACTTTCTTTTCATCAGATATTCCTGACTTGGTACAAATGTTTGCTACTAATTTCATTTGAGATAGAATGTATCCTCGCGAGGAGTAAGCCACTTCAATTCCTAAAAAATATCTCAAGAATCCAAGGTCAGACATATCAAAAGTTTTTTTTAACATAGACTTCACATCATTTACCCCCTTTTCGTCACTCCCAGTGATGATCATATCATCAACATATAACAGAAGAATAACAATGAAATCACTTGTCTTCTTAACAAAAAGAGCAGTGTTAGTATAGCAAGAAGTAAATCCTAAATTGATTAATACATTACTAAACTTGTCATACCAAGCTTTAGGAGCTTGCTTAAGTCCATATAAGGCCTTTTTTAATTTTAAAATTTTACCATTTAAATTCATACCCGGAGGTGGTTCCATATAAACTTCTTCATTTAAATTTTCATTTAAAAAGGCATTTTTGACATCAAGTTGAAAAATTGGCCATTTTTTAATAGAGGCTATTGCAATAAGAGCTCGAACACTAGTCATTCGAGCAACTGGGGCAAAAGTTTCATCATAATCTACCCCATACTCTTGGGCATATCCTTTGGCCACTAACCTAGCCTTATATCTTTCCAAGGAGCCATCACTCTTAGTTTTTACTTTAAAAACCCATCTACATCCAATGGGTTTCTTGCCATTGGGTGGATCAATGATTTCCCAAGTTTGTGCCCTTTTAAGTGCATTAAGTTTCAGTTCCATTGCTTCATTCCAATGAGCATATTGTTTAGCATTATTATAATGAGTCGGTTCATGAATTGAGTGAAGAGCTAATAGACATGCTCGAAAATTTGGAGAAAAAGAATCATAAGATACAAATCTATTTGATACTTTAGAAAAATGATTTGATCTTCTTTGAGAGGATTCTTCAATCGACTCATTTTGAGAGAATTTTTCAAGGGCACAAGAAGGATTACTTTCATTTCTTCTAGAGTAGACTTGCGTTTGCCTTGGTACATTTTCTTCTAAATTTTGGTCATCATTTGGAGGTTCAAAATGATCCTCTATGAGAGATTCACTAGATTCAACATGATCATCTATGACGTTTTCTTGAGGTAACAAGTCAAATAAAAAAGAATAATCAATATTTTCATTTGGTTTATGCGAAAAACCATTTTCTTCTTCTAAGAATGTGACATCTTTTGAAATATAAAGTTTGTTTTTGAATATGTCAAAACATCGATAACCTTTTTGTTTTTCGCCATATCCTAAGAAAATACACTCAATTGCCTTAGAAGAAAGTTTATCATTTTTGTGAGTTAGAACAAAGCATTTACATCCGAAAATTCTTAGTCTTTTATAATTGGGAGACATATTGTAAAGTTTCTCAAATGGAGAAAGATTTTTCAAAGAAGATGAAGGGGTTCTATTGATAAGATATGTTGAGGTTAGAACCGCTTCGGCCCAAAAAGATTTTGGAATATTTTTTGAGATTAATAAAGTTCTTGTGGTTTCTATTATGTGTCTATGCTTTCTTTCCACAGGACCATTTTGTTGCGGAGTGTTTGGACAAGAACGTTGATGGAAAATTCCATTTTGTTTCAAATAGATTTGAAATGCATTGGACATGTATTCGCCTCCCAAATCGGATCTAAGAATTGATAGATTTCCTAAAAATTGATTTTTAACCATTATATGGAATTCTTTAAAGAAGGAGAAAACTTCGGATTTGCGACTTAAAAAGTAAATCCATGTAAATCGAGTGAAGTCATCAATAAAGACCACATAGTACGAAAATCTTCCTTTGGATAAAATAGGGGAAGGTCCCCATACATCGGAATGAACAAGTTCAAAAGGCCGAGTGGTGAAATAATTTCTTTGAGGAAATGGAATAGCTTTAGATTTCCCAAAAATGCAATCTTTACAAGTCGTGTGTTTGTCTTTACAAGTATTGTTCAAAAAAAGAAAAAGAGACATCTTTACAAAATTTGGATGACCAAGTCTCTTATGCCAAATTCCAATACTTTTGTCCTTTATAAGATTGCAAAATGACTTTGGTGGAAGAGTCAAAAAGTCCATAAAATAAAGATCACCCCTTCTATGGCCTTGCCCAATCAGCTTCCCTGACTGGAGATCCTGCACGGTGCAATCTTTAGGTGAGAAAGAGACTTGGCATCCATGATCGGTGATTTGGGAAACGGAAAAAAGATTTAGATTAATTTTTGGAACGACTCTTACTTTAAGAACGAAAAAGGTTTGAGAAGTTTTCAAATCAAGTGTTCCAATACTTTCAATTTTTAAAGATGTCCCATCGGCCGTTGAAACATAAGAAGATATGGGTTCAGAAAAAACATTAGAAAGAGAGTTTTTATGAGATGTCATATGAAAAGAAGCACCGGAGTCTAGTATCCACATACCTGGAGGTGATGAAGAATAGGCGATGGCGGCTCCGGATGTTGAAGATGAAAAAGTCTTGAGAAGATGTTGGAGAACTTCGGAGATATGATTAAGAGTTTCTTTGATATCTCCCTCTTTGACACTTTGTTCTTCCTTCTTTGGAGAATTTTCTCCAACCGCGGCCACTTTTCCCTTAAGCTTTGGGCAAACCGGTTTAATGTGTCCCTGTTCATTACAATAGTGACAAATCACTCCCTTTCTATATCCATTATTTTTGTTAAAGTGGGGAGGTCTATATGCTTTTACATTTGATCCGGGCCTAGTAACGGCCAAAACTTCATCACTCTTAATACTTAGGCCAAGTCGAGTTTCTTCTTGGCATACTTCGGCAAGGGCGTCTTCAATGGGTAAGGCTTTACTTCTATGGAGAAGGGATGCCCTAACTTGTTCAAATTTCAGTCGAAGACCATGGAGAAATTGGAAAAAATGCTTCTTTTCAATTTGTTCTCTTCTCAACTCAATATCTTCTGGAGCCACCCATTTGGGCTCAAGAAGAACAAGCTCATCCCAAAGAGGGGTTAAAGAGCTAAAGTAGTCACGGACACTCATATCTGCTTGTCTAGTGGAACGGATTTTTTCTTGACAAAAAAATTGTCTAGCTAGATCCTTTTGGGTATACATACCCTTAAGAAAGAACCATGCCTCATTGGCTCTTCTAAATTTTGCAATGTTGGCACAATTTTTGAGGTCCACATTGTTCATAAACCATGCCAAAATTTTGGCATGATTACTTTCCCAATCCTCAACTTTGGATTGATGGTCATTGATAGCTTTGATGCGCTCATCGTCATCTAAAGCTTTTTCAACCCCATTTTCAATTTTAGTGAGAACAAGAGAGGGTTCGGGAGTAGTTCCCATAACAAAACCCCAAAGTTTCTTACCTCTTAGATGATTTTTCATAGTGGAGGCCCACATAAAGTAATTGGATCCATTGAGCTTAAAAGAAAGCTCAACTTAAGAATCGCGTTCCATAGGTGCCGAATAGTCTTCCTTTCTTCAAAAGCTTGAGAGGCACACATCCCAAGATAACAAAAAAGAGAAACCCGATCACCAACCTCGCTTTGATACCATGTAATGAAGAGGGGCGGAAGCACCGATAAAGCAAACCACTCTTTAAGAGTGATCTCAAGAGCCAAGAACACAAACACTAAAAGTGTATACAAAAAACCAACTAAAGGAAAAATGACTTAAAGTCATAAGTTGGATATTATTGAAGAAAGAAAGAAGAGGGTGAAAAACCTGATACCATACAAGAGAAAGCCTCCTCTATTTATAGAGGAGGAGGCCAAGAAGAAGGGACCACAAGGGGGCTCCCATCTAGTCGTTGGGAGCCCCAACTGTCATAAATATGACCGTTGGGGCCCCAACGACAAGATGAGTGGGGCCCCTTGTGGTCTTACAAAAAGCAAAAGAAAAAAAGAAAAAGTAAAAAAGGGAGAGAAAAGGAAAAGGGGAGAGTTTACATGGGGATTTACCAAAATACCCCTATTGGGTATTTGGAGAAATAAGAAAACAAAAAAAAGAAATATGTATATATATATATATATATATATAATTTAACAGAGACCCCCAATGCAATGCATTTAATGCATTTTACAATAAAAAAAGAAAAATAAAAAATAAGAAAAGAGAAAAGAAAAAGGAAATAAAAGAAAAGTAAAAAGACTGAAATGCCCCTAATGGGCAGAATTACAGAAATACCCTTTATCGGGTATATATATATATATATACATGATTACATATATTTTAACATATATATATATATATATATATATATATATATATATATATATATATATATATATATATTAACAACAATACTGTTCATGAGGCAGGGTAGCTGTACAGGATTTTTTCCTGGATAGACAACCAGGTCTGGGCCAAGTCTCCAGAATGGGCCAGGTTTTCCCCGTCTAATAAAAATGAGATGTTGGGAACTGCTTCTTCATTAGTATAAAATAATGTTTATAACCATAATCCAAATGGATAGGATTAAGCCTATCACCATGATATTGATTCATTGAACAAGATTGTGTCACTTGGCGCCAAGTGGATAACTCAGTCCCGGCTGGTTGTTTTGTTAATCCAAATTGGTGGGTCTTGGATTTTCCAAGTCCATCTAACTCTAGGCACAAACCTGGAGAAGTTTGGCTACACTTCCTGCATCCTAAGATGGGTTCTGAGCTTGCTAGGTTTTGAAACACCGACATTGGTCATCAATTTTTTTTCTTGTCTCGAACCAACAAATCTTTCATTAGAACTACAAGCTTCCAAGCTTAGACCATTCAATTTAAGGCTGTTCAGGTGGCAGCGGCATGAAGTGGACAGGGCTGGTTCCACATAATCAAATGTAGGTACAAAATCCTCATATGATCTTGAATTGTGGCAATGGTAGATGTAGAATTGAAGCAAAGTGCCCTTGCCCCAAGTTCAGAGCCCCTTCACCTTATGCACTTGGATTGTGGTCAGGGGTAGGTGCAACCTTGTGACACAGATTCTGTCAGCCCAAGTTAGTTGTACTAAGGATTCCCTGAGCAATGTTTCACATTGTTGGTCAAAAGAAAATCAATTTACAGATAAAAAACACAACTCTGAGCACGTGCTATCGCAAAGTCAAACATGTAAGCTTATTCAAAAATATTTACGTGATCCATGAATGGCTTTACAAGACGTCTGAGGCTCTCACTGGTTGTCTTTTTGCAAAACTTTCTAAAGCTGACGAGTGGAACGAAAGCCAACTCAGGGAAAGATACATGATAGCTCCATTGAAAAAAGTGCTCTGAAAGTGTTTCAACTGCAGAGCGTACACATTGCTCATGGTATGCTTTCAGTTTCAGTAGTTGTTTTGGCACCTGTCAGACAAGTAACCAACTAATAAGTAAAGCAGAGAGCCGAGACAGTGAAGATCCTGAAAACTGATGAGGTAGTCTCTCCACTTGAACCAACCTTCAACATACTTGAAAAATTAAAATCTTTTGGAGCACTATTATCAGATTTGCCACCTTCCCCAAATTCTAGAAAGCTTAGAGATAAAGAAGCCACAGGAATGAAGACGCCACTAGAATGTGAAAGCTTATTCAACAAATGGATGCATTTTAGCCTCAAAGGAAAGAAATGAGGTCCAGGCAACATATGGGCAAGTCCATTTATCATCTGAATTGCCAAGTATAGCAAACTCTGAAGATCATGTTCCTTGATGTTAGCACATACAAACTTAACCCAAAGTTCAAGGCAGTTTACATACTGCCAATCTTGTATTTTCCTTAGTCCATCCTGAAAAATATGTAAAATATTAGAAAGAAGATAGAAAAATATGGATCTCATGTACAAACAGAATTGCAACCACAATTATGAACAGATAAGCAGAAAATTGTGGGGAAAAGGCAAAACACTCACTATATTTGGGAAACGACAATATCACAGTGAATTTCTCAAGAAGGGTAAGAACCGTTCTAGGTTCAATGACTTGATTCCATAAGAACATGAATGAGAGCAGGGCAGAGGAAACTAGAGAAGTTGTCGGTTTTCCAATTAACATCAAACCATGCTGCAATAGTTCCAATAATTAACATAATATAGATCCCAGCAGTGTTGGCCGATGAAATTGTGAAATCGCCCATAGCTGATCTATATCAAATCAGATAGTGGTCTGAAACATAGTAAAACACACTTGAGAATGCAAAATAATGCTCACGCACATGGAATTCATCCTATAAAAACTTCAGACTTCTTTTAGTGGCAAATTAACAAGTGTAGCATCATTATCTTCACTGTGGTAAACTTTCTCACTTGCAACTTTCACATACATGAAATAATAATTAATTTCTGTAAGCTTGGTGTCACCCACAGTTTGCCCACAATAAACCCTTTATATATGCAATTTCTATCATGATGAGCAGAACCACACCCTCTATAAGATGGCATCATCATCAAAGAAAGTAGATGGCTAAAAAAAGTGTTCAAACTTCACATTGGAAAAAAATGAGTTAATCCTGGTTATTTGAAGTAGTTTTTGAAGATGTTTGCAAAGTTGATCCCACAGTCACTGAATTTGCTAATTGCAAGTCATGGGTCACAAAGCCCAAAGACACTAATTAAGCAGGGATGGTCGTTCGAATTAAAAATGACTTAAACATGCCACGTTTTTTTAAATTGTTCCAGAACCCAAGGAATCGAGAGAAGCTCAAAGGTCAAAACACATATCCATCTATCCGCATCATCTGGCTTTATTAGCGAGAAGCAACTCCTAAACAATTGAAGGACTTTCTAAAGTTTCTATTGTCAATCATATAAACCCTTTGTTTGGAGTTTATGAGATATATGCTAGATCATAGGAACTGGAAATAAAATATTATTACAATTATAGAAGAAGGAAACAAGGTTAGGGTTATAAAGTTAAAATTATATTCCTGTGTTCTAAGACAACTATAATACACCTCAGCTATACAAGTGGATAAAGTTATAATACTACCACCTTCAGGAAAAAAATATATGAAAAATAAATTATATGAAATCAATGGGGATTTATAATAAATATGTCACCATAAAATCCAAGTTCGCCATTTCATCAACTCTCTGATTGCTTTGAAGGACATAGATACAAGAGAAATTTCATTGTGCTGGTCAAGTAGAATAGAAACATGTTTCTAAAGATTTCCAATCTCTAATGGTGTTGGGTCAAACCAAAGTGCATCATCTGACCCAACCTCAGTCTCTTTCTTCCAGAAGGGGTGGGTATTGAGCTGGGTACATGGTGCAGGACAGACTTAGCTTGGTTCTGAAACTGATGGGCCCATGCCTAGGCAATCAGGCCAAGCCTTTGCCATGGGGTGAAGTGTAGCCTGGCCAAAATAAACATGGCACTAGGATGGTTTTGGAAGAAACAGGGCTAAAGATTTAAATAGGTCTTATGCAGATGTCGCTTAAGGATGTGAGGGTTGGATATTCAACTGGCTTAAATCCATTTAGAGGGATTCAGTATAAATTTCAATATCCAATTAGCTAATCAGAACAGACTATCTTTCAGTTTTTTATATCCTAATCCAAATCCAACATAATATCTGGCTTAAAATGTGTGTGTATCATAGTCACCTGTATCGTTAAAGGTAATTTCTCAGCAAGGGTATTTCTCGGAGAGATTTTCAAAAGTTGATAAATCTTGGGAATATCTTGGGAAAATCATGGGAGTTTAAAAAATTGAAAAAAATATAAATAACAACAAAAAAACCTAAGAAAATAATAAGTTTTGTATTATTTTTCTTTCAAAAATATAAAGAAACATGTTTTAAAGGTTTTAAAATATAAAAGAAACAAAAAAATAGGAAATGCAAATTTAATTTAAAAAAAAAAACTCAAAAATATCATGATATTTTTTATTTGCTGATATTTTGAAAATATCACGATATATTTCCAATATTATCGGCAAGCTTGAAATTGCCGATAATATCACGATATATTCAAAATATCAGCGATATCGGTGACAATGGTGTGTATATATATATGCATGTACATGTGTGTACATATGTATATGGATATGGTGTTTCTATGGTGGTACTGAACCACCATAACTTATGGTGGTACACACTTGTTTTACACAGATCTAACCTCTAAAAGCAAAAACTAACCTTTGGATCATGTTTAGGATGTTCTATTTTCCATTTTATGCATTAAAGTTTATTTTAATAGGATATTTTAGACCATTTTTTATCCTCATGAATTGTGAGCCTTCGTTTTTTCACCATCTTTGAAACTGTATTATAATCATAGTCACAAATATCGGTCTTGGCTATATCTCGGCTAAGGCAAAATATCAGGATATTATATATTTTTCAATCAATCCCAGGAAAATCTATGAACTTAAAAATAAAATGCGAAAAATAAAAAAAAAAAACTAGGAAAAACAGTTTTCATTCCTTCTTCCCTCCTTTTTTTCCTTTCTTCTTTCTTTTCTGCACCTGATATTATCACACGATATATATATATAACTGTGACTATGATTATGGTATATTAGACATGATAAAACCTCATAATATAGTAAATAAACTATGTTGAACATGTCTGTGGGGGGTACATTGTAAACACCCCAAATTTTCACTCACCTTCTTGACATCGCCCTCAATCGGCATATTTCAGTTTTTCGGAAGCAGTGAAGGGCAAAATGGTCATTTTTTTGAGATTGAACCTTGCAGAAAGTCCAAAATTTCATTCTTGAGCCTCAAAATTTCTATATTTAGGTTCAGAGACATCTTCAAATTGCAAAATTTCAAAATCCTCTTTCTGGACAAAAAGTTAGAAATTCCAAGTCCGAGCTCAGAGTGACATTTCATCGAACATGTATTTGCATAGCATTGCATCATTTCACTGCATAGCATGTCAGTTTGAGATCCAGAACTCCTGATTTTCAAAATTGTCCATCCAGATTTGATTTTTAAATTTTTTTTAAATTGATTTTTAAAACCCTGGGATTTCAAAATTACCAATCTTTCCCATTTTACCCCCAGGACTTTGAATTACAAAAATTTTCTCAAGAAAAACGATCTGGATATTTGGATATTGATTTTAAAGATTTTATCTCAAAACTTTTTGCAAAAGATTTTAAATCTCTTTACAAATTTTTTTACTTTTATCCATATTTTTGCCTTGAAAAACCAATTTTTCCAAATTCTTGAAAACAAATAATGTTTTATCTCGTATTTTCAAATAAATGGAGATGGACCAGCCTTTGAACTAGCATCATACTCAGAATCTCAGGTAAGTTGTTTATTCTCAAGCGGGAACCACCTGAAGTTCATACCAATTTGCAAATTTTTCTTTTTAATTTCTCAATATTTATTTAGTTATTTTTAGTTAGTGGGCCCAAACACATGTGGCACCCCATTTGAAAATAAAAGATTTTACAAAACAAAATAAAACTTTATTTTCCCAAAAAGATTTTAAAAGTGGGTTGAGGTGGCATTTCCATAAAAGCCTCTCATTTATTTCAATTCTCACTTTTTATTTTATTTTTTTTATTTTATTTTTGTTTAAATACATTTTTTTTTTAGAAAGAAGCAGCCTTAATGGCACAGCCGAATTTTCTAAAGTAAAAAATTTCATTTTTACCTAAAACTTAGGTAAATGAAACCAAATTTTGGAAAAAAAGATGCGCCCCTTTTGATTTTCAAATATCGGTTTCAAAAAATTTTCAAAAAATATAACGGTGCTCTTAAAAGAAAATGCGTTTTTGTAAGAAAGGGGCTGAAGGTCTTTAAAAGTCCCAGCCATTGATCGATTAAGGGGGAGGAATTTTGATTTGTGGTTTTCTTTTTTATTTTGCAGAAGAGGATATTCAACGTGGAGCTCTCCTCCACCTCCAACAGCAGCTGCCTTCCACTTTCCTTCATTCCAGCCACAGCACAGCCCAGCCAACGTTTCCTGCATCCTCCTTCATTCCAGCCACAGCACAGCCAAACCCAACGTTTGCACCCATCACAGCCCAGCCAACATTTCCTTCCACCATCCTTCATTCCAGCCACAGCACAGCCCAGCCAACGTTTCCTGCATCCTCCTTCATTCCAGCCACCAACGTATTCCCCTTCTTCAGTCCAGCCATAGCAGGAGAGCCTAGCCCACGGTTCCTGCATCCTCCTTCAGCCAACGTTTACCCATCCACTTTCAACCCAGCCACAACAAAGGTCCAGCAGGAGGCTGCCTTTTCTTCAGAGTCCACCAACAGGAAACACCATCCAACGTGTTTCTCACCTTCTTCAGCTCACCAACAGGAGACACCAGCCAACGTGGTCTTCAACTTCTTCAGCTTCCAGCCGGCTGCTACCCATCTTCCACTTTGCCTTCAGCCCAGCCACACCTCCACTTGCAGCAGGAAGCCCATTTGCAGTCCACAAGCAGCAGGAACTTCATCATTTGATTGATGAAACTTTGCTTAGCTTGAGGGTAAAATTCTGGTTTTATGAAGTTATAGCTGGAACTTCATCATTTGATTTATGAAATGTTGCTTAGCTTGAGGTTAAATTTCTGTTTTTATGAAGTTATGGGCTGTAATATCATCATTTGATGCTATAATTTCTGTTTTATGAAGATGGGCTGGAACTTCATCATTTGATTTATGAGCTGGATGCTCAAAATTCTCTTTTATGAAGCTATGGGCTGTAATATCATCATTTGATGCTATAATTTCTGTTTTATGAAGATGGGCTGGAATATCATCATTTTGATTCATGAGATTGATGATAAATTTCTGTTTTATGAAGTTATGCTGGAACTTCATCATTTGATTCATGAGATTGATGTTCAAATTTCTGTCTTTATGAAGTTATGGCTGGAACTTCATCATTTGATTTAGGAGCTTGATGCTCAAAATTCTGTTTTATGAAGTTATGGTTGGAACTTCATCATTTGATGCTATAATTTCTGTTTTATGAAGATGGGCTGGAACTTCATCATTTGATTTATGAGCTGGATGCTCAAAATTCTGTTTTATGAAGCTATGGGCTGTAATATCATCATTTGATGCTATAATTTCTGTTTTATGAAGATGGGCTGGAATATCATCATTTTGATTCATGAGCTTAATGTTCAAATTCCTGTTTTATGAAGTTATTTTGGAACATCATCATTTGATTTAGGAGCTTGATGTTCAAAATTCTGGTTTTATGAAGTTATGGCTGGAACTTCATCATTTGATTTATGAGCTGGATGCTCAAAATTCTGTTTTATGAAGCTATGGGCTGTAATATCATCATTTGATGTTAAAGATTCTGGTTTTATGTTGTTATGGCTGGAACACCATCATTCGGTTTATGAGATTGTGTCTAGCTTGCTGTTGAAATCCCTGTTTTATGAAGCTATGGCTGGAACATCACCCTTGGTTTTATGAAATTTTGCTTAGCTTAGTGCTAAATTCTTGTTTGCTATATCACCCCATTTGCAGCACCAATTATATATATTGTTTCATCATTTTCCATGACATTTTCATCTTTTCACCAATCTTTCCATATCCTTTTCATGATATCCTTGAAATGGCCCATGATGCTTCTACAACCCATTTCCTGCACATATTCATTTTCTGCTGCAAGTGTGCAGTCTTGATATTTGGCCATATTCATGAACGAATATCTCTATATCCAATCGTGATCTCCCAACCAACTTTTGCACGCTTCTTTATTGATATATAGAGAAGCTCTATACCCATTTTTGTTGAAATATATCTTGTAATTTAGGAAATATGGCTATGTAAAGTTACCTACAGAAACTGTGTATATCCATATTTTCTGATTTTACCCATTTTGTAGAATTTCCATTAGTGCATATATTTTCTCATTTTATTTCTATATATATATATGTATATCTAGGTATATCTACCTATATGTATACATATATATGTATATATATATATGTATATATATATATATATATACATAGATATATACTTATATATATATATATATATATATATATATATATATATATATATATATATATCTTCATGTGCTCTCATTTCCATGTATGAACATCCATATATTTTCTCATATAGTTACACCTCCATCGTTACATGACCTTTAGCACCTATTTTAGCATTTTGATATATGTATATGTCTCTTCGTTGTATATATTATATATATATGTCCATTTCTTTGGTTATTTTGTACTAACTCTCATTTTGCAGGAAAATCTAGAAGAGGCAGATTCCTTGGATCCATTTCAATTTTCTTTTACTTTATGTTATGCAATGTAACAATCCAATGTAAACCTTGGAATAAGATTTACTTTTACTGCTTAGATTAGGCCGCATCTCATATAGTTTGATTTCAGTAATATCCTGATTATATGATGCATATATCTCAATTTTCCAAATTCACCGTGGATGAACACGAATGGCACGTGCACCAACTCTTAGAGAGTTGATGAACTCGGTGGAGTCCATATTTACGGCCCTAGTCGGAATATGGACGAGACCCAGATCCATCATCTCTCTACCAGTCACATTGAGCCTACACTCTTAGGCTATCTTGAAAATGCACCTCATATTTCCAATGTTTTCAAAATATTGTGAATTAACTCAAATAAACCCTGAATATATTCATGGCCACAGTCAGAATATATGAAGGATTTACTTTGGCTTAATCAACATTTTTCCAATAAAATTTTCAGAAATATTTTCAAAAGTGCATTCATTCATTCACATCATCTGCATCATTTGTTTTTCTCATGATTTTCTCAATAGATTTTCACTTCATGGAATCGATTTTCTCAAGAAACTATGATGATATTCGGAGTTGGATTTCCCAAATCACAGTTTTCCCGTGATTTTCCTTAAAAAGTTATTTTCTTAAGATCCATTTTCAAAAGGAATTTTCATATTTATCAAGAATCAGAAATCGATTTTCAGAGATTTCAAGGACAATGTTTTCAGGATTTCAATTTCCCAAGTTCTAAGTTTCATTCTCCAATGAACCTTTCCCATAAGTTTTTCTATCATTTTCCTAAGAAAATTCTCAAAGTCTGAGTTTTCCCAACAAGTGCTTTCCTTCTCAAATGTTCATCTTTTCTCAAGAATTCCTTCCATTTTCCCGAAATTATCATTTCTGCATGGTTTTCCAAGTCTTTATAAACTTTCTCAAAATTTTCCTGAAATTCTCATTTCTTCATGGTTTTTCAAGTCCTTATAAATTTCTCAAGATTTTCTCGAGATTCTCACTTCTTCAAGATTTTCCAACTTTTTATAAACTTTCTCGAGATTTCAAACCTTCTTCGTCTGAGTTTCCTGAGAGATTGATTTCCATCTTTTTCCTGAGAAATGCTTTTCAACTCCAAATGTTTTCTAAGCATGCATCATATTTTCCAATTTACATTTTCCAAAAATCTCATAGCAGATGCCTGAATTCTCTGTGCATTTAGGATAGAACATGATTTCGGTAATTTCACTAAGTCAAGCACAATTTTGGTCCTTGGTTCGATTACCCCTGTTAAAGGCGGCAGGAACGGTCGAACCTCGTACCGACAGGTCGAGCCCCATCCCGTAGATTTTCCCGCAATTTTCAAAACGGAGGTGAGTATTTCAAAACAATTTCCAAAATTCGGTCAAGTTTGAATCGCGAAAGCATTTCCCTCTTTCTCTTCCGCAAGGAAGGGAAGACGGGAAAAGTTTTGTGACGATAACATACATCTAACATTTGCTGGTTATATTCATGCAAACAATAGTGCACATCACCATATGGCATCATGGTTCAGAACCAACACACACAAATTACGCTGATAGGATCTGGCTTGCTAAAGGCTTTTCTCACCCATCTCTTCATCCAACTCCAAGTCTGATTAGGTTACATCCTATGTCACATGGGTGCAGGTGCAGGTGCGGGTGCGGGTGCGGGTACGGGTATGGGTACGGGTATGGGTGCGGGTACGGGTGCGGCACAATTTCAAAAATTTTGAAGACGGGGACTCGGCTATATATATTTTAAAAAATATATATATAATTATATATATAACAATAAATTAATAATAAGATTGTAAATTTTACAGCAAAAATAAAAAAGTAATTCTATTGAAGTAACAACACAAACTTACCAAAATATAACACATAAAGAAGCTTGTGAGTGTGATAACAACAAAACTTATCATAAATCTGCCTCATCGTCTGAATTAGAGGGAAGAACAAGATCGAGGTAGTCCATGTTGAGAGTATGCAAATCATGTTCTCCCTCCAAGTCAAAATCTTTTGGATTTACATCTCAATACTTAGATGGTTCACAACTACATCAAAATATGATTAACTTAGTATCTAACTTCAAACTTTGAATATAAATATTTAAATACGAACTTTGAATACAAAAGAAAAAAAAGTACATATACTCATCTTTGGTGTGACGAGAAATTAATCGTAGATTAGAGTGAACATAAACCAAATCCTCTGCTCTTTTACTAGTGAGTTTGTTTCTTTTAATGTTGTGAATTTGAACATATGTGAGTCCAATTTCTTTCACAACACGATGATGTAGCAAGTTGGGATAACAACTTCATTTCAAGACGTTGCAGATTTGGTGTATCTGATCCATATGTTGCCCACCAATTAAGGGGATCTTCTCCGTCCCTTGCTATGAGTGTTGCTAAAGAATCAAATCTTCCAGTAAAGAACTTTTCAAACTCACTATTTACAACCTTAAACATGTGAGGATCATTAAAAAGTCTTCCCAAATATATCATTTTGTTCCTTGATATCTCAGGATCTTCATTTGGAAAAACACGACCAACACCTGTTATCAACCATTTTTTTGCATAATATTTTGGATTGAGAGAGTGTGCCATGCAATGCAAAAGTGTATTGCTTTTATCTCATCTTCTCACTAAAACTGAATGTACATAATTGTAAAATTCTGAATCATCAAGTGCAACATCTTTCTTCTCATGTTTAAAAATGATACTTTGAACTTTTTCAATCTTATTGTCCCACGTTTCATAAATTCTATGAAGCATGGGTATATCTCTGTCAACTTCTCTCAACATTTCCCAAATAGGCTCTGTAAATTCAACAAAATGTGTAAGTTTATCCCACCAAAAATCATCACAGATGCATTTTTTGATAGCTTGA
Organism: Nuphar pumila; assembly: GCF_984573655.1. Taxonomy (NCBI): domain Eukaryota; kingdom Viridiplantae; phylum Streptophyta; class Magnoliopsida; order Nymphaeales; family Nymphaeaceae; genus Nuphar; species Nuphar pumila. The sequence continues at coordinate 59,103,731 of NC_143261.1, read as the reverse complement.
GACTTAACATCATCTTCAGTGCGATAAAAATCTCAATCTTTATTAGCCACCATCATCATCAATTCATTCTTGAGTTGCTTAATTCTTTGCATCATAACAATAAGAAGCAAAACGAGTTTCAGCAACTTTCAGTAACTTGAGATCAGAATGCTGATTAAATATAGAAAGGGCATGATGATGGTTTACAACAAAATTTCTAATATTTCGATCATGCTCTATTTCCTCAATCTATAAACACATTTCATGTGCATGTGCATTATCTTTTGATGGATTGTATATACTCTTAAGTGCCAAATTTAAACTGTGTGCTGCACAAGGAGTCCAAAAAATATGTGAATACGTATCTTCACTTGCCAAATTCATTCATGCACGATTGCAAACTAAAGCGTTGTCAGTAATGATTTGCACCACACTTTCTTCACCCACTTCTTTTATCACTTCAACAAATAATCTCTTTAAATATTCAGCATCTTTATACTCCCCAGATGCATCAAGAGTCTTCAAAAAGATTGGCTCATTAAGTGAGTAAGCATTGAAGTTTATCAGTGGACGCCTTTGTATATCAGTCCACCCATCAGAAACAATAGACACTCCATGACGTTTTCATGCAAATTTTTTGGTCTCTAACAAGTCTTCAATTCTATTTTTTTCCTCTGCAAGAAAAACTGTTCTTAGTTTTTCTGAACTAGGAGGCATATAACCACTCAAATTACAATTAGTCAAAGATGTAATCATATCTTTCCAGTATAGACTTCTAGCTACATTAAAAAGAATTGAGCTTGAGTAAAAGAATCGACCAATCTTTTTATCAATTTCTGCTCTTGCCATGTTTTTGAATGATCCTTGTATTGTTTTATTGCCTTCCATCTTTCTTTTCTTCAAAAGCTCGAATCGCTTCTTATCTCTGCAATTTTCTTCTTTTCAGCTTCCTCTTGTTCTTTCTTTAATTGCTTTAACAAGTCTTTATCAACCCCAAAACATTGCCTAATTCCTTGACCACGAATATGCAAAAGATGTGCTTTCACACGCGTATAAGAACCCATGAAAATAATCGTACATAAATTACAATGAAACTGCACATTCCCACCACTACCACCACTAGCTTTTTATCCCTTTTGTCACAAGCCTCCAAAGTGGTTGAGAAACTTCTAATTCAGAGTTAAACTTGAACCAACTCTATTGACACCACTAGAACTCGCCATTATATCTGAAAAGTGAAAAGTGAATAGAAAATATGTAAATAAAGTTAATAAACACTTCAAAAAAATAGTAACAAGAGCTCCACCCCTCTAACTGTGTGCCTGATAGAAAATAACAAAGGCAGGGGTTGAGGCAGGGGGGAGAGCCCCCTATCAGAAAACAGATCTGAGGCGGGCTCCGCCCCCTGCCGAAAACCTGCGACTGAGGTAGGGGGTGGAGACCCCTGCCGGAAAACAGATCTGAGGCAGGGGGCAGCCCCCTGCCGAAAAACAGATTTGAGGCAGGGGAGCCCCCTGCCGGAAAATAAACTGAGACAGGGGCCTCCACCCCCTGTTGGAAAACACGAACGAGGTAGGGGGTTCCGCCCCCTGCCAAAAAATAAACTGAGGCAGGGGGCGGAGCCCCCTACCGGAAAACAGATCTGACGCAGGGGGCAGCCCCCTGTCGAAAAACAAATCTGAGGCACGGGAGCCCCCTGCTGAAAAATAAACTCAAGCAGGGGCCTCCATCCCCTGCCGGAAAACACGAACGAGGCAGGGGGATCCGCCCCCTACCGGACGAAGGGGAAGAAGAACGGAAGAGGGAGGAGTGCATACCTAAGAGGACCGGTGGCTGGGGTCGCCGATGGCTGTCTGTGGCTACGATCGTCAGGGTCTGGGTCGCCGGCGAGACTGAAGGGGATGAAGAGCGAGGGACGGCTGGGAGAGAGGGAAAGATCAGCGGGGAGGGGTCTGTCGTAAGCCCCTCCCCTTGCGTAGCCTCTTTAGGGTTCGGCCCCGACCCCGATAAACATTTTGGATCCGGATCGGGTCCGGATCGGACCCGACCCGAGTCCAAAATAAATTTTAAATATGGACAACAATAGGCTCGGTCAAAGTTGACCGATTCTATAAAGTGGACGGACTCGGCCCCGATGCATTGACCGAGTCCAGCACTTGTTGACCGAGTCTGCCCCGTGTCTGAAGCCGCACCCGTGTCGGGGCGTGTCGACACGGGTGCATCGACCTCCTAACCGAGTCCATGTGACATCGGTTATATCCAATTATGCCTACATTGAAACCACATCCAACCCAATTACATCCCTAGATGTGTCTGACATCTATCCAGCTATATCTTGATCATGTGGCTTGATCAAATTGCAAATTCTGCAGTCCAATCTACAGAATTGGAAGTGTCAATGACTCTTAAGGAAATAAGAAGGTTTGTTTGTTACATACATAATGTTCATAATGTCGCAAGGTTGAGGTTCAATCGACTACACTGTACAAGTATTATAAATTGTGCTTTTGTTCTTTCAGAATTTTTTTTTCTTTTTTTGGATATTAAGTATTATTAGGAGTTTCCCATTATCAAAGAAGGCACCAAACAAGGGCCTAGCAAGTTTCACAGAGAGAGAAAGTGAAGGAGTGGGGGGAGATGGTTTACTAGATCTGAGGAATTTTCTTTATATTGTAACATCATATTTCATATATATAGGTTCTACATAAATATTTCCTCTTGAAAGGCTAAGCTTTTTGATATACTATAACCAAAAAGGGTACCAAAACATCCAATAATGCATAATATTACAATATTCAATAACCTAAAATCTTAGACTTTTTAATATATTCAATAACTGCAATATTCTACATTATGCATAGATGGACAAGTAGAAACAATTAGACACGATAACTAGCAAACTAATTTGGCTTTTAAAATTGTGATATGCATGAGCTGAAAAACTGACCTCCGTCTTGGTTTTGAGGGCATGCTGCAAAACCTTGGAAAGGTGTTGTATAAGGATGGATGCCTTCTGATAAGACTTAGCAATATCTAGTGAGTACAACTCCACAACAGAATCAACAAGAAACTGGATATGTTTTATGTTTTCCGGTTCAACAAATTTGGAGTGTGCCAAAAATGTTTTGTACATGTTCGTTAGGAAGGAATCATAGCAATCTGAATTTAACTGCAGAACCATGCTTCGGATGAGTAAGAATGCTGCCAAAGAGACTCTCCCTCCTCCAGTTGCCCATAGGTGGATGGCAATCTGCAATCACCTCACACATAAGATAATAAAAATCCATTAAGTGATAAGTTATTAGACATTCATCACAAGAATGCCCTTGCAATAGCCGAGTGTAACAACAACGGTTCAAATCAATCTCATGTATAATGATAATAAGTTAACTGTAGGGGTTCCAATCTATGTGACCTCCGGGCAGATTAAGTACACCTCTTCCCATGTGATGGACAAGCACTTTGAGACAAACAAGGAAAAAACCTTTCTCAAAATATGAATTATTATGAAATAATAGATGCAAACACCTAAAAAGGGTTTTCCATCTGCAATAAATGAATTTTGTGAAATAACCACATTTGCTCATTAAAAAATTTAGCACTGAAACCCCTTGTTCCCTACGTCTTTCCTCATAAAGAAAACTTTTCTCCCAAAGAAATACCAAATATATCCTTTCTGCTGTACCAGCAGGATCATGCAATATAGATCCTGGAAACTTCGTTGCATTTAAAAGAAGTCTCACGATTTTGCCGTAGAAATGGCCTAATGTAATGAACAAAGCATAAAACTAAAAAACAAACATGTTTTTTGGAAAAACACAGACATGACCACGTCAGCACACAAATACAAGCATGCAGATGGATAGCATGGGGCACATCCGTGCATGTTTACGCATACATATGCATATCTTTTGCTTCTCAATAGATTCTAGCTTGTTCAACAACAGTTACCTTGCTAAGCCTTTGTAGCAAAACCGGAAATGCGACTAAAAATATAACTGAATCTCTGAGCCGAGAAAGGACGAAGACAATTATCTATGTATCTGTAGCCTGAGTCAGAAGATACAATGTACTTTTGATGTAAGACTTAACCAGTGGTTTCACTGAGGCCCATTTTGAAGTATTTTGCAAGCTCAGTACAGTGTCCTTGCAACCAGAGCTTGACATTCCCAATAATCTTCGGAATATACTGTCTGCTTCATGAAGCACAATTAACAAAACCTTGCAGAAAGCTGCTCTTGTCTAAATCTTGTATAATAGAGCATCAGAGTTATCACTTCCATAATGGCATGCAACCCAGAATCCATTTAACAGATTAGGAAGCACAGAGATGTTTTGTTGATTCATGATCTGTTGGCACCATGAATCAATGGAGAAACTTGTGAGGATTTTATGTTCACATAAACTTGAATTTTCCCCGGTTTTGTTGCTGCTGCTCTCATTTGGTTCACCTTCATCATCTGAAAGCTGTCATGTGAAGGCTAACAAAGTAAGCAACACATAAAAGTTGAGAATAAGTGAACACAGGAAAGAAAGAATCAAGAAATAGCCCAAATAATGGCATCAAATAGAATAAACAATATTTTAGAAATTTGTATATCACAGTAGTATAAAATATAAATCAATGATCAACAAGCAATAAAATAGGTAGACATGCATTATATAAATATAAAAAATATATATTATCATAGTCACAAATATCGGTCTCGGACATATCTTAGCAAGGCAATTTCTCTAGGTTTGGTTGATAAATATAAACTTGGTGCTTAAAAAATTTTTAAAAACAGTAGCAATAAGTGAGAAAAGCGACACATAATACAAAAAATAAGTAAAAAAACAAAAGAAAGAAGAAAAACATAGTTAAGATATAATAAAAAGTAAAAGGCAACTTATAATATCATGATATTATCACGATAATATCATGACATATATAAATTTATGATATTTTAAAATATTGTGATATTTTGCCTTCAATATCGTTTTATGAATTTACAGCTATATTCTCCCTTCTTATGTTAAATCACATATGAGACTTATGTATCATATGTGTATTACATTTAGTGTGGTACCCCCTCTTTGTATTTATGTGTACATTTCATTTTTTCAGGGGTACTTATGGATTTTAGCATTAGTTAGTGGTAAGCTTAGTTGTCAAAGGTGGTGCCTAGGCATAAGCCTAGGTCGGTATTTTTTTTTCCGTTGACTGTTATCAACATGTATAAAAGGGGGGAAAGGGTCATTTTTCCCCTTTTTCGCTCCACTCTCTCTCGCTCCGTTCTCTCTCCTTTCTCTCACTAGGGCAGAGCCGAAGAAGGTCAACCTTCTCCTCCCTCTACAGGTACCGCTACCTCTCTCTCTCTCTCTTAAAAGTTGTATTCTCCATATGAACCTTATAAACAAAGGTAAGTGAAGAAAAAGAATTAAAGTATTCTAATAATGTGTTCAGTGTTTCAAGCTGTTGGTGCCACAGTTTTCTTCATCATATTTTGGGACATTATTTGGTAGCATTTTGTTTAACATTTCACATTTTGTTTAACATTTTTAAACTGTCCTTTTGAGTTCACACTTCATAGTTTGGGCTGGCTCCGTGGTGTGATTCCAATGATGTGAGTGTGATATATTTGATCAGAATATAAATCTAGAAAGATCAAATGCTCAGTGATGGCTTGCCTATAAAAAAAAAGAGTGATGAAGCAAACTGTTGGGTGTCATATTTGTACTAAATAGACATTATCGGTTTATTAGGATCACTTTATACCAAGGTTGCCAGACTAGGAAACGGAAGTGGGAAACGATACAGAAAGCGGAAGCGAGAAGCAATGCATTTTAAAATATATAGGAAGCGGGAAGCGAAGAATAAATAAAAGAAATATATGAATTGAATGAAAATCAAAATGAAACACAAATAAAAACTAAAATAAAAATGACGAATATTAAATTTCATGTTTTTTTAGTGTAAGAATTAAATGTATAACAAAATCTAAAAATGATGACTACCAATTTAGAGAAAGCACATGGAAGTGAGTGAGAAAAGTGAGAGAAAACACATAAAAAACAAGAAAAGTTGAGTAAGAGAACATATAAGAAGAATAGATGAGGCGTGTGGAAAGCATAGGAGAAGCATGGGGGAATCGAGGTTCTCATCAAGTTTCGGAAGCGAGGAGTATCACGCTTCTGAAGCGAGTTTCCAGGAAGCGAGCTTCCCACCTATCTAAGAAGCTTCCGGTAGCTCTGCTTTATACACCAGTGTAAAGAGTATCTCCATGAAATTGGGATCAATGCTGCCATGAATAATATTTTCATCTATGTTGTGGCAGTTATGTTTTTCTCTTTTTTTTCCTCTTATAAACCAAACATTTTCGCTTGTTGGCTTTTGTAAATTTCCTTTTGACTTTTTCTCTAAATTACTGATTCTATGAAAGAAAACCAATCATTTTTTGAAAATCCCCTACAAATTCCCGTGCGGACAAGTTAGAAATTCTTCTAAAAAGATTTACTGTGATCCGAACAAATCTCAGCCACACTCCAATTTTTGTTACTGGCTATTTCCAATGTTGCATGTGTGGGCACAGATATACATTTGTTAGGGTATAAGTGCACAGATAAACATTTGTTTGGGTATAAGTTCACAGATCTCATATTGGGCAGTCAATGGGCCGGATCCATGTCTGGTATCTGACTGAGCCCAAACCCAAACATCAGGATAGGCATAAAATAATGACCAGAACCCAACTCAAATTAGGTTTAACTATGTTTTTTGGGGGACATTTAAAAAAAAACACCTAAATTTTGGTTGATTATAAAAAACACATCTGAGTTTTCAATATTGTTAAAAACACACCTAAACTTTTTTATAGTTAATAAAAAACCTAGGGTTTGCTCCTGTTAAAGTTGTCATTAAATGTGTGCTGCAATTAAAAAAAAAAAAAACTTAAGGGTTTTTTTATTATGAATTCATATTTTGCTGATATGTTATTTGTTGCTTACTCCTTTTTATTTAGCAAATTTAGATGTTGCCTTTTTTTAGATTCTTATCATTTTTTAGAACAATGGAAGGGGGCTTCATCTGCAAGTGCTAGTGGGTCCACATTTTCAAATTTGGAACATATTCAGAACTTTAATAGAAAATCAGGTGATCCAGCATGGGAGTGGGCCTATATTAAGGATAAACAAGATCTGAATTTTGTGACATACCTTAAATGTTGAACTTATAAAGGATGTATATATAAAATAAAACGGCATCTACTTGGGATTGGAAGAAAAGTGAAGGCTTATGATAAAACAATTGCAGAAATCAAGCAAGTACTTTCTAAGTACATGGAGGAATCAAAGAAGAATAGAGATGAAAAAAATAAGAGAGCGACGGTTAATATATACGAAAGAAATGAAAGTTTATTCTCAGCTTCCGATTATGGCGAAGGACGTGAATGCAGTTTCATAGATGGAGGGGAGTAGTACATTCGGCTTTAGACCAAAAGGGCTATGGATCTATACTTTCAAAGTGATTCAACAGAGAAAGGAAGGCAAGCAAACAAACAAACTATGTTTGAAAATTGCTTCAAAAAGGAAAAAAGAGAAACAGTGTACGAGTACATTAATAGGTGATTTTATGACGGTGGAATACCTTTTAATACAACGAAGTTGCCTTCATTTTACAGTATGATTTTGAACCAGGGATAAAGCCTCCATCATATCACGAGTTGCGAGAACTACTTTTGAATAAAGAAATGAAGAAAATGAAGGAGTTCTTGGACCAATACAAAGTGCATTGGTCCAAACATGGATACAAAAGGGTGTACACTCATTAATTTTTTTGTTAATTGCCTTTTGGGAACAATGTTTTTGAAATTAGTTGATGCATCAAATGAAGTAAAAGATGCAAATTTGCTTTTTGCATTGTTGAATGATATTGTTGAAGTTTGGGAGGAGAATATGGTTCAAGTTGTTATTGATAATACCTCAAACTATGTGAAAGCAGGTAAATTATTTATGGATAAGAAAAAGCATTTAGTTTGGACTCTTTGTGCTGCACATTGTATAGATATGATGTTGGAATATATAGGATAATTGAAAGAGTTGAAGAACATTTCCGGAAAAGCAAGGCAATTGGTGGTATTCATTACAAACATTCTCAAGTGTTGAGTATGATGAGAGCACACACACAAAAGGACTTACATAGGCCTGCAGTGACAAAATTTGCCATTTTTTTACTCTAGAAAGCATATATAATTGGAAAAAATGCCTAAAGTTCATATTTCTAATAGATGATTGGGAAAAAAATAGTTTTTCAAAAACGTCAGTTGGTAAAAGATGTGAAAGCATGATTTTGAGTTCAAAATTTTAGAAGAGAGTGAGTTGTGCTCTGAAAACAATGGCCCCCTTGTTTGACATGCTTCGATTGGTTGATAGCGATGAAAAGCCTGCTATGGGTTACATCTATAAGAAAATGGATCGTGGAAAGGAACAAATAAAAGTATAATTATAAATTAAATTTTTTGTATTCTTCTAATTGTAAATTACATTTTATCTTAGCTTCTATAATGGTTACTTTCAATTCTTTTACTTAGTAGGTAAATATGTGTGATGATAAACAAATATACGGCTGGGTTTGGGAGATAATCGATAAAAGGTGAAGCAATCAATTGCACAAACCTTTGCATGCAACAAACCTATATTTGAATCCAGCCATATATTATAAGTATAAAAATATCGAGTCCAATGAGGAGATAAAGAATGACTTATATGATTGTGTCAATCGTCTTGTTCAAAGCGAAGAGGATCGAGACACACTACTAGACCAACTCATAAGATATAGAACTGCTATTGGGCCTTTTGGAATGGAGTTAGCAAAGAGGAAGAAGAAAGTGTAAACCAGAGTTACCGGAAGCGCCTAGGTAAAAGGGGAAGCGCGCTTTGGAAGCACGAAACGTCGCACTTCCGAAATGTGTGGGGAAGCATCCCCCTTTTTTGGGAAGCGCGCTTCCCCCTCGCTTCCCCATTTTTTTCATTTTTTTTGCTTCCCCCTCGCTTCCGGTTCGCTTCCTAGGTCGCTTCCGGTTCGCTTCCTTGGTCGCTTCCGAGACGGTTCGTAATTTTCTTCTTAGTGGTCCCACGCTTCCCCGCTTCCTAAATTTTTAAAAGTGTCTCGCTTCCCGCTCCCGCTTCTCGTATCGTTTCCCGCTCCCGCTTCCTTGACTGGTAACTCTGGTGTAAACCCTAGGTAAGCTGATTAAATTTCATATAACCCATTTTGCATTATTTTTATAACTTATATACAGTTGAGAGTTATTATCATGAGGGGTTTATTAGAAATCAGAAAAGTTATCAGTTGGTCTTGTTTATATTTTAACTTTTAATGGTCTCTTTTGTAATTTTCTTTATTGACCCTAATCACTACTTAAGGGTGATTAGGGCTAATCGTGAAGGTACTTTTCTATCTTTTCTCAAACCAAGTTTCAACATGGTATCAAAGCCTCTCGTTCTTGGGAGAATCTAACGCCTAGGCTGAATTTCTTTCTTCCCTCTTTATCATAGTTTTTTTCTTTCTTCTTCTCTCCTCCTAGCCTATATCTAGTTTGTTCGATCTTCCTTTTGATCGAACCCTAGGTTCTTTCCTCAGTCTCACGACCTGGGATCTGACTAGTTCTACACAATATGCAGATCTGATCAGACACCCTAGATCGTGTGTTCCTCTTTTGCTCCTTGTTGATGACGCCTTAGTAATATTGATGGATCGTGGTGCATCAGATCTACCATCATGTGGAGATTGCGTGGAGCAGATCTGACATCATGATCATGTTGCATCAGATCAGCAATCATTTTGTGATTGGGTGGAGCAGATCTGAGATCGTGCAGTAATTGGATGTCGTGTAGCATGGAGTGTTGATGTTGGAACAGATCTGAATGGTGTGGCTGACTGACTGTTGCTCGTATCAGAGTCATGTTGATGTGGTAGGTGTTAAATCTGTAGTGCTTGCTGTCATTGGAATCAGATTTGCTCGTATCAGAGTCGTGTTGATGTGGTAGGCATTAAATCTGTAGTGCTTGATGTTGTTGGAATCAGATTTAATCAGATCTGATTATTTTTTGTTGAAGTTCAGATGTGAAATCAATTTTTGTCATCTAAAATTAATTTTTATAGTGGTGATCAGATTTATTATCTTGCTGGTGGCGTCTGTGATATATATATATATATATATATATATATATATATATATATATATATATATATATATATTGCAAGACAAGGATTTTATTTCAGCTAGAATGTATTTCTTTACTATCAGTTTGCTCGTGATTACTTTCTGGTTATTATTATTATCCGGCTCATTAGCTAGCTACTGTTAGCAGTGAAATACCATGGCTGAAATAAAGTCCAGTGATGGTGAACAAAGGTTTGAACTGTCTGCAGAGTACAAAGCTTTTGCTAATCCCTTCTCTTATGGGTCGTCCGTAAAGCTGGACGACAATAATTATAAAAGGTGGTCGAGGACTTTTATGATGTCTGTGTCAGGACATCGTCGAAAACATATTTTGCTAAAAAAGGAACCAACAGAGAAAACTGGGAAATATGCCACATGGCAGGAAGATAATGACATTGTTATGTCTTGGATTATGAACAATGTTCAGCCACATATTGCAGACGGCTTAATTTACTATTCTACTACAAAGGAGATGTGGGATTCATTACGTGACACGTACTCTCAAGACAAAAATGTCAGTAGAATTTTGTAAGTTGAGCAAGAGATATTTCAGTTGCAGCAGGGTGATCAAAATCTTTCCCAATATTATGCATCAGTTAAATCAGCCTATAAAAGGCTCAACTCTGTTCGTCCTCCCTGCTGCACTAATCATAAAACCCATCAGGAGTAGACTATGGTGGCTCGTTTTCTATCAGGATTATCTCCAGATTACTCAGTAGCCAAGGTGCAAACGCTTACTAGCTCAGAGATCCCTACTCTAGCTGATGCCTACAACCGGTTAAGTCATCTTGTTGTTACCCTTCCTTCGCCTCATGGAGACTCTCAGACTTCAGCTCTTGTTGTCACTGGTGGAGGAGGGCATGGTTTACCTAGTTCTTCCAGAGGCAGAGGTCGTGGAAGAGGCAGTGGAGGTCGTAGCAGGCTTCAGTGTACATATTGTGGCAAGCAAGGGCACCTTGAGGATCGTTGTTGGGATAAGAACCCTAGAAGTCGCCCTCAGAGCTCATTATCGTTCCTCAAAGCAACAACTCCGGTTGTCTCTTCCATCACTGAACCTGTGCCTACTTCTTCAACCAATACGATTACTCTCAGTCATGCAGAATATGATTCTTCTTTCTCAGAGTTCTGCATTTGTGTCTGCCTCTATTGTAGTGACTGATATGGCATGCTCTGCGGGTACTCAGTTGGATGATGGAGGTAAGATATGGATTATTGATTCTGGCGCCTCTCAACACTTTTGTGGAGATTCACATAGTTTCTCTACACTGGTTCATACATCTTTCCCTCGTCATGTTAAATTGGCAGATGGTAGATTATCCCCAATGGTGGGGCAAGGAGATGTGCATTTTACCCCTACATTACGGATTCAATATGTTCTCCATGCTCCACAGTTTCCTAAGAATTTATTATCTGTAAGCCAGCTTACAAAAGAACTAAATTGTCGAGTTATATTTGACCCGGGTTCTTGTGTATTTCAGGATTTGCTGTCTGGGAAGAAGATTGGTGGAGGTGTGATCATCGCAAAAATTTTCCTTTCTCTTATTGGCTTCTCTCTCTTCCTTCTCTTTCCCTTTTCTAACCTCTATTTTCCTCCTTTTTGAAGGGAGAAGAATAAAAGCGAGAAAAGAAAAAAAGAGAGAAGAGAAAAGAAAAGAAAGAGAGAGAGAAGAGGAACTATTTTGCGGGTTTTCACTTGACCTTGATTTAAAAAATATTTAGCAAATAACTCGCCTCCGTTTTGAAAATTTGCGGGAAAATGAGAGACGGGATTCGCTCGTCGGTACGAGGTTTGACCGTTCCTGGCGCCTTTACAAGGGGTAATCGAACCAAGGATCGAGTCTATGCCTTTTTGCTTTGCCTAAATATAATCTAAGAATTTATTCTAACTCTAAAATGCACAAAGAATCATGCTTGTGCAATGCGAGGATATTTGCTCTTTTTGAAAAATTGATTTAGAAATTTCCAAGTATTCTGAAGATGAACTTGGTAAAGGAGTGAAGAAATGATTTAATTCAACTTAGAACTTGAGATAAATCAGAGGAGTTCTAAGTTTCTGAAGTAAATTAGGATTTGGAAGGATAAATGAAAAAGAATGACTTGAAGCTTTGAAATGAAAGGAAGTGAAGTTTCAAAGTCAGAAATGGACTTTGAATTTGAATTTGAATTTAGGAAAGGAAATGAATACTTGAGATGGAATTAATTTTGGATTTTTAAGTTTGGAATGGATATGAGGTAATCAAATGGTATTTAAGAATGGATGAGATCTGAAAAATAGAATTGGATTTGAAATCTAAAATTGGGAATGGAATTGGATCTAAAGATGGATTTAAAATCTGAAATCTGAAATTGGGTTCTGGATCCTAAGATGGATTTGGATCAGAAGTCTAAGATCCAACATGTGGAATTGGGTTCTGGATCCTAAGATGGATTTGGATCTGAAGTATGAGATCCAAATGTAGAATTGGGTTCTGGATCCTAAGATGGATTTGGATTTGAAGTCTGAGATCCAATATAGAGTTGGATTCTGGATCTTAAAGGAGAATTGGATCTGAAGTCTGAGATCCAAAAGTGGAATTGGACTCTGAATACTAAAGGAGAATTGGATCTGAAGTCTGAGATCCAATGTAGAATTGTTTTTAGAAAACTGGACCCAAGTTGATCCAATTTTGGATTTGGAATTTCCAAAATTGACTTGAGAATTTGAATTTTGAATATGCAAATGAATTCCAAAGTCAAATTGGACTTTCGAAGCTTGAATCTGGAATTTAGAAGATGAATCCATATTTCCAATATTGAATTTGAATTTTGGAAAATGAAATTCAGGAATTGGATCTTTGAATATACAAATGAATTTCAAAGTCAATTTAGACCTTGAATTTGAGGTTTGAATTTTTGAAATTTAGAAGAGGAAGAGAATCTCAAAGTTAAATTGAACTTTGGATTTGATTTGAAGTATTTGAATATAAATGAATTTGGAATTTCAAAGTCAAATTTGAACTTTGAAATCTGATTTGAATATAAAATGAATTTGAAATCTCAGAGTTAGATTGAATTCTGAGATTTAAAATGAAATAGAATTTTGAAAATTGAAAGAATGAATTGGATTTGATAAGGATTGAAGATAGATTTGAAGAAAGATGTTTACTTGGAGTTTTTGAAAAGAATGAATTTTTGAAAATATGATGCAGTTCTATCCTAAATGATGAATGAATTTAAAGATTTTGATTTTGAATTTTGAAAAGCTATCTTATTCTTGAACTGAATTAGAATAAGATTAAAGATATAATGCAGCCCTGACTATGGTCATTGAATGTATTATATAATAATCTATATTTAAATTCAAGAGAAGAATAAAATACATTTGGTGCTTTTATAGAATTTAAAATGAAATTAACTCTCAATATACCCTGACTATGGCCATTGGTATATATTTTGAGTCAATTTTAAATTAAATTCTAATAAAAGGAGAAAATATTTAAGGAAATATGATGAATTTTAAAAATGGATCCAGTGTGGATCCAGCGTTTTATTTCGTAAAAGATAAAAATACTAAGTTTTGTCCATACCCTGACTATGGCCATTGATATGGATCATCAACTTAGGATTAATTTAGCTCTTACGAAATGGTGCACGTGTCATTCGTGTTTCACCATTTGTGAAAATAAAGGTAGAAAGAATGCATGAAAATGAGCAATTCATGATGTTTATAATGCTCATCCATTCTATCTAAAACAGAAAATGTAAATCCTCATTTATACCTAGCTATTACAATCCGACCTGATATGAAAATAATGAATTTCTAAGGAAACCAATATTTCTTACACATTCCCTGCAGAAATAGAATTAGCATAAGGCAAAGCATAAAGTATGAAAGGGAAAGCTGAGGGTTTGTTTTGGAACTAGAATGCATGCTATATATAGTGATAATATATATGTAATATGCAAGGGATATGAGATAAAATGTCGAATGAGATGCTATGCATATGCGAAAGTGGTATACTTGGACTAACTAAAAGGGTGTGTTCACATAGCCTAAATGATATGCTTGGGTCGAGAAAAAAAATGTTTGTGGAAAACCTAAGCTATAATGAAGATATGATATCTAAGTTGATGGATAGAATGCATGTATATTAGTCTAGGAGTGCTTATGTTGAATGGGGAGTGTATGCTGGTTGTGAAAAGATGAAATGATATTTCAGCAGGGTGCTGCTATAACAGTGCAGTGATTATGCAAGTGTGTGGGAGGTTTTGAATGTGTGTAGTTGGAGAAAATGAGGGAACAGTTAGACTTAGTGGAAAGGAGCAAGTAGCTGAGTAAAAGTGCAACAACATAGTTGGTTTGTGAAGACAGTGTAGGGGATGCAAGTATAAATTCTAACATACAAGTTACAAAGCATGGCATAGACCCTTATGAACAGTTTGATAAGCAAATATAAAGTATGAAGTGATGCTTACAGAATTATAGAACATATATAAATCCGATTCAATATACAGAATAAGAAATCAGAGTAAATCATGCAGAAATGGCCTGAATGATACATTGGGATTGATGATTCTGTTAAAAAAAAAATTTCACCGAGCAGTCACCATAATTATGCCAGATGGTTTTCCCAAGAAGATTTATTTTCTGAAGCAACAGTAAGTAGAGAATTTAAGATATCATGGGTGCTTCATGCATTGGCTCCCCTTTTCGCCCTTTTGATGCAGAAATGACTCCCGGAATTTCTTCTACCATAACAGTTGCCACTCTCCTAATATCTCTTGTCAGGGTCATGTCTTTGCTAGCATAATGCTTGGTTACTTCTCATCAGCAATTGCTAAAGATGGATCAGATAGTCCCTTTTATTGTTGTTTTTTTAGCAAAGGCACTTGCCTAAGCAATGATTGGACCATTCAGAAGATTTGATCCATTGGTCAAATGATCAGGAATCACAGGTTGTCCCTATATGTGTGCCACTAGGATATCAAAATACACCGTTGATGGGTCAAAATGAATATCACAAACAAAGGCACCTTCTGTACCACATCAAATTCCGCAATAAATTCTACAGTAATGTACTCATGTCCTCGAGTTTTCCTAACGGTTCTGGCACACTAAAAGAGGTGGAACAGCAGCAGCACAGGTGACTAAATGTAAACTTCAGTGCGGAGTGTCTGGTAAGTGAGTGTTGTGTAATAGCAGGTAAAGGAGATGGCAAAAAAAAAAAAATTTGTGTGTCAGGAAAGATACTGAATCCATCACAGCCAACAATGTTATGGATGCAGGACCACTGAAAAATGGACCCTAAGACCACAAAAGGCAGACTATAACAACTTTCATTGAATGACATTTATGAGATAGCAAAATAAAAGTGAACTATTTATTGCTGGAAAAGAAGAAAAAGAAGAGATAAACCAAAAGGGAAAAACCATATTTATTGTGATCAAGAGGCACAACGCCTAGAAATATGAGGATCACCTTGCAGATACATACAACAACTGCGCGCGAAAATGATTTAATCATAAACATACGATTAGCAGGTCACAGACTGCAACGAGCCGGCTAAGGTAACCACAATCATCTAGTGATACCTAGTTTAGACAGTTTTGCAAATTGAGTTCTCATGATCCAAACAGAGGATAGGAAATGAGCTACCATTGAAGCAAGACTACTAACAGGTTAAATAAAAGGGAAAGGAAAACAAAACTATTATCCAGTTTATCTTATAATTGGATGTGGAAAAGTTCTCCGCAGTTATGGATGATATCGCTCAGCAATACGACGAAGGAGGAGATCAAAAGCCAAATCTTATCAGTGCTGCTCCTGCCTTTCTAAAAATAACGCGCCATTAACCTCATATGGTGGTTGAGTTCTGATCTTTGCAGTGGTATTACACCCAGAGCCAAGGAGTGCTTCAGAAGTTAAACAATCAGGCATGTCACCAACTGAACACCTCCGCCACCTACCCTTCCTTTACTGCTGCCTAAACCAAAGGCTTTCTGTAGCCTATTCACGGAGTCACAAAATGAGATCACGCAAATCCATTGAGAACCCACAAATCTAATTTCAAGTTTAGATGCTAAACACTTTCATCTATGGGTTTTAAAAACACATTGTGAGAGTAATGATATCGATCCTTGAGAAGGGAAAGAAAGAAAGAAAAAAAAATTTTCAGTCCAGGATCAGGTTACCATTTATACAGGTTAAACATGGACCCATCACTGCAACTAGTTTCATCATTTGAGAACAGAGTCAACATATCCCAGCAGTTCTGAATTGTCGAAATTGCAGGTAGTAATGCGCAGAGATGCTTGTTTTGCAGGAACCATTTTTTTCCTTTTTTTTTTTAGGCATTGGCGCTAACAGGCTCCAGAATCGACATCCAAAGGGGCAGTGTGATTGCATCTTTACAAGAATGTACACATGGTAAAACACAAACAGATTCCAGCTGATTTTGAATGTCTTTGTGACAAACAATCCGAGTGGATAACTGACAGAACAAAACGAAAAGGATCATGTTCTAGTAAGAAAACTATGATAAACAGGGTATATAAGCAAAATCTACTAATAAAACATGTTATAGCAATGGATAAAAAATGACTATAGGCAATGAAAAAGAACCTATGGTGAGTGGTTCGTTCACCTGTGTGATTTTTTTTTATTCCCGAGCTGCATTAACCAAAACAGGAAGTTGATTGCTTACATGCTATTGAAGATATGTTAATGATAAAACAAGACATAGAAACAATCAAATGCTATTAATGAGAGGCTGAAGGTAAAATAACCTAGAATGTATGAGTGATAGTAACACTTAATCAAAATGCATAATATATTATATTGAGACGATTCAAAATACATAACACAAACCTGTCCAACAAGGGCAAGAAATCGAACGTTATGACAGAAACCCCATATGAAACCCAATCTTCAAAAAGAAAAATGACGGCAAAGTTAGCATGACGGCTGGACTGGGATTCAAACGAATCCTATTGGATTATTAAAATCCGATATCCTGAGCCCAACCAGAACAGAAATATGATATAAACAAAACTAAAGTGCGAAAAGAAAAGAAGAAAAAAAAGGGGAAATGAACCAAGATTGGAAGATCTTGATCTGAAACAACACAAATAGAAATCCACTCCTGTGTAATATTAAGGAAAAACCAGATGAAGTAAATTATATAAAAAAAAAAAAATGAAGAACGATTGTCGGGTTTTAATGGATCTCGTTGCTGTGGCACGAGAGGGGTTGAGATTGTTTATGAACAATCCAACGCTACCCATAGTGCATGAATGGGGCCAAGACAGAAAATAATTGAAAGGAGATAAAAGACCATAAAGGGAAGCATGGGTGCCTACCGTGGGTTGATCGAGATTTTGGAAGGGTGATAATTTGAATGGAGTCCGAACGATGTATGGTTGATTCCTTTACAATCCTTCCTTTTCAAACCCGGTTCACAACAATTGCTGCAAATCTTGATTTCCGAAACCGGCTGCTGAAGGGGATTCGATCTTCAACCGCTTAAGGTGGATGTCTCAGCGCGCCTGGGGATGAAAGAAAAAAAAATGGGGCAGAGAGCCTTGTAGATGACGAAGAGGATGAAGGTAAAGGGGGAAGAGATGGGTGATGATCGATGGTGGAGATGCGATTTTGTGGCCAATGATGGATGTTGTCCCCAGTGAGGTCGATGATGTCCCCCCCCCCCTTTTTAGGGGCGTCCGAGTGTTCCTTTTAAAGATGTGCAGGAAGCTTCGAGAGGGGAGGCGGTTGAAGATCAGGGGTCGACCCTTTTGGAAGGATCGAGAAGAAGCTTTTGTTAGAGATGAAGGGTAGATGGTTGCTCGTCGAGGGAAGAAGAAGAGGATCGGAGGGCAGAGATGGAGGCTGTGATGGATGTCGCACATGGGGCTGGCGGGGGAAGCTTCGTGAAGGTGGGGGAAGTTGAAGATGATGTTGGCGATCAAGGGTTGCCCTGAAGCAGAAGGGGGATGAGCGGTTAATGGAAACGGGGCGTGCGAAGCCGTTGCAGATGAAGGGCGAATGGAGGCCATGGGGGCTTCGAGAGGGGGTTTCGCACATGGGGCTGGCGGCTGAGGGAGGAAGGCGAGTTAGGGTTTTCAAAACCCTAACTCGACCCTTAAACATTGAAAATCATTTTTTCCAAAAAAGGGCCTCCTTTTCAGGTTTTTCTAAAAAGGTGGTTAAGGATGAGTTTTCGGCAAAATCTTTGAAAACCACGTAGTCTTTCCTAATTTTTTTTTATTTTTTGCATGAGTTTTCCATTTTTTTGTATTTTTGGAACAGAATCTAAGTTTCTTACACGAAAACAAAGATTAAACACTAATTTTTTTGTATTTTCATGAGAAATATTTACAAGAGTATTTTTCTGAGAATTTCAGACCATTTTGGGAAAATTTCTTCAGAAGAATGGGTTTGGACCCAAGTTTTGAGAAAATATTCGAGTTTTAAACTTTGATTTGAGGACTATAACACGATGGAACCGAACGGATACCGGACGAAGTGTTTGAGCTTTTCAAAAAGTTATTTTTGATAATTTTGAGAATTTGATTTAAAATTGGATAATGAAGCTCAGAATTGGATTTTGATGTGGATCCAGATCCGAAATTGAGTCAGATATGTAAAATGAATTTAATTTCAACAAAATTTGAGAAACAAAATGGAATTTAGATTTAAAACTGACGCAATTACCCAAAAAAAATGGGGGAAAAGGGCAAAAAGGAGATGTTTACAACATTTTGAAAAAATTGGGGTGTTCACAGGAGGCCATGAGGAGGGAGGTGTTTATATCTTACACAACCTGTTGGAGTAGCAACTTCATGTGTGGAATCGAGTTCTAATTCCTACCAATGGCATCTCAGATTGGGTCATCCTTCTCTTTCCAAGCTTCAAAGAGTCATTCCACAGGTCTCTCCTACAACGTCCTTTCAGTGTGAAGCATGTCAGTTGGGCAAGCATCATCGTAGTTCTTTTTCTTTAAGTCAGAGTTGTACTAGTCAAAGTCCTTTTGATCTAATTCATGTTGATGTTTGGGGGCCTAGTCGGGTTCCTAATAGGTTTCAGTCCAAGTATTACCTTGTCATTGTTGATGACTACTCTAGAGTGTCTTGGGTCTTTTTAATAAAGGAGAGATCTGAAGTCTTGTGTATTCTCCAATCTTTTATTCTTGAAATAAATACTCAATTTGGTTCCATTGTTAAAATTGTTCGCATTGATAATGCTCTTGAATTCAAATCTAGCAAACTATTACAATTTTATCGGGATAATGGGATTTGCCCTCAATTTTCATGTGCCCATACGTCCCAGCAAAATGGGGTAGCTGAAAGAAAACACCGACACCTTTTGAAAGTAACTCGAACCCTTATGATTCAAACAAACATGCCAGCTTCTTTTTGGGGAGATGCCCTTCTTACTTCTTATTACCTTATTAACAGAATGCCTTCTACTGCTCTTAATGACCAAATTTCTATCAGACAACTTTATCCTGATTGTTCTTTGTTCAAAGTTTCTCCTAAGGTATTTAGTTGTGTTTGTTTTGTGCAAAAACTTGGACCTACTAGGGACAAACTAGCTGCACAGGCAACTAAGTGTGTCTTCCTTGGGTATCCAAAAAACCAAAAAGGGTACAAATGTCTTGACCCCATTGCTCGTAAAGAGTATATCAGTGCAGATGTCACATTCTTTGAGACCATTCCTTACTTCTCGCCGTGCGTGTCTCGTGTGAATCCTGATATGTCCACATCATTTCCCTTACCCATTCCTCCCATTCCTTTGGAGTCAGTTCCTTTATTGCCTTCATTATGTTCTGATCCCTCTTCAACTCGGTTCCATGATCCTCCACTGGTGTATACTCGTCGTCAAGCCTCCTCTCGTGGCCCTTCATCATCTTCTTCTCCTGCAGTCAGTGATCCTGATTATGTTGATGATTCTATTGCTTATCCTGATGATCGTAGAGCAGATCCTGAGATTAAAAATGATTTGCCCATAGCCCTGAGGAAAGGCATGCGTCAGTGTACTCTGCACCCAATTTCAAAGTCTGTGTCGATAGACAAGATTGGAAAGAGCATGCAAAACTTTCTATCTGCTTTATCTGCCATCTCCAGTCCTATCAATCATCAACAGGCTTTATTAGATCCTCAATGAAAACAAGCAATGCAAGAAAAAATGGATGCCTTGATTTCTCAAGGGACTTGGGAGCTTGTCGATCCTCCTTCTGATGCAGACATTGTTGGTTGTAAGTGGGTGTACACTATTAAATATCATTTTGATGGCACTCTGGAGAGACACAAAGCTCGTCTAGTCGCCAAAGGCTACACCCAAACATATGGGGTGGACTTCTTTGAGACTTTCTCTCCCGTAGCCAGAATGGGCACTATACGCTTAGTTACTTATGTGGTTGTTCATCATGGGTGGAGTATGACTCAGCTTGATGTGAAGAATGCTTTTCTGTATGGGGTTCTATCTGAGACGGTCTACATGCAACAACCGCCTGGCTTTGAACGACAGGGAGAGTGTGGCAAAGTGTGCAAACTAAAAAAGGCAATATATGGCCTAAAGCAAAGCCCGCGTGCATGGTTTCACAAATTGTTTGAGGTGATGTCTAAATTTGGTTTCCAGAGGTCACCATCAAATCATTCTTTGTTCATAAAGATTAGCTCTAAGGGTTTTGTGACTATGGTTGTTTGTGTTGATATAATTTTAACTGGAGATAATGAGCAGGAGATTTCAAGCACCAAGGCATATCTGCAGAAATACTTTATTACAAAGGATCTGGGTCCTCTCAAGTACTTGTTGGGAATCGAAGTAGCAAGA